>NC_092690.1:2362335-3097335 GCF_964275005.1 Diadema setosum
ATGCAACAGAAATTTTTCTCTTACGGGGAAAATCCTCTTATGTGACTGCATGAAGTTTTTTGCGATGAGTTCTGAGTGAACCTTGGTCCATGGAACTGCGGGTGACTAGGATTAGGATTCCTGACTTGGATTCGTCCTCAGAAAGAACAAATGTGTTGATTTTTAAGGTTAGTTGCTAACACTATTTCTTAACTTAGTGTAAATTAAATGAGAGCATCGAACTCTTATTGTTTACATGTGGAAAACGCTAACTCTGTTGCAGAGTTTGGAATTGCAACATGATATGTAATACATGGGACTGGAGTAATTCTGATTGATGCCAATGCAATTTTAATGATAATGGCAATGCAAGGACCCAGCTAGGATCTAGACCTTTAAACGTTAGGTCTTTATAATAAGTACTGAGGGACCCATATACAAACAAGAATATTTCCTTCATCGAACAAGTTCAGAGACGGGCTGCTCGTTTGTTTAAAAACACATACAACCAAGAAGCAAGTGTCACCCAGCTGCTTTGTTCATAACTACACGCAGTCGCTGTCGCGAATAGAGCACAGTGCAGTGTCTGGTCAGGCTACTTTGTTCACTAATGAAAGCATGCTAAGCCAATAAGGAGGACTGTTAACTGGAATTGATGGAACTCACTTTGACATAGACGGGAAATGCACCGCTTAGATAGTGTCTATCCTGTTTTATAAGATTAAAGGAAATCGTCATACATCACACAGACCATAGTCTATACCATATTTGCCCATTCAAATCAGTTCAATCAAAGTACCCAACTAGCAATAGGTATGGTTGAGGGTCTAGATATCGCGCACGAAAATTTGAATGTTCTTATAAAAGAAGTTATTCCATAATCGTACCTGAATTTCACAATGAATATCACGAAAATGCAGAAAAATCACCTCCCAGAATCTCCTGATGATACGATGACGGAGTAGTGCGCTGTCGCCGTTTGTATGTCGGACTTTTTTTTTATGCGTTCAATTTCTCGGGGTATGTAAAGATCGCGCAGCTGCCCTCTGTAGTTTCATGCGTGAAAGTATCTGCCCCCTCTGCGGCTGTAACGTGCTCCGGCTTTCGTATATTTTTTCACTTGATATTAAATTTGTCCCTGTTAAGCAACAGCAGTTTTACCTAACTTGTGTATATTATTGTTATTATTATTATATGTGTTATTATTATTATTATTATTATTGTTATTATTATCATTATCATTATACCACCATCATCAATCATCATAATCATCATCATCATCATTTTCATATTATTATCACTTCCACCACCATCATCATTTTATCATTCTTATTATCATTATTTTTATCATTGATATTTTCATAATCGTTAATGAGTTTCATTTATAAAGTTTCCTTACAATATTTCTAATCACTTTAACCAATAATATACACGTAATATAAAATGGAAAAAAAGTAAAATATGAACATATTTTTTTGTGTGTGTGCTTACCCATTCGTCACCCTCTCATTTTCGTCACCCATTTGTCACACTCTCATCTAATTTGTTTTCTTCAGTATCATTATGGCCTCCCCTGTCACAAATATATCACAAGTTAGCGCAAGAAATCACAAGCAAATTCAAATTGAAATCACACTTCAACTTCGATAGACTGAAATATTTATTCCCTTTGTAATATTATAATCGTTGTGTTAAAATTTGACTTAAAACAACATTTATTAACAGTATTTCAGCGTAGCTGGCAGCATACATTGTTCTTAGACGTCACGTGGTAAACGATCGATCGAACAAATTACGAATTCTAAATTGGAAATTTAGTGGAAAATTTGTTGGAAATCAAAATTTCTTACCTGCTTCCTTCTCATGTTGAGCGGTAAGTCAGGTATGTTTATTCCATGGGCGTATCGGCAAATTTTGCGCTTAGTCCTACGCGTAATATCGCTTGCTATATACGCAGTTACGCTATGCGCGATCATTAGGTCCCTGCGCGAGACCTAGTACCCTTACTATACCTACCGGCAACACAGATATGTAACGTTAGGTACGGCAGTGCCAGGTAGTGGTCTTCACAACTTAGAGGTCTACCGTTAACTAACTCTTCAGTCGTGGGTGTATGCTGCATTAACAAGTTAGAATCTGAAATACTGTAAGCCGTTTAATATTTGATGCATCACGCGTTACCCCGGAGTACCATAGTACCCTGGGTTACCGCGTTGTGTAGCGCCACCTCACGTCCACTCGAGGACAGCCAGAGAAAAATGCATGCACTGTGTGTGCATGTACATGTACATAGTCATTCCCATGCCACTGCCTGTTATACTATGCGCGCATGGTACGCTGTGCTATCACTAGCGTGTGCTTCAGTGCAGTGCAGTGCAGTGGCTAGCACCAGCACCAAAATAATTTCCACTTTTTGGCACCCAGAGTACAACCTTTTTATTTAAAAAAATAATAATTCAACAAAATGGCTGATTTTTATTTGGTACCCCGGGATACCATTTATGTCATCATTTGTTAATATTTGTGAAGAGTCTAAAATCTACACTATTGGAATTACATGTAAAATATAGATTCTCTTGTCATAAACCGTACAACTACTAACATTGTGTAAGATCTACTAGAAAATATGAGGGTATGACATGACTGTGAGTACTGGTATCACTGTGTTCAGGGAGCTAAAAATCAATGCATAAATTTATCTGAGCTATAATTGTATTTCTACATGGTATGAAAGTATAGTACATTGGCAAAATATATATTATAGAACGTGTAGTGTAGTCATGTGCAGTTTGGGTTCTTGTTCTAGTGCCTTGAGGAATATCCAACCAGCAGTGGGTTTTAACAGAAATCTACATCTAAAACTTACTAAAAGCAGGCTGAGGAGAGAGGCAAGCCAGTCATCGCCGGGGACGACAGAAATGGAGGAGAACAAGTCACTTCCCCTGGAGCAGAGGAAGATCACTGTCACCAGAAGAGATGGTTCCAGGGCGTCCAGACCAGCCTTGGTAAGAACAACCAACTAGATGGCCTGGTGCTTTTTGTTTTGTTTTGTTTTGTGTTTTATTGTATGGGGTTTCAACCATGTCATCTATCATATGATTTACACATCCTTACCCTTTTCAGCTCACCTGAGCCGAAGGCTAAGTGAGCTATTGCGATCGCTCTTCGTCCGGCGTCCGGCGTGCGTCGTCCGGCGTGCGTAAACTTTTTACATTTTCATCTTCTTCTTGAGAACCTCATGACCGATTTTCACCAAACTTGGCAGGTAGCATCCCTAGGGGGATAGGACCTCACTTTCTTCAAATGGGCACCATGGCCCACCTGGAGGTCCCCGGGGGGGGGGGGGGGGGGGGGGGGGGGGGGGAGGGGGGGGGGCCCAAACACCCTAAAATTAAGGAATCTTAAAAAATCTTCTTCTCTAGAACCAGAAGTGATAGGGCTTAGTTAATACTATGAGTTAGTACATCGGTACATTGATGACTGTAGTTTCAAGTTTGTTCATGGGGGAATCAGGGGTGCCCCCCTTGGGACCCAGGGGAGGGGGGTGGGGAGGGGTCCTAATGGGGCCTAGATTGTACATTTTCATCTTCACTTTGAGATCGCCATGTCTGATTTTCACCAAACTTGGTAGGTAGCATCCCTAGGGGGATAGGATCTCAATTTGTTCAAATGGGCACCATGGCCCAGCTGGGGGTCCCCAGGGGGCCCAAACCCCCTATCAAAAATTAAGGTATCTTCAAAAATCTTCTCTAGAACCAGAAGTGATAGGGCTTAGATAATACTATGAGTTAGTACATTGATGACTGTAGTTTCAAGTTTGTTCATGGGGTTGGCGGAATCAGGGGTCCCCCCCCCCCCTTGGGACCCAGGAGAGGGGATGGGGAGAAGTCCTACATGTACAATGTAGGTGTACAGTTGTAATGGAGCCTGAATTGTACATGTTCATCTTCTTCTTGAAAACCTCATGATGAATTTTGACCAAACTTAGCAGGTAGCATCCCTAGGGGAGTAGAATCTCAATTCCTTTAAATGGGCACCACGTCCCTCTTGGGGGGCCCCTAGGGGACCCCCCCCCCCCACACACACACACACACTCTAGAACCAGATATGATAAAGCAAAGTTAATACCATGAGTTTGTACATTGATGACTTTAGTTCCAAGTAGTTCATTGCAGATCCAGGGCTGCTCTTCCCCCCCCCCCCCACCCCCCGGAGTTGAGGGGGGGATCCATATGCAGACCTAAGTTTCCAATGTTCTCAGGTAAGAGTGTGCAAGAATGCATGGAAGGTGAAATTGCGATACTCAGGTAAGCGTGTGACCCCCTGGTCTCTTATTAGATATGGTTTAAACATCCTTACCCTTTTAGATATGATTTACACATCCTTACCCTTTTTAGATATGACTTACACATCCTTACCCTTTTTAGATACCAGCGCTCTGATTTGCATGACTAGGAAGACGTGACATACGTACAATTTGTACAGTGTGCGAGTCGATGCTATGTGTACCATGTTACTACATAACATGTTTGAATTTGAGATTTTGAAGCAAAATATCCTATAAAATGGTATAAAGGTCCCTACCCCCTAGTGCATAATCTTCCTCCACAACCACTTTATAAAGACCAGTAAAAAGTCCTGGAGGGGACCTCCTTTCTCTCTCCCTTTTTTTGAAACACAGTATCCTTGTTGGTCTGTTCTAAACAATGACTCTTTAACATTAACAAATCTATGGTCCTCATAATGCTTCTTTGAATAGATTTAAGAACATAACCTATTTGGGGGGAAACTTTCATAGCTCCCTCTGGAAATCTTCCGAGATTTTTGGTGAGTATGCCAGCAGGCCATCCCCACCCATTCCCTGCCAAGAATTGAATAAACAAATTAATGACAAGTAAGATATTGTTCTGCTTTATTCAACTGTTCAACTACAGCTTTTGGTTTTTGTTTTATAATAATTGAGAAGCTGGTAATACCCAACAAACTTGTTTAAGTAGCTGGTAGCTTCCAACATTGCAATGTTTTCCCAGCCTGCCAGATATATACATCATGTACTTGTAAACCACAAGGTCATTGGGAAGGTCATTTACTACCATTCAAGTGGCCTTGTGGTACAGCAGAAATTCAAATTTCTGCACCAGCCATATAATGCCATTTTCATTTTACGAATTAGATACACCTATGTATCTCAATATTGCTGCAGGCAGTTCCCATTATAAGAAAGTTACTTAGATTTTCAATTTTCTTTTGCTATATGGAAATTTCATCAAAGCTGAACAAATGAAGGTGATAAGAATACAGATTATAATTTTTGGACCTTAATTTGTATTTCATTGTAACAAAATTTCATTATAACTGTGTTCATTGTAATGGGAATGCACTGTATAAATTGATTTTCTGATGTTACCATTTGTTGGATAGAGTGACTACTGGGTGGAACAGGTGAATTTTGTGAAGTACACTCCACCCCCAGACCAGTCAGATGAGGTGGGACTGGAGGAGTGGGCGGAAAGGTTAAGGTTCATGGAGGAAGATCTCCAGTGGCTGCTCAAGTTACCACACCATCGATTTTGGAGCCAGGTAAGCTGTTTGTGCTAGTGGCTTTCTTACCTAGCCTTGTCTTGTAATACCAACCTATTTCTATTCCTCTAACTTCTGACGACAAAGTGTATTTAAATCGAAGAGTAATGATTTGATTTATCATCTCATAATGACATAATGATACTATCTACTCAAAGGAAATTATTCCTGTGTGTTTGCGCATTCTGCCTTACATTCACAAGCACTCAAAGACATGCACATTGAAATTACACCATGTTTTGGATGCTAAATTCCAATAAACTTGACATGCATTTCTAAGATTGTAGGTGCTGATGTACATTTTTAACAAATATGTTGAACCAGTAGGATCCAAACCTGTCATTAACAGCTTTTCGGGCAGCGACACCACCACCGGGCTATCATTGGTTCCTGGCAGAGACACAATAAATGGGAACGAATACCGAGCACTAGATGACAGGTTTATATCCCCTAGGTTCCATTTTGATGACATGTTTGTTAAAACTGAAGATCAGCAGTTGAAATCTTACAAATTACATTTGTACAAAGGGTGACAGTAAATGACAAATCTGTCATAGCACATCTTCACCCCTTCTGCATTAATAACCTCTTTTGTTCATTCAAACTTCATGTCTCATATGTTTTCACAGTTTCCTTTGATATCCTAGTCATTGTCCTGAAAGGTTACAAAATGAGATGCAGGAACATAATGCACTAATGTTCTTGCAATGATTTGAGATACTGCACCACATTGCCTTATCAGCAGAGAGTGCTTTTGCTATTAAATGTGCCATTTTCTCTTATCTTTTATTAAATCCATGCTTCAGGTGGTGTACGACGTGACCCTTCGCCAGAGTCTGGAGTCTTACCTTCAAAATGCCCCAAGGTATTCACACAATCCTAAGCCCTACAAACTCATGAGAAACTCATTTTTGCTGAAGAAAACACAGAAATCATGCATTCATTCATTATTTCTTAGGCATTCTGAGAATTTTTGCTAAAATATATTAGCTTTTTGGGAATATGTTGATCTTTACATAACTGAAATTGTCCTGTAGTTTTATTCTTTTGTCTGTTGGACCATGAGGAGACCTTTCTCCTTTTTTGTATTACTTTTTTTAATGGTTTTTGCTCTGAATGCTGCATTGCTTTACTTCATCTCACTGTAATTCTTGGTTTGCTTTTTTTCTTCATGATGACCAAGTCATTTTGTTTATACACGTAGGACTTTGATAATAGATAATAATATTGGTGAATGAATGAATGAATGAATGAATGAATGAATGAATGAATGAATGAATGAATGAATGAAGGGAGTGAAGAAAGTGAGAAAAACAAATGAAAAAAAAATGAATGAATAGGTAGATGAGAAAAAGAGGAATATTTGAATAGGTGAATAAATAATCAATATTTCAATTGATTTATTTTCTTTCCTATCAAATGTCTTCTGAAAAGAAATGTAATCAAACGGATGCACATACAAACCCTATTATGTTGGCTGCCAAAAAAAAACTTGTGTGCCATGCAGTAGAATTCTTGTCACATGATCAGTGTGTGTCTTCCACGCCATCAGGTCACATGACCCAAGCAAAGCCATGCCACCTGACCCTGCTGGCAAGCATCGATTGGTCCACCGGCTGGTCTTCATGACATTCCTGAGGATGTCCACCTACAAGGAAACCAAGGTATGGTGGCTTCAAAGAGGCCACAACGCGCGATCTTCCGCTTTGCCAGGCTTCTCTAATTTTTATCCTTCTTTTTGTTAACACCGATATGTTCTATAGATGACCAGTAATGAATGCTTTGGCGCATATCTATGAGTTTTTATGCCTCCGCCACGAAGTGGTGCCGGAGGCATTATGTTTTCGGGTTGTCCGTCCGTCCGTCCGTAATGAATTTGTGGACAAGGTAACTATCGAAACCTGTTGAGGTATCCTAATGAAACTTGGCATGTATGTGTATTAGGGGGTGAAGTTGTGCCTATCAACTTTTGGGTGCACATGCTCAAGGTCAAAGGTCAAAAGGTCAAGGTCAAATACATAAAATTTCACTATTTCCACCATATCTATTGAATGCCTGAAGAGATTTTCTTGAAACTTAGTGTATACATGTATTACCCAATTAAGATTCTCTGGTGAAAGTTTGGGTCATGAGGTCAAAGGTCAAAGGTCAAAAGGTCAGGGTCAAATACATAAAATTTCACTATTTCCACCATATCTATTGAATGCCGGAAGAGATTTTCTTGAAACTTAGTGTATACATGTATTACCCAATTAAGATTCTCTGGTGAAAGTTTGGGTCATGAGGTCAAAGGTCAAAGGTCAAAAGGTCAAGTAAAAATATCAAAACTTCTTTTTTTTTCTCCGTACCTTGGAAAATTGTTCAAAGTATCTTCATGGAACATAGTATATACATGTACTGACTGGAAGTGATTATCTAGAGAATGTAGGGTTCATGGGGTCGAAGGTCAGGGGTCAAAGGTCAAGTGCAAGACTTCAAAATTTTACTATTACCCTCATATTTATGCAATGCCAGCAGGGTTATTTTTTTACACTTGGTGTATGCGTGTGTAACCTAATAGAAATTCTCTGGAAAGTTTTTTTTTTCTCTTTTTGCCTCAAAGGTCAAAGATCAAGTGAAAGTGCTGAACTAACATTTTCCTCCATATCTCGGAAGTGGCTCAAGTTACCTTGAAACTTAGTACATATTATGCATGTTCTACCTGAAAGTAATTATCTTATGAATTTTAGGGTCAAGGGCCAGATGAAAATGGTAACAATTTACTATTCAATTCAGAAATTGCACTTTTTCTCCACACCTGTACCTTGAAAATTACTCAATGCCTAAATGTATGAATGGGTCAAAGTCAAGTTAAATCCCTAGATACATGCTCTCCTATTCATCCAATTAAACCTACATCAAGGAAGGTGAACATACAACACATTTGTGACAAACTTGTCATTCCAATATTTTGCCAATTTTGTGAAAATGTAATCACACAGTGTCCACATGTACTATCTAGACCTATTGGGAAAATCATGCGTTATGGCGGAGGCATACCAGTCGCCAAAGCGACATTTCTAGTTTGTTTTTGTTTTTGTTTTTAATTGAGATTGGCACTTTATTTTTTATATTTAGCCAAATAATGACTCCACATGTTTGTTTTCACTAAAGATGATTTAATGTTTGTCTCCTTTTAATTTTTGCCTCGACTAGGACAACTTTATCACGCCAAAATGTTTTGGAAATATCATCTACGACAACTTCCTCTTCGACATCGCCAAGATGATGGACCTTTGCATCCTGTATGGCGGAGGAAACAGGGCCCTCTTGAGCAAGATGCTGGACAATGTATTCACCCAGCAGCCCCAGTACCAGAATGATCTCACTTCTGTGGTTAATACCACCTTGACTGTGAGTTCATTCATTCATGTATTCATTCATTCATTCATTCATTCATTCATTCATTCATTCATTCATTCATGCATACATTCATACATTCATACATTCATTCATTCATTCATTCATTCATTCATTCAATCATTCACATGAATGTTTATTCATTCATTCATTCATTCATTCATTCATTCATTCATTTACGTAATCATTCATTCCTCTGTTCATTCCTTCTCTCATCCAAAGAATTTTTAACTTTTTATGTGCCACGTTCGCACGTCCGACTCAGTCGACGGTGTGCCAACTTCGCATATTCTGCTCAAACCCACAAACCCACCCAGACCGATCGATAAATTGCCTAATGCCGCAGTGCAATGAAAGTGTTTCTCGAGATTCCATTACTGTCACATGTGGCTTGCATTCTATGTGGTGATTGGCTACAATCAGTGCTTCCAACTGAATTTGTGAGTAAAGTCTTAAGTTTCAGGCACTGTTTTGTGTGCAAAAGTCAAGCCTTCACAATAATGTAGCTACTGGTCATTTAAAAAGAACAATCATTGATTTGTCATACAATTTACACCAAAGGAAAGCTTGTCATCTTCTCTATGCTTGTGCTCATTACATGACCAGGGTAACTGAAATCTACTGAATTTACGCAGATTTGAAAAGCAGAATGTTTCCTCAAAACATGACTATGATACTGTCTTAGAATAATGTGGCACACAGGGGGTTTACACCATGGCACATAAAGAGTTAAAACCATTTGTAGACATTTGCTACCAAGTTAAAGGCAGTGTTTACCATTTGCAGATGAAACAAACCCAGCATTAGTGCTTCAAAATATTCTAAAATGTGAGTTAGGGATAGAAACAACCACTGTAAAAATTTGAATCCGTATAATTGATGTTTAGTATTGTTAAATACACAAAATGTGAACAATTAGTGTTAAATAGTTATAATACATTGTAAGAATGCTTCCAGATTAAACTGTCTACAGTTACGGTTTATAAAATTCCGATATCTCTTTGTGTTTTAGGCTTTATTGCGAAAATGTTATATGGTAGGATGTTTTGTGATACAACAGACCTACACATATACTGTAATAGGCATCAGATGTGATATCTTGAACATTTTTAAAATCACTGCTCCCAAAAGTAAACAGGACCTTTAAGTGTGCTTTGTGTTTTCCTTTGTGTTATGTGTACGTGGGTTTCTGTATATGCATCTTTTATATGATTTTCTTGTTAGGGAAGTATTTTTTAACAAAACAATAATTGCTTGTTTTCTGTAAGAAGGTACGAGACTGGATCATGGTAAAAGCACTTTAAATCACATTATGTGGAATAGCAGTCATGTCTTTTCTTGTGTGTGTTTTTCTGTTTAACAGATCTTTGACAAAGTCCAGGAAAAGTGTGGTTCCACTAGTGGGGGGCATGACTCCGCCCAACTCTTAGCTCCAGGCAGCAGGTGAGATGAGCCCTTTACTTCCTAGCCTTTTGTCAAGGCCCACTCGCTGTACGATGGCTACAACGGGTGAGCGAAGCAAGCCCAGCCAAGCGCGACAGCGTGAGGGCCTTTTGAGATCTGCTTCACACATTATTGTTCATGAAGATAAGAATTCTACTGAATAATCATATTAATGGGTTCCGGTCGACGGAAGTAATGGCGAGCTGCCCACATTCTCAGCCTGGGTGTTGTCCTGCCTGTTCGCATGCCTTACTGACCACCTGTGGAGGTCTGTGGCATGCATTCCCCGTATGCAAATCAGGCTCGGGCAGACAGACACGCTGATTGGTCAATTTTTGCTACCCAATTTAGGTAACAAAATTCGGTAATTCAGAGGGCTAACTTAAAGGTGCGAATCTGATCGCAAAAGGCCTCGCACTGTCGCATTCGGCTGGGCCCACGTCATTGGCCCCCCATTCCCTCACCACCATACAGCGAGAGGGCCTTGGCAAAAAGGCTATTTACTTCTCCGCTTTCCCTCCACTTTTGTTTGTTTAGAGTGATTTACTAAATATACAAACAGGTTTCTTAAGTTAAGCCTCTTTGATGTGTGTTCTGATTTTATCTCGATGTCGATCTTAGGCAACCAATCAGCAACCATGATCTGTATGACATGGTCATGTACGTGGCAGACATCGCACAGACCCTACTCGCTTTCTTCCAAGTTTACCCAGCCGCCTGCCGAGTGTTTTACCACGATGGAATCGTTGGCAAGTAAGTTGACTTTTGGCAAAACATGGAAGCCAAATGTGCTTTCAGGGGAATATATAAAGACACTGAGGATTATATTTTTATAAACTAGTCAATGTACCCGTGGAGTGCCAGAAATCCTCTATGGGGATTCACCCAGAAATGGTCAAGGTCACTGGGTCAACGGAGGTCCGGTCCGATCTTGGCCAAACTCGCTGGAAGCATATTAAGTAGGCGTACACCTGGGAATCTCCACATAAGTAGGCCTACATAGCGCCCTCTATCGGGTGTCTGATTATATTTCTGGGGGAATCCCCCATATTAGTAGGCCTACATAGCGCCTTCTATCGGGTGTTTGATTATTGCAGCTGACGAAGATTAGTTATTTGACCTTTGACCCCAGTGACCTTGACCTTTTCAAAAATGATCCCCTTACGGGCAATTTCGCGGTCAACCTGCATCCACCCACTAAGTTTGATGGAGATCGGACCGAGGACCTGGGAGGAGTAGAGGAACAAACAGACAAACGTTGCTCAGATTATAGTATGCATACTTGCCAACTAGTAAGATTTTATCAGATTCAGTAAGATTTTTTACATTAAAAATAGCAAAATCAGATTTTCTGTCAGAGAAATCAGATTTTTAAAAAATATTTAGATATACCTTTCATGTGTATTTTCTGAAGATTTGACCGAAAGTAAGATTTTTAACTTTAGTTTGCATAGAAAATAAGATTTTTGCAATCCATGAGTAAGATATTTCATCTTGAAATGTTGGCAGGTATGAGTATGATGTACTACGGAAATTCATAATGAATCAACTTGAGGTAACTCCATAAGGTATTATAATATGCTTCACCTTTTTATGTGAAATATTCTACAAGAATGACACCTCCTATAAACTTTTAAACATTGACACGTAGTATATGTGACCCTGCACCACAAAACAAACATAAAGTCGCCAGACATGGATGTTTAGTTAAGAATATATTCTGAAAGAGCAGACTTTAAGCTTTAGAATAATGTGTAACTCAAATCAAATGGACTCTCCTAACCTATCTAAATATTGGAAAGAATGCACACTCTCCAGAAAAGTGTAAACTGAGAAAAGAGGCTATAAAGCATAGGGTGCATTCAAGCGTTTAACCTTCACTATAAAAGCCATGCTATCTGTGCAATGAATGGGACAAAAAAATAGGATAAAAACCACCGGTTTAACCACAATGAAGGGGTTATATAATTAAACTGAAATTGAGCTTGTTCTGTGAACCCATTCTGTTCATGATAAATGCCAAGTTTCAAAGCAGTAGCATTATCCTGTCTGAAGTTAATTAGAGTTGAAAGTGAAAAGTGTGTACAGGATTTTTAAAGAAATGAAAGGGGGACTCTAAAGACACACCTAATCACGCCATTCTAAAAATAAGTGTTGGAGATAAACTGCTAAAAAACACGCTTTCCTGTTCATTTTATGATACCAAATTTTAGCATAATGTAGAAGAAGACTTGCTCTTTCAGAAAATATAAAAAAGTCACGATTGACCTAATTGACCCTTTTCACCTATTTTCAGTCCTCACACAAAATCAGTGTGTGCGACTCTTTGTTTGTTTTGTGATGCACGGTCACATATTATATCATTAAATAGTAACTTCTACAGAATACAATGTATCTGTCTGACTCTATCAAATCTTTACCTCATCCGCAGGCCTCAAAATTTTGTATTCAGCGACATACTCCTTTTCAGGGCTTTATTCATATTTACATGCAGAATATCGTGTTTGAGTTGCTCTAAAGCATTTCCAGAGAAAATAATCCTTTGGAGTATTTCACAGGATGTCAAATAAAAATATGGGGAAAACCAAGCCAACCAATTCCTATTTTGGTTCATTTTGGAATTGCATTGACCAACTGTGTCCTAGTGGTAACAGTAAGGTTTACAGTGACAGTCTCTCTATCCCGCTTTCTATTTCTCTCTCTCCTCTCTTTGTCTTCTTGCTGCAAGGATCGCTTCTTTCTACGAAACCACGCTTCAGGAGCTGCTCACGTGGACGCGAGAGCGGAAGTGGGAAGTTGAAACGTAAGATCACAATCTGATTCATCTATGAATTTCTGGCAGATGCTGGCACTTAGCAGATACTTTACACCTGATCAGGTTTACACTCCATTCAGAATACTTATCTATGTCCCTCGGATAGGACATAAAATGGAGGTCCCGTGTATGAGAGAGTCACAGCTCATGCACGTAAAAGATCCCGCTTCATTCATTCATCGCAAAGAGCAGGGTGTCTAACCCGGTGAAGTGGTCCCACCCCACATCCAACTGGACCCCATGGAAGACCAGCTTATTGTAGCTGAATATGGGCTATCCAGCCATCTTCACAGATGGAAAATGAACAACAACACTTAAAGTCAACTTAACGCAGACATGCACAATGCAGGCTTCAACATGCATAATGTTCTTTCTCTTAAATGCACTGAGGTGCTACAATGTACATACACTTGTATGTAGGTGTGTTCAAAGTGCAATATTTTATAAATTTTCAAGAAATCAGGGTCTTCTCCATCCACATACTGAAATTCTCAGATTTCTATAGAACGGAGGAGGTTTTAGCTGTGACGAGCTTTGGAACCATATAGATTGGGGGTTGTGTACTGGAGTCCCCTCCCTCCCCCTCCCCCCATAATTTTGGAGTGAAATACCAAATGTATTGCTTTGATTTTTTTTTTTTTAAGTGACTCATAAAGAGCTTTGCCACTTGTCATGCTATCATATGCCTGAGCATTCAAATTTTACTGTATGTTGTTTTTTTGTCTATTTTTTTTTTCTTCTTCTTTTTCTTTCCTGGATATTTGTCAACAGTGTGAAAGCTACCCTGGAGAGACATCTTTTAATGGCTCGGGCAGGACTCGTTCACACATGTGTTCTCATCATCTCAACGTGCTGTGTTCAGCCAATCCTAAACAACAGGTATGTAGTAATTTTGTCGTCAGAAGGCAAACATACAGTGTATCATTCTGCATGTTGCCACATGCTCCTTTCCCTTTGATTGGACAAAGTTTTTGCAGTTCTGGTAGTACTATGCATAATGCACACAACACTATCTGTTCAAAGTACCCATTTGTTTGCATGTCATCCTATTCAAGTGTTGCATGCAAAATGGGCTGGGGTTTGGAATACTAAAACAGCTTTTTTAGTGGCCTTACGAGGCAGCATGCTCATTAAGAGTGTGACCACAACTCAATGCAGTTTGCCTACATGTTTCAGTGTGATGATGCCATAGTGTGTGTGTGTGGGTGTGTTCTATATCACAGATATGTGTGTACTGCTGCATGCATGTTGGGCATTCACTTTGAATGGCAGCTTCTGGAGGTGTGTCGGAAATTCATCGAGTCTGACTAAAAAAAAAAAATCTTTGGCACAGACTAGTCGTATTCATTGAAGGTTGCAAGATGCACCCTTTAAACCTCAACAACAGGGCAGCTTTATGACTGTATTAGAGGTATGGACATGTGATGAATTATAGAATTTCCCGGTTTCACAATCAATGCACCACCGATTTTCATACTGTGAGAGTCTTCTTTCCCACTTCTAGGTTGACGACAGAAAAGTTACCCTGTCCATGTACTAAAGATAGTAATGTACATGTGTATACCCCTACCACTGGAGTTCTCTTACTGTACAATGTACAAATTATATGTTAAAGGACAAGTTCACCTTCATTAACATAAGGATTGAGAAAATGTAGCAATATTAGTAGAACACATCATTGAAAGTTTGAGGAAAATCGGACAATCCGTTCAAAAGTTATGAATTGTTGAATTTTTTGTGCAGTCACCGCTGGATGAGAAGACTACTGCAGTGTATGATGTCATATGCGTACAACAATATAAGGAAAATATAAAGAGAATTTCACAAAATTTCATCTTTTGAAAAAAGTACACATTCCCTTGACTCGTTACTGACATATGTAATGGTAATATTATTCCCATTGCCTTTAGAAAGAGGCAAGTCAAGTGCTCTTTTGTTATGCGAAAAAAGTGAAAATATGTTGAATTTTCTTTACATTTTCTTTATACTGTTGTACTCATATGACATCATGAGCCTTAGTAGTCTCCTCATCCAGCGGTTCCAACACAAAAGTTTTTAAAATTCATAACTTTTGCATCGATCGTCCAATTTTCCTCAAACTTTCACTGATGTGTTCTACTAATATTGTTGTATTCTCTTAATCCTTATGAGTTATGTTAATGAAGGTGAATTTGTCCTTTAAGAGCTGTTTCCAAGATGGCGGATGCAGTACGTGAGTTTTGCGAAATGAAATCGACCAAATGAAGAATAACAATCTCTCACATGATAACTCACAAACCACATTCTGGATTTGGCTAGCTTTGTACCTACGCAGCTGTAGCACATGTAGGCGTTGTGGTGTTGTTCACCCACCTACCAGAAAGAAGTATGCACTGTTCAAATGGACTGTCACTTTCAACCGAATGAGGGCATATGGATTGGGAAAATGCAAGAATTTAGGAAATGGAATTCCGAAAATCCCAAAATCTCTGAGCCTTCTGTTCCTTATTACGCAGTGGGAGTTCCGAGGTGAGCCACCACGTGGAGACGTACCTGGAGCTCCTGTCGTCTCTCCTCACTGAAAAGATCTTCTTGGCGGCGCTCTGCGATCACTCTTCCATTCGAGATGACATCGATATGGTTCTCCAAACTTCCCATCAGATGTATCCTTTCTTCTGTAGTCTACTTTCATTTCCATGAGGAGGGGGGGGGGGCGGGGATGGCTTTATTTAGACCTCCTTGACCCCTTACTCTGCTTTAGTTTGCCGACTGGCACCCAAGCTGGAATACTCTCTAGAATTCTCTGTATATAACCTAGTATGCATATGTAATCATAATAATTTTGTACATTATTTACACTCAGAACCCCTCCCCCCCCCCCAAAAAAAAAAAGGGGGAAAAAAAGGATGAAATATAGATATACATATAATGAAAACATATCTTATTTTACTTAGAGTAGACATAAATCTCTGAAATAAAACCTGTTGGTGAATATAAAAATGAATAATGAAAAGAGAAGAGAAATCAAAACTCAAATTGAAGTGATCTCTTCATTTGTATTCAAATTTACAATGTATTTCCATATCATCGAGTAGTATAACTATTCTATGTTTCTTGAAGATAACAGAATGTGAAGCATATTTAGTGTAAGCTCACTTTTAATGCATTTAGGAGCTCAAATTATTTTTGCAATAGTATGGGAGACCCACCAGTTTGCATGAAATTACATACCATGAGACAACTGAGTGATATTTTAATACATGTAGTTACCCTTCCTCCATACATTTCTTGAATGTTTCTGTAAGTTAAAAATTAAAGTACAATCCTTGACGAGTTTTGTATTGCAGAGATGACACTAGGATCAAATTTATCCTGAGTGGTGTGAATGAAGCCATGGAGCACTATGGACGAAAGAAGGCCAAGCCCCTTGCAGTTCCAGGACCTGGTCCCAAGCCAGCCGACCGAGCCTCAACGTCTTCACAGAGTCTAGATGTTGTGGTCCCAGCCCCCACGGACTACCAGACAGATGTCTATCTAGAAGACCAGGTTGGTCCTTCGAACCTGAACCCGCTCACCAATTTGCCTCATGATAATGATGATATTAACCCGTTGACGACGGACTAATTTTGCTACAAAAGATGTTTCCCAGAGACACCTGCCTGAGTATACTCGAGACTCGTCTTCAATGGGTTAACTTTCTCAGTGTTAGCACGTCAGTTCCTGTGGAAATTAAATATCAACTTGTCTTTGTTAAAACTGGCATTTATGAATTTCACTCATATTTTTCCTTGTGCACCAAGGAAGATTAGAGAAGGTGTGACATTAGTGGCATTTTGCAGGCAAAATGAAGAAGGGGCTAGTCCAGAAGTTACATTACTTGTACAAGAAACTTAAAAGCATTCTTCAATCATTGTGGAATCCCAGATGGCATAGGCTAAAGCCAATGCATGCCCTGGAATTACACTTGTAGTAGTCAATTGCCATATTAAGTGATGTTTTTATAGGATTACCATACTTTGTTGGTATTCGTCTACACTCACGTATTCACCTGCTCACCCTGACGCCTGTTGGCCAGTCAGCCTTGTCAGTTGAAAGCCTCTTCATCAGCATTCTCCATTCTTCAAATTCATGAAATTCTTCCGTCAAGATGTTTTTATTGCAACTGATTGACAGATTAGCCTACATCGACGTAAATAAGCACTCCAAGTTCTCCATTCTGTTCTATCAAGAGCCATGGTCTTGACTTTGTTGAAGTCTCTTTTCACTCCTTCAGTTTCCTCCTTGATTTCATTCTCCTATTGTTTACTTGGGGGTCGATTGGTCTTTTCTTCTTCGGTTTCCAAGAACGTGTCTATGCTTGCATCAATTTTACCTCAGCCAAGGAAGGAGGAGGTTCAGCAGTGATCATCGGCATTGGTTTGTCTGCAAAATAACTCAAAAAATTGGGTACAGATTAAAATGAAACTTGCATAAATTTGTCAATATTGACACAAGGAACATCTCATTTCATTTTGGTGGTGATCCAGGAATTTTTATGGATTTTTGAAGGATTTTTCATCTTTTGGGATATAAGGTCAAGGAACTTGGGGTTAAAGATGTGTTTACCGGGGGTTTACATATTAAAGCGCACTTAAGCGTGTGCCCTGCTCGTGCAAAGGCGCCATGCAATGACGTAAACAAAATGCTTCTATTTTGGGAAATTACATGGGTGTAAGGGTGGAAATGAGTTGCTGGCTTGGCGGAGGTTTGTGCTGTCCGAGTGCTTTCTAGTTTACCAGTCTGTTGCCTTTGTGTCACATTTTTCTTGCGAGAAAAGCCTGGCTCTGCTATACTTTCTCCTCTAGCATCATATCAGCGTGTGTCTCATGAATGCATTTCTTTCTCATAATTCTCCTTCTCATAATTTCTTGGTTGTGTGAGGTCCTCCAGCTTGCATCTGCCTCAGCCTCGGCCTCTGCCCCTGTGAAGACTGGTGTCGAACTTGACTCCCTGATATCCGGTGTGAAAGATCTTCTACCAGACCTAGGAGAAGGCTTCATTGAGGTGAGCTCACCAGTCTCTTCCAACAGAAAATGGCATTGAACTCAAAGGCAACTGCATAGTACCTGTATAGAATCATGCTAATTCTGTCAAAGTTTATCTTATCTCTTCCTGCATCGTAAATCACTTTTGTGATATTTCTTGTACAGATGACTCCCATTAAAACAAAGTCCTGTGACTAGCCTTGATTTTTTATTTTCTTATAATGAAGATTCTTTATTACGGAAGGGAAGTTTGCACCATACTTATGACCTGAATTTTCACTTTGTTGTAACAAACTTTTGTTAAAAACTTGTTCATTGTAATGGAAGCGCCCTGCACCATGTAGTATTGCTGGCAAATTCTGTGAGTGTGGCAATACATTCATGATATTCATTATATTGTTAGGTGTCCATTCTGCTGGTTTACCTCTTTTCATCTTCATTTGACTATGGAGTGACATTTCAAAATTTTGAATCTGACCTGAAGAATGTATTCTTATAGCTTCAGATATCAGACTGAATTTTTAGTTCATTCAAATTTCATGCCTCAATGTGACATCACTTTTCGTGGTCATCGTGCCCCAGGCGTGTCTCGAGGAGTATAACTATGACAGCGCCCGTGTGATCAATGACATCCTTGAGGACAAACTGCTTGAATCGCTTCGTTCTCTGGACAGGACAATGGCAAGGTAGGAAAGGTCCAGTGTGGACAAGATTCTTGATGATTGAGGTTTTGAGGATGTGAGGAGATGATTCAGATTGGAAAATTAATGAACTAGAGAAGCACTCTGAGAGCGCAGACCTCCGCCAAGCATGCAGCTCATTTCCACCCGCACTGATCTTGTTCTTCCACAGAGATCAGTGATTTCCACCCATACGTACTGAATTGTGTGCTGAAAGCCGCCTTTTTCCCAATATAGAAGCCTTTGTTACATCATAAACCCTCGGCTGCACCGCGCGTCTCGCCCTAGCAGAAACTAGAGCACGCACTTTAGTGCGCACATGCAAACCTCAAATACGCGCAGCCTGAACTCCCAAGTTCATTGACCCTACCTGCCAAAATATCAAAAATCCTTCATAAATTTCCCAAAAATTCTGGGATCACTACCAAAAGTTAATCGTTTGTTACTTGTGTCATTCTAAACCTTTCCTGCAAGTTTCATCTCAATGCGTTAACTACTTTTTGAGTTATTTTGCACACGGTCAAACGAACGAACGAACGACGAACTAACAAACAAACCAACGGTAGCAAAAACATACCTTCCCCCTTGGCGGAGGTAATAAGCACTTGCATTTGGTAGCATGGCTCCATGTGGTGGGCGCACATATAAGTATAAGGTTCAAGAGGCTGGCGAGACAAGACACATCTTCACTCCATGAATGCTTGATACATACTTTTACATACTGCCCCATGGATTTCTACGTGACCCTCACAGGTTTTATTATGCAAATACCTGAACATTACCTTGAGAAAGGGTTCTTGGTCCATAGGACCATACAGTCACTCTGGACATGGATGGACGACTGCCCATGATTGTCCATACTGTGTGCATGTGTGTGTCTGTGTTTCTGGATGTATGCGTGTAGTGTGTGTGTGTCGTCATCTTGACATTCAAAATACATCTCTGCACATGCCTTATATGTTTTATCAAATCCTCAAAGGCAGCTTTGTTCATAGAAAGATCTCTGTTTCTGTATGTGTTTTATCATCGTGGTTTCCCAAGGCTTTGCACAAAATGTCGAGGGTAGGGCAGGCCCTAGTAGGCAATGTAGTCACATGTTGTGTTAACATGTTGTGTTCCAGGACCAAGCCCAAGGCAGCCCCTCCAGAGGACCTGATCTCCCAGCGAGCCAACATCTTCGACAACGACGAGTTTGATGTCTTCAGTAGGGACAAGGTGGATGTCACACGGATACACAAGGGGAAGAAGTAAGATCTGCCAGCAAAAATGCTTGGGTATAACTGTAAGAGATGAAACTTTCGCTGATTGAAGTTTTTGTGCATCGTGTGTAAAATCAAACTAGCATGAACATGAAAGTGCATACATTTTTTGCTTGTTATGTATGTGTAATATTATTGTACATCTTTGATTTTGAGGTAGGTGTATGGTGGGATATAATTGCTGTGATATTTGTAGTTTTCGTCATGTTTGCTATTCCTGGTTACTCGTGAGGGAATTTGTTGTCGTGATGCATACATTTGTAAATTTGAGTCACCATAGTAATGTTGAATAGTGTGTTAGACTCAAAGAACGCATCGACACATAAAAAAACGTCACCAACGGTAGTCTGATTACTGTTCTGATGTCACAGTTGACTCAGTTATCACACGATAATGTTAGAAGTTTGGTAATGTTTTATTTCTAATTTGTCCTTTAGCATGTTAGTAAAACCATCATGTTCATGTCAGTTAATTTGTTAGGTGTAACATCAAACAGACTCTTTATGAGAGTCTTATCATCTTCACATTTTTGTCATTTCTTCGTAGGAGGGAAGAGAAGGAAAAGGCCGTCCTCGATGACAAATCCGTCATCAACCAGCTGAAGAAATCCTATGAGCAGTACTACGAGGTCAGCTACGAGTATGAGGATGAGTATGATGACACGTACGACACAGTCAACGTCGGGGCGGACGATGCTGATTCGGCCGATGAGCTGACCACTAGGAGGTATGTGGTCAAGTTTTGATCTTTTTTTTTTTAAATTTCAATTTCAGTGATCTCGACTGAAAGTCTAGATATGGTTTGATAAATGTTGGAGATTATTCTTACATTTTCCACTGTGTTCCTGTCACACAGACCGTTCACCATGCCTAGAGTACTCGCCGCATCCCAGCAAAAGCTTTCTTCAGAGGATGAAGCGGTGGATTATGAGGATGAAGAAGATGAGGATAGTGCTACAAAGGTGAGATTCGTTTGACAGACGTGTACATGTTCCCTCTCACTGTAGACAATCCCTTTGACCGGTGAATTCTTCTAGGGTGCCTTTGCCTGTATATTCATCAACAGTTCCCTCCTCTTTCAGTTGATAAAATGCTGTAAAATGGATAATTCGTTTAAAATGATTTTTGTTTTGGTTTGTTTGTTTTGTTTTTTGTTTTGTTTTTTTGTTTTTTGCATTGAGTCCATTTTAATGAAGCTTGCGTGAGTATAAACTTGTACATGAAAGTATTTTTTGTACGTGATTTAGGTTCTTGGAGAATGTTCTTGTAATTCGTTTTCATGATCATGAAATCTGCAAGTGAAAAATCCATGAAAATGTTCACACCCAGCAATATTACAAGTTTATAGTGATGTAGATTTGCTCAAAAGATTCTTGAAATCATTGACCTAGTGGTCTGCCCCCCCCAAGGAAAAACGCAGTATCTACATCCAGCTCCATTTCTCAACAACCAAGATATTCACCATTTTATGTTTTTGCCAAAGCCCCTGGAAAATAAACTCTTTTGAAAAATTCCTTCATTGTGGAATTTTAGTCTATCTAGCTACCAATTTTCCTGGAAAATATCATTTTGTGTTTTTGTTTTGTATTTAAGTTATTAATGAAAATGTAGATACTTTGGGGAAACCCCATGCAATTGACTGATTTCCCCAAGGAAAAACGCAGTATCTACAATGGAACGAATTTCCCCAAGGAAAAACGCAGTATCTACAGCGGAATGACTAGGATTAATCTTCTGCCATAATTATGTATGCATGTATACATCATTGTACAAGTATTCATGATGCACCATCCTCAACCTCTGGCCCATGTATGCACTGATTACAGAGCAGGCTTCATAACAATAGCATTAACAAATAACAGATCGTTCTTGGAACGTTTTGCTTACATTCCCAGACCGATCTTGCTGTAACGTTACGCGTTTAATATGAAGCTTGCCAGAGCTGTAATGTGATGCTACATGGCCTAGCCGCTAACTAGCATCTAACCGTGTTAGAATACTAGATCTAGATCTGTACAGTCTAGGCTACAGTCTGTCTAGACCAAAACAAATCTAAATCGGATGTTTGGACCTAGATCGATCTAGACTAGGTCTAGTTTTTACATCGTTTATTCTAGGCTGGCTACGTAGCAGGCTACACGAGTCTACAGCCTCAGGCTATGCACGATACTCACAGAAAAAAAAAAAAAAGCCCTACACGAGACAGGACTCTTTAATTAGAAAAAAATAAATCTAGAACCGGTCTAGATCGAAGTGACATCCGCTCTCTAGGCCAATTCCTTCTGGATTGAACCTAAGTTTGTTATGTCATGTAAATTTGTAATGTAACTTTTTTACTTGTAAGTTGTAGCATGCAGCATGGAATCGTGCATGCATTTTACGCAACCCAGTCTCACTAGGGTCTAACATTCTTAGACACTGTCTAGATCCGATAAGAATTAAAATACAACCTATTCTTAACTGTCTCTATTTTGTCCATTTACCGTGGGTAGGCAGAACCTATTTTTCACATAATCTATTTTCAACTAGATCGCTGTCTATGTAATTTTAAGACAGTATGGTATGGAGTAGATAATTGAACATTGACACTTCACTAGACATAGGAATAGGATTCTAAGTGATTAAGTTTTAGTCTTAGACTTCTTTCTTAGTTTTATAAACAGGCCTGCCCTAGAGTAGGCCTATTCTAGTCCTACACTACATCTTGCTTTAGACTTTCGGAATACGGACCCTGAAAGTTCTGATTAACGTTAAGTCTAACGTTAGAAGAGAGACGCAAGACTCAAAGTCAAACGTTACTGTCACAGTCTAGACAAGTCTTAGACTTGGACTTAGATCTAAATATAGGGTCTAACATGTTAGTATAACGCGACGTTTATCCGATACAACACAAATAGGTGTCTAGATCTATTGCCTTCCGACGAAACTTTCAGATTTGGAGCCTGAGGAATTTTGACAAGGGTCTAGGCCTATCAAAGTTACTTCACAACAAGTTAATATTGAAATAGTACGGAAGATGTTCATCATCGAGGTAGAATATGAAAGAAAAGCTGATCGTTAATCACACGAAGCGAGGTAAACATGCATTTGTGTTTAGAACTCTACCTCGCTTCGTGTGACAAACATGCATTTGTGTTTACCTCGCTTCGTGTGACAAACGATCAGCTTTCAATATTCTTTCAATATTGAAATAGTTTTGAATAACTTACTCATTATCTGCAGATAAACTTTTCTTGAGGGCTAGGCTTACGAGTAATTTTCCCCGCGACAGCATTTTGTTTTAATCCAAGTACACACTCACACTGTATGCTGACTAGCCGGCCGGGCCCTGTGCTGACTGCATGCTCAGTGCAGCTAGCTGCAGCAAGCAGCTGCTAGCTAGCTGTCAGTGTTGTGCTGTATTGTTTAATGTGCACTCAGTTAGTCTTAATCACACGCTGTGTTTTATATTACAATCACGATCTCATCAAAATATTTACTGATCAGTATTGTTTCGGTTAGATATTTTGAACATTATGTCTTATTATTGAGCAAGTATATCTAAAGAAAGTAATTTATGTTCAAATTACAGAACAACCGGCAAAGTATTCACATATATAAATAACAGTGTCTGGTAATTAAGACTAGCTTTGTAGATACTGCGTTTTTCCTTGGGGAAATATTCATCATGTAGATACTGCGTTTTTCCTTGGGGAAAGTGCAAGTTAAGTGTAGATACTGCGTTTGGCAGTTACGGAAAAGTAGCTTTGCAAACATTTTTTCAAAAATCTGAATATGTCATATGAAGAAGGATTGCCCACTGACTATATTTATGCAAAAAAGTGAAAATCGCCAAAAATGTTAGATACTGCGTTTTTCCTTGGGGGGGGGGGGGCAGTGGTCGTAGGTTGAAGTCAATTCAATTCAATAGTTTATTTATTTCCATCATCAAAAAGAAAGAAAAGAAAAAGTTGACATAATCCAAAGTGACACAATTTTTTTTTCATTTCTCTTACACTCGTCCGATAAAGGATTTTTTTTTTCAATACAATATAAAGTATATTATACACGAATGGTGTCGTAAAAAGAAACAATGCACTTTGTCATGGCAACAAAAATAGTAAATAATCACAATGATGGAAAACAGTGTTCCACTAAAAAAGCCACGCTTGTAAAACGTGGAACACTGGAACAAAACAACAACAGCACCAATTTGTTATACCAAATAGACATATTCATTTCAATTCTTCTATATACTATTGTACATTTTACTAATTGATATAATGATGTTGATACTATGAACAATACTTACTAGGATTTTAGGATGCAATCGTATAAACTATATAACATATCACATTTGTGGCACAGACACTATGGGGCCAGGTGTGCCAGGAAAATTGAATGGAAAAAGATATGCAATCGGCCACACAAAACATAACGACGACAACAACAATAACACAATACACAGAAATAACAAAATTTGAGGAAATGCACTCAGACAGATACTGGACAACGAAGAACGAGGAAAAAGTAGCACGGAAGAATAGAGAAGGAAAAGGAGAGGGATGGAAAAGGTCTGTGGACACACTACAAAATCTCAAGGAAAAGTGAAACATGACGGGTTTTTCCATTAAACAGAATTAACTGGTATATTTAGAAAACAAATATTTTTTGAGTTTATACTTAAATGTAATTAACTTCACAGATTCTTTTAGATCATTATCTAAGCTATTCCAAAATCTGGGTCCGGTATAAAGAAATGTATTTTGAGTGTGTACAGTTCTAACTAAGGGAAGAAGATGTTACATTTTGTTACATTTTGATTTGTAATAGGTTGTTAAAGCACTCCGGAATAATTTGATTATTATTATTTTAGTAACACATGCATTGATTTTGTCCATCACTGTTTCTTTTCTTTTCTTTTGCCATGTGAGAGTAATCACATTAATGTCATTTATTAGAAATACTTATCGCCATGCATGTGTACTTTCTTGTTCACCCTGCTCCTGTAACATCGTAATGTTGGTCAACAATCTGTGTGTCTTCTTGGTTTGATTGCAGGATGGTAGCTCAACTTTTGGCCAAGCGAGGACAGGCTCCA
This sequence comes from Diadema setosum, assembly GCF_964275005.1. Taxonomy (NCBI): domain Eukaryota; kingdom Metazoa; phylum Echinodermata; class Echinoidea; order Diadematoida; family Diadematidae; genus Diadema; species Diadema setosum. The sequence goes on from NC_092690.1 coordinate 2,387,573, forward strand.
TCAGGGACGAGTTCATCCCTCCACCGAGAGGGGCACCCTCCAGAGGGGGTAGGGGGCGGGCGGGCAGCCATAGCGGAAGGGGAAGAGGAGGTGGAAGTGGGGGTGGTGGTGGTGGTGGGGGTAGTCGAGGGAAGAAAGGAGGAGGAGGAGGAGGAGGAAGGGGAGGAGGAGGAGGAAGAGGAGGAGGAGGAGGCGGTTCCGGTACAGGGAGGACAGAGCAGGAGACCAGGAGTAGACAGAGGAATGAGAGACACAAGGGCCAGAGGGCCAACCACAACAGACGAGTCCTGGCCGACAAGAAACGGGCCAAGGGGATGGGGCCCCTACCAAGTTGACACGCCCAAGGAAGGACAAGCTACCCTAGTATACCTGTTGCCATGGAAAGCAAACATCATCTCTAACTTAAGAATGGATCAGATGACAAGAACTGTCCCCTTCTAAAAATTTGTTATTTTCTTTGGTTTTAACGTCGCTCTTGTGCCACTTTGATTTAGAGTAAATCAGCTTGAAATGCACTTTATCATGACGTAAAATTTCTTGGGTGTAGATACTGAAGACGAAAGGATGATACTGATCCCAAAGCTATCACTCCTAGCTTTGTTCAGAACTCTTTTCAAAGAGAGATGCACAGCAGCTACGAAATCAATATGTCTGACAACTTTTATCTTGAAATCAATACCGTAAAAGCTATCATTTTTGCAAGGGTTTAATTTTCACGAATTTCACGAATCACTGTTGGACCGCAAATTCACCAACACTTAAAGATATCATGGTCTTGGTGTCAAATGACATCAAATGAAATGATAAATTGTGAAAACAACATTGCAAGAAAATGTCTTGCCTCATCATTCATGCAGATATCTGTATGTGAAAATAACAGCTTTTACAGTAAAGGTTTTGATCTACATTGAAGTCAAACCTTTCATGTGTTTCTCATGTGAAAGTACCAACAATTCTCGATTTTAATTTACATCGTAGGTTGTTCAATTTTTTTTCCTGTCGGTTTAACTGCAATACACACACTATACTGTGCTCAGATCTCATGTTAGGCAACCTTGAAGCCACAAAATGTTCATATCTTTTTGTTTGAATTAACAACTCAGAATATATATTGGCAGGCGCCAAAACTCAAAACTTCTCTGATATCTGCCTGTATTGCTCATTCAATCAGTGAGAAAGATTTGTTGATAGAATGATAACAAGAAGAATAGGAATGAAGCTGTGTGAGAAAAGAAGATACAATGTACATTTAACTGTCTTTTTGTTGCAGAAATTGTCACTTTTCTGGGAAATCTCTGTAGACAACATTTTTGCAACAATCGACAACTGAGATTTTAAGCCTTGGTGGAATTCATATGAAAATCTTACAAAAAATTACAAGAAAGGACAAAGTGTACCTTTCATAATGATCCTTGGTTTTATTTCTGATTACACTGATTGTAAGGCATGGTAATAAGAGCTTGAAGTGGACGAGTGCATTCAAGTTGTAGCTGTATGTGGTAGTCACTGGTCAAACTTTCTGTAAGTGCAAGTATAAGATATGTGTTTCTTGGTGAACCAGTCTATGTTGAGAAATCGGCTTCAGAATCTCTACAAATGTATTTTACTGAGGGTCTGCATTCGTGTACATCATTGAGCCAAGCATTCGTAAACTTCTGCACTTTTTTTTTCTCTCTTAATGGAGAAAACTTGAGCATGGTCTGGACAGGTGTCGGTATATTTCTTCAGATAAATTTGTATGTTGCCATACATCAGGAAATTTTCATTGTCTTTAGGTCCCGTCAGGAGGTTCCCAGTATGTATTTTTTTTTTCAAACAAGGTAAATTGCTCTTAGTAAACATTTGGCCATAAAAGAAGCCATTATCTCATATTACAGCTCGCCTTGATTTGTAAGGTGACCATTGAAGATACATGTGCTGTCAGTAACAGTAATTTTGACTGAACTTGTAGATTGATTTTTCGAACAGTGATAAACATTCTGAAAATGCTCAACTTTCTAGAGGGAAAAAAATAGGCAGCCTTAAAACTCTGTAGTGTATTCTGTTCTGTGGAAAATGTGTGGGACAAGTAACATGTGGTACTTGATTTTTGTTTTGCGCATTAGAAGAATTACTGAGGAACAGTGAATATCTGTACATCTGTTATCAAAACTGGCTGCTTTTATGAAATATATATTCCAGAAATATTATATACACCTATTTTCGTAATTGACAAATGTTTCAAAATTGTATGTTGCATTTCTGTTGTTGGGACACATTGCATACATCTGAACCACTGTTGCAGAAACAGATACAATCAAACACAAGTTTGAAAATCAAACGTAAATCAGGTATCAGCCAATCAGAATTGAGTATTTACAGTTTGATTCACTGACTTATGTTTGATCTCATCTTTTATGCAGCAGGGCCATGGGGTGTTTAACTCTTTATGTGCCATGGTGGAAACCCCCTGTGTGCCACCTTATTTTGAGACACGAAGGTAGTCATGCTTTGAGAAAGAATTATGTTTTTCCTATTTGTATGACTTCAACAAATTTCTGTTAAGATGGGCATAATAGTAGGCAAACTTAAAGAGGAATGCCAAGCTTTGTTTCGATATAAATTGTATGACGAATCTATTTTCAATGTTTCTTTTGAATGACCAGTTGCTACATTACTCTAAGGCATGACTTTTGCACATAAAACCTTGACAGAAACTTAGAATGTACGAGCAAATCTAGTTGGAAACACCGCTTGATAGTCAAATTACCACATATAATGCAAGCCGTATAAGAGAGGAACAAAAGCACGAGAAACGCTTTCATTGTGCCACGGGATTAGCAGTAATTAGCGATTTATCAATTGATTTTGGCGGCTTTGTCTGTTGAGCAGAATATGCGAAGTTGGCAACCCGTCGACTGAGTTGGACGTGCGAACGTGGCATATAAAGAGTTAAGTCACTCTGAGGGTGCTGTTCTTTCCTCTTATTCTCATCAGCTGTTTCACTGGGGGGTACCAGTATACACAGTCTGAAAGGTGTATATCAGTATCGAAGGAAACCAAAGCCTAAATATCAATGTGGATTGAGTATTAGAATAGAACACATGAGAGAGATTGAGGAAAATCAGACAGTTGATTCAAAAATTATGAATTTGTAAGGTTTTGGTGCCAACTTCTGGATAAGAAGACTACTCCAGATCATGATGTCATTTTGGACAAAACTGAAAGAAACTGTAAGAAGAATTCCACAAAAACAAAATTTTATTTTAGAAAAGTACACATTCCATTGACTTGTAACTGACGTTGTATGTCAATTATAAGAGTAATAGTATTTCCACTGCGTTCTGAAAGAGGTATAAAAGTCAAGTGCTCTTTCATTATGCTATGTTAGGATTGTAACAATATGTTGAATTTTCTTTATATTTTCTATTTATTGTTTAACACCCATAATGTCATCATGAACTAACAGTAGTAGTCTCCTTATCCAGCAATGGCGGCACCGAAACTGAAAATTCATAACTTTTGAATCGATTCTCAGTTTTTCCTCAAACTTTCACTGATGTGTTCGACTATTGCTGTTTCACTCAATCCCCATTAATATTTTGGCTTTGATTTTCTTTAGACTTCCACAGAACTTCCTTCCCTTACTTTTGGAAACAAAAACAAAAAAATCGGCTAGAATGAGTGGATACTGCAATGAAAAGTCATGACAACCAGAGCAATGCATTTGTTTTTCTGATGTTTACTTTGTATAATTACAAGGTCACATGTACATTCACAGAAAAATAATACACAAACACACACAAACACTCAGAAATGTCATATACAGTTGTACATTTAAAAAAAAAAAAAAAATGGGCAAAACGGATGTATGCAAACAGTCTGGCATGCCAGAATTCTCTGTATATAAAACATTGTATTGGCAAAAACAAATACTTGGAGCTTGATCTTTGGTATAAAAGGAGATAGGAGTGTGTGACAATTCAAAATTCAATCATTTCACACAAAATCATAAAATTTTTGTTGAGTTTACGCCATCTACAATAAAAGTGGACATTCTCACACATTTTGCCCGATCAGAGACTGCGCGAAAATAAACGCAAATATTTCTGCTTGCTATACTAACCATTATTAAAAGTCTTGATTCCGCAGAATTAAAAACAGAAAGAGCTATCTTACACGAAATAGTGTGAAAAATTAGTCACACGAAAATATTCACTTTTACAGTACATGGTACATCATCATGTTACGGGTATTTCCTTTAAACTTTGACAAGAGTAGTGACACAATCTGAATATAAATCATGCTGTGATGCATTTTCTGTTAGTTTTTTATCTGAGTGACATTTCTTTTTAGAGAAACATTTTTAAAAATTACTGTTCGTAAACATTCAAAGCAATATTTTGCTTGAAATGTGCGGGGAACAGAAAAAAAAAAAAAATCATGACCTTATGTCTCTTTCATGCTTCAGCGGCAGACATATTAAAATCACCAACAGCTGTGTTACTGCCAAATTTGCCGAACCCTAACCCAGACTACAGACAGAATTGTTTGAAACCTGAAGCGCTTTTTAAAAATTGCAGGATAGATGTCTTAAATGTAAGACATACTGAGTATCGCTCAGTTACAGATGGCAGTGAAATTGTAAAAAATGCTTACAGTAACCAATACTTTGTTCACAACACTTAGCAGCAGGAGGCTGCACACCACACAAAAACGTAGAGAAGGAGCCCTAACATTGCGATTTTAAATCAAGGTTTTAACCACCAGGATAAAATAAATCGACAAGTTGGCACACGAGATGGAGTTTTAAAAACAAAATAATTGAGCTGACAGAGATAGACACAGGAAAAAGGTGTCTCTGTATGGATTTGAACAAAGAAGACAAAACAATTAGTCAAAGAAATTGACAGGTAGAGTAGCTTTAAGGAAGAGGTTCGTCAGGATGTTTGAAATACGACTGGGTGAACTAAAACCCCGGTCACACAGCGCTTTACGGCTTAAACACGGCCTAAACACGTCAAAAAGTGGTCTCCCATGAAGCAGACGATATTTTTCGCGTTGATGTCAAGTTTAAGGCGAGCTACAGTCGATTTATAGACGTGGCAGGACGCAGGGAAAAATCGGAACGGCGTCGGACGCGGTAAAAAGTTTTGAACTGCTCAAAATTTTATTCCGTGGACAACCACAGGCGGCACACGTGGTAAAGACGTGCAACACACATGAAACACACATGACAATCCGCGTTCCGGCAGTGATTAAAACTTGGGGAGACGCGGTAAAGACACAAAAGTTTAGCGTTCTGTCACGGGCAGAGCACGGTCATCTGACGCGTGTTACGCGTTGGTATCACGGGAAATAGCGTGTGTTTAGCCACTTATCGCTGACAAATGGATTTTCCGCGTACACACACGTGGCTGGACGTGGTTAGCCGTGCTTAGGCAGTGCTTCAGTAGTGGAACAGCCGCCAACGGCCATACCCCGTACAAAGCACGGCCAAACCAAAATTGACCAAAATATTACCACTTACGACCACGTCCACCAGATTTTCATAACTTTTTGTACATGATTTGGACGTGGAGTGCTGTGTGACTGGGGCTTAAGCTTGCAGCGAGATGGAGCCAGAATCATGTCTGAAGGATCCATAAGACTAGCTGGATTACGCACACATCCATCGGCATAATTAGAGACACAGAAACACATAATTTACTGAGCAGTTCTTGGAAAACAAAAAATTAAAACTACTGAATTCATTGACAATAAGGATCTTATGATTTCTTTAAAATGTGTATAATATTTATCTACGAAGAGGTGGAGAATTGAATTTCATATCCTGGTTAACATTGTATCAAAGAGAAAACATTGAAGAATAAAATGTTATTTTACATAAATTTCAAGGAACAAGATCTTCCACACAGAAGTAACTTTCTTGATTGTTATGTAATCCTTGTACATAATACCAGCTCCAACAGAAATGTAAAAAAAAATACATGACCAAATATTAAGTCATGCCTACACCATGTCACAAGATCTAGAAATGAGTTGTTAGTTTGACAGAACAGCACATAGGAGATATTGGAATATTGCTCAGAGTTTTACGACTTTGGTGTTAGCACAACAGAAGCACGAATTTTTCCTGGAAGGAAATGTGAAATACACCTTTGTGTCAATGATTGTACTTTACAGTGCCATGTGATGTCATTTACAGTGAGGTATACAGTAGCTGAACAAAACAACAAAAAGACGACACTTGATAAGAGCAAACTTTAGGGACATAGTTACAATCAAATCCCTAAGAAGTATATCAAAAAAAAAAAAATATATATATATAGTATGCTTAGGCCTACAAGGAACAATAAAAAAAAAACAACTAGTAATGCTACATGAAATGAAAACATTGGCAAGATTCAAAAGGTGTTCAGCAAAAAGGTAGACATTTGTCATTCAAGTACATTGTACATCATACATTAAAAAAAAAATCAGCACAGAAGCTGTGCAAGGACATGAAAATGTGGCAGTGCATTCTTGAAATTCTTTCTACAATGATCTGTGCTCCAGTAACCAAAACCGATATAAAGCCTACCAATTTTAGGCCTAAGTCCGTTCATTGGAGTCATACATTTTATTGATTCAATGTTTGTACCTGTACTACACATTATATAATGTTACATTACATTGTTGTACATGTGTGTTTCCCTGGGCTGATTTCATACAAGCACTTTGGCAGATCATCAATTCCGTTTTGTGAGAGTGGGTGAAATCTAAGAATGAACAGAGCTCATGATTGTTATTCGCATATGTGCAACATTTCACCAAATCGATTGTACTATAGGGGTGCAGCTTGATGAACAGCGTAAGACACTACAAGTAAAGGAATCAGTGAAATGAGTCGATTTCTACACTACTACACAGACTACATACATACCAAAACAGCATTATGAAATGATTTCTAGAGTGGGCAATAACAGTATGGGTGTAACAGCGGGGAAGAACCATTACACTCTGAGCAGAGGCAGCAAGAGAAATTTTGTAGATACAAGCTGTATTGTTTAACCCTATTCTAACTGGGCTATTTTTACTGAGGGGGCTCAATTTGACCCCCCTTCAGAATTGTCAGAATTCCTCAAGACACATTAAACAATTTTCTTGTAAAGAAATAGCACAATCAAAATCAATTTCTTTTGATTTTTATTGTTTTGTTAATTTCTTTTTCAACCTTTTGTTTTCCATTGGGGTTTTTTCAAAAATTTGTTGCAGGCACTTTTTCAGGCTTATCTACATTAGAATTGCTTAATTTCAATGGTTTAAAGTTGAAATAATCTAATTTATGTCTATTTACACCAAAAAAAACACAATTTGCATTGGATTTGCACATGATATCATGAATTTGAGCTGTTTTCGTGTTGACACGCATATGCAAAACATTACATAACTTCAGAACGGTGTACCTGGACATCGCAAATTTGGTCTCAAAATATGTGGAGACTTCAGTGCAAAAATTCATGAAACAACGCGGCAAAATTTTTGCACGTTGCGGAATCGTGACGCAAAATGTCGAGGGGTCAATTTGACCCCCCAGTTAGAATAGGGTTAAATCCACTTTGCTGTGCTGAAAGAAAAATGGTTGGGCATTCTCAGCATATCCAGCCTAGACTTTGCTAATGTAAAATGAACACAGTTTAGATAGGCAGTGCAGTTTGAGCTGTTTGTAGGTGTAAACTGTACAACTTGTCAAAGTTTGAGGAAGGCTTGCAGTAACACCGTGTGTATGTAATCCTCACAAGGACTGTTGGTTGGTGAAAGAAGACCCTAGAGAGAGGAGAGCTGAGGAGGGAAGCGACTTGGGGAGAGTGTAAGGAAGGCAAATAGTGACAGTCCCAAGTTTTTTGCTGTTCTTCTAAACCTAATAATATCATCAAAGTTCTTCCAATGCTACTTTCAATAAGTCCTGGGGGGTGTTTCATAAAGCTGTTCTTGAAGTTACAAATGACTTAAGAACGACTGGGGATCAGTTCTTGTGCTGAATTATTAAAATTCTGATAAGTATAGCACATCAGAACTGATCACCAGTCGTTCCTGAGTTATACGTAACTTTAACAAAAGCTATGAAACAACCCCCTGGACAGTGACAGTAAAATATCTCCATGGGGTACCTGCAAGTTCGAGAGAGAGCAAAATAGGCGACACAGTGGCATCTAGGTATCCTCTTTAGCAGAGACCACTTGACTGAATCTCAAACTGGTCAAACAGTTTCAGTCTTCAACCATAAATTTGCAAATCTAAGTAGAAAGGAAACCATGCCATGGGCCTTTAGTCAAAGAATCTACTGTGAGAATGATTTGTGCAAAGACAGTATGTCACACCCACACATTATTTGTTCATATTTAAATATCTCTGGAACTCCCAAGGAAAAAGTCCAGTTTACATCATTTTGTTACATGATTGTCATATCTAAATTCTGAATCTCTGTGCTGATATTGAACACTTGCCAAAACTTGAGTACTGAGCTTTGAAGCAGCATTGCAATAGGAAGGGGAATGAAGAAGAAAAATTGCAAAAACAGCCATTTAGGAAATTTCATATTCCGTGGAATAAATATAAACCACAGTATGGAAGGTGGGAAGAGTGCAGAAAACAAAGAATAATTTGAGCGATAAGATAGAGAAAAGAAGATTAAGTACTGATTTTGTCCAGATACTGGTAGACAGGAAACGTGCACAATCATCAAAGAAAAGAAAAGAATGTAGCATTTAAATGTAAGATCAAATCTTTTTCTGTGACTCTACATGACAAACTTAAGTACTAAAAAAAAACAGGAAATACAATTGTAGGTATCTTTACAAAGACAAAATTAAAATGATTATACTACCTTCCACTATTAAAAAGTAAAACACATGGCAGTGACAGATGTTTGGGTTTGAGAATGATGGTCCACAAACTTTGAAAATAAAGAATGGCAACAACCAACTGCACATTTGAATACTGTATCAAGATGAACAAGTACTAAAGGAACCAATGCCTTCATGATTTTTCCTTTCACTCTCTTAAAACAATAAAGAGACACATATTTTCTACGAGATCTACGACAGGCATTTCACATTATGTGAAAACAGTACAGTACCAGGATTGAAACAATACAGCAATTTCATATTTTTTCACACAAGATAAAGTGACAAAAATGGTTCATATCCAAGTGCTGTAGAAAAATAGTTCCTTTTCTATGTACAGGTAAAAACGGTGCATATGATGGTGACCATACATTGGGCTCTACTGTCTAGAGCAATAAATATATAAATTATGACATACATATACTCATTTCCTTAAAAAAAAAAAACACTCTCAAAAACAACCAGCAATCAAATCTGAGTTAGTCCACCAAAATCTCCTCCTTACACCACAAGGGAGTTACAGCAATATCGCCAAAACAGTACCTCGATATATTCAACAGTACTCGAGACAGAAAAAAATATATTCAACAGTGCTCACGTTTGAAAATATACACTTGACATATTACTCTTTAAAGTATTGAACAAAGTGTTTTACTTGCTTGACGTAGAGCAAGATGGCGCTCTTTATTACAAAGACAGTGTGCTCCGAAAGACAAGAAGACGAGTGTGATATCGACCATACGTACGTGAGGAATTCACAAGACTGAATACTATTTTAACTACGGTGCTTCTCCTTCGTCATACGGTGGAGGTCAGTTTGAAAGGTTTGTACACTTCTCGGCTAATGTCCATTTTGTTCTCAGCCTCCTCCTCCTCTTCAATGAGTGCCTGTTTCTTACGGTACTCCTCAAACTCCTTTTTCAGCTCCTCGCAGCGTTTCTCCACGTGAGCGATCTTGCCGGGCTTGGTCACATCGTCATCCACGCCGCTGTCAACGATGATCTTTTCTGGCTCATAGTAGCGCTTGAGCGCCTCCATGAGTTCGGAATCCAGTCCCCGGTCGCCCTCCTCATTTTCGTCCGTCGTCGAGTCGTCCCGCTTGGTGTCGGAGACGGGGCTACCGTTCTCCTCCCCCTCCTCTCGCACTTCCTCCATGCTTGGGAAGCTGCGCCGCCCGCGGGTCGACGACGTATTGGTCGTGCTCTGCGACGTGTTGCGGCTGCCATAGCCACTGCTCAGCGAGTGCTGGCTGATCGGGGACAAAGTTCGGCGCGGTGCGAAGCTCGGCAGTGGACCCACCAGGCTCTGGTCCCGGGGTCCCTCCACAGAGGAGAAACTCTCTCGGCTGTTTGAGATGGCTGAAGGGGAGAGGGCAAGGGGCTTGGTGGTGACCGGTCCATGCTGAGAAGGAACAGGACTGACCATCTGGTAGTCTCGTGACTTCATGGTCTCATCCGCAAGGATGGTAGAGTCCATTGTGGGATCTGAGGGTAGAAACATTACATGCACATTAAAAACCAGTAATGATCTCTTTCAGAAATGGTATGCTTTCACACTTGAAATTCCGGCTTTTGCTGAATGCATTTGTGTAATTGAAATATATTCAAATCAATAGGCCTGGAAAGGTCTATTGATTTCAATATGCTTCTTTTTTTCTCACAAATTTCCTAATAGCAAAATAAGCTTTTCAAATTGTCTGTTCCAATTCGTAGTATTTAATTACTTTTGTATCAAATTGATTGCATCATTTTTTGGTACTGTCAGCCAGCCTGTGCCTTTCTTTTTGATTTTGAGAACCAGTCAAAGGTGAGCATAAACCATATCTCTATTATTACCATCACCACCATCACCATCACCATCACCACCACCATCACCACCACCACCACCACCACCACCACCACCATCACCATCACCACCACCATCACCACCACCACCACCATCACCATCACCATCATCATCACCATCACCATCATCACCATCATCCTCATTACCATGGTAACTGTGAGTTGATGGTGACCTTCTCCAGTGGGGTGATCTCGGAGACATTGCCCTTGGGGACATCGCCCTCGGTGACATCGCTCTCGGTGACATCGCCCTCGGTGTTGTCGATCTCGAGTGACTGGGTCTCATTTCCGGATTCTCCGGCAACCTCACATTGCTCTCGTCACCTCTGGGCAAGCTCTGAGTCCTTTGGTAATCACTGAAATCTTGCGAGGCATGGTAGCCATCGTCAGAATAGGGAAACGTCCTCTCGTCTACTGCAGGAGAAAACACATCACTATGCACGTATGATCCAAGGCGCGGGGACTTGGTATCCGTGTCGTACGGATCACCATAATCGGCTGAAGTATAGTCACGAGACCCGAGGGGACTGACAGAAACAATACTGGGGTCGCTGTACACCTCGGCATTCACCCGCATCATGTCTTTATAGGGCGAGGTCTTCCGAGGGTGTGGCACCTCCGGTGATGGTTGCTGCTGGGATGTGTACTCATAGGATGCCCCCGTGGGGTACTCCTGGAATTCCATGGGTGTAGGGGTAATGCTCCGCCCGCTGACTGATCCAGCTATTGTGCTCATGCTATCCAGTGCACTCGGCGAGAGGGCTTGCATTCGCGGGACGTCATTGGCATAACTGGGCGTGGCCGCCCTGGCGGCCTGCAAATCCTTTCTCGTACTGTGTCGATGCATCTGCCTATTAAAGCTGGCTTCTGTTCCAACACCACTGACATCCTCCGTCCAAAGGGATGTGCTACGACTGTCCGGTGTTCTCCCAACCTGCGACCCGCTCTTCTCTGGAGGATGGGTGTATCTGGGAGGAGTGTTGTGCCCAAATGTCTGCATGGGCTGGGAGCCCCATTCTCCCGCTTGCATGGCAACTGCATCCCGGCCAGTCGCATCATCCCGTCCGACGCGCGGCTCGTCGTCAGAGCTCAGTGCCGTTAGGAGCATTTGGCCGTGGTAGTAGACGTAGTCGCCCCGCTCCTGTCGTCGCCGCTCCCTGGAATGGCGGGAGGAGGGCGCAGTGAGAGGCTGGTCCTCCCTCCCGCTGGACGTACTGGGAAAACTGTTCTCTGAACCCTGCTGCTGCAGATCATGCAAGAAACGCACTGGATCTGGAAGGAAGAATGGCAACATAGAGAGTGTTTGAACGTTTCAGTGGAACCAAAAATTTTCTTATTATTATCTTTATTTTTCTTGACCTTTAATCGCAAATATCTTCGTTTTGCAAATATGGACTTATCAGATTTTGCAAACAAACTCTTCACTTCTTTAATTGCAAAGAGACAGAAATTCTACTCTGAACAATTTTCAGTCACTATACCCACCATCTCAAGATAAGTCTCATCTCTGCCATAAAATGTGTGCATCTTATTCACTTTTCCAGCATGTTCCTCCACAAAAAAGGCTAAAATCCAGGAAGAGTTTTCTACACTCAGTACAACCCCTGTATGGCAATCCCCAGAGCTGCAGGATAGAAGCCTGGTCAAAACATCTACAGGAGAAACCCCATAAACTCTCTTCTGAGCCAAAGGAATCCCTCCCAACAGGTGCCAGTGAGCCATGGCAAAATTGGCGCTGCCTGAATCGCCTTAGAACTGGAGTTGGGAGATGCAAAGCCCTGATGCAGAAATGGGGATACAACCATGATGGATCCACAGAATGCGACTGCGGGGAGGCTCCCCAGACAATGGAACATCTTCTAAACTGCACCCTGCTACCACAACCCTGTACATCACAAGATTTCCATGATTACACCCCATGTGCCAGAGCCTGTGTTCTGCAGTGGCTGGGAAAAGTGTAGCGACACGAGAGAAGAAGATTCACTCTACAGATATCACTCATTCTCAGCCGCTTCTGATCTAAAGCTTGGTGACTGCATCAAAGCAAGAAGTGGTATTGTATATCCTTCAGTATATTGCAACCAAGGTAAAATGGAAAGAGAGAGGTGATACAGTATCTACCTGCAAAATAAATGTACAAACTTTACCATCAAAGTCCCTCGTACATCATATTCCAAGATCATGACAAATTCATGCTTGTCTGAAAATATGCAACAAGAACTTGTTAAACTGTAGACAACAAAAGAAATGAATGTGTATCAGAGGAAATGAAAGCGATGTACATTGTAAGTCAAACCTGCACTCAGCATGACATTACTACGTATGGTACCGTCTCATTCATTTCACATGTCCGCATTACAAGCACTATGTCCTACACATTTCCAAGGCAAGAAGATATGAGTATCTGACAATACGGAAGATTACCTGTTTCTTCTCTTGCAGTCGCTGGCAGAAGGGTGATGTCATTGAAGTCGTTCACATCTATGCCCTCAGCAGCATTTGTCGGTGAGGCGGTGGTGCTCCTGGCCACTCCGTAATCCAACCTGCGGCTGACGGTGGCGATCACTCCGCCGCCGCCGCCATCAACATCCTCAGACTCGACGTGGTAGCTGGCGGACCTGCTCTCGGCCGCGCGGTTCAGGATGCGGTCGCGGAGGGAGCGCCGGTGGGCCTGCGTCCCCGCCCCCTGGCCCAGGTGGTGGCCGTTGAGGGACCCGTTGCCGGGAGACGGGGATGCGGCCCGGCTGCGGTCCGGCTTGGGGCTCAGCTTGACCTTTAGTTTCGTAAGACTCTTCTGGAGAGCACTAGGCCTTGGCTCTGCAGTGCTGGACGGGAAGAAAAATTGCAAACAAAATTTCAGGTTTTAGAATTTTGTCAAATGCCAGTGGACTCCTGTTATAACAAAGTCCTCAGGACCGGCAGTTTTCTTTCTATATATCAAAATTTCACTACATCAGAAAAAATAAGCAATAAAAAACATAGAGCAATACTTTTGTGGCCTGAATTTTTACTTCATTGTAACCAGAATTTTGTTATAACTGTGTTTCCTACAATGAGAGTGCACTGTATTACTGCTATGTGTAATCTCTATCTCGATCTCTCATTCATGATTATAACATTCAACCATCTACCTCTGCCACTTTGTGGAATCTCATCCCTAATTTGGATGGCACATTAACACCTTAGGTGTCCAGATAACTGAATGGGTGAATCATCATCAATGTCTACCAGAGTGTTTTCATAAAGTGAATGAAGATGATCTTGGGTACACAGCCAGACAGATTAGACAGATAGCCCCCATATGACATACATATTGTCTAACGACGGTATCCTAGCAGTAAGGGCATGGAAAGCATGCAGCAGGTGCATGAGTGAAGGTGAGTTCTGACTGTACAAACTAATAAAACACTGTAATATTGTATATGGAGTGTACAGAGGGTTATTATGAAGCACCTGAAAAAAAAAAATTGTAAAGAAGATATGACGAGATATACAGTGCACTCCCATTAGAACAGACATGTTTGTTTGTTGTTGTTTTTTAATCTGGTTACATCGAAGTAAAAATTCAAGCCCCAACATATTATCAGCTCTATATTTTTTCATTGTTTGTTTGTTCGGTTATAATGACATTCCAATATAAGGACAGAAGACTGCCAGTCCCAAGGACTTCGTTATAATGGGAGCTGACTGTAATCTCATTGCTGGCTTGATCAAACAGATGAATCATGATATTATATATTTTGTGATCAGCTTGAGACATGTGTGTACATGATATATCTGACAGCAGCTGGAAAAAGAAAATAAACAAATAAATAAACAAAGCAGTGGAGGAAAATGACATTGATGCAGCATAATACCACACACTCATGAATATTCAAAGCATATGGTGACTATCATAAATGAATTAAAATATTCATCAAAGAGAGTGAGAGATCTGTTACAATATAGGAGCAGAGGATGACACCTGAGGTGTATGCATGTAGAGATAGAAACACATGAAGGAGAAAAAAAAAGGGGGAGAGAGATGAAGATAAGCCATAAGACTGGCAAAAGATGACAAGATATCGTGAGAGAAAAATATATAATGTGAGAGAGTAAGGGAGAGAGAGACAGTAAGAGAAAGAGATGAGAGAAAAATATATACTGTGAGAGAGAAAGAGATCACAAGAAATATTATCATACTGTGAGAGATAATGTGAGAAAAATATACACTGCAAGAGTACGAATGATCATAACAGAGAAATATATACTGCGAGAGAGAGTAAGATCACGAGAAACAAAATATACGTTGTGAGAGAGAAAGAGATCATGGGACAAAAATATATACAGCAAGAGAGAGAGAAAAAAATATGTAGGGAGAGACAGAAGGAAGAGAGAGAAAGAATTGGAATATATTCTAAATAGATGGCTTCGAAAAAGGAACTGTATGGCAGATATATCAAATTCATGAAATGTACAGAATAAGGAGTAATACCATGAGAGTATGAAAGTTGTACGATAATATG
This sequence comes from Diadema setosum, assembly GCF_964275005.1. Lineage (NCBI taxonomy): Eukaryota > Metazoa > Echinodermata > Echinoidea > Diadematoida > Diadematidae > Diadema > Diadema setosum. The sequence continues at coordinate 2,402,789 of NC_092690.1, forward strand.
CATACACAATGAATTCCACATCTAGTGTATTAGAAGTGAAAGTAAATCATATTCTATGGATTAGAAACAGGAAATAAAATCATAATCTTGATTAATGATATGACTAAGTGGATGAAGTTCTAAACAAATCTTGTTAGTGTGACTGGAGTCAGAGGACTTACTTGGAGTTATTGGGTGTAGAGTGAGTTTGGGCTTCTACCTGGGATGTACCATTCTCGCCTAGAAGGAAACACAAGTGGGTATGAATGCAAAGACTAGCAGTGATCATTCACGATAGAATGCCAAAGTTATGATGTCACAATAGAATACCAAAGTGATGATATCACAATACTTTTGTCTTGGAGCCAGGTGCAAGCATGGTATAGCAACAATAGTGTTCACAGATCTTTGGGCCAGGTGAGGTTGTTCAGAACCAGTTTCCATGGCGATGATTGGCTATGACATCACACTTTGGTAGTCTATGGCTTGCCACACTGCATGCTGGCAAACAAACAATCACACTATAGCAGAATGGGTGACTTTTGATATCATTCGAATGTTAAGGAAATGAAGCTGCCAATTTAGTGAGTTTTGTTGTTGTTGTTTTTTTTTTTCCAAATTAATGTAGTACTTGCAGTAATACAAATTAAAAGGAAAAAATGGCAGGACTAAATGTATTTTTTTTAATCTATACATTGTACAGAAATTGCCACATACTATGAAGTAGTATTGTTTACACTGCATGATATACACATGAAAAGTTTGAGCAAATACTGAGCACACATTTGAGGCACAATTTAAAGCATGTTCTGGTGAGATGTTTGAAAACATTCAGCTTCAAACTATGATGTAATGGCACGGATCAAGGAAAGTGAAAGTCCACTGTACATGTACAGAACTGTATGTTTTATGATGCAATTTTGTGTTACACCATAGAAATAAGAAAAAGAAATAATAACACATAGATACCTTCATCCTATAAATGTTTTATGCTACATACACAGCTGACAATAATTTCAAGAAATTAAGGTTTGATTAAAGGTTTACAGCCATCATTTCATATTAGTAAATTCAAATCAAACGAACACAACACACATCATACTACATGTATAAATGCAAATAATCATAACAAGATCAGGCGCTTATGATATAGATTTAAAAAAAAAACTTCCCTTGATCCTTAAAAAAATACATCCACACACTCAGTTAGTAGCTATCAGATGCTCATACAAACTGTATCATTCAAATGGCTCGAGTTTTACACAGTCAAAGGAACCAAAAAATACAGAAATTACCCCCCCCCTCCAAACACACACACACACAAAAGAAATTATCAGAACTTTGTTTGCCTGTTTCCCAAGGGACAGAATACACTATCAGAATTTACATTAAAAAAACAATATTTTTTCTACAGATTGTGACTTCAAAAAACAAATCCAGTCTAGCTGGTAAGATCCAGCTTCAATCTGAAACTCCATACATCCTTTTTATGCTCTACACGTTGAAATCATTTCAGTGTATGACATATGGACTGAATTTACATTTAATTTGTTAACAGCAAATAGAGAAAAGAAAAAAGAGAGACACACCCAACATCAATTTTTATAAGACCCTGAAAAGGGGAGCAAAAACAGAAATAGGACAGTGCAAAGACAATCTTAGACCAGCGGCTCATGTTAAGTCACATGTAACAACTACAAGAGCTAGATCACTTTATTCACAATAAAGCTTGTGATATGAAATGTTTGACTGCAAAATGGAATAATCATCATGTTTAAACATTTAGATTACACCATCATCAGATGGAGCAAAATAAAACATTTCCAGCGATACCTCACTTGCTACAAAGCAAAAGATATTCTTAATGTTATGATTAGACATATCCTATATTTTCTTATTATTTTCTTCTTCTTTTTTTAGTTTTAATTACAAATATCCAAATTTAAAGGCATAATTTACCATTTGCAGATGAAACAAAAACCCAGCATTAGTGCTTTGAAATAGTTCTAAAATGTGAGTTAGGGATAGAAACGACCACTGTCAAAATTTGAATCCGTATAATCGATGTTAAGTGTTGTTTAATACACAAAATGTGAACAATAGTTATAATAAAGATGTTTCCAGACTAAACCGTAATACAGTTACGGTTTATGAAGAAAAACCCTGATATCTCCTTATATTTTAGGTTTCATTGCAAATATTTCATATGGTAGGATGTTTTATGATACAGCAGACCTACACATATGCATCAAATGTGATATCTTGAACATTTTTGAAATCACTGCTCCCAAAGGTAAACTGGACCTTTAACACGAAGCAAGATAATTCATTTTGGGATTAAAAAAAAAAAACTCTTTATATCTAAGATGTAACACCTTGTTATTTCACAGCCAGTTCAAGGATTGGATGGCGGAGGGGAATTTGCATGAGATGCAATAAGAGTAGTACACGGAAGATAGCTTTGTTGGCAATCTTATGGTGGCATAAATGTGAGGATAACAATCAACGGCAAACTCAACGAGACTGGAGTTAAGTGTGAGGGCGCACTCACCGAAGAAGAATCGTTTCTTCTTTTCCTTCTTCCGGTGCGAGATGACGATGGCCATGGTGAACAGGAGCAGCGCCACCAGGAGGAAGCACAGCCCTGCGATGACGCCCGCGATGATGCTCGACATCGACGACCTGGGCAAGCTCGTTGGCACAGGGATGTAGACATCGATGCCTGGCGGTGTAGAACAGGAATGTTGAAGCAAAAAAAAAGTGTCATTAATCTACTAGTCAATGACATTATCAAGAAGCGATGCTACTAACAAGGTGTCAGCCAGATGAAATGTTGTTGTTATCACACACAAATCATAGATATCCAAACATAAGTTATACTCTTAATTTTCTGTAAAGATTTTAAAAACCCCTCCTAAAATCCAAGCTAAACACTACAGTAATGCACTCTTTGACATACGTATCTTCACATATGCATTTTACTTTTCAATAGCTATACTAATATGATAATTTTTCTTAAAGATATCATATTTAAATTCACAATATTTTTCTTGGTACCCCGTACCTCTCGTGTCCCCCTCAACCGTGGCGCTGGGGTCACTGTAGGTGGTCAGGGTGAAGGCGAACACCCGAAACTGGTAGGTAGTGTTGGGCTGGAGATCCTCAAGGGCAACCGGACCCACGGACGTCCCATCTCCAGCCGCGGAGCCAACATCTGGGGCGATGCGGTCCTCCAAGATGACCCAGGGGCCCGTGATGCGGTACTCGATGGCGTAGTGGTCCACGTAGCTGGCCCAGCGGCTTGGGGCCCGCCAGGAGAGGAAGAGCCCCTCGTCGCTGGTAACCAGGGTAACGTTACGGGGCGGAGATGGCTTGATATCTAGAAAAGAGAGGGGAGGGGTAAGTTCATTGCTGAAACAACTACTGTACATATTTCTGAAGGTTTTCATTTACACAAATTTTGTGAGTCGGATGCAATTCCTGAATTCAATAACATATGGAAATACTAACTCTGATCCTGAAATGCTTGAAACATGGAAGCATGCATTTTTTCATCAATAATTGGTGTATGCCACAATCGTGAATTTAACCACTCGCTATTAAAAAAAAAAAAAAATTGGGGTCTTGATTAGTGAAAATATAGATTCACTGAATATATGGCATGTACAGTATGTGACGAACAGTGGGTATGCATTGTACATGATAAAAGGATGAAGCATATTCATATTCACAATGTAACATTGCATGTGTACTGTGTACATACATACAGATAAAGAAAGCCATACCACTGTACTACTCTTCTCAATACTATTGACCCTTCAAGTGTCAAAGCACTCAGCTTTAATTCCCCAAACTTTCTCATCACCATTAAGTAATCCATCCAAATTTGACCTTCATGTACATATACTTTAATATCAAAGCAAACCTACTCAGATGTAGCGATGCATCTCAGTCCAACAGAAGGCCAGAGTGGCACAATAGAGATTAGAGGGATTAGGTAATCTCTGTTCATTGACAATTAGTTTCCACTCCAGTCATGTCTTCAAATTGGCAAAGCAAGCACTCAAGCATGCATATGCAGATTGTAATTTCAAAAAAAAAAGAAAAAAAAGTGCAGTGCAGGTCAATTTTAAGGTAGATCAATGTATAAATCTCTATTTAACAACAGTAGGATGAGCATACCTGCCAACATTTCAAGATGAAATATCTTACTCGTGGATTGAAAAAATCTTATTTTATATGCAAACTGAAGTTAAAAATCTTACTTTCGGTCAAATCTTCAGAAAATACACATGAAAGGTATATCTAAATATTTTTTAAGAATCTGATTTCTCTGACAGAAAATCTGATTTTGCTATTTTTAACGTAAAAAATCTTACTGAATCTGATAAAATCTTACTAGTTGGCAAGTATGGATGAGAAATGGTGTACAAGATGCTCTAGTTCCTGTACAGATGCATTTCTGAAATCCCCAAATCACTCCATGGTACTTGGAAACTATTCATTTTAAGTAGCATCATGTATTAAGAGTTCCCTTTATTTTCCATTTCATTGATGTTTTCAACAATGTACACACATGGTTTATTAATGCTTCTGGCAACAGTTTGTGGTGGAGGCACAAAATACAGCGATCAAACGGTACGAGAGTGATGCTACGTGATGAAGTAGGTGGTAGGAAGAAAAACAAACTCACCTTCTGGTAAAGGAACGACTGTTGCACCGGATGAATCTGTCGGGTGGACAATGATGTCAGCATCTGAAACAAAGATATAAAGAGACAAATCCATAGTAATGAGAGGTTCAGATCTTCAATTGAATCACAAATGCTCTCCTTACACAATTATTATTATCATTATTATTATTATTATTATTATTATTACTATTATCATTATCATTATTATCATTATTATTATTATTATTATTATTATTATTATTATTATTATTATTATTATTATTATTATTATTATTATTACTATTATTATTATTATTATTAATATCATTATTATTATTATTATTATTATTATTAATATTATTATTATTATTATTATTATTATTATTATTATTATTATTATTATTATTATTATTATTATTATTATTATTATTAATATCATTATTATTATTACAGAATTATAGCATTGATGTCTGCCACAATAACAAAGACATTTCATTTTCTTCAATCCGTCTCCCTCTGCAAACAAAGTTTGTTATTAAAAAATCACAACTGCTGAGCTACATTTTTAACAAATATGTTGGAAAAAGGGAACCAGCAGTAGTCAAACATTTTATCTACTGCTTTTTTTTTCTTTTTTTTTTCATGCATTTTATCTACTGCTTTCTGGGCAGTGACTGAAAACGGTTATAACAGACTCTTGTTACAGAAAAGAAAAATTTCAGTTCCCTAAATTGCTGTCCAGGAATCTTTATATACTTCATTGTTTGGCTACGATGAGATTTTTTTATCATGAGATAAAATCACCGGTCTTCGTTATAACTAGAGTCGGTTGAAAACATACCTTTCGTTAGGGCAACAACAGGATCACTGGGGCCGCTCGTTCCCAGCTCGTTATTGGCAGTGACGGTGAATTCGTACGTGGTGCTGGGCTGCAGGTCATAGATGAGCATGGAGTGCACTCTCTCTTCAAGGCGTAAGGTAGAGGTCCAGAGACCGCTGGTAGATGCAAACTCCCGGTAGCTGAAGAAGGAGAAATTAATAGATCGGTTCTTTATTAAATGTACTTCACAACCAGAAACATTCACTGCATGAAACTTGTTGAATTGGAACCAATGGCCTGTTTCGCAGCATGCAAGTTTTGTGAATTGCCACTCACATTCAAACTCGTTGAATTGGAACCAATTGCCTTTTTCGCAGCATGAAACTTTCATGAATTGCTGCTGGCATTCAATGCATTGTGCAGACAAAAAAAAAAAAAAAAAAAACTTTCATGTGCACTTTACTAAATTGCGAATCTTCTCTCCTCACGAGAAAAAGTTTAATGAATATATTCAATTCAATTCAGGTTCAATTCATTTCAAGCTGATATATATATTCGAGTTAAATATATTACATAGGGTCAATGTCTCCCCTCCCCCACATCAAATAACCTTCTACTGTTGCTTTCCACTCCTTGTAGACAAACTGACTGCTTTCTATTTTTAAGAGTCACTCACCGGAGGGTGAATGTCTGAGTCCGATCCCCATTGTAACCCGGAGTCCAGGAGATGTAGGCGGATGTTGAACTTGTCACCACGGTAACGTTTGTTGGTGTATGAGGACTGGTGGCTGTAAAAAGAAAATAATACCAAAAAAAAAAAAACATGCATGTACATCACTCAAATCACAGCATTACAGAAGAGGAAACATATGATTCAAAATATGCATTTTATAAAAACATCTTTTGGTAATTCTATCTTTTGGTAATTCTCTCTTTCTCTCTCTCTCCTCTTTATTCTTCCATCTTTAGTGTGTTATCCTTTAGCCACTTAATAATCGCATATTATGTGTGTGTGATAAAACTTGACCGATGAATGCATCAGTACTAACATTGGGTCACAAATTAAAATGCTGTACAATCACACAGTGCAACATTTGCACACCAAGGCATTCAAAGCCCCAAACTAGGGAGACTACTACAGTTTTCTGTCTGGATATGGAGATACGTCCAATTCTTAAAGGGAGCCTCTGAAATATTCCTGGAGACTTGACTGCTCTACCCATGGAAAGGGAAGCGAGGTGAAAGGTCATTCAAAAATTCACAATGTCTTCAAAGTGAGAAGACAGTAAACCACTCCTCCACTCACGTGAGACGATGAGGTCTGTTTCAGCCATCGCCGTGGCGACCTGGTTGGCCACCAGGCATTGGTATGTCCCGTGGTCCTCCTTGCGAATGTTGTCAATCCTCAGTCTGGTGCTGGTGACGATGGTCCTTGACGACAGCTGACCGTTGACCTGGAAGTGGAAGATGATATGGCAACCATTTTCATAATTTAGGGTCAAAGAACTTGTTCCTCCTTTCTACAGGGACATTCAATGGCAATCATATTTTACAGTATATTTCACACACACACACAAAAAAAAAACCAACCTGCATTATTCTAGTATGTTTCTTTAAATGGTATACACATATTGGAATGCAGAATGAACTGATATGTCTAAAAGAAGTCTTGATTTGATGGGAAGGGAATAAATAGAAACAAAATGATTTCTAGACATGTGGGTGATTTGTAGCTGTTCCAAATCATACCATCATTATCTCTTTTAATATCAAAATCATCCTTATGGGTGACACACCGTAATCCTCTACCATTTGTTGCTTCACTTGTTTTCATTACTTGAGAAATTTTGCTTTGTTTGTTATGCTGTCTTTTCTCATGTTGTGTTGTGACATGTATATTTTCCCTTGCACTGTGCTGCACTGAGTTGCATGCAAATGATATGCGTAAAGTGGCACTTTGTTTGTGTTGTCTCATGTTGTGTGAAATTGAATTGTTTTATGTTGTGTTGTGTAGTGTTGCATTATGTTGTGTTGTGTTGTGTTGTGTTGTGTTGTGTTGTGTTGTGTTGTGTTGTGTTGTGTTGTGTTGTGTTGTGTTGTGTTGTGTTGTATTGTGTTGTGTAGTGCTGAGTTGTGTTGCATGGTGTTACATTGTTTCATGTTTTATCTTTAATATGTGTACTTAGTGTTGTGTCATCTTGTATCATGTTTCGTCATGTCATTTCAGATTGTGTCATGTTATGTCATGTGGTGTCAGTGTTATGTCATGCTCTGTGGTGTTGTATCGTGTTGTGCAAGTGTCATATTGTTGTGTCCAGTCTTGTCACAATGAATTATGTCGTGTTTATAGTGTCATGTTGGGTTGTTTTGCATCGTATCGAATAGTGTAGTGTCACTATGTGTTAGTGTCGTGTTGTTGTATTGTGTCCCGTCATGTGAAACTGTGTAGTATTAGTGTCATGCAGTGTTGTGTCATCCCTGAGGAGAGTGTGTATCCTCACCTTTCTCCATGTAAGAGAAGGAGGGGGATTCCCCGAAGCTGAACAAGGCATGAAGACTGAGCTCCCTACAGACTGCTGGTAGGACGGCTCAGGCTCCATGGCAAAACTTGGTGGATCTGTTGCAAAAAAGAGTGACAAAACATACAATATGCTGCCAGTAAACAGTGAAATGTTCAAGCAACACATACAGCACTACACATGTTTGAATTCATACGTGTACTTTGTGACAGTCCCATTACAGAGCACTTTTCCTTAACCCGTAAGCCCCAGTGTACCGCAATTTCACACAGATTCAACATTTCCCAACAAACAGTGGGTTAACGGTCAATATTTACAGTTGAAGGCATGGCAGACATATATCTCAATTTCATTTTTTTTTTTTTTTTTACTTAAAATCTATTCAGTTCATTCAAACTTATTTAATCTATTCAAATTCTACAACTAAAGCCATTTTTTTAATCTCTCTCTCCAGGCTAAATATAAAGCAGGCAAACAAATTCATCTAGCTAATGAAAATAAACAAACACATGATATACAGTAAAATTATACTTTACACATTGTAAAATCATATACATGTATGTACTGTGCATGTAGATACGGTTATGACGACAACATGCCAGTTGGATGCTCAGCATGGGATAAGTTATTAGTTTACTCTCAAAATTACTGCACACTAAAACTCTTTGAGATGTGTTCCCCTGACCACATGATGAAAGCAATCTGCCTCCTCCACTAAACACTGTTTCTGCTATTACTGTATGCAACAGAAAAACATACAAGACAATCACTGAAATATTGCAATACTGTGGCAGATTTCAATAGTCTACTAAAAAAATGTGGATGGCACAAGTTTGAGCAAAAGTCTACATGCACACTGTTTACCTTTGGGAGCAGTGATTTAAAAAAAAAAAAAAAATTCAAGATATCACTTTTGATGCATATGCGTAGGTCAGATGTATCACAAAACATCCTACCATATAAATTTGTTGCAATAAAGCCTAAAATGTAAGGAGATATCACTATTTTTCTCATTAAACCATAACTGTAGATGGTTTAGTCTGGAAACATTATTATTATAACAACTGTTCACATTTTGTATATCTCTAACAATACTTAACATACATATAGATTATACTGGTTCAAATTTTTACATTGGTTGATTCTATACCTAACTCACATTTTAGAACTATTTGGAAGCACTAATGCTGGGTTTCTGTTGGGTTTCTGTTTCATCTGCAAATGGTAAATTATGCCTTTAAAGGTATAAATCTGTCACATCAAATGTACATAAGGAGATATGGCACACTCCTAGCTGTAGTCTAATGCCCACCTATAACATGGAGTGTGGTTGGTGTTGACTGGCCCGCTGTGCCAAGGTCATTGTACGGCGTGCAGGTGTACGATCCCTCATCGGTGACTGAGGCATCATCGATGACTAGGGAGCCGTCCTTGGTGGTGGAGTATCTATCAGAGTTCAAAGGTCAAACAAAAAAATGAGAGACATCCAAACTGATTAGAATGCAGATTCACAAATCACAAACAACTGCTAAAAAGTGGTTGGGTTGTATCACAGCAATAAACTAGGCAACAGCCACATTGCTTGCTTACCTTCCTACCATACTTTACTCCCTGTTTTTGGCCATACCAGGGTCCCGTTGCATAAAACTTTTTTCGCAACCTTAAAAAACTCAGGTTGGGATTTGCCCAACCTGAATTTTTTAAGGTTGCTAATCTAAGAATGTAACATCCGTTGCATAAAAACTCTGGTTGGGAGCTTCCAACCGGAATTTTGTGATTTCAACCGGAAAAAAATCCGGTTGGAGTTTTATGCAACGGGCCCCAGATGTCCCTGCTTGACAGTGCTATTTTACGAGAAAACATGGTATTGTTTCAAAAAACAATCTTTGGTTCGTATGCTCACATGCTCATCAATTTCTTCTGTTCTTCAGGACTGCAAATCATTCATTTCTACCCCAGAAAACTTCTTCAGTTTGGTGTATAATGAGGGCTGCACACTCACCCATTTTTTTTCTACTGGTTGGACCTTTCTGTCTGGCCAGTAGGTACTCAGTTTTTCCATTTTTTACTGGTCCATTCCTGAAAAAGTTACTGGTCCCACAGTGATTTTTACTGGCCAAGGACCGTCGGACCAGTGCCAGTATGCAGCATTGTATAATACATCGTAACAATAGGCACCCTTTCTCCTTTTTATACAGTAAGTACACATGAATAAGACTAAAGAAATATAGCTTCAATGACAAATTACAACATATTCAGTTACAAAGACACAACAATCAATTTCTTTCACAAGACTACACTGGAGCTGGATCTTGATTCATTAAGAGAAGAGTGAGGACTATGAATACAAAGCAATATTAAAGATCAGAGCAAGAAAATAGCGCACACACATCACATAGGAGAATCACTCATGTTCACCTCGAATAACAGATTCATAATGTAAACACAGACCAGCATCTGTCCAAGTACTTTCAATATCCTTCTCTATAACAGAGTAAATGACTTTACCACCCCTAGATAATGAATTCTGAAGGAGACTAGACAGTATCACTACCCAATCATTACACGTTTCCAACATCTTTTTTTTTTTTTCATTGTTCATGGTTTAGGTGGAGGTGTTTTGTTTTGTTTTTTTTCTCGGTTTATTCTTTTAATGGGAACAGCAAGGTCTGAGATCTGTCAACCTACAGTACAAGTATGCAGAACCCCAAAAACATACTGATGGACTGCAGATAGGAAAAAAATAGTACCAAATAAATGAATAAGTTAATACATAAAGAAATCATTTAAAGGCCAAAATTATAGACTGGTTCAAATATGGCAGAAAAAAAAAATGTTCAATATGAGCATGCTATTCGATATCAAATTAAAATTTTCAGAAAGAAGAACAAACATGTTTGTTCGATTTTTTTTTTACAACACATTTCCCTATAAGGAAGACATTTAATACAAATTAGAAATTTAACCAAAAAAAACTTTTTCAAAGTTCTACAATTGTCTGTTTTCTTTTTCCATCAACACATCGGAATAAAGGTTCTTCCTTATGAAAAAAAAAAAATCTGTGTGAATACCGACTTTCTATCAAAGTATAACCTGGGTAATAAATGAAGAATGTAACACTGGTATGTTGTTGCTGGTATGTTGAAAGTGATTGGGCAATTTTACCATCTAATCACAATGCACAAACCAATCAGATTTTATCATTCAAGCAGTCTCTCTTAGAATAATGATTGCCTAATATCAGGGTGTCTCAAGGGTGTTTGTGTTTTCAATGTCTGGAAGCATGATTGAGAAAGTAATAAAGCAACCACTCAAGTAAAAGTCAAGGCTCATAACCATACTTTTCCAGCCATCATTGCAATGAATCATGAGTTACCAACTACATTACTCCTTCTCCAGATACTGGGAATTCCAGACAGGAGCAAGCTTTCAGCAGGGAATGGCTGTTGGCCAGAGACGGGCGGTGGAACTCACCGATTGGTTTGCGTGATGCGGATTTCGGTCTCATCTTTCCGCCAGATGACGTAGAGGAGCGGCGGGTTGGCGGTGGTGTTGCAGGGGATGACGGCCGCCTCCCCGTGAGTTGAGTACACTTCGGTTGGCATGGCGACAACTTCAGCAGCATCTGGAGGACGAGGGGAGGAGAAACAAAGGGAAAGAGACAGGTGGAGAGGCGGTAGGAGTGTTCGTGGAGGCGGGAGGAACCAACATCACATCGCTGCGAGGAGAAATCATTGCCGGAGATGAATAAACCGGCGCGTTACAAGGTGGAGGATGATTATCAGAGTGAAGATTGAAAACAGCTACCGTGGTTGGAACATCAATTTTCAAACACTAATTCTGAGGCTGCTGTAATCGTTAATTTGCAGTTCCCCCCCCCCCCCCCCGAGAGCTGAATGAACTTGAATGACTCGGTGAGAGATTGAGCAATAAAAGTAAGCAAGGGCGGAATATGAGAGAAAATGCGAGAAGCGAGTTGATGAAGGTGATGAGAAATGCAGAGTAGACAGTGTTTGCAGAACTAAAAATACTTGAGACAAAAAAAAATGGGAAAAACAATCAGGGAGATTGGTTTCTGCATAAGGAGGTCAAGTACAGGCTGTGCTGACCACTGCTGGACATTAAAGATACTGCATATGAAAAGAAGTTGATTCTACTCTGCTACCTTTACTGGGATTCATGACATTCAGTTGAGAGGCTATGAGTCTACACAATGTACAAAAGGAAATATAATACATGTAGCTCAAAAAATACTGTACAAGCGAAAATTTTCACGCTCAGTCAGGTAAGATGAATTTGGCTTGCTTTTAATTCCAGGGAATTAAAACATAAAATAGGGTTACATACAATATGTCTGATAAAAACAAACAAACAAACAAACAAAAACAAAAACAAACAAAATTCTGGCTTTAATGTTGCAGCTAAGTTCTTGCTCTGCAAAATAAGCAAAAAGTTCCCGATTGAGAAAATTTCTACTTTCACAATACTGCATAAGAGCCATAATTGGCATCTATGCACCATGTACTGTATACGCTGAATATTTCGCGAAGTTTTTATTTTCGCGAATTTCGCGAGTAAGGTGCTGTTCGCGAAATTAAAGACACACAAAAAGTATTAACTCTGATCTCGATGTGAATGTAACAGCATGTACACTAAATTCTCCATTCAGTACAGGACTCCACAATCACAAATTTAACCACTCGCGAAATTGTCGGGAATCCCAATTCACGAAAATTTAGATTCGCGAAATATATGGTGTATACAGAGGGGAACACCAAATAATCGATGTCATAGGAGGAAAGAATGGTAAAACTTTCATAGGCAATCTAAGTCGGCTTACATTGCACATCAAGAAAAGCACTGGCTTCAGGCGGGGTGCCCAGACCGTTGGTGGGACTGCACGTGTAGGTACCCCGGTCCAGCAGCTGTGTGGCCCGGATGACCAGCTCTCCGGCCGCCGAGACGGCCGCCCGGCCCGACAGGTGGCTGACCGCCTGCAGCACGGTGCCTTCAAAGAACCAGCGGTGGGTCAGGTTACTCGGAGAGGACATTGCTTCACAGGTGAGAGTCGCCGACTGACCCAAAGTGACCGCTGAGTTGACCGGTGGAACAAAAATGTACGGAGCACCTGGGTGGGAAATTAAGATAGAAAGAGAAAATGAAAGAGATTAGTACAAAAATTTCCTGAGTGACAATAATCAATACAATAGAACTATAAAAAAATCATTACAGAGCCTATTATAAAGATATTTCAAGGTATGTTACAATTCTAGATGTATTAAGAAATCAGCATTGAATTACGTTGTAGCATTAACATTTAATTGAAAGAGACAAAAACATGCCTATTACACGTTTAAATAATGAATGTTTTTGGGTGAAATATGTCACACAATCTTCTAGAATGCATTGTAAATAGTACGTATCTATTTCAATTTCATGGACACTACATGAATGACATATATACATGTTCATGCCTTTGTGGTATGCTTTACAGTTCTAGATGTATCAAGAAATTAGCACTGAATTAGCATCAATAATCAACAAGAGAAACAAAAAACATGTAGCCAATTACAAGTTCAAAAAATTCATGATTTCGGCTGACATATATCATAAATAATCTTCTGAAATATACTGTAAATAGCACTTTTTTTCATTTCTATAGACACTTATTATATGCGAATAAAATGTATGTTCACGCCTACACATCTGTGGTGTAAAAGTCTTTCAAGAATTGTTCACTTTAAGTGATCCACACCAGTCAACAATATCCATCTTGATCTCTTTCAAGATGGATTTTGAATAATGAAGATTTTATTTTAAAAAAGTGGAAGACTAATCAAAACAGACAAACTTTAAAAACTGACGAGTGACAGATAAACATATAAATCAAAGGTTATGAATATTTGTTGTACATGTGTGGGAATGTATTAAGAAAGAAATATATGAAGAGTTTGTTCGCAAAAACCGATAAGTCCATTTTTGAAGATTTTGAAGTACGGTATCTGTCCATAAAGTACAAAATAATACCTTTTAAATGATATATTGGTCACTACATGTAAAGGTACATTTTTGAAGTTATGGTCGAAAGAAGCACAAATTTTCTTATTATTCTCTTTATTTTTCTTGACCTTTAATCGCAAATATCTCCATTTGGCAAATATGGACTTATTGGTTTTTGCGAACAAACTCTTCATATGCTCTGTGCATAATATTTAAGCAGAAAGTTTGACAGGAAGGAGGAGAGATCCTGCAAGAACTATTATCATGTCAGGTCGATCAATGACGGATGGCGGGGAGAGGGCAATGAACCTTAATTAGCGGGAGACGGATCCTCTTAACGAACCGTGTGCATCCGTCTCATCTCGACAGGCTGACAGTGGAATGTAATCACCCATCTCTGGGAAAGGAGTTTCCCGCTACTGCTCATGCTTACCAAGAAACTCTCTTGAGAAGGCCTTTCAAGACACTCACAACAGCCAGAAATCGGCAAGATTTTCTTTTTCTTTGACCTAACTGTACCTACAACAGCCAGAAACCATTTCTTTCTCTCTTTGTTTTTTGCATCTTCTAAAGCTTATTGGACTGTCATTACAGTATTAAAGATCCTAAAAGGTACATTCAATACCGTTCATCATGCAGTGATTTTGCAGAATTTGAAAGGTGGCACAAGACTTTCCATGCATACTACTGTAGCTCAAATCTTCTTGGGGACATTTTTTTTTTCATTTGTTTTCAAGGCAAGACTGGAATTCCACAATCTTGGCAGGATAAGTGGATTCGAGATTAGCTTACGGATTTAAAAAAGGGTGGAGATTAGTGTAAGAGTTGGATTTAAGGAACACCAGAATCAGATCTTGAAGGGCAACTCCCCAATCTGTTTTATCTTTAACCCGTTGAAGACGAGTCCCGAGAATACTCGGGCAGGTGTCAATGGGAAATGCCTCTTATAGCAAAATAAGTCCATCCTCAATGGGTTAACAAAGGTTATAAAGGCCATGTCATGTTCTAATACTAACACATATCATGTCAAACTGCCAACATGCAAATGCCATGTATCTAACTGGTTAAGAACCTGGGAACATTGTTGATAAAAAGTGATTAGGCCTACTGTCTTCAAAATACTTAGCAAAATAGCATCAAAAACATACCCAATGTTCAGGAGTGACTGGATTTTTTTTTTTATTATTATTATTTCAACCATTCAAGCTCCTGAAAAACTGGAGAGATAATAGGTTTCTTATACCTTATTCCTCACAGAAAAGATTTAGTAATGTCCAAATTGTCAACATCCATACACTGATAACAAGGTTTATTTATCAATATAGTGTATATTACACAAATATTTGAAAAGCACATCCAGACAGCGTCTTTCCAGCCATGGGAAGTTATATCGTAAAGCCTCAACAGCTTCATCAAAATTGGATAATATTGTGAGAACAAAAGGTAAGGCTGAGTTTCATAATGGAATATAAATTATTATATTTTATCGAGATTTTTATCAAGTGGAATGTGCATTTCCCCAAAACAAACAGATCTACCGCCTGTGTAGCAAACATATCGTACTGTATTTGTAGCAAATTCCCACCAAGACCAGACAAAGAAAACGAGAGAGAAAAAAGACAGACCATATTCTGTGCTGAATAACGATCATATCTAAAGCAAAATTAAAAACTTAACAATTACACCAACAGGTAGGACAGTGTTTTACAATCAATCTACTCCAAACCCTAAACATTTAGAAACGTCGAATGAAATTGAAACCAGGAAGAAAAAAAAAAGAACAAAAGCAAAATCAAGAAAAAAAGAAAATCAATAGTCAAACAGATATCGGTCAAACTCCTGAGCAGGAACAAAATATTATTGGAATCAACTGATTATGATAACATTCTATTCAGGGGGAATTCTCCGGTTCCCACAATACTATTCAAGAGGGAAACTCAATAAATCTGTTGTATCATACAAGAATCAATACTGAACTTTGTGCAAGGATTATCTTTTCTTTTTATTCTATCATAAAAGATATCTTGTCTGTCCCACTCCCTGATTTAAATCAAACACAATTCAACATATTATACACTTACATCCACATACTGTACACACACACTAATAGGTAGATCAGTCATGCAAGTATTACTATTATACGGAGGCATAGGTTTCCTTCATTGGAAAAAAGAGAAGGAAAACTTGGCTTGTGCCCACGCCGAGGAAAAGAGCTTGTTGCCATGACAATTGAGGCCACGATGAAGCCGAATCTCGGCCAGACGTTGAAGAGTATCAATGGTGGCTTTGAAGAGTGTGTTGGATAAAAACACATTATCAAGGAAGGAGGAGACATGTGACAGACAGACAGACGTAGACAGATACAGACAGATACAGACAGACAGACAGGTCTGGGGAAAGCACACTATTACAGTATGATATAGCAGAAGAACACTGAAACATACATTGTACATCACATTATACACATGTACAATGAATGCATTATACACACACAAACTCTCACATACTCATTAACACATACATTTTACATCAATATACAGTGATATAACTAACACATAGACACATACATATACACACATATGCACACACACACACACACACACACACACACACACACACACACATACAAACACCAATCGATACACAATGACAAGGTGGCTTTAATACATAGAAAGCCAGCCAATGCAGAAAAAGAGATAGTGACAATGAGAAAGACAGAGACAATAAAACACACAAACCAAGACACATGTATGCATGAGATCTATATAAAGACTAGTGGAAATGAAATCTGACAAAGACTGACAAAACAGCTATTATGAAATTGAAAAAAAAAAGAGCAAAATAGATAAAAGGAACGTGCATCCAAAGAAACCAAAGACAGTCAGAACAATAAGGGCAATGACAAACACAAACAAAAACTTCAGCAAAGAAGTATATAGAGATAGACCATGTAAAAGCTAGAGTTCAAGAGGTCTATCTACAGACAAATGTTTCCTGGCTTTCACAATCTGTTTGTTCAAAAGGGGAATGACCCCCAATATGTATGTATGTGGTTTGAGTGTATGCACAAGTATGTTATTTAGGCCTATACCTTGGTAAAGAAAAAAAGAGTTCCAGAATTCTTTTTCTTGAAAAGTATATACATTCATTCCACTTGATTCTGGCATGTGTTGAGGGGAAATGTCATTCAACCTGCCTTCTGAAAGATGGAAAAATGAAAACATGTTACATTCTCTTCATATTTTCTTTTACATCATCCAAGTAGGCCACTGAGTGACATCACACATTGTTGAAGTATGTTTGTCTAGCTATAATGGCACAAGGATTAAAAAAAAAGGAAAATATGATGAACAGATTGTCCGATTCTCCTCAAGCTTCACTGATAATGTTCTTTTCATATTGTTGCAGTCACTCAATCCACATTGATACATCCATGTATTTGTCATTCCCCTTTTGTGCTTACACACTTCTAACCCTTTACCATGGAATCACATGTTTTCTTCCTTCTCCCTTTCCCCTTTCTGCAGTGCAGTCACCACAAAAGATTCTCCAATAAAAAAAGGAACTCCACAAAGATTGTCCTCCTCAGATAATTTTGATCTTATAATCCCCCAATTTCATAACAAAGGTACAGCGAGATGGACAATGGTACGGGCGATCAAACCGAACAAATCAATTCAGACCTCTGATTTCTCCTTGCTGTGTCTGCATGTGATAAATTTGCGCAGTCAACCGACTATGCACAGAAATGTTTTTGCACAAAGAATGCTTGTTGCCGGTAGCGGCAAAACCTGTTTTTATTCAAAGTTTGCGGCCAACACAAAGACGAGGAGCCTCAAACAGATGTTTGGTGATGGTCTGATAAAAAGGCTTTCTTGTCCGCGACTTTTTGATGTCACAATAAACCTTTTGATAAGAATCGAAATGGTGCCACCATTGACAACGATGAATCGGCTCGATGGTTCTAGTATTGTGCAGCAAAATATCGACAGATTACCTCTTTTGGAATCACTCTTGTTACAAAGCAAAGATCACAATGAATACATCACATCACTCTTGTTACAAAGTAAAGATCACAATGAATCCATCACATCTGCAAAGAGTAGAGGTTAAAAGATGAAGAATCTTTTCTCTTGAAGCTAAAGAGGAAACGATTAAATAAACGTTAGGCCATCTGTTCATATTCTTAAAGGTATTTGGCCAACAAAGCGATTTTAAATAAGTACCATTTGAACTGATATAAATGCATCAATCAATGTGTATTCCAGGGTGAAAGGAGGCAATATGCAGTTGATACAAAGTTACTGGAGGTCACTGTTGTGGTTAAGTGTCAGGTGATTTGATGGTAAGATTCTCCAAGCCACTACATACAGTAAGACTTGCAGGATTGCCCCTAACAGGTAGCAAAATTGCCCTAGCAAGTGATTTGAACTTCAGAATGAACTGCTGTGGTTAAAAGTTTTAATTGCCCATAAATTTGAAATCGGAATCAATATGGGTAGATTTGAAGCAAAATTAAACTACATTGTGAATAAACTGCTAAACATTTGGCTCAAATCAAAACAGATGGAGTAAAACTCAATATCAAAACTGTTGAGGGGTAGCAAATAACCCCAAACTAGCAAGCCTTTCCATATGTTGAACAGCACCATGCATTGAAGAAAGTTGTATTTCATTCAAACAGATGTATGATTCTACAATAAATGAATAAAAAAAAAAATATTTACTATACAACGTTTGTCCATCTTGGCAGGATATTTATGAAGAATTACAAAGGTCCCTCAAATTTCCACTGCTTTTAGAGCCATTGGTTGTCTGTACATCCCAACTGATAGCTTATTTTCTTTAAAGAATATGATGCAGATGAAAACTAAACAGTGTTCGGAGCTCAGAGCCACAACTAATGGAGAAACAACACTGCCAATATCGGCAGATTCGAGAATCGGGCCTAAGTGTGATGGATGTTAACCAGCCAACGACGCATGACACACAGAGACACCCATGGAGTGCCAAGCAGAGGTATGCAGGCTATGAATGAGATTTCGTCACAGGCCATCATCTCTCCGCTACGACGTCGCTCAACTCCCGCCGCCCAGAGGCGTGACGGATGTTCATTACTGGGGGGTGCGGCGATTCACGCCTCCCCCATCACGAGGGGCGGCGTGCCACCGGGATTCTTGGGATGGTAATGACATCAAGGAATCTCTGACCCGTCAAAGGCCTGCCAACTCATCTGATTAATTCCATAAATATGCTAATTTGTAAATGGCATTGGCTCTCTTTCATAAATGTCCTCCACAAAAGAGAATAAAACTAAGCAGAGACAATATATAGAATCTCAGAACCACATTATCAAAGGTGTAAACAACTCCAATCAAACTTCCATCTTCTGTATTGAGTAAAGATCAACAGGTTCATATCATATGTAATATGCATGAACTTTGAATCAAACTTTCAATTTCTCTGTAAAGACAGACTGAAAAAGCATCACAAAAATATTGGGAAGAATGGGATAAATACGACCTGAAAAAATACAAGACTGTCTTCTCAAAATTGTCTTCTTTACAATAACTTTGGGGGTCAAGGACCTGAAAATGAAAACAGTCAAAGAGTAAAAGCTAATAAGTGGTACTAGAGACAATAATGGATGGCAGGGTTGACATCACTCCTTGATTGATAGAATTGAACTCAAAGCAAAGCAAAGTTCATTTTGCCATTTACATTTACTTGCATTATTTGAGTTCATTCTCTTCTACAGAGGCACCACTGCATATTTACAGACCTGCTATAACGCAAATTAACAATGACAGTAATTACCACAGTGACATGAAAAAATCTTAAAAGCTGACTGGCTGTTACTCAACACAGATTATTGTGAGTTTAAGAAAAAGTCTTCATGCAGAGGAACTGAGGATTTCAGATCAGAAACAACGATTCCAAACCAAATTTTACCTTCTACGACAAATCTGGTTGTGTCCACCACCCTGCCTTCTGAGTTTTCCGCCTGGCAGGAGTAAGTCCCTCCGTCGCCCCGAACCACCCTCCGGATGAAGATGGAGTCTCCCGACACGGTGACGCGGTTTGTGGAGAGCAGGGGCTCACCCTGCCTGTACCATGTGATGACGGGGGTGGGCACAGCGTCGGCGATGCACTGGAGGGACGCCTCTTGATTTTCTTGGAAGACCACATGATCAGCTGGGGTGGAGATAAACTCTGGGGGGCCTGTTTAGATTGGTAGAAAACATATGACAATCATGAATATTTCCTCCTTTGTAATTCAAATATTTCAAAATATGCTAATCGAAGAGAAAAAATTTGTGTTGTCGTTGAGGTACATTCCGTGGTTACCATTGCTCTGTAAAATATAACTTCACAGTACAGTTATTAAAATACAAGAATATTTGCCTGAATTAAAAAAAAAGGAAAAAAAAAGAAAAGAAAAAATATATAAATACAAGCAATAATATGCTATAAAAGATTGTATATCAGTTGTCATTCTCTGCACAAATGTATCTATCTAATATTTCACATGACAATATTGGAATTTCGGAGCCTGGGTATTTGCTCTAAGTTCATCACGTCACTGCCAGCAACAAGGGATAGCCTTGTGGTAGTCTCACTGCCCAGAAAAGCAATAGATGACAGGTTAAATTAAGGTTGAATGCAGATCAGCAGTTGCAATCTTACAAATGAAACACATTTGTAAAAAGGGTTACAATTGATCAAAAAAATGTTCCCATCTTCATGCCTCTGCATTAATATTCTCTTATCTTTACTTGTAATAATGTTTATCCGGGATTGAAGAAAGGTACTGCTTTCATATCGGACGAAAGCAAACTACAGTAAAACAGAGCACATTCTATGTCTGACATTCTTTCATCACACACATTGCCTTGTATGGAGCAGTCAACACACTGTAATTACTGTCGTTGTTGCGACAAGCCCAGAATGGCATGTTAAAGTCATTACGTCGGTGCGGACTGGCTGTCCACCTTGCCAACGCAGTCGTTGATAATCACATCCTTTCTTGACTGCCGGTGGCGCCTTAGCGTTTCAATCAAGCAAAAAGCAGTCGAGAGAAGAACAGAAGTGTGCATACTTTATGTATACAGCAGAAAGAGACAGAGAGAGAGAGAGGAAGGGAGCAAGAGAGAGAGAAGGAGAGATGGCCTTTGCGTGATTAATGAGGAGTTGTCATCAAGGCAAGAAAAAAGATGTTCGACACGTGTTATCTTCCTTTGTTAAAGACCAGAATGGCTAACGGTATGATGAAAAGAAAAATAATCATCTCAATTCGCATGCATGGTCTTCAGCAATTATAGATATATACCACATTCTGTGCCAGAACTGTAATCATTGAATACTGTATACACTGTATATTTTGCACGGCTTTTTTTTTTTGTGGGTGTGTGTGTGTGATTTCACAACCCCAGTGGTACTATACACAAGTCTAACTAAACAGGAAAGTTTCAACTCTAATCCTGACCTGAATGTGATGTGCACGTGTACACTTCTCAGTTCATTTTTACTGTAATCCCAAAACGTGAATCTGACCAGTCCCGAAATTGTCGATAAGTCCTCATTCACAGAAAATTTACTCACTTTCGTGGCATGCAGAGTATTAATAGTTGGTAATGATTGACTGATGATGCCAAAGATGATGATGATGATGACGACAAAAAAAAAATAAAAATATGATATAATGGCAGGGAATACTTTTCCTGGTATGGCATCACAATTTGCTATGCATTTTTACACCACTGCTACACAAACTAACTTTTGTGTAGCAGTTTTCTTCCATAGAAGTGTACAAAATACCATTTGAAACTGTTCATCAGCTGAAACTGCTATTAAATCAAATTTGAGTTGGAAAATTATTCCCTGAATGGCAATGCTGACAACAAACATTGTGGCATGATGGTGACAATACCACACCAATGAATAATGTCTAATGAATATTCAGGGTTTCAGAAATAGTCATGAATGGCAAAAAATCATGAGCACAAATAGACATACTCAATCTTTACTATGCAATCTTTACTAGGTTCCCATGTTTACACATTGGTTAAAGATGGATTTTACAGTGGGCGTAACACCAAGTCCAAGGATGGAAGTGGAAGGTAGAATTTGAACCCCAAACCTCCTGGGTTGTGGTTCAATAACCACTACACTATAACCTAATAACCACTACACCACTATGACATGAAGGAGGTTTGCATCTTTAGTGAAAAGTGCTACAGTACGTATCACTGACTGAACAATCTCCCAGTCGCTTACAGTTCCTTTGTGAAATCAGGGAGGCGAGTCTCACCTCCCTAACTTGGTCATCTTACATGATGCTTTTCTTATTACACATTTTCTGTCCCTTCTATTTCTTGTAAAATACAAGTACTGCCTCTGGCACCTTTTGGGGGAAGGAGTATTGAGAAAACAAAAGCAGCAGGGAAAGGAATAAATATGGACTATGAGTAAGTATGAGAAATTGCCAAACTTCTTGGTAAGGCAAACAGTGGTGCAACCTTGAGAGATGAAGACAAAAAAAAAAAGGAATTGAAGAAAAGAGCAAACAAATCAAGGGAAGTCATACACATGTTGGCAGGACTAATCTTGGTCCTTCTATTTCACCTACATCTGAAAGAAAGAAAGAAAATGAAACACAAAATGCAACAGAAAGAGAGAGATTGAATAGGGGATTAAATCACAGCAAGCTCAGAGATCACTAATCCCCGGGGTGAATACAGGGGCGCGACCGCAGATTTAACAATTGGCGAAGAGAGGACGTCATTTAGGGTAGCCACAGGACCTTAATGAATGGGTTTAGGATTATCACAGAATGGGGATTTATTTCTACCAGAGGAACGGGGCAAGGTTGTGAGATGGTATCACTGTGAATAGACAGAAGGATGAGTAAAGCAAACATGGAAACAGAGATGTGAATGAGAGAGAGAGTGATCAGGACAATACTAGAAAACAGTGAACAAAAAATAAAAACGAAAGTACAGTGAGACAACATGTGACAATGTTACCAGTTTGAGACTGTCATTATTACCAGAAATAGGCAAAGTGTGAAAATGAGATTTAAAGTAGCCGTGAATATCGAGGAAAGATAAATAGCTTTAAAAAGACTTGAAAAGATATTAAACATAAATGGGATGAAGAAAAAATATCAATATACCTTGATAAATGTAAATGGAACACATTTCTAACTGACTACTCTTTTTGCACACTTTGATTGGTTTTCTATTCATGATCCAAACAGAAATGAAAAATTAATGAAAAAATAAGAATTTTGAGTATCATCACAGTCTAAAATGCAGCAATCTTCGATTTTAATTTAAAAGTACTTTTTAGTTTGATACGAAGCGTCCCTTGTACTGTGTTTTTTTGAATGCCACCAGCAGTCAATCCAACCAATTTCACTGTCTTGGGTATATGCCACTATCTTGTAAATGCCCACCTGTGAGAAAATGTCAAATGCTGCAGGGTAGGAAAACACTGATTGAATATCATTACAAGGGATGAGGAAAAGAGAAGCCACCTATCTCTACTTTAATAATTCAGGCCATTTTCCTTCCATTATTAAACCATCCATCAAAAAAACTGCATTAATATTGATATGGAATTTTACATGTTATTTGAGCATTCACTGATGTATGCATTTCAGGACATTTAAGGTGTGGGACCCCGTCTGAAGCTGGGGTACAACCTTTACCCCTTTCTGTGTCAGAGACTGTGGACAGCATAATGCTATGGAGTTTTCTGTGCCATTCAGCACTAAAACGCACACACAGGGATATATTTATTGTCAAATACAGAACTGGGGGTCGAGAGAGAATGAGAGGAGAAAGTGTAAACATGAAGGAAAAAGGCCATCTATAGATGACCACTGGTCAGAAGGTAGTGAGAGTACTTGGGCCGCTGTTTTCAATTACAGCCACAAACACAGCTGTCGCAAGGATTCGCAACTGACCGGATAATCTACAAGGTGGGACTGTTGTTAACATAAAAATGGCAGCAATAGACCAACGAGAGTCCTTTAGACAGGACCTAAACTCAAACAAGTGCTGCATACAATGAGGCCGACACGATTCTTAACGTTCAGGAACAAAGGTGGACACCCCCACTTGGTGACGCAGACTTACTAAACCGGCTTCACAAGGCAGGGTGAAATAGCCTTCATAGCACGTTTCCAAGCACCTTTCTGGATACTTTAACACAAATGTGATACCATTAATCTCCATGAATCGCCAATTTAAATACATTCACGTTTCACAAGAATCTCGCAGGTTGCTGGGAATAGGAAAGTGACTTGGCAGATTCCTTTCGAAACTTACTCCACTTTCTGAAAGAGTGGAAACTCACTAGAAAAATAATGAAATTCTCTTCCATTTTGCAGTCATCTGATTGACGGACTGTGGTCATGCCCAAATCCAAATTAATATGTGGGAAGGAAGATAGAACATTTATACATTTAGCCCCTTGCTTCTTTGGAATAGACTACCCAGACTTAGAGTAAATTTGAAGATACAAGTTTCATGCACAGCGAAAGAAAGAAACATTTCTCTGATATGTACAGGTGGTTGTCTTCATCATCCTTCAATTGGATATGTCTACAAGTTAGAAATGTCTGCATTATCATCAGAATTTATCTTCTGAATTTAATCATTATGATGCTATAAGAGCATCAAGTTGTAGTTTTGTAATTTTTTTTTGTTTTAGTTTTTGTAATGTCTGCATTATCATCAGAATTTATCTTCTGAATTTAATCATTATGATGCTATAAAGTTAAGAGCATCAAGTTGTAGTTTTTACATTCGCAATACATCTCCACCCCATCTCCTATCAATTGGATAACTTAGGCATTTGAATTGATAGTATATTCCATGTATAAAATTGGTAAATTTTGACCGACTGATTTGAAGGAGTGTGGCAACACCATTTAGCAATGTATGCTATAATTACATGAAATGTGTTCTTTATATTCTTACATTGTTGGCAGAACAAGGAACGATATGTCAGCAATGACATGCCATCCACAGGAGCACTGTTTCAAACTACCAGGGAAATGACAGAAGAACTCTCAGACTTCATACTGAAAAGTTTCGCCCGGCCCCACCACATGATTTAGTTTTAAAATAACACCAATTCGACATGGGTTTTATGATTAATGTAGTAGCTGTTTCTATGGATGACATTTTTTATTTAAGAAAAACTGCTGATGATATCCAGGAGCCTATAGGTGTTGATATCCATACTCTTTCATCAAAACCTTACACCATAGACTCTGAACATTGAAGGATTTATATATTGTTGACAGATCATGTCCTTTAAAGGATTACCCCACAGTCTCAAGATACCCCCCCCCCCCCAACACACACACACAGCAAAATAGATTTGAAAGACCCGTTAGGGGCACTTAAGAAAATGGAAAGAGAATAGATGAACTGGTGGGCTGTACGGTGTGAGCATCACCCATAAAAAGGAGACAAAATCAATAATTCTTCATCTCCGTGATAAGTCCGCGGATCCAAGCCCCTTTCAAAGGCACGGACTCATTACTAATGTATGGGACCGTTAAAAGCTTCTTTCGAACACCCAAAACAGTTGTTTTCCTCTGTTGATACTTACCCACAGCTCCAGTGAGCAGATTCTCTGAATTTTCTATGGTGCTGAGGAAAAAGGTCTTTGATGAATACAATGGACTTATGCCACACTGAAGCTCAAGGCAAGATGTCCTTCACCACGTACAGAATGTCTGCTTTGAACACTTTATGAATGTCAACAAATCAACCAACGCGGAACATATCATGACAATGCCATAGAATCTAATTGTCTTTCAACGCCAACACATATTTTGACACATCATTTTCCATGTTCACTAACCCTACACACTGTCATAGTCCTCTCTGTATTTTTTTTTTTTTTGACAAAAGATTGGCATTCGCTGCAATATCAAAATGCATTCAACATCTAAACATTTTTACCCCAGTGTAATACACAATGGAAAAGAAACACCCAGAAGGTATTGTTTTGGGAGATGGAATTCTTATATCAGTTCATTACTATCAAGTTAAGATGTATCAAGATGGGTATGGAGTGGGAGGCCCTAGGATGGGTCAGGGTTATTACAGGGAGTGTACAGTACTGGTTGAGGTGAGGATCAGGTTTATAACATTTTTGGTGAGATAATGAGAAAAATATGAAATATGAAAGAGTATGTCATTTCAAGAGGGATTCAACATTTATTTGATGAAAACTGGCCTTGAAATGGCTGAAATATCCAAAAATGCGATCCTTAAAAAAATTGACGGGCCACGACTTTTACAAGGATCTTTCTTTTACCTTGTTTTTAGATATCTCAGTCATTTCAAAATCGATTTTCATCAAATAAACTTTTGATTCCCTGTAAAATTGTATGCTCTTTAACATTTAACAGAGTGGTTTCTATATATCTTGCAAAACATTGCAAGCTGAATCCTCACCTCAACCAGTACTGTATATTCCCTTAAGTTTCATAGCATTGTCCCTTACCTGGACAGCCTACCTTGGTACACCTATTAAAGCCCCAAGAATCTTTGCCCTAATACTGTAAGTGAATTCTCACCTAGAATGACAAGATTGACGAATGTCCCATTCTCAATGTTCTCGATGTTGCCTAGCTCAATAAGCTGGCACTCGTAAATGCCGGCATCCGCCGCGGTCACGTCAGTGATGGTCAGCGCCGACCCGCCGTCCTCCAGCGAGACGCGGCCGTCGTAGGGCGGACTGATAATGGGATCAGCCGAGTCAAAGAGGACGTAGAAAGGGCGAGCGATGTCCTGCCGCTGCCACTGGAGGATGAAGAGGGCCACGGGGAAGTCTGGGGCCGGTGTTGGGAGGACCTGGTCGCAGGGGAGGGTCACCGTGTCCCCATCCCTCGCCTCCACCAGGATGGCACTGGACTCTGGTGAGAACAAGAAAATTATAGACATGCATGGATTAGACATATTCACTTAACTTGAATGAATAATTATTGCACTTAATACACACAGGTGAGTGTTGTTAGGAATGACAAGATGAGATAGATCAGTTGGCTGAGAAGGATAAGGGTGTCAAAGTTGCCACTAAAGCCATAGTGTTCGAGGCACCTTAACGCCCTTCTCATTCTCAACTGATGAATTGTTCTGAAGTACATCCAGTAAAGTTACTGGGCAGCATATCAAGTTCAAATACAGTTCACAGCTTTTGGCTGGTAATGGTTTACAATGTATTCAAAGTAAGAATAAACAAAAAAAAAATGAACACTGAAATACATGGTTTAGAATGATATCTGGTATTAACATTTTTTGCTAATCATTAAGTTAGGTATTCTAATTGGTGATTCTAACATTACGTGCATTAGGACAGATTTGATAATGAGGATAACATACGGTGTATAAAGAAAACTGTACTACAGCTGCAACAATCTAGCATCAGCTCTTTATAGTTGATCTATTAGTTGATGATGACTTCTGAGCAAGAATTTGCACATAGAATTCACACAAAAAAAGAGACAAGAGACTCTCATTGCTCCCTCTCTATATCTTTCCTGTTTTCTCTTCATATTCCCCACCTATATTCTCTCTCTGTCTTTCTCTAATTTGCACACTGTATCTCTCTCCTTTCTCTCTTATCTCTCCCTCTCTTTCTCTTCTCTTTCTATCTCTTTTTTCTATCATATCTATCTCACTGATATGATTGGCCATGACACATCGCCATGGTAATGAAGACGAGATCAATAATAGATTATCCCGTCTGCCTGTGTGGCTTCTGCAATCAGTTTACAGGCAATACATGAGTCACTCCACTTGGCAATGGAGAAATCTCTTACCTCATCTGTCATATGGAATACAAATTATAGATGCAGAATACAGAAGGGCAATTCCGCAGTTAGTAACGTTACATTTAAGCAAATTCAGATATTTATTTTTACTACTAAATCACCATTTATTCATTTCAAGTCAAAATCTTTGTTAAAACATGTTCACCCTACCCAGGTTCATGATATAGAAAAGAATGAATACAATCCAACAAATATTAGAATTGTTATGGCAACTAAAAGGGCTGGTTAGTAACGTTACGAAAAAAGGACATGACAAAAAAATCAATGTCTTGTGACAAAAAGTGTGCAAAAATTCAAGTTACTTCAAACAAAGTGTTGCATTAATTTCAATCATTGCATCATTACAAATGTTCACGCAAATATTTTTAGCAGTTTGACCAATAATTAACCAGCTAGACCCCCAAAAGCATGGTTAGTAACGTTACAGTTAGTAACGTTACATTTGTCCGGAGTAATTCCGCAGGTCAATTCACCCTTTTGTAATTGACAAAATGTCACATGACTTCTGGAGTATTTAAATGTATTCATCTTTTAACCTTTAGCAAAACTTTGAGGAAAAATTTTCAAAGGAACCCACTGTAGTTTGCATTTAAGTGAATTTCAGCATCCCCAGTCCCACATGTACATTTTTAATGATGGTTTTAGATCTCGCAAAACCAATAAGTACGGAAAATAAAATCTACTGAAATTGGAAGACCTAAATGATTGGTGAACATCTATGGTATTAGTTGATACCTAAATTAAAGAGTAAGACAAAGAGGCACATTTCTTTTATCCATGTCATGTCCACCTAACTGCAGAATTGCCCAGAAGATGATTTTTAGAACAAAGTGTAAAAAGTCCCACAAAATCAATCATTTTAGGGGGAAGGAATGATGACATCACGTAAGGCTTGAGCTAAGGTGACCTGACATCACTTCAAGGATTGCATTTCCACAGAGAATTCAATCAAAAGTACAATCATTTGAATTGAATTTGGTATAGAGAATGTGAAAGCAAGTTATTTTATTTAATTTACTTTCATTGAAAAAAAAAATACTCAATTGTAACAGACAACTACAGATCAATGAATATGAATATAAATGTGAAAATCCTGTGTATACAGACTGAACATAAGATAATAATTCAAGTTACAGAATTTACAAGATTTTGGAGAAAAAAAAATAAAATCGTTAACAAAAGTCTGAATATTCCTGAACAAGAGCAATTGGGTCTTACAAACTGTAAGATCATATTTTGTGGCGTTCTTATTTCCATGAATTTGCTAGTCAATCAATATTTGCACAATCAAAATCTCACAAAAATGTTAAGTGAGAAGGGGTTACTTTTAATTTTTTTTGGGGGGGGTTCTTTCTTTTTTATATCCGATGTGTATTACTGCAAGATTTCATATCTAACATTGGGAGACATTTTTGAATCATACAAAATTTGTGACATAAAAGTGGTGAAATAGAACCTACAGTAGTATGACTAGATCTAACACTAGCTGCTATCCTCTGATCTGATTGAAAGCTGAATGAACACAATATGAATCATTTCACCACACACATCATAATAACAGGTAATGCCAGTTCCTCTTGGCATCACCCCCCCCCCCCCCCAAACATAAATTTTAGTAGCTGCTGACAAAATCCAGACGGAGATTTATTGCACAATGAATCTGCCATATGCTGTCTTAATAATTCCATGCCATTTCTTCCATTTTTTTTTTTGGCTTTATAATGTGTTATCACACCTTTCATAATCAGTAGTTTTTCATGATTAGCTATTCATTCAACACTGCCACCTTCTATTTTGACTTTGCTGATTATTTGCTTTCTTTTGCCTTCTCGCCTTCTTCCGTGTTTTCCTCATCACTAAATGACCAAGGCTTGATTAGGTCTATTGCACATCAGGCAAATCACAGGGACTGTAATTACAACCAGTATTAGTCTACTTCCCAGACCACTGCCTTAAAGATAGCAGCACAGTGTCTAACAATTTCCAAATACCCCTCATCACTTCATCCCCCCCCCCCCACCTTCTTCTCTCTCCTGTTTCCCTTCAAACTCTTTATCTTTTTTTTTTCTGTGTCGCTCTATCTATCATCATCTATCAATCAATTTATCAAACAACCTATTTAACAAGTTGTATCCATCTTTACAGAGGTACCTGTTCTAAACAGTAAAATCTAGTGTGTGTAGATATTGTAATAAAGAGAAAAGACTGAAAGGCAGACTACATTGCTGCCGCCATAAAAAAAAAAAAAAAAGTCTTGCATTATTCTGACAACTAATGACCTCATCATGGAGAAGAATAAAAAGAAAAACTGAGCCTTATTGACCCATGAAGTCTGTAATGGACCAATTGTAATTAGCCTTCATCAAGTTGTTTTCTCAGTATGCAAATTAGGAGAAAGAAAGGGCTGATTTGAACACGATTAAACTTGTCTACACTTGCAGACTCTTTTATTGCCCGGCATCAATCTGCATGGAATAGAGAAAAATTCACCAACTGTGTCTGCTTGAGAAACTACCCTATAAAACAAGTCTGATATCATCAAAATAATATGTTTCATGATATCAGAACTTCCACATCCATAAAATAAAGTCTTGACAGAATTTTTAGATACTGTCCTTAATGAACAAGACTACATATTTCTCAGAGTTAATTGCAACTTGATTAGCATATTAAGTGTCCTGAAGTAATTAGAAAATAATTGTTATTTCCAGAGTCAACTTTACTGTACAACTTGTATAATAATGTAGACATCAGCTGTCAGTCCGACCATAAATCTTTTTACTCCTTCTATACTCAATTCAGGTTCCACTGATACAACATGCACACAGGTTGTATGTAGAGATCAAAAGCACTGTATTTACCTTTAATTATGTTTGCCTTACCATTTCCCAGGTTGTTGATGCTGTTGTTTTTGTTTGGCACACTAATATGATTATGACAGAAAATATATAGAGTAACGATATAAATTGTGTAATCTGTATCAACCCTTTATTCACAAGGAGATTAAATAGACTACAGAATTTACAATAAATTGTAATTTTTAAATGTTTACAAAATTCCAGCCACAGAAATTTGCAGTGTCTTTCTAAATATTGCCATGACTAATCTGGAATGACTTTACTAGGACAGCTCTTGGGAACGGAGAAAATGACACATATTGTGAAGCTCTGAATAGTGATGCCTGTGTACCATGAAGCATAAAAGCTTGATAGCGGTGAATAATATACAATCCACATTAGACTCATACACCCTATTTTACATCTTCCTAAAAAGGTTTAAAAATCAGCACAATTGAGAATTGAACAATAATAAAAAAAAAATTAAAAAAATGCTACAATACACAATGTAAGATCTACACAGACACTTTTCAGATTTGGCTTTGTTTGCAAGAGTGGCTTTGACAAGATTAATGTTACAACGATATTTAAAGACTATCAACTTCTGAGATAAACATTGTTACACGTTTCTGCTGGGTGATGCCTGTCTAAATGGCACTATTTTGGAGTCAGATTTGAAAAGAATCAGACCCCCTTTGAGAGCAGTTTAACCTTTATTCTCTTTTTCTTTTGAAAAAGCAATTGCTGCAAACGACACACTTTGGGGGGTTAGAATGACCTAAATGAGCTAGGAAACACAATGGGGTATTAAATACACACATCATTATATGCGGCAATGCACGGAAATAATGAGCTTCTGTGTTGTTCAGTCCCAAACTGCTGGTAACTTTGTGAGTCGCCTGGCTTGGGAAGATTATTTTGGGTGTAAGTTTGGCACTGTAGGGGGCCATATGAATTTCTATTATACAAAAACAATCTGCCTTCTCCATGGCACACTCGTTTCAGAGCAACATGCCAACATCAAATGATCGTATTCTAAGAAAACTAATAAACAGTGTCAATATCTTGCTCAGCATTCTTTCAGCCTGTCAGTGAAGGGTCGCAAAAGAGTTGTTGCTTTCTGGAACAAATTAATGTGACACAAGTAAAAACAGCAAATTGTAAACATCGAAATATTGGCGACTGGAATATAAATCTCTTCTTTCTAACCACTTCTGCTTTCCTTTCTATTTCTTTCTCTCCATATCTTTCCCTCTCTCTCTCTCTCTCTCTATCTATCTCTCTCACTCTCTTTATATATTTCTCTCACTCTCTTTATATATTTCTCTCACTCTCTTTATATATTTCTCTCACTCTCTTTATATATTTCTCTCTCTCTCTTTATATATTTCTCTCACTCTCTTTATATATTTCTCTCACTCTCTTTATATATTTCTCTCACTCTCTTTATATATTTCTCTCACTCTCTTTATATATTTCTCTCACTCTCTTTATATATTTCTCTCACTCCTTCCTCTCTTGTATTTTTTTCTCTCTTCCTGTCACTCTCCCATAATGCAGGATTTCTGAGCCACAACTAATTATCAAAAGCAACAAGCCTCAGTCCATGACCTGAGTTTTAAACACTATGTGTTGCTCTCTGAAATAATTTTATTCTTAAACAGAGACTTTTGTCCCCGACCCTTCAAGTAAAGTTTTAAACTTTTCTCAAAACAACTCGATACTGCACTACAGCAAAATAGAAGGGAAAAAAATTTAAACACACACTTTAACATCTCATCAATTCAGACTGAAAATGGTTCAATAACATGAAGGAATTGCACTTTACTGCATCTACACTTTGAGGTGCTGCTCAGAGCAGATTTGTAATGGGTGGGGGGGGGGGGCTTTTGATGAGGACAGTTTGAATAACATCTCAGCCCACTTTGGGATTGTAACTGTCCTTCGGGCCAGCTCAAGAGACAATGGTGTCCATGGACCTAAATCCAAGGGAGCGGCTATTTCCACAGTAACTCTACGCTCCGCTGCCCCTGGGGAACCAGGGAGAGGATGAGCCCCATGGAGGATTTGCCCCCCTCTGTCTACCGATTCTCTTGGCGACCACAAACGCAAAAGCCCTGTTTTCGTGTTTTCACTCCATTAACAGCACGCAATGTATCGTCTAAAGGGAAAACACAGCCTCATCCACACAAAAAAAAAGCCTCTCCACAGACTTTGAGCTCAGATTTTTCTGGGTAAACAGATCCGTGTTTTGGGAACATCGTAAGTCAGTTGTTAGCAGGAGGTACAGTGTTTGGAGAAAGGGATGGCCTACCTTCAAGTGTAATAGTGTGGAGATGTTGTGTTGAGGGGGATGGGGTGCTATTGAAAATAGACTCTCCATAAAGGAGCTAGGATTTTATGTGGGAGGGGAAAAAAAAAGAAACTTGTTTTTAATAGTGACCCTTACCATGTCAATCAGACTTTAAATTCAGCATTAATCCATGTTCAGCTAGGCTATTGCAAGTGTTGCTTGAACAAAGCAGTGTTCTGTTGGTATCAAAGACTGTCTTACATTCACTTTCTCTAAACCAAAGTGTACTTACATGGATACAGACTAAGCCTTGCAATTATGGAGGCAAAAGACTCTATTCCAAGTCAGTAGCAAGCACAATATTACAATAAACTATAGAGCAACAGACTAAATATATGGTTCAGATAATGATTTACAGACTTTGATAATGTGATGCATTTTTGACAAGATAAATACTACACAGAGTTTTTGATTGTTACTTTTCTTTCTTGCTTGAAGTAAATAATAGTGAAAGGCAGGGCAAAAGGCATTTTCTGTCACACTACTAGTAAATATTTCTCATACTTGAGTTACATAAAGTTACTGATATGATATAGATTGAAATCTCCCTATCAATGCACACAATTCAACCAACCTTCACATCACAGCATTTTCAAGATAAAGCAGTGACTGCATTTGGACATTAACCCTTTATGTGTTGGGGACTTTTGATGATGTGAACAACACTATGGGGTTTTTATAATATACCCAAGCAGCGCAAAGCAGATCTCGTTCTTAATCTAAGGATGGAGATACAGTATGACATGACCACATGATACATTATCTCTGTTTCATTTTCATTGTGGTACAGAAATTGCCAAACTTGCATCGCTATTGGACAAAGAGACGGATAAAAGACAAAATTGCAGCTGCAATGCTTATCTGCTGAACACAATGCTGTCTAAGCATCAAAATACAAAACAAGAACCGAAACTTGCTGTGTATTATATCACATTATGAAATACAGTGTTTGGAAATATATCACACAACTATCAAATATGAAAACACATGAGGTGAATGCATCCCGCATGAACTTTGATCAGTTGTGATTGTAATTAGAGTCACTTAAAGGTTATTCTACTAAAAAAAACACTTTCTGGCCTAAAAGTGCAATTGCTACCTTTGATCTTTCCATCCCCTTAAAAAACAAACAAACAAACAAACAAACAGACAAACAAACAACGTTTCCATTTGTTGTCTTTGATTTTGTCTGTTGTTGCAGTTGTTTAGTTTGTCTTTCATCAACCATTCTGGGGTTTTGCTTTGCTGCCACCATAGTTGTTGTTCTTGTTGTTGTTGTTTTTGTTGTTGTTGCTGCTGCTGTTGCTGCTGCTACTGTTTTGTTGTTGTTTACAGCAGGAAGGGAGATTTGAGGTACCCCTAGCATTGCTTCATGGTCCAACCGGAAAGGATTCAGTGCTCACTCAGTCGGGACGAGTTGACGGTTAGACCGTTTGAATCTGCCCCTCTGCTCGCAAACCAAACAATGCCTTCCCTTGGCCCAATCCACTCACCCTGATCCTCCGCTCACTCCGCTGGCCAGCTGAGAAAGAGAAGAGCTTACAGCTGGGTTTTCTGGGGCAGCGGACACTTTTCGATGGGGCTAGTGGGAGAGCATTAACGGTTGGTACCGTTCCAATCTCCCTCCCTCTCTCCCTCTTTCTCTCTCTCTCTCTCTCTCATTCTGTTTTGCATTTACCGAATTTCAAAAGATGCGATCTACAGTGGCGGTGGTTGGTATCCTGCCCAGATGGCTTAGAACATGATATGCTCCCACTCCAATGAAAGTCACATGTACACCAGCAACACTGCAGTATCTGATCCTCAAAGTGATACCATTCTACATGTCCTATTCTCTCTCTCTCTCCCCCTCCCCCCCCCCCAATTTTCTCTCCCGTTTTCTCTCTCTCTCTCTTTATTTTTTCCCCTGTCTCTCCCTCTACTCTCCTCCTTTCTTCCTTCTTCTCTCTCTCTCTTGCTTCATCTCCATCTCATTCTCTGTGTTGGTGTCATCGCCATGGCAACACTCCTCCTCTCCTCCCACTTTCTACCACTTTGAATGATGCAGGTTGCTGATTGCACTCGGCTCCTCCCAAGTGGACCTCACTGGCACCACCCAAGACAAGGAGAAGTTTTTAAAAAATCAAAAACTTTTGGTTTTCATCAAGAGATGTAAACTGATGTGGATGTTGACCCCCCAAGGCCAGAGAAGATGAAGAGAGAGAAATATGTACAGAGAAGGAAAAAGAGATGAATATCTCCCATGGGATAAAAAGCTAACATGGGAAATAATATAAAAGTTTCTATTTCCCTCTTTAGAAGCTGTGCAATCAAGAAATGTACAAGTGATGTCTTTCCTGTAAATGCACTACCAATTCAAATGTCGCACTGCACCAAGAATGTTAACTGCAGCTGTAAAACATTGTAGTACTGTTTGAACACTACATTGTATTCTAGAAAAAAAATGCACAAGTTTAATTTTAGAGTTCTAGTTTTTTGTTTGTTTCTTTTATAATTACCATGCATCCAGTGTCTTCCGAAATGATCAAGTATCAGTTTTGAGCAGTGAATCAGCACTTGCTCCAATAATGTCATGCTCAATATTTCCTTGTTCGGAAAACTATTTAAGCATTAAATATCAATCTTGCAATATCCCAAAATGCTTGCAATATCAAACATATGTGGCAATAGCTCAAACCTACAGTTATTCAGAAGAGGAATCATTGAAATCCACTGTAATATAGAGATGATTTATTACCTATGTTGCTTATTATGATAATTTCATGCTCTCACTTTTTTTTAATTCCATATGTGCTGATCTTTATTCAAATACCATTACCTCATCTTATTCCCGAACAGGTCTATCTAGAAGACTAGTAAAATTGTAGACATTGCAACATAGTTCCTCTCAATTTATGATTATCTTTAAATAGTGCCTAATATCACAAGCAGTCATGATTGTAGTAACACTTTATTCACAAACGGAGAGTATTCTAATATGAAACCTATTCAGCCATACCTATTTTTTCATTATCGCCTAATTTGAAAGTGAGCATATCTCTTTTCATAATGCTATTGACCCTTGACCTTTCTTTCTTCAAGCGCCAGACCTGGAGGTTATATTTGATTGGGGGAGAGGGTAGGATGTATAATGTATGATTGGGGTTGCCAGGGGTCACCTCTTTATCAGGATCATGAAAAGAAATATATTCAACCCTACTCCACACACACTAAGCACTCCAATTAGGATCTTTTTTCTCTCCTTTAGACCAGGGAGGTGGCTTCCTCCCTCCCTGTTTAGACATGCAATATGGACTCCTGAGGTTGCATTAAAGGTCCTGTTTATCTTTGGCAGCAGTGATTTAAAACATGTTTTAAGATATCTCATTTGATGCATAAGTGTAAATTAGTTGTACCACAAAACATCCTACCATATAATTTTGCAATAAAGCCTAGAATATAAGGAGATATCACTATTTATCTTATTAAACCATAACTGTAGATGGTTTAGTCGGGAAACATCTTTATTATACCTACTGTTCACATTTTGTTAATTCAACAATACATAACATCAATACAAGTAGTTTAAAATTTTTACATTGGTTGTTTCTATCCCTAACTAATTTTAGAACTATTTTGATGCAGTATCGCTGGGTTTATGTTTCATCTTAAAATGATAAATTATGCCTTTAATGTCTTGGTAGATGGGAAGGGTGGGGTAGGGAGGGGAGGGGGACAGTTTAAGGAGGAGGGGGATGGCAAATTGCAGCAAAATCTTCCACACTACGGGCTTCTTCATATCTGAAAATTAAAAAAATACTTGTCACCTAGAGCCTTTCATACCTTACAGAACAGCTGCAATTTTTTTTCTAATAATAACAATAACATTTATATGGAATTTTTTTTTCTATGTGGACTCAAATAGATTCAACAACTTCACAAAAATACAAGATATCAACAATATTTACAAATCAAACAAAGAATGTAAATAGTCAACATGCTGAGCACATTGAATTGCTGCCAGCTTGTTTGCTGTTGTATGGGTTTTCTTCAAGTTTCTTTTCTCTGGGTTTTCTTTTTGCGTTCTGTTTGGCTTGTTTTGTTGGTCTTTTGTTTGTTTTTGGTGTAGTTGTTGTTGTTGTTGATGTTTTTGCTTTTTGATGTGTGCAGGATTTTCTTAACCCATTCAGGAAGGGCTGATTTTGCTACAACACGCATTTCCCATAGACACCTGCCCGAGTATACAACGGGTGAAACCATGTGAACTCATCCTCCATATCGAATTGATAAGCTTAATACATAACTGCATTTTCCTAATTTTGAATCATTGACCCAGTTATAGGACTACTGGATGTCCATACAATGCTGCATATCTGTCACCTTGAGAATGAAAATTAATTTAATTTGTATGTTTGCATCATGCTTGAAATATTCATGTTAAACTGGGCCACAGTGAAAATTAATCTCATTAAACTCATGCCTGTACAATCAGGTTTAATTGCACTGTTCTGAAAATGACCTTTGCACTTAGGAATACAATAGCCCCCCCCCCCCCCCCCCAAAAAAAAAAAAAAAAAAAAATGTGTGAAATTTGACATTTACAAACTCAGAGGATCATTTCTTTTAATACCTGTCTGTCTTTCTTTAACATATCTTTTAATAAAAATATATCTTAATGTTCTGTGTTCAAATATACTTTTTGTAGGTTGTTTTTCTTTTTTTAACCATGCAGTTTGCACAGTAGTTTAACACTCCATTTGCCTCAAGCTGGTTCTATTTACACTCTCCAACCGATGTAAACATGGCCAACCACAGAAGACACACATTAGATGCATCCCCTCTGCTAGGCTCGCTCACATCTGTGCACTGTTGCACAAGTCCCAATTCAATGTCTATTAAAATGGTTCTAGATATATTCACATCGTGTGTGACATGAAATCCAGTGGGTTCCCCACACTCGTTTTGACCTGTATTACTTTTTGCCTGATTATATTTCACAATGAGCAAGGCTGATTTGTTTCGGTATTAAGATACAATTTGATACAGTTCTAAACAATCAAATGGTATGGTGATCACTGAAACTATCATCATGCACAACAATGCGTATGTTGAACAAACTATTTTTAAACTAGTTCTTCTATCTTTAAGGAAACACCCAAAGCCCTTTTCAACATTCGATTCTGCCTGCACGCTTTATGTGGGTTGCCTTCCTTTATTACGCGACAGAGTACTCAGTGAAGTCATACAAAATTACTCTGATGCATTTCTTAAACTATATTATTATTTGGCCTTTGACATATTAATGGTGTGAGTTGGCATTGTGTGTCCACGGAGCACTTTGTAGCAACAAAAGGTTTCCCTGCATGGACTGAAAGCTTAGTGCCGGTACTGAGGAAACTACGACCATTTTTAAAACATGCCCCTGTACAATATGGCACCTCGCACAAACCAAAGTTAGTTGTTCTATTCTTCTTCTTTTTTCTTTTTTTTTGGGGGGGGGGGTGATAAAATCCAACTGTAAGTCTGCACAAAGTGAACCAGTAAAGCTCCGCCGCTGTCGTTTAAAAATCATAATAACCTCAACAGAAATTATGGATGAAGGAAAACAAATATCAGACCCACACACCCCAACCAGTGAAAAACAGACTTGTGACTGGAGCTATTATAAAAATCCTCGATGCGGGACAATGGTGGGGGTTCCTGCCAGAACAGAGGAACTTTGAAAACTTCCTGTTTCTCTGCAGGGTTTACCAACCCCCAGGCTCTGTTCAAAAATAATGAAATCAATGACTTCCATTATAAGAGTCAGTCACCTCTGCGAAAAAGGGAACTACAATGTATGCATGTTTGTAGACGTTAAAGAAAGGTACTCTTTTCCCGTGTCCAGTTCACGCTGATAAAACAAAAATGAAAATTATTTTTTGAAGAAAATAGCTGTTCAAAGTTTTGATAATAATAGGTCAGTTTTGTTTATCTATCTCTGATTGCTGACCATTTGATATATTTATTATCACACTGCACATGTTCTTGTGGTATGATTTTGGTATATAATATTTAAAAAAATAATAATGAAATAATATAAAAGTTATCTGTGTGTGTTATGAAATACAAAATTTCCATTTCACAAAACAGCAATTTTTGTCTTTTTTTTTTTCATTTTATAAAGCAAATCAGATAAAGTGCTGATGTCACCAATCACAGCTTTCTTGTTCATAAACATATATCACACACCAATCATCACCACTATTTAAAATGATCAATAGATTTAGGGTACTTGCAGGAAAAATAGAAACTTGAACTTATTAAATCTTTAATATGAAAAAAGAAAGATATCCAGAGATGATTGGAGAATTGCTAGGGGAAAGCATCATCCCTTCATTTAATCGGCATCATTATGTTTAATTTGAACAATATCGAGAATCTAAGAGAAATTTGATATTCCCTCATCTTTCATATTTTGCATACACTTTAATGAATATTCACTGTCCTATTTGTTTGATTTTCATTCCCACATGTCCGTATCTATTAGTGTCACCTCAACCATGGTGGGTCTTTCTCTTCACTTTCATTCGGGGACATCATCAAAAATATCTGTGTTGTTGTGGTTTTTTTTTTTGGTTTTTTTTTCAGCAAAGAAAGGCAAAATTTATTCATAGAAATTAGAAGACCTTCAACACAATACTCACACACACACACACACACACACACACACACACACACACACAATCATACATAAACACACTATTACTGCACACATCACATTTCAGACGTTCACTGCTTCCACCTTCCCAGCTCATAACATTCATAAATCTTCTCCTCCATTCTGTAAAGTGTCATGTAAATTTACACAATTCAATTGCCCTCTTTGAAGTTTTAAGAGTCCTCAAAATTTTATTTGCTTTGAATGAATATTGGCTCACATTAGAAGGTCAAGAGCTGCCACGATCACATCACAAAGTCGAGGACAGATGAATGATTTCAACATCACATGAATGATTGATTGATTCCATCATAGCCAAAATTATGTTATTGAGAATCTTTAACATCTATAGATCGATATAATGAAGCACATTAGCCAGTATTTCAAGTGACGCAAGAATCTTTGTTTGACTTAAAGTCAAAAGACTGATTGATGATCTGCAAATAAAAGAACAGGAAACTGAAAATGAATTTGTCTAAAATCATCTCTCGAAAGCATCTCGAAGCAGATAACTATCAATCTAGCCTATAAACCTTTCGAAAATCTTTCCAGAAACCCGGCTGAGTTCAACGTCATCTGCCTAAATCTAGAGAGCAAGGCAGGACAAAAAGTTTCACTTCAACCAGTTTGCAAAAGATTTGGGGCAGCTACTGGTAAAATATACACTAAAATTGAAAGAACAAAGTACCAACCACCACATAGGTAGGCCTAAATGACATGTATCATGAAATAGTGAACAGATATTAACCCGTTGAGGACGGTCTGATTTTGCTACAACACGCATTTCCCACAGAGTATACTCAGGACTCATTCTTAACAGACCTAAAAAGGAGAGACGTATGTAGAGTATTCAGAAAAAAAGAACAACAAGTTCCTATTGTTTAACTGGCAAAGTTTCTGTGGAATGCATCGCCTCACACTAATTATACTGTGATTTTAATTACATTTGTAAATAAAGAGCACCATTTATACTACTGTTTTATTCATGCGAGAGATTGAATTTCTTCATGAGAAGAATTACCACACATGCATACCTATGTAATTTCCCTGCTTGTCTACCTGGGTCTTTGTCTCTAGAATTCACAACCACAGAATGGTACTCTATTTCCCGCTAATGAGATGCCGGTGTGCCCTCTTTCTATCTATAGCTGGCTGCAATGTCTGCAAACGCAGAGTCAAACCATGCTGCCACCGTTTGATGGGATACACATGATGAAGATGTGAAAAAAAAAAAAACATCTCAGTCATGTCAGGACTGCTATGACTGACGGTCAAGAACGCAAAGATCAAAACCTGCACAATACAGAAATAGTTCCACAACTCTTTGCGCGACTATATGGAAAAACTAGAAATGTCGCTTTGGCGACTGGTATGCCTCCGCCATAATGCATGATTTTCCCAATAGGTCTAGATAGTACATGTGGACAATGTGTGATTACATTTTCACAAAATTGGCGAAATATTGAAATGACAAGCTTGTCACAAAGGTGTTGAATGTTCACCTTCCTTGACCTAGGTTTAATTGGATGAATAGGAGAGAATGTATCTAGGGATTTAAGGACTTAAACTCGACTTTGGCCCATTCATACATTTAGGCGTTGAGTAATTTTCAAGGTACAGGTGTGGAGAAAAAGTGCAATTTCTGAATTGAATAGTAAATTGTTACCATTTTCATCTCGCCCTTGACCCTAAAATTCATAAGATAATCACTTTCAGGTAGAACATGCATAATATGTACTAAGTTTCAAGATAACTTGAGCCACTTCCGAGATATGGAGGAAAAAGTTAGTTCAGCACTTTCACTTGATCTTTGACCTTTTGACCCTTGAGGCAAAAAAAGAAGAAAAAAAAAACTTTCCAGAGAATTTCGATTAGGTTACACATGAATGCATACACCAAGTGTCAAAAAAAAT
The DNA here is from genome assembly GCF_964275005.1 of Diadema setosum. NCBI lineage: Eukaryota > Metazoa > Echinodermata > Echinoidea > Diadematoida > Diadematidae > Diadema > Diadema setosum. The sequence goes on from NC_092690.1 coordinate 2,444,422, forward strand.
AAATAAAATAACCCTGCTGGCATTGCATGATAGGAGGGAAATAGTAAAATTTTGAAGTGTTGCACTTGACCTTTGACCCCTGACCTTTGACCCCATGAACCCTACATTCTCTAGATAATCACTTCCAGTCAGTATATGTATATACTATGTTTCATGAAGATACTTTGAACAATTTTCCAAGGTATGGAGAAAAAAAAGAAGTTTTAATATTTTTACTTGACCTTTTGACCTTTGACCTTTGACCTCATGACCCAAACTTTCACCAGAGAATCTTAATTGGGTAATACATGTATACACTAAGTTTCAAGAAAATATCTTCAGGCATTCAATAGATATGGTGGAAATATTGAAATTTTATGTATTTGACCCTGACCTTTTGACCTTTGACCTTTGACCTCATGACCCAAACTTTCACCAGAGAATCTTAATTGGGTAATACATGTATACACTAAGTTTCAAGAAAACATCTTCAGGCATTCAATAGATATGGTGGAAATAGTGAAATTTTATGTATTTGACCTTGACCTTTTGACCTTTGACCTTGAGCATGTGCACCCAAAAGTTGATAGGCACAACTTCACCCCCTAATACACATACATGCCAAGTTTCATTAGGATACCTCAACAGGTTTCGATAGTTACCTTGTCCACAAAATTCATTACGGACGGACGGAAGGACGGACGGACGGACAACCCGAAAACATAATGCCTCCGGCACCACTTCGTGGCGGAGGCATAAAAATGAATTGCAGACACACAACACATCTTCAGTAGACGGTGAATTTTGACAAGACACTTGTAAGTACTCAGGTGTAGTACAGACAACGAGACTAAAACATCTTTCTGCATTCAGGTGGTCATCCTTGAACAGACAGGGGAATCAATGCACATCAACCCGTTGAGGACGGACTGATTTTACTATAACACACATTTCCCATAGACACCTGCCAAAGTAGATTAATACTCGAGGCTCGTCCTCAATGGGTTAAAAGCATACCAATAATGACTAAAAAAGGATATGGAGTACATTGCATGTTTTTTTAGGACATTGTATGAATATTGCAAAATGAGTAATAGGGCCTATGTTGTGAAGGATAATACTTTCAAAGAAGTGTCCACTACCGAACGGTCATTACTATCATATTTTTTTTCCCCGATTTTGCTCAAATCCCCACCAGTCTGTTACAGTCTCCCATTGTGTCACTCCCAAGTTCAAAACAACTTTCTCTGGTAGATAGAAAAAAACTCATGTGACTCTGCAAAATTAAATTAATACTTATTTACTGACAATGTGGAAGACACAGACTTCCATTTGTTGTTTATTTTCAAATTTTGGTCGGTCACTCTTTTTGGGCCCACAGGGTTGGGGGTGTTGAGCTCCCCTAGGTTGAGCCTATGAACAAACAATTCCCATGTTTAACAGCAGTGGCCCCCTACAATAGCCCCTTTATTGGATCACACAACCTCAATGGTCACTTCACTGACCATTGTGTTCTTCTGTTGGCCTTATGGATTATCACTCTCTAGGAAAGTCACCCCACCCCACCCTAGATCCTTCCACATCCCATTCACTCCCCTACCCCCATCTACATCTCCCCTCACTACTTGTTCCTGAATTTTGTTGTTCATTCATTTCTTCCTCTTCATTCATCCATTCATTCTTTCTGTCTATTCTTAATCCTTCCCTTTAGTTCATTTATGGTCTTTTTTTTCCAACTAATTATTCATTCACTCATTTTTTTAATTTTTATTTATCTATTTATCTATTTATCTATCTATCTATTTATTCATTTATTTATTATTCATTCATTTCTTTATTATTTATTTATTTATTCATTCATTCATTTATTTATTCACTTATTCATTTATTCATTCATTCATTCATTCATTCATTCATTCATTCATTCATTCTGTAATTTACTTCTCCATCATTCAATCACTCCGTCTCCATCTTCTCATCCCCTTCATTTATTGTCTTTTTTCACTTCATCAATCATTCATTCTAACAGCACGAAGTTTCTTAACTTTTCAATTTCATCAAATTTTTATGATTTATGAATACTCCGTATTCATCACTGGAGCAAAGCTTTTCACTGCAGACTGCTGTTTAATGGAAGGTCTTAAGTTCTATTTCAAGTCTGTGCTTTATACTCTACCTACCTGGTATAATATTCATTTATTTGAATAATCAGTATAGCAGGGTTTGATGGGACATTGCCTATCAACCTAATCGTAGTCTTAACTCACCTCAGCAACTCTCTTTCTCCCTCCCTCTCCCTCCCTCTCCCTCCCTCTCTAACCTCCCCCCCCCACACACACACATACCAACATACAACCAACATTCTGCAATCATATCAATATGATTCCTGTGTTCTCTCATTACCATACTACACTCTCGCATCCTGTTGTAAACCCATTGTGAACTCAGCAGTGTCACAATCAAAGCCCGACTCTTGTTCGACTCACTGGGACTAAATACACCTCTCAGGCATGGATATATCTTAGCACGCTGGATGTACGATGGTATAGCCGCTGCAAGTATAACGACCCTCTTCTACTCCTTCGGATTCATTGTGCCTCGAACAACAGACGCACAATGGGTCCCAGCACGACCAACACAAGATTGGTAGTAAGAAAATAGGACACGCTGGATGGCCCTATCATTATTTGCACAAACCATTCAACCCTACTTTCTGTATTATGACTGCAACATGCATCGTACATTGCATGTCAATGCTCAGCATAACTAGCATGCTTCTAAAATGTTTATAATTCCCAGGTGATGTAATAACCATGCACATAGTAGATTTTACTGCACAGAGGGATGAACTTATTCAGAACCTGCCCTGAACCATCATTCCAGAGCCCAGTAACTAGAAAATTCTCCACTCAAGGCTCTGGGAAATGGAAAGTTTACTTCTCTTGAGCATTTTACTGATAATAGGAATCGTAGTTTTTAAAGGGAAGGTAAACCCAAAGAGCAATGTGGATTGAGTGAAAGCAGCAACATTAGTAGAACACATCAGTGAAAGTTTGAGAAAAATCGGACAATCGATGCAAAAGTTATGAATTTTTAAAGTTTTGGTGTTGGAACTGCTGGATGAGGAGACTACTAGAGGATATGACGTATGAGTGGACAACAATACAAAGAAAATATAAAGGATATTCAACAAAAATTCACTTTTCTAGAATTATGAAAGAGCAGTGGACCAACCGCTTTCAGAAAGCAGGGGGAATAATTGCTACCCTTAACATATGTCAATATCAAGTTGATGGAATTTGTAATTTTCATGAAAAATGGATTTTTGCAGTATTTTCTTTATATTTTCTTGATATTGTAGTCCACTCATACGTCATAACCTCTAGTAGTCTCCTCATCCAGCGGTTCCAACACCAAAACTTTAAAAATTCATAACTTTTGCATCGATTGTCCGATTTTCTTTAAACTTTCACTGATGTGTTCTACTAATGTTGCTGCTTTCACTCAATCCACATTGTTCTTGGGGTTTATCTTCCCTTTAACAAACAAGCTGAAAGAAACATCAAATACTAATAAAAGCCTGGCTGCACAAGACTATCCTCCCACATGTAGTAATACCCCAGGTAGAGAGTGTATATTTAGCTTGATATAGATGCACAGTACATTAGCATTTCACAAGGTGGACCATACAATCTTCACGCTAGGATCTGTAGACACCAATGGGTTTAATTAGCCGAGTGGATTCTATGCAATGCTACACTAAACATGACAGGTTATGCATTGTATCTTTTGAACTTACATGGTATGTGGAGATTAATGCTACATACATGTAGTTACATCAGTGAGTCTAATGAACCAAAGTTGATGAATACAATAATCCAAGTCAGTTCAGTTACATTGAGCGATTAATTTTTCCACATGCCAATTTCTTTAATATACACTTGTATCACAATGCCAATCAATATGGTGGTTGATTTTAATACAAATATCAATGAGAATTATGCCAAATGTTCCTTAATTAAATATGTAAAACGAATTGTAAATTGGTGGTGCAGTTTTTATATCTATCAATGTAAAAATGTTTTAATGGAAAATGTTGATGTTGCTTTGAGGAGGGGATGAATGCTATTTTTTTTTATATTTTGACATTACAAACATTTCCAAATACCTAGATATTATACCTATTCTAATAGCATAGTCCTATTCACAAAGATGTCTCTATTCACAAGACAGGATGTAAAGGCAAACTTTACACCCTGTCTGAACATAACAGCAAAAGCAAATAGGTGACAATAAAACTATGAGAAAACAATGCATAAAGATACACTACAAATAAAATAAGATAGTAGGCCTACTTTGCAGCCATCTCCAGGTTAATCGATAGGGCCTATATCTGGTGCTGGTGGCATAAAGTGGACATACAGAGGAACATTTTGGTCATGGTTGTGACCACTGCATTATAACTATTTTAGGTAATAATACGGAAATCATTTTGGTAATTGAGAGAACATACATTTATGAGCTTTTTTCACATTTTACAAGAAAGAAATTTTGATTTCAAAATCTTCTCGACTCTATTCAGGTATTCTCTACAAAATATTCTTTTAAAGAGAGGAAAATGACAACTTGCATGACATTGTACTGTACGAGCTGAAATTTTCTCGTACAGATATTTTCACGAATTGCTACTTGGAGGACATTTTCGCGTGTTAATTTGCGAAAATAAAACCACCGCGAAAATTTCAGCTTGTACAGTATTCAAGAAATGTATATTCTTTATATTTATTTTGAAGTCTTACTCTTTGGAGAGCAATGATAATTTTCACATAAAGAATGTCCCCATCAGATAAAAAGACAAACTACTGTGTCCCAATAATTGGATGCTCTAGTGTTGGCTATTTCACTACTTTTTTTTGCTCATTCAGCACTTTATCACCCAGATTTTAAAAGTCTGTATCATTCAGTTTGCTTTTTGAGTGACTCCTATAGATGTTCTTTCACTTGTTGGATTTTAAAGGGGATGGCTAGTAACTGATCAGTGGGAATCAATGGGAATGCCGGGGGATGATTGTTCCAATCCTTGTGGGATTCATTTAAGAGTACATTATATAACTATTGTTGTGTGGAAATTATTTGCTTCACAACGGGCTCATATTCAAGTAATGTGCAGTTTGTTTCCAGGTTAGCATGCCTGTACAGTGATGGGGCATTAAACTGCACATTGCTTGAATATGAGACCGTTCTGAAGCAAATAAGTTTCACACAATAGATATAATGTACTCCTAAATGAATTCCACAAGAATTGGAACAATCATCCCCCAGCATTCCCACTGATTCCCATTGATCAGTTACGAGCCATCCCCTTGAAAATGCATCTTTTTGTCACAGAAGAGCATGTTTTGTTTTGTTCTGTTTGTTTGTTTTGTATTGTTTATGAGTGTGTGTCTGTATGTGTCTGTGTGTGTGAAACCAGGAAGGTAACACAAGTTTCTGTAGCCATCAGCTGAGGGTCAATGTCTGATGTGTGCACTTCCCTGAACCATCGTCCGCCCGCACCGTCGTATATTAGCCCTGATGTCGTGCCAGTCAACATCCATGTCACACGCGTAGAGCCGATGAGCACTCGGATGCGGAGATAACGACAGCTAACAATTCCGCGGAGGTTAAGCACCAATTTGGAACGGGGGTTAGCCCATACTCCTGTGACTGTGAAAGACGCGAAATATAGTGGTGCACCCCTTGCAAACGAGGCACGCATTATCACGGAAAATCAGCTTAGTGCCAGAGCAAGACTAGATAGAAAGAAAGAGAGAAAGGAGGGAAAAAAAAACATCCTAAATTGAATTTGCGCTGGCTGCTGGGTGGGCCACTACACACATGTGTCTCTGCCTGAAGCTTGGGGGAGATGGGAGGCAGATTATGGCAATCTTGGACACTCAGGGGTAAATTGATTAGATGATTGGTAGACATAACGTTTGCACTGAGCCATTCAGGGGGATGTGGATGGGAGGGTAGCATCCTGGCCCGCATCCTGCAGGAGGGTCGCTAAGTGCCAACGATGCGAGCTATGCCAGGCAGACAAAGTACGAGTAGCGAGATTTTCAAGATGCCATGAATGTGAGAGATAGAGAAAGAGAAAAAAAAAAAAAAACAGACATCTTCCATTCAAGATGAGGGTAAATACTTAATTTTCATTTTCAACAAGCAATTACTGAAAAAGTGCAACAGTAAACTAAAAGAAGAAGAATTTTATGTATAAAATGCAATGAATATTGTAGGTAAGTCCCTGTCTGAGTGTCTTTGTATGTGATACATAATATTATCTTGAAATGGACTGAATGGGAAAGAAAAGCAAAATGAAATCTGTACAGGATGACAAAACAGAGTTTTTAAATATTTAATGAATATCTTTATGTCATACAAGGCCATTTGTATGACAATGCCAGCTGGAGAAATCATGGCATATTGGTGCCAGGAGGCACTTGAAACATTAACAGGAAAAAAAAAGGCGGCAGAATAATATTTTTCCATAATGTACTCAGAGTTTGATCAACAATGATGATATTGTCTACCACAGTGACTCATGAGTTTCCTCTAAAACTTTGGGTGATGTTTCTTGTGATAATTTGCAAGGACAGTTCTTAAAAGGTACGGCAAATGTGGGCCTACACTACAGCCATTAGCATCAAGATTTGACCGATACTGGTCGGGCAAAGGTAGAATACTATTAGCTTGTAATCCCTACTTTGTAGCCCTAGCTTGGCCATCTTAGAAGGGGTTGAACATGATGTAGGAAAGAATGGGTCTGGAACAAAGACTAGGGTACATACATTTCATAGAGCTACAACTTGTATTTAAGCGCACTGAAGCATTGATAAACAGCAAGATGAATTTAACTGTGCCTTGCATCAAAACAGCAGGTGTTATTGAATACTAGTTCGCCCTAAGAAAAGAAAAAGAGAGATGAATGCATTCCATGTATATTCAGAGCTGGTTTTACAGAAAGAGAAAGAAAAACAAAACAATAAGACTACCGGTAAACATCACATATTTACGTAAACATGAGTTCATGCACTATTGACGATGATGTCTGGAATCCATTTTGGTTTCTATAAATACAAGGTATGGCACGATGGCAATAACGCTCCGGTTAAAAGGCAAATCCTCTTTTTTTCTGCTTTCCAGTAAATTTGAAAATTCAAAATACAAATTCAGTACCAGATGAAGCAAAAATGAATGAATAATAATTTGATTATTCAAAATCATACAATTACTATTTACTTGTAAGTTAAGAGGAATATTACGGCAAATTTAATATGTGACTGGTGGTCTAGGAAAAGCATTAAGAATAAATAAGTCCATACAAGTATGCAAGTGGATGCAAAGCAAATGCAGACATAAAGAAGATATTTCAGTCATAACTTTAAGAGAAATTATACTAAGCGTTGCAAACATTTGGTATCATTCTTGACTGTGCATATTTGCAAGTTCGCAGAGTTTCATAAACATTGCAAGCTATTGGTGATTTGAATCAAATTAATATCATATGCATACAATGTTCATACTCTATCTCTATCTTCCCCCACTTTCTTTTTTAATTATTACTCTTTCAGTCTCTCCCCCTCTCCCTCTCTCTCTCTCTCCCTCTTTAATCTTTCCAACAATATATATTTCTCTCCCTCTCTTTCTCTCACTCTATCTCTTCTCTTTCTATATATATATATATATATATATATATATATATATATATATATATATATATATATTTCTCCTAATTTATCTCTTTCTCTTTACTACTTCCTCCTATATCTCTCCCCTAATCTACATCTATCTGATCTCTATCCCTCTCTTTCCCATAGCCTCTCCTACTCTCTCTCTCTCTCTCTATCTCTCATTCTTTCTCTATCTCTCTCCAAAGTTCTCTATCTTTCTCTAAACTCTATATCTATCTATTTCTCTTTTCTAATATTACTCTCTGCTACCATGCATATATATCTCTCTCTCTCTATCCCCGTACACCTTACAGTATGAAGGGGGAAAAGAACCTCCACACAGTTGTATGTATATCACAAGCTCGGGTCAGAAAGGAGGACTTGTGTATTTTAGAAAAACACAATTTATCTCAATAATTGAGGGGGAAATGTTTACATCTGGCTCGGTGAGGCAGAAAAAGAAAAGGAGTATCATGAATGGAGATGAAATCTATTGTAGTCGCTAAGTCAGGTTACAAATAAAAAAAGGAACTTAGAGCACAAAGGGTGCTGTTTGCAGTTAAAATTCAAAAAAATGAGGAAAAGGTAGAAATACCACATATATCAACTTGTGGGGATGTTTTGCTCACCAAAGTAGACATAAATGAGACAACATGATTGTGAGTAGGGCCACAATGGTGGTGGAACTTCCTCAATTTAATGAGGCCCTCTGGTATAAACAGCTAGAAAATAATGGCATCTGGATAATGGACCCTAACCTGGAATGTACGGTAAATGAACATTTGATAGATCTGTAAGCCGTGTTGATTACATCCCAATTCTGCTATACTCATTGACGTAACCCTTCAAATCTGTGAATCATTTGAATTTAATCTGTTTGTCGTGTTGGATGTGCTCGGCTTTATATACGCGTATATTGACCTAACCATCAACATGAGAATCAATTTTATACTAATCATGCAAAGAGACCATTAGTTTCAATCTGAACAAATTGTGTTTTGATCTATAGAGATAATGAGAATTCAGGTAATATTTGCCTCAATTGATAATGACAACAGCAGCAGAGATATTACTTGTGGATTACTGTTTTTGCAGTGTTTGAATTATGGTCATAGCAAAGAGGTATACATGCTTGTTTTAGCACTTACTTGAGCTTGGGGTGAAGTAGATGGGTTTACCTGCATCTATGGTTTCTGAAAATCTACTGGACACAATTTGTATAAAACTGTGAATGGGAAGTCTACATTGTGCATTTTACAAACACCCAAAAAGTCAAGTTAGCTTTTTCCTGTTATCTAGTCTTTGCGACAGGACGAGCATCGGAATGGGTGAAAGCGGGCACAAATAACGGCCCATTGTCAGCCGGCGAATTACCGACACAGTGCTAGCGGAAACCTGCGGTTTGGATTGGACAAAAGGCAGGCACACGCTACCCCATGTACAGGGGCAGGCTCCATTTGCAATGGAGTGTGAGCTAACATTGTCCTGGGCTAATTACACAGACTGGCGCTATGCAAAGATCTTCTTTTTTTTTCTTTTCTTTTTTTTAAATACAGCCACAGTATCATCTAGACATCAACATGGACTGTACACAGAGTCTGAGAGACTTTTCGTGCTTCTGGAAATCCTCACGGTATCTCATACAGTATCACAAGAGTTCATCCGATGGCATTTTCATCCATGTAGAAGTTACTTTGTTTTTTGATGCATGCCTTTTAATAGAGAGTTCAATGTATCAGAGAGAAGCGAAAACGAACTGACACTATGATATGTTAATTCACAATCTCCTTATTCAAATTTGTGCTTTCGCTATGTGCATTCATGTATATTAGAATTAACATGGTATTTGAATACCATGTTAATATGTTGTCACCATTAACATCGGAGAAGTACGACAGTGATACATGCCACGGTAATTCATTTGGTAGTGGCATTGGTATATCCTGTTCTCATTGAATAATACGATACGTATTTCTGGTCTTTTAAAAGCCCTACCGTCCAAGTTAACAACAGATGATCAGAGCCATCATTCCCATTCCATGGAATTTACCATCTGTACATGGTTAGCATCTCTCCACACCATGGTAACAGTTGCAAAGATCTTTTTCCCCCTTTTCCAATGCCCATCCCATCAAGAGGCCCGGTACCTTGACCAGACAAGTTCCTATTAATTCCATACTTGCACAAGAGTGGGTTTCACTCTTCACTGGCATTGCTAAGCAGGCAAATGAGTTTCACGCACTTGGCATCAAACTATCTTTTGAAACACCTATCCACTTCCATGTTTCCCCTATCCCTCAGAATGACTTTAACTACTTATTCTTCTGTCCATCCATCCATCCATCCATTCATACATCTACATTTTCATTCCTCCAGTCTAAATCTATTGTTTGTTTGTTTTTTAATCTTTCCATCAATCTATCTCAAGTTCACACATTACTGATTATAATTTTCAGTATCAATCTATCTCAGGTTCACCCATTAACTCACCTTTTATTTCTGTCTATCTACATTGTAGTATCTATCTATCTATCTAACCATCTCTCTACACTTCCTGCATTCATGTTGTATATCAGTCAATCCATCAATCTATCTCCTGTTCATCCATCTCTTCATCTGTTGTATTCTTGTCTTTCTATCTATCCATCTATCTTTTGTTCACACACATCCCTCCAGTCTGGACAACTCTACCTTTTCTTGCTTGTAGCCTCCTTCAGAAGCCACTATCTGCTTGAAGCAAACACTTGCCCATTGACCATACTGTGTACTGAGCTGGACAAAGTAAATGGCAACAGCTTTTGTTTCTACACACAAGCATTGTACTGAGGCTAGTGGTCTTGTATCTAGCATAGACTGAACATCACAGTACAGCTGCCTTGAATAGAGATAGTATTAAAGGGAAGGTAAACCCAAAGAGCAATGTGGATTGAGTGAAAGCAGCAACATTAGTAGAACACAGCAGTAAAAGTTTGAGAAAAATCGGACAATCGATGCAAAAGTTATGAATTTTTAAAGTTTTGGTGTTGGAACCGCTGGATGAGGAGACTACTAGAGGATGTGACGTATGAGTGGACAACAATACAAAGAAAATATAAAGGATATTCAACAAAAATTCACTTTTCTAGAATTATGAAAGAGCAGTGGACTAACCGCTTTCAGAAAGCAGGGGGAATAATTGCTACCCTTAACATATGTCAATATCAAGTTGATGGAATTTGTAATTTTCATGAAAAATGGATTTTTGTAGTATTTTCTTTATATTTTCTTGATATTGTAGTCCACTCATACGTCATAACCTCTAGTAGTCTCTTCATCCAGCGGTTCCAACACCAAAACTTTAAAAATTCATAACTTTTGCATCGATTGTCCGATTTTCTTCAAACTTTCACTGATGTGTTCTACTAATGTTGCTGCTTTCACTCAATCCACATTGTTCTTGGGGTTTATCTTCCCTTTAATAGTAGTCCATTGTTATGAAGCAAATAGTGAATACAGGCATCTGTTATTTTGTACCACAGTACAGACATTGCTGCAAAGAACAATGTCAAGGATACTGTACATGATTCCAATTTTTTTTTTAATTGAATAAAGATAATTTAAGGTCATTCAAGGTCCCAAAAAAAATGACTGAAAATCTTCTTGATATTAGGGAATTTGTGCCTACTCAGGAAAAAGAATTAACAATGAAAAGGTTTGAATTTTCATCCAACGTCATTATTGGCCTACATTTGCATGGAAAATGTGATATCTTTAAAAATCTTTATTACCATGTGAATGTATGCATGTACACGTGTATGCAAACATTCCACAGTAATGAGTAGGCCTAATACGTGATTTTTTAAATAATAAAAACAAGCAATATATTGCCCAGATGGTTGAAAATTTACACTTGAATTGAGCTATTAAGAATCAAGTTTATATCCCATATTGTGCTGTTTTCGTGTGTTTCAACACTTCTTAAGGACAGGAATGTGTCATGCAGATACAATCAAAATTTGATAATGGGTGAAAATGCTTTAAATGCCCTAGAACTACCAGGAAAGCACTCATGCACACACACAAAAAGTGTGTATCTTTTTCTTTTGTTTGAAATTCCAAATCTATTTGCAGGAATCTACGTTGGTTAAGTACAGCACAGCTCTCAAACTGGCTTATAACATTGAACAAAGTGTCAAACACTGCAAGAATTTGCCGGGAGGCATTTGTCTTTCTTTTTCTTACAAGATGGCGCACAAATTTGTCTGCTAAGACGGAAGCGTTACGAGACAAACTCAAGCCAGAAATTGACTTAAGGGGAGCCCGTTTGCCCACGAGCAGTAATGCTCTCATCGGATAAGCGATCTAATTAGCAGCTTGTCCGACCCCTACCAGATGGAGAGAAAGAAGATGGAGGAAAGTGCCCATGAACCCTATTAAAAGCCATGTTTAAACTATTTTTTAGAAGGATATTAGTACCAGGACAAGATACTCTCACACACACTCCCCCTCTCTCTCTCTCTCTTTTCCATGAATCCTTTCCCTCGATTTGACTTCATCACTGTTGGACTGCTGCGCCATCATCATCTTTATCTCATTAGGGGATCTTTACCAGATAACTGGTGTGATAAAGAGATACAGAGACTCCCAGTCTTTTACAGCATCTCCACTAGAATTCTTCCTCCTTCTCCTCCACCTCCCCTCCAACTTTGCCCTGGAGGAGTTTCTTTCATTTGACTTCCATGAGGAACCCCAAACCAAGTGCAATGAGATGATACAAAAGTTCCAGTGAACTTTGTGACTCTCTGGCTTTACAGGGATGGTATAGTATTGGTGGGGATGAGAATTGGGCTTTTAACTTTTTGTGAGATACCAAGAAAACACTTATGAAATAGTACAGAGCATGCCATTTTAAGAGGAATTCAAAGTTTATTTGATGAAAATCGGGTTTGGCATGACTGAAACATCCAAAAACAAAGAAAAACAAAGCAATCGTAAAAAAGTGTGGGTCCCACACTTATTAGAATCAGTCTGTTTTGGGTATCTCAGCCATTTTAAAACCAATTTTCATCATATAAACTTTGAATTCCTCATAGAATTACATGCTCTTTCATATTTCCTAAGAGGTTTCTCATTATCTCATCAAAAAAAATGTTAGAAACCTGAAATTAGGTCTCAACCAAAACTATACGATCCCTTTAAAGGCATAATTTACCATTTGCAGATGAAACAAAAACCCAGCATTAGTGCTTCAAAATAGTTCTAAAATGTGAGTTAGGGATAGAAACAAGCAATTTAAAACTTTGAATCAGTGTATACTGTAATTGATGTTATGTATGGATAATAAATGTGAACAATAGCTACTATGTATGATAAAAATGTTTCCAGACTACACCATCTACAGTTATGGTTTATTGAGAAAGACAGCAATATCTCCTTATATTTTAGGCTTTATTGCGAAAATTTTATATGGTAGGACGTTTTGTGATACAACTGAATTACACATAATGCGATATGCATCAAATATGATAAAATGAACATTTTTTTAAATCACTACACAGGGCTGCACACTAACCCATTTTTTCTGCCGGTCCAACCTGTCTCTGTCGGACCGGTAAATGCCCCGTTTTACCATTTTTTACCGGTCCGAACAGAAAACTTACCGGTCAACAACGACAACCTAAAAAAACATTAAATGACTTGCAAACTTATTTTCTTGTTTTTTTTTTTTTTTTATGGACGTACCCCCTTACCCATGTACATTTTACAGATTAATATTATTTTTTTTTAAACTTGCATTATTAATTGCACAAGAAATAAAAAAAAAGATAGGAAAAAATGGAATGTTTGTTTGTGAATTACAGTGTAAAATGATAATGAACAAAATCAGATTGTATCAAATGCGTTTGTGACTTTTTCTAAACATCGGCGCACGAACTTGCTGCGTAACCTGCTCTTGGTGGTCAGTTGGATTGCGACGATTTAATGAATTATTTTAGCTGTGATATTTTCTGATGCACGCGCTACAAGGGGTTCTTTATTTTTCTCCCGATAATCTATTCGCATTTGTGCATGCGTTCTTGAAAGGTACACGACATGCAGGGCCGAATTCGCAATCCTTTTTGCGCCCATTTCCACCTCAAATATTAGCGGGATTGTGACGATTTCATAAATTACTTCGGCTGTAATATTTTCAGATGCAAGCGCCAAAAGAGGTTGAAAATGTGTCCTTTATTTTTCCCGATAAACTCTTCGAATTTCGTAAGTGCGTTCTTAAAAAAAGATGCACCACATGGCCGAATTCATGATACTTTTTGCGCCTATTTCTACCTCAAATGTCAGCGGGATTGTGACGATTTCATAAATTACTTCGGCTGTAATCTTTTATGATGTAAGCGCCGAAAGAGGTTGAAAATGTGTCCTTTATTTTTCCCGATAAACTCTTCGAATTTCGTAAGTGCGTTCGTAAAAAGATGCACCACATGGCCGATTTCATGATACTTTTTGCGCCTATTTCTACCTCAAATATCAGCGGAATTGTGGCGATTTCATGAATTACTTCGGATGTAACTTTTTGTAATGCACGCACCGGCGAGAATGGTTGAAAATGCGTTCTTTATTTTTCTCCCCATAATCTCTTCGCATTCCGTACATGCGTTCTTGAAAGGTATACGACACGGCCGAATTCACGATCCTTTTTGCGCCTATTTCTACCTAAAACATCAGCGGGATTGCGATGATTTTATGAATAACTTCGGCTGTAATCTTTTATGATAACGCGCCAAAATGGGTTGAAAATGTGTCCTTTATTTTTCCCGGATAAACTCTTCGCATTTCGTAAATGCGTGCTTAAAATATATACGTCACGGCCAAAAATCATGATTCTTTTTGCGCCTATTGTTTCCTCAAACGTCAACGGGATTGCGATGATTTCATGAATTATTATTCGGCTGTAATCTTTATGATGCACGGGCCAAAAGGGGTTGAAAATGTGTCCTGTATTTTTCTCCCAATAATCTCTTCGCATTTCGTACATGCGTATACGACACGGCTGAATTCACGATCCTTTTATCGCCTACTTCTACATTAAATATCAGCCGAATTGTGGCAATTTCATGAATTACTTCAGATGTAATCTTTTGTGATGCACGGACTAGCTAGAATGATTGAAAATGCGTTCTCTATTTTTCTCCCCATAATCTCTTCGCATTCCGTACATGCGTTCTTGAAAGGTATACGACACGGCCGAATTCACGATCCTTTTTGCGCCTATTTCTACCTAAAACATCAGCGGGATTGCGATGATTTTATGAATAACTTCGGCTGTAATCTTTTATGATAACGCGCCAAAATGGGTTGAAAATGTGTCCTTTATTTTTCCCGGATAAACTCTTCGCATTTCGTAAATGCGTGCTTAAAATATATACGTCACGGCCAAAAATCATGATTCTTTTGCGCCTATTGTTTCCTCAAACGTCAACGGGATTGCGATGATTTCATGAATTATTATTCGGCTGTAATCTTTATGATGCACGGGCCAAAAGGGGTTGAAAATGTGTCCTGTATTTTTCTCCCAATAATATCTTCGCATTTCGTACATGCGTATATGACACGGCTGAATTCACGATCCTTTTATCGCCTACTTCTACATTAAATATCAGCCGAATTGTGGCAATTTCATGAATTACTTCAGATGTAATCTTTTGTGATGCACGGACTAGCTAGAATGATTGAAAATGCGTTCTCTATTTTTCTCCCCATAATCTCTTCGCATTCCGTACATGCGTTCTTGAAAGGTATACGACACGGCCGAATTCACGCTCCTTTTTGCGTTTATTTCTACCTCAAATATCAGCGGGATTGCGATGATTTCATGTATGACTTCGGATGCAATCTTTTATGATACACGCGCCAAAAGGGGTTGAAAATGTGTCCTTTATTTTTCCCCGATAAACTCTTCGCATTTCGTAAATGCGTTCTTAAAAGATACACGACACGGCCAAAAATCATGATTCTTTTGCGCCTATCGTTTCCTCAAACTTCAACGGGATTGCGATGATTTTATGAATTATTATTCGGCTCTAATCTTTATGATGCACGGGCCAAAAGGGTTTGAAAATGTGTCCTGTATTTTTCACCCAATAATCACTTCGCATTGCGTACATGCCTATACGTCACGGCCGAATTCACGATCCTTTTAGCGCCTATTTCTACATCAAATATCAGCGGGATTGCGATATGTCATTAATTATTTCGGCTGTAATCTTTTGTGATACATTCACCAGAAGGGTTGAAAATGCGTTCTTTATTTTTCTCCTGATAATTTCTTCGCATTTGTGCATGCGTTTTCAAAATTATACATTGCATGCAGGGCCGAATTCGATATTCTTTTTGCGCCTATTATTGTCTACTCAAATTCCAACGGGGTTGCGAAATTTTCATGAATTACTATTCGGCTGTAATCTATATGATGCAAAATGTGTCCTTTATTTTTCTCCCGCTAATCTTTACCCATTTCGTACATGCGTTCTTAAAAGGTATACGACACGGCCGAATTCACGATCCTTTTTGCGCCTATTTCTACCTCAAATATCAGCGGGATTGTGGCGATTTCATGAATCACTTCAGATGTAATCTTTTATGATGCACGCACCAGAAGGGTAAAATGTGTTTTTTATTTTTCTCCCGATAATCTCGTCGCATTTGTGCATGCGTTTTTGATAACCAACACGGCATGCAGGACTGAATTCAAGATCCTTTTTGCGCCTATTATTTCCTCAAATTTCAACGGGATTGCGTTGATTTCATGAATTGTTATTCGGCTGTAATCTTTTATGATGCACTCACCAAAATGTGTCCTTTATTTTTTTTCTCTCTCTCCTCTATAATCTCTTCGCATTTCGTACATAAGCTTTTGAAAGATACAACGCGGCCGGTCGAATTCATGATCCTTTTTGGGACGATTTCTACCTCAAATATGTAAGCGGGACTGCCATGATTTCATGATTTTTTTTCCTCCCTAGTATTATCTCTTCACATTTTGTGCATGCGTTCTTAAAAAGTACACGGAAGAGCCGATTTCGTGATCCTTTTTGCGCCTATCTTCATTATGAGACCATTCTGAGCGAATGAAAATATTCATTTGTGAAATGACTGTGTAAAATGAAAATGAACGCAATCAGATTCATTTACTGTATCGCTGAATATCGAATGTGTTTTTACTTTTTCTAAAAATCGACACAAGTAAATTAGTTCTAACAAAACTGCCACGCTAGCTCGAACCCGGGATCGGATCGATCTTGCGTTAAAAAATCATGAGTAAAATGAACCAGAAATGCGTGCGCTTCTATCAATGCTTCTTGTCTGGCATGACCGCCGATCGCAAGCAAACGAAAAGCAGTTACACTGTGCATGCTCTGCATGTATTGCATTGCATGGCAGTGCGTGAGCAGCGCCAAATGCGCAAGCGCGAGGGCGAATAACTGGTCGACTGCTAGTGCTCAAAACTAATGTATGTTTACTGTACAAAGTGCACCGGTAGACATAAACGAAAACTTGCGTAAAACTTGTTGAACAGTGCGATATCTTGTATTTTGTTTCTCCCTGATCGGGGCTGCTATTTTTCTTTCTACTGACCCCACCAATGCTTTTTTTTACTGGTCATGTCGGACCGGTAACTTGTGGATTTCCTGAAAAGTTACCGGTCCGACAGTGACTTTTACCGGTCTTTGACCGTCGGACCGGCGCCAGTGTGCAGCCCTGCACTACAGATTTTTACCTCCTATACAGTCATAAAATTGCTTATAAAGTCCCGTTTACCTTTGGGAGCAGTGATATAAAAAATGATTCAAGATATCAATTTTGATGCAGGTTTTAGTTATATCACAAAACATCCTACCATGCAAAATTTTTGCAATAAAGCCTGAAATATATAAAGGAGATATAAACCATAACTGTAGATGGGTTAATCTGGAAACGTTTTTATCATAACTGTTGTTCACTTTTTGTACATTTAACCATACTTAACATTGATTATACTTGTTCAATTTTTTTTGCATGGTTGTTTCTATCCCTAACTCACATTTTAGAACTATTTTGAAGTACTAATGCTGGGTTTTTGTTTCATCTGCAAATGGTAAATTATGCCTTTACGCATTTCTTGGCAGTGGAGCTGTCGAGTTTGTGTCAGTTGGTTTGTCACTCCTATTATGGGGCTTTGGTCTTCTTTACATCAATCAAGAGTTTTCTTCCTTGAAAAAAGGATTCGTGTTTCAAACTCTTAAATACAGTCTGTAGTTCTGTACACATCAAGATTTTATGATCCAAGCAACGCAGTACATGCATACTGTCTAGATAATTTCCATCTTTTTGTGTGTCCATGTTCCTTTTGAAAACATGGCTAAATTTCAAATACGGTTCTCCAAAATCAAACTGGCATTCCATTATAGTTTGCTCAAAACACACTCACACAAAAACAACAAACGTTTCCGGAAATATAAATGCACGATATGGATTTCAAGTTTGTAGGCTTACAGCATTCATGCCTGCACATAATGAAACAATTGTAATATGTCCCATTTGCCATTCCATCTGTGTGTATTATATATTGTGCAGCTCAATGCTGTAGGGCCTACTAGTCTGTGTCTGCGTATCTCGGAAGAGCATTCACGTGTCTCTGCACTCACCTACACAACTGATCCTTCTCAAGTTCAGAATCAAATGAACTCGCCTTCGATTCAGAACGGCAAGTAATCCAAGTTAGTCTTACAAGACAGTCTCATAATTTACACTACAAAACGCAGCTGTGTAATTTCGTGAAGTAAAAAAAAAAAGTGAAGGTAAAAATCAAAGGACACTCTGCTTCCAGTCCACCCTGAAATATGTAGGCCTAGGTTCCACTCCCATCATCTTTGTAATTCCTAGCTACATACATTGTGACAGAAAAATAACAATCCCATCAAACAACATATTGTACAAGACTGTGAACAGGCAGCCTTGATATACAGTACAGCTACATTACAATCATCTATTAATATTCTAGCTTGTTCTGTTTCATTTAAAGGTTTGTTTTTCTTTTGTTTTGTGTGGTTTTCATCTCCCCCCCCCCCCCCCCCGTTCTGTTTTTGTTGCTTGTGACAGGGTGATCATAGGAAGTATCACGTAACAATTTTTTCCGAGATCTGTTCAAGTGAATTTGTGGAATAGCCTGAGAGGAGAGAGACTACGTCTAAATGCTCGGCAATTGCAGCGTCATCATCATGAATCAAGCTGCAAGTGGTGGGTGAATTGGGTGAGATATTGCTGGCGCGAAGAAGATGCTCAAATCCGTCTCTGCCGCGCACGCACCCAAATAGAAAGGGGGACGTCATCAAGAGATCAGTGTGTCCTATCAGGGGGCCACGCTCATCCAAATTGCACGGTGTAGAGGGTCAGGAGACTCCAGGCCCACTTCGGACTGTCATTTGTCGTCACATTTCAGAAAGGCATTTCTAATCGTGATAACAGTACGAGCCGTTCAGAGAGCAAAATGAGTCCTTTGATATCCAATGTTTACACTCTTTTTATAAATATCATATGCTGAGAACTAGAAGGGCATTATCACAGTTTTGGAGCATATTGAGTTATTGGTATCACATTGAAGAGATCAATGTCAATTTTTAATCATTTTAATCAAAACCAGAAGGGCACTATTTGAACCAATATTTGGAACAATGCATATACCCACTTTTGACTATACAAAATTTTTACTCCATGAAAATTGATTGTTTCATTCTAATTTAAATGCTCAAATCTTATAGAACATGATAGCGCCTTCTGGTTCTTAACTGGCGATAAGACCTTCCCAGCAGATGTGATTCATACTAAAATGCACTTTACTGGTACACAGACAATCACTTTATGCACAACAAAACAACAGAGCATCACAAAAGAACAAGAAGTCACTAGAAAAGTATTGCCGGGCGTACAGAAAAACGCTACTTTATAATACAGTTGAACCTCTCGTATCCGGACAAGTCGGGACCGGGGCTCATCCGGATAAGGGATTTGGCCGGATACGGGTGACTCAGTGCTTTATACATACTGTACATATACATACACAATCATGTACTGATGTAGCCCATTGTAGTACCACATGTAGTAATGTGTATACTGCAACCTTTTCATTGTTACACTAAGTAACAGACCCCAAAATAGAGGTTTGTGTTTGCAAGAACAAAATCATTTTCTTTTATAAATTCTTGGGATGATTTACCTAAATAATTATTAAGAAATGTATCAATTATATGTAATTCATGTGTGTTTGTGTAGGAGTTCTCAAGGAGCTGGGAATCCCCCTTTCCTCCCGTAATTATTAAAAAAATCACGGCGAGATTACGTCCGTATAATAGAGAGATCTGGATAAAGGGAGGCCGGATAAGAGAGGTTCAACTGTAGTAGTCTATCCTTGCACGTTCATTTACTTATACACTTCAAATAGTGAAAGCTTCTGATGATTTGCTTTTTTTGGGGGGAGGAACATATTGTTGTGATTGAAACAGAAAAAGGACAGATGGAGAAGACTATTAGTAACAAACATTTGTATCATCCGACAGTTCACGTGTGTATCACTCTTCACTAGGCAACTTGCGGTCATACTAGAAATACAGAGGAGGCTTTCCAATCTTTCAACAACTTGCAACATGACCCCATCAGTAGTTTGGGACGAAAAAAAAAAAAAGAAAGTACCCTCAAAGAAATTGTCCCTCTTTTTTTAAGAGAAGCATAAATAGAAAACACATGTCCCATATGAGCTCTGTATCAAAAGATTTGATTTCAATTCGGCAGAAATGTTGATGTAGCAATCTTCTTTATAGCTGTAGTTGTTGCCTGGTTGGCCAACGGAAATGAGCTTCTTTCAAATTGTGAATTTTCCAAACTGACACACACTAGAAGCCCCTCCCCTAAAAAGGGGGGAAAACTGTAAAACCGATCAAGTGACTATTTTCAACAGCTTTTCTTCAATTTTATATTACATTGATCTTGCAAAATTAGACCCATATCTCTAACTTATGAATGAGAAAGGACATACTGTGACAACCATATTCTTAAAATTGTCTTCTTGAAAAAATAATGAACACTTACAAGAATTCTGAAGTTAGTTGACAATTAACGAAACCAAGGACTGAAGTCTGAAGTACAACTGTAGGTTCTGACACATCTGTGTTAAATGCATGTTTGCCACAAACACAGAGCTCTTCCCTTTCAAACAGCTACAATGGCATACCTGCCAACATTTCAAGATGAAATATCTTACTCATGGATTGCACAAATCTTATTTTCTATGCAAACTGAAGTTAAAAATCTTACTTTTGGTCAAATCTTCAGAAAATACACATGAAAGGTATATCTAAATATTTTTTAAAAATCTGATTTCTCTGACAGAAAATCTGATTTTGCTATTTTTAACGTAAAAAATCTGACTGAATCTGATAAAATCTTACTAGTTGGCAAGTATGCAATGGTACAATAGCTACAAAATTGGACAAAAATGTTCATATGGCAATATTCTGAAAGATGATTGTACTATTTGTCTATAATGGTAGGTAATTTGTATTGTCCATGGCCCTTTCTTGTTGCCCTATGTATAAAGATATGATCAGTGGTTTCAAGCCATGCCCAGTAAAACCTACAAAAATAATCTGTTAACATCATTTTTCCATTTTTGAACATGCTTTCATGTTTAATAATGTCACTACAATATATATTAGAAAAAGGTTTTACAATTCAAATAAAAGCAGATACTACTACCAACTAATGCTTCAAGTAGACATAAAAGCACTATTCTTTAATAACCCTTTCTGAAATGCTTTGAAGAAAAAATCACAATGAATCCTATCAAGCATGAAAGTTCTGTGTCACATAAAAATCTAGTTTCCAGAAAAATTGAAGCTGTCGCATTGACCCATTTAGGCATGTCTATCTGATAAATCTGTGCATTCAGAAAATCATAATTCTTGGAATGCAACTTTTTACACGTTATGAAAGTCATCATGTCCATTTTGTTAGAGAGAGAAAAAAAAAAGATGAATGAAACCAATGCAATAAATCATCCTAATTCATGAACCGCCATCTTCATAAACCTGTCACTTTTATTTATAATTCATCTGCCAGGGAAATGGTACACATCGATGTACAGGCTAACCACAGCTTTTGGGGTTCCCCCTCCCCCTTCTTACTACCAGTCTACTGCCATTGCCCTTCATTATATCATCAACCATCAATCATAAGCAAGCCAAGGCACAAACTTGTCAGTTTTAATGTGACATGATCACTGCCTATGGAAGATTTACAATGTAACTGCAGGATAACAACCATGAAAAAACTAGAAAAGTCATATCATGAGCAATCTTGCAGTCAACAGCCTGCACACTGTATGTTTATCAGGCAGACTGTCAGAAATGATTTTGTTATTACAAAGAAAGATTATCTCAAAAGGTGATGTCTAAAGAATCAAATACAGCGATCTGCCTTCTGTCGTTTTAAAAAATTAATCTAAAATTCAAAATTCGTATTCTTTTTCTTTAATTGGCATCTCCGTAGTCAGCATGACCACTTTATGATCTGTTGTCAATTAAAAATGAATAAACACAGGTCTTTGTTTCATTTGTGCCTATTCCACGATGGCAGTGTAGAAATTTCATCACGCATGGAGCTACTCTGGTTCTGATGATAGGGGGAAAGTCAAGATAGAAGTAGATTTGTCTTATGAAGGAAGCACCATTTCTACATCATATATCAAGTATTGTAAACATCTGAAAGATAACGAGTATTATTCCTATTTTGGGTCCCAGCCAACTGCTGTGGAAGGAGGAGGAGGAGATGGAGGTTACGAAGGTGACAATACTACTCCGTGGCAGTTCGCCAATTGTGTCAGGATTGTACAGTAAAAGTCACTGTTGAAATATGTCACACTTCTACACCAACAATAAGGGTGGGTATTGAGCAGGAGGTGTCCAGCAAAGGTACAGTACATTCCTAGCAGAGGTACAGGCCTTTCAAAGGCACCGATGCATCTCTTATGGTCCAAGAACACCAAGTGAAAAAAAAAACACTACTTCACTTGGATATGTGACGGCCAAGTCACAATCGTTCCCGTTCACACATTCTCGCTAAATCTGATTTGCGGGTCCGTCTCTGAAGTTAATGAACACTTACTCATTCTCATACCAGTGTAGCGCACCTTGAAGAAAAGACTGAGGAGGAGGAGGAAGATGTGATAGAGAGGACAATAATGATGAATAAAGAAGAAGAAATCATAGAAAAGAAAAACAGATGTCAAATGTATAAAGAGAATGAAAGGAAGAACAAGAGCACAAAAAACAAGAAAAATACAGAAATGAAACAAACTTAAAGACAGAAGGTGATAAGAAACAAATTAAAGATTTTTATCCCCCAATGTGTATTATTTGTCAGTCTCCTGCTGTATATCGTAGAGTCACACTTTTACTTGAAAGTGATGAAAAAGCAAATTCTCTTCGCATGCGAAGAACAATAAATCATCAATATCATCTCAAACTACGCCCAATAAATCATAAGAATTCCTTTGCAAAAGACACCCAAAATGAGGAGGTATGACACCATTGGGGCCAGGAGAGCAGAATGTGACCACATTTCGGCATTATGGGTGTGATTTCACTGAAAACTGTGATTTCACTGAAAAACTGCCGTTTCACTTTCGAGGTTTTTGTTTTGTGCTCCACTTTGTGGATTTGTTAAATTTTGTCAAAGTTACAAGATTAACAGTGATTTGCTCTTTTTCTTTCCTTTTTTTTTTTTTGCTTGTACATCAATACTAAACAGACATTTAAGCCTACATGTAATACTTCACGTTTGTAACTAAAGAAGGGATTTTTTTAGAAGTCCCTATGTAAAATTGGGCTAGTAGCAGTCTTTTCGGGCTAGTAGCAGTCTTTTCTTGAAAAGATGAAATATTACAAGTGTTTATAGGCCTACGTGTATATGTCATATAGTTGTACACTGCTGACTATCTTTAGTCCACAGCTCATTGTACGTGCATAAAATTTAATATGGGGTAAGATGTACAATGTACAGTGTACATACACAAAACATTATGTTGTCTAATATAAAAAGTGCTTATTGTTGATCACAAAAACTTGAAAAGAATACTTTTAAAGTCATTTAATAAGAAGAATATAAAAAGGTGTACAACAGAGATCAACAGAATCACAAGCCATACAGTGTAAATGGTCATGTCTTTGAAGATAATGCTGAACAGTACAAATACAATTAATGGATGTAAGAACACACACACACACACACACACACACACACACACATAAATATTAATAGTACCAATTCAAGAATACTTCTGTCCATACTTGTGTTTTCCACAAAAATTTCCCCATATCCTGAAGTCACCCTCTAATGGCTCATTCATCATTTCTCCACCAGTCTACATTCCCAAGAAATTGGCGGTCTGCTTCTCATTAACCCAGCTACAGCTACACATGCTTAGACATTGATGGTTGGCCCAAAATTTATGGACAGAAGGAAGGGAGCCGTTTGGTATAATTATGATTCAAGGGAAGGCTTTGATTCAGAATATTTTAGCCTCGCATCAAGTCTGTGTAACTATCCATCGTCATCCACTCTCACAGGCAGTACTGTAATTCCAAGGAGGCACTAGGCGCCTAGTACCTCCTTGGTAATTCTACATACAACCTACAGCTTTCACAGACACTTTGTAACAATCTGGGTGAAGAATATCAATTCAACTTTCTTTTCCTCTTGTCTTCTAATAGTCTTCTCCCTGATAATGATCTTGAATAAATTCAGAGCGAAAGCATGTATGCACATTTCTTTGAGGTTCTTTTCAGTAAAATGTTGAGTCAGTTTTTCATATTCAATGGAGTCAACTTCATCTTGAAGAATGTTTAATGACAATAAAAATTGCAAAACTGTAGCGTGAAATTCAACTTCTGAATATAAGCAAGATCTGATTTGTTTTCCTTTTCTTATCCATCTATAGATCGATACAAGTATGGTCTATACAAGTATGAGTCAAAAGATACATTGTGAGTCTCAATTAGCAGTACTAAATAAAAAAATAATAATAATAATTTTCAATTGCCAGTTGTCTGAATGCATCTAAAAAGATTCAAAACCTAGTCTTGTACCAAGGCTATGTCTCTCTCCATAGCCGCGGTTACTACAGTACTGTAGCTGTATCCAAGGACACATGCCCTTTTTTCTGCATCTTCACTCTGTGGTACAAACTTGTGAAACCACTCTGTTTTTATTATTGCCAGGAATTGAAAGCAGCCAGGAGTTTGAGACTGGAGTCCCAATTTTTATGGTCCTATTCAATGGGACTTGGCATTCCTGACCCTTAATGAATGTCAGTCGTTGCCAGAAAAACAAAAATTTGATTTCAGATCCAAGCTGCCGTTCACTACTCCCTCCTGTTTACCACCTCTCTTCTAGAATCCTGAAGAAAAAAAAATGAATGAAATATTCTGAAAACAAAGTCCTTCACATTCTCCTTCTGTACCATAATACACTTCTCAGTGTCATCAAATTGTAGCACGTCCCTTTTGTAGCCAAAATACTGAGCATGATGGAATTTTTCGCACTTGGTCCAGGAAGAGGGATATTGTCTATTCTTTGCCTTGTTTTGCTGTATAGGCATACTTGTTGACACATTACAAGTAGCAGTACGGGATTTAATGCAGACAAAGGAAAATACAAAAAAAAAAAAATGTGTGAACCTTTCATTGTAAACCATATCAAAAAAATAAATAAATAAAAGAAATGAGTCAAAAAACATTCCTTGGTAAACAGCCTACATGCTCAGAAGTTTGTGCCAGTCCATGTAGGCCTGCACTGTCCTTCAATCAGCAGAATGCATGCTGCTCTGGTACTTTCTTGGTATGAGGTAGAGTTGTCGACTCATTTTATAAATGATCACCTAAATTTCAAATTTGCAATGCTATACTGGATGCAGAATACTTGCATGCTACTTTTCAAAGAAACCAATAATCCCTGATGAGCAGGAGAAAGGTAAGGTTTGGGTTGCTCATCAATGGACACTTGCTAAATCATTCAATGGACACTTGCTGAATCATTCAAGTGTGAAAAAAAAAAAAATATGTTTACAGCAAGCTGGATCAGGTGTTTGGGTTTTCTCCCCCCCCCCCCCCCCCCACTAATAACGCCATATCCCTACAGGCAAACCAAAGTCTATGATAAAAGTCTGAAAATATGAAATGCATCTGTACAAAATAAAATGTTGGGCACAAATTCACTTTTCAATAGCTTACTTGTAGAACATTTTTGTTTTAATCCAGTCTCAACACACGACTGACTTCTCCCTTTAAACTTGTTTGTTCATGTATACATGTCATGTGTGCCTACAAACCAGGGCTAGATGAGAAAAACAAATCAAAACAACATGAAGACCTTCGGCTGCTGCTGAGATGAGAGATCCAATTGGATGCATTGGCGATCCCTAGTCTTTATCCCCCTGCTCCAGATTGGTCGAAGAAATCAATGAGGTGACCTCACTATTGTCCCCCCTCCCCATCTGTATCACTGATTCTCTTTATCGCCCATCATCTCATCCCATTGTCCTCCGGCGTGATGCATGAGCGGTTACTGGACACACCGATGGATGTACTCTTTGTATCGCCACACCGATATCTCACCACAAACAACTGTACGATGCGCACCTTGATACATGCATGGCCATGTTGTTTAAGCAAGGATGCGATCCCGCATCATCAAACAGTGCTGGTGTGCGGCGGCAATGTTTTGAGCCTAACGGCAGCAAACATGGAGTACAGTTGCACCCTTTTATCAGAAACACAAAAATGTTCCCAAATCGGAACTGCGAAAGTTTAACAAAATGCACCAGAACTAGGGCTACAGATGTGAGATAAGATTGAAAAGAATTGCAGGCATATGAATACCAAGATGCATGAGCATTTAAAATTTGATTATCAATTATCGAAGAAAACTTTATTCAAGACTCACTTTTGATGCCATGTTTGCAGACAGATTGTCTCTAGTTTTCACTTTATAATATGTGGAACTAAAAATAACAACTACAATATTCTGTGATTGTGACTTTGAAAGTGTCTCCTTCTTTAATACAACAACTCCTCATGGAAGTTCAAGATCCCCTTTTAAAAGATTCCTCACAGTTGAATACAGTGTTCATCATTTACTCTACAATGTTGTATGAATTTTCCTTCTTTCCAATACCTAGCATCAGGTTTGACCATATTGAAGTCTTTGGATTTCTCTACTATCAGAAAGGGGGTTTAGAAAGGTGGTTGAGGGACATTACATGTGAGGAGAGAAGCTTTGAAAATTGAAAACACTGAATGACCTACTAGGGATTTTTCCCTCTTAAGGAGGAGATCACTATCTCTAGGCAAGGAGGATAGAGCCAAGCAGGATTCTTGGTACAGCAACCTCTTTCCTCCGGAGACAGTAGGAAAAACTACATTTGTACCATCACTCTGGTTGGCATTCAATCCATTGCTGGGAATTCAGACTTTTTTTGAACATTTAAAGTAAGTCCATCATCAGATAGAGTTAAATAAAACTCTTCTAGTGATACCTCAATTGTAAACTGAACAAACAATAATTTTGAAGTTATTATTAAAAAATATCCCATATTTTCATATTATTTTTGTAGGTTTTTAGCAGCTTTAATTGCAAATATTTCTCAACTTTTAATACCAAAAATGGAGTTAACTCCTCTTGCAATTAAACTCTTCATTACAAGGCCTGGCTACAATGTAACTTCACCCTATTGATTGTTTTTAAGAAGTTAATAAGGTTCAAGAAGTTAGAACAGTTTCGATTACAAACTTGCAACCAGACTCCAACAAAATTGAATTTGCAAAACACCCCTTAACCACAATAGGCCACACATGATTTGAGGAATGTGTTTGGGGAGAAAGTGATTTGATAAACATTCAGACTTTCTTGAAGAAAAAAAAAAATATTCAGTAGGCATGAAAACATGTTGCCAGATCATGTTTACAAACAAGTTCATGGACAATGTGAACAGGTTTGGAAGAGGGGTACAACTATCTCCCTTCCATCCTCTCCGTCCCACCCCTTGACACCCCCTCCCCAACCCCCCCCCCCCCACCCCCTACCCTCCTCCCAACAGCCAATTTGTATTTTGTGACGGGGTCACTTGTTGAGGTCACTCACCAAGATTGACTTGTGCCCGCCGGGTCATACACATCAGTCCGTCAAACTTTTGGTCTCGAGTTCAGAATGGCAGGTGTATTTTCTATTCTCATATACCTCTCAGACGTACGTACCGCCTCTTCCCTTTCTTGCATGTTTGTTTTAGATTCTCTCCAGTCTCCCCCTCCCTTTCCTCCTCTCTCTCAATCTGCCTTCATTTCTTAGAAATAATAAAACTTTTTCTATGTCTGTGTCTTTTCCTTCCCATTCAAGTGTTCATGTTGTGAGTGTCACTTGTGCACTATATTCTTTCCCTCCCTATTTCCTCAATGCCCATAATATACTCTACATATTTCTTAGTGTCTTCCTCTTAAAGGTATTATTTACCATTTGCAGATAAATAAAAAAACAGCATTAGTGCTTTAAGAGTTCTAAAATCTGAGTTAGGGATAGAAACAACCATATTCAATTGTTAAAACACAAAATGTGAACAATAGTTGGGCCTACAAATGTATTCAATAATAAAAAATAAAAAAAATTCCAGACTAAACCATCTACAGTTATGGTTTATTGAGAAAAATACAGATATCTCCTTATATTTTAGGCTTCATCGCGAAAATTTTGTATGATAGGATGTTTTGTGGTACAACAGACCTACACATGTAGGACCCTATGCATCAAATGTCATATCTTGATTTTTTTTTTTAAATCACTGTTCCCAAAGGTAAACAGGACCTTTAACAAATTGTTCTTTACCACCTTGCAACATACTGTAGGCCCTGTTTCAATTTCTTCATCTGTTATTTGCACACATTTCAGTATCATGTTATTTTCTTATATGTGAGCATGTAATATGAAAGTAAACTTTTGCAATATATGATATTTGGAATGTTTTTGAAAGCTTCACTTGAACCCAAACAAGCATTTACCAAGCCTTGCCTTTACATCCTACCGTGCGTGGGGTCACAGCAAAACCAAAAACCATTTCCTTCAGAAATATTGAGACAAGTGGCAAAGCATTGCCACACAACCCTAGCGGCTTAGAGGGGGATTACAAAATGTAGGTTAATAATCCGCCAACATCATTCTGGATATGGCGTGTGGCTCAGCTTTCTTGCTTTGAGTTTGAGGGTGATTTGAATTGCGGTATGAAGTTCTTCATCTGAAATCAGGGTGACCCCCTGACTCGGTGTTTTTACAGCCAGCCTCCCCCTGGGCCCTGAGCAAGCTCCCCGCTGAAAATAATGTTATTATCATAATTTAACAAACTTGACAAAACGTAGAAATTACCCATTGGAGGGGGACTCAAATGGTCGTAGGAACCAAAGCGATGTTAGCGTTCAATAAAAAAGAAAAGAAAAGAAAAATCCTACGAACAGGTTCAGTACAAACCATTTTCTCCAATTTTGTCTTTCATAATATCCTCTTTTGGAATATTTGTTCTGTCTAGTCCATGGGTTGACTGTTCAATCATCTTTTATCAGATCTTTTTTTTTTCTTTTCTTTTCTTTTCTGACTGCTGGTATTAAAGAGGTTTGACAGAATGTGTTCAATGCTATCTAAGACACTTCACAGCATGTGTTCCTCTGTAAAGCAACAGAAAGAATAATTCTGCTGTCTGTAAATAACCTTCTAGGATGCTCATTAAAAAAAAAAAAAAAAAAAAAAAAAAAAAAAAAAAACTCTCCTTTTGAGTCTTTAACACTGCTTACAGTATATAGACCTGGTAAAAAACCCCTTCAGACCACAAAGTGTTTCAACTCTCAATCCCACAGGACACCCTTTAATATCAATAGCATACAATAGTTATTCAAAAGAATATAAACCACAATCCCATACCTGCCAACATTTCAAGATGAAATATCTTACTCGTGGATTGCAAAAATCTTATTTTATATGCAAACTGAAGTTAAAAATCTTACTTTCGGTCAAATCTTCAGAAAATACACATGAAAGGTATATCTAAATATTTGTTAAAAATCTGATTTCTCTGACAGAAAATCTGATTTTGCTATTTTAACGTAAAAAATCTTACTAAATCTGATAAAATCTTACTAGTTGGCAAGTATGCAATCCCCTAAATTCACTTTAGATTGGTCAGTTAATGTGAACAAACAACTATTTCTTCTTGTTATTTTGTCTACAAACCTGGTTGTTATAGCCCCTCAATACAAAGCCAACATTTTAAATACGTTACAGTTTCAATACAGAAAAAGAACAAAATTACACAGACTCATAAAAAAAGTACTGCATGGAAATAAAACGAGATTACAGGAAATCACAGAAATCATCTGATTAACTTTAAACATTATAATCTGATTCTTTGGAACCCAACTTTTCCCTGCATAGCAATTTAAAGTTTTCCTTTAAACAAGAAGCCAAGAAGGAGTTCCTTCCCACATCACATGCCAGCATCAAGAGAATTTTCATCACATGCAGAAGTCTTCTCGACAACAGTTACCATGGCTACACAAACCATCTGCTTTCTAGTCCTTCCATCTTTCTCCTGCCATGAGAACACACAAGAATTGAGGAGAAAATTCATGCCGCGGTGTTGGTCGGCCATTCACGTCCTAATCTCGTAAACAGGTGAATGACTCAACTTTATGATGGTGATTTATGGGCCCAAGTCAATCTCCATCAAGAACTAATGCCTCCAGAAAACCAAATTGGACTCCTTTGTTCTTTCCCCATCATATTTTTAGGAGTTGTCCTTCCTGCACTTTTCATGAAGTCTCTTTTTGATGTGGTTCTTTTCCTCTTCTGCAGTTCTCCTGTTCATCACAAACACCCTGTTTCATTTTTAGATACAAACCAAAAAGTTATGGTAGAAACCAAAAAGTTATGGTAGATAAAAGAAAGTGAATAAGTTTGCACAAGCTTGCCTCTTGGTTTTGTTTTTGAAACAACTTGCAGAATGTCTGTGATGAAATGTAAGTAGCTGCTTTGAATTTCTTTTATAGTATTTTTGATGACTTGTCACTCAAGTTTTCAAGTACTGCATCACCAAGAATTGTTTATATCATAATTCAATACTATCAAACAGGTGGATTCGTCTTTTAAAACTTGAAGACCTTACATTGTGAGATACCACTCTATTCACAAGATTCTTCAAATAGAAACTTTCTAAGTTTTGTTCTCACTGGAAATTTGTCGACATATATCACAACTAAACAGATGGGGCATGAGGTTGCTCCTATCCTGTTTTGGTAAGTAGGACCCTATATTTCAAATTCACAATCAGCAAATAGGGTGAAATAATTTCTAAAGAAATGAACTATATGGTTATGTTATTTCACTAAGGACTGTCTACCAGTTGACCCCCAATGGTCTTTGCATGAAAGTGAATTTTAGAGAAGATAAATCAATTTGTTCGACAGGAGAGCTCCCTATCAGGCTAACGAGGGACCAAGGGGTCACCTACCTTGTACCCTCCTCAAGTTCAATCAAAAGAACCATTGACCCCTGCCAGAGTTTGTTTAGAAAGATTTTGATTTAAAAAATGGGGAGTGGAAGGAGGCGGAGGGGCGGGGGCATTTTTCAAACACCATTTTCCGTCCTCCTCTGGCTACTTTGCTGTTCACCCATTGGCTGGTGACTCAAAGGTGATGATGGAATTCCACCTCACCGAGCCGAACGAGGCTCGAGGCTCTCCTACAGGTTGCACAAATGCAACGGGCAACCTGCTCTGTTGCTAATGTAAACAAGACGAAGCGTCCCGGTAGGTGGACGGTTGAATTTCAAAGAGTTCGTCGAGACGTTGCACTGGTCTGGTGATTAAAGAGGAGATATACCATACAGTAGTAGCATGCAAGGTGCAACAAAACATATTTCTTCCATACGCATGATTGGGCAGCAGGGCAAGTGTCCCAAACTTTTATCAAGCGAGTGTTAATTCATTCTTCATATGAATGATGTATACTTGCCTAAACGGCAAGTTTAATATGTTTTTTTTTTTCTTGGGGGAGGGGGGGGGGGGTATAGCATCCTGATGGCAACGTCCATGGTCCAAGGACTTCTACTTTCTTGTCAATGTTAACTATCCACTGACTCAATGACACAGAAGAAATTGGAGCTGACATTGATACGTACTGAAGAAACAAAACTCTAAAAGCAGTCGGTTCTATCATGTATCATTGCCTTTCTATCTATAGTACCACCCACTGTGTTTTTAATACCACACACATTTCACAAAATCAGCACTAGTTTACATATTCCATTACGTATGCAGCTCTACATACGAAATACAGCTTTATGTATATCCACAGTCCTATTCATCACTTCTTGTTTTTGTGCAAGTTCTCACACCAAAACATCATCATTTTACTGACAAACTTGCTGTGGCTTCTCTTTTCCTTTTAATAATACAAGAAAAGATATATCCTGAACTTCCATCATACCTACAACTACTTGTAGGCCTACATGTGGGCATGTGTTTGCAACTAAACATGAAAATTATTTTTTTAAAAATGAGGAAGAACATGATCACAATTCTGCTTTTTAGATGATCCCGAGTGAATTATCTTGCTTTAGTACATGTCATAAAATACATGCACTGTGTCACCCAGGAACTTTGTTTTTATAATGCATTTTCATCCCATCTTCACTCCAAAAATAACTGTCGATGTCATTGTCTTGGGCTGGTACAAATTGTATATTACCAATATTCTCTGCAATATGAACACCCACTTTCCTTTTTTTATTGTAACACACGGCAGATTGCCAAAACAATACCCCCATCGACAAGCAATCACCAATAATGAAGGATTCCAAGATGTTTATGTGATAAGTAGAGCTGCAGTAATACAATTGGTCTATTTTCTTCTTTAAACCAGGATGAAACCATGGAAAGATATAAAATGTTCCTAGTGTAGACAGCGGTTGGATGATGAAAGTTCCCAGATTCCAGAGTTTGCCAACTTTTGCAATAATATCCCCAACCATACAGAACCCGGCCGTCATCGTAAAAACACACGCCGAATTCCCAGAGCGCGGACCACTTGACAGGAAAAACATCGCTCACATTTTCAGAGTCTGGCGTTTCAGAGAATCAGTGAGTCATACCCACGGTGTGATAGAGACAAAAGAAGAGTCGATTCTTTCCCCTTTTTTATCATCAATGTCAGAACAGCTTTTAATGACCTCGACACAGGAGTCTCATATCTCAGGATGTTGAGAAAGTATGATGTGCGAGACAAATATTTGCACGATTTTGCATTTGAACGACATTCTCAAGATCAATATGGGAATGGGTATAACATCCCTATCATTACCGAATGAAATTTGTTTAGTATCCAACACTGAATAGAAAAAGGCAGAGACAATGAAAATAAGAGAAAAGGAAATGAAAAGGAAAAAAAAGGAAAAAGAAAATGAAAAAGTGAAGCACGACGGCAAGGAAGAACACTCTACAGCAGTAATGATAGGAAAGGCATAGGAAGAAAAGGAGACTCAGAGAAGGACTGAATACAAAATGAGAAGAAACTACGCTTGTATAAAAGCTCTCTTCAAAAAATAAGAATTTAGGAAAGAGAAATATGGAAGGACAATACGAAGAAGGAAAATGTACATTGTATCAAAAGGTCACTCATGGTTCAGTAATGGGCCATTGTAATGCTCAGTATCTCTAATGTAAAGATAAGGTTTGCCTACATGTCTCGGTACAAACGGCATTGATATTGGCCTAATTGGTTCTCCAGACTGACCTTTTACTGGACACAATACATTATCTCCACAGACAGAAACAGGTTTTCAATTTTTACAGATTTACATTGTACAAGTACCGTGTATATTTCACATTATGCAGCATTATGTCAAGAAAGAATACCATGAGAACGAATCTACACTGTGTATTTAATACAATTTATGTATCATTAAAAAAAATAGGCCTACATCACATCAGTCTCAATTTGAGAGGTATCCTGGGAAGAAGTTTGCCAGTAAAATGATGTACAATTGCACTATTTCAGTATTGAAAGAAGTTCCTATGAAGTTGGTACTCGTACACCTTGGAGGCGATGTCAGAGCCATTCGCAGACTATTAGATTACAAACATAACCCTTCATCCCTTACATTATGGGCACAAAATTTCTCATCTTTGAGTGAAAATGTTCATTATCACTCATTTTAGAGTGACCTCAGGGATCACTCCAAAATCTTCGAGTGATCCCTGAGGTCACTCAAAAATGGATGAAAATGAACATTTTCACTCAAAATTCACTCTTTTTTGTATTCACTCCTTCAAGAATGAATATTTTCACTCTATTTTTTTTTAGAGAGTAGTTTTCAACGAGTTAAAATCTCTCTGCATGTGATACACATCATTGTTATGGAAA
Organism: Diadema setosum; assembly: GCF_964275005.1. Classification (NCBI taxonomy): domain Eukaryota; kingdom Metazoa; phylum Echinodermata; class Echinoidea; order Diadematoida; family Diadematidae; genus Diadema; species Diadema setosum. The sequence goes on from NC_092690.1 coordinate 2,478,632, forward strand.
AATTACTTCCTCTGCCTACATGTATGCCAAGATTGCCATGCATTTATATATGAATGTTCAGTCTGGCGGAGCGTTTTCAAAAGTGTGGGGGCCCACTTCCGGGGTTTCATGAGCTAACAAGCAAAAAAAAAAAAAAAAAAAAAAAGGTCTTCAGTGCAAAAACATAACTAACTGCGCTCACACTTCAAGATCTCTATCTATTTCTATTTAGTGCCACTTACGTTCTTCCGGGTTTAAAAAAAGTGTGGGGGCCCAAAGTGATGACACCTTATGTATTCCTTTGTAATGTGAAAAAAATGTGTGGGCCCCCACGGCTCTGCCGGCCATGAACCGCATAGCCTGCGCTTTTCAAGGCTCTTACTAAAAGTGGAAACTTGTGTGACTTCATATCATAACATTCCAAGTAAAATTTTTCAAACTTCCACAATTCGTGGTATTTCAGCAATAGACTAGTGAATGGCCCCTCATGATGACATGTGGTATAGCAATCACTGGTCTGCACATTTGAATAAATCGGTTTACAAATGATGCATCAACTAAGGTCACAGGGTAACACAACAGTCCAATTTGCAAGAAGAGCTGTTCATAACTAGGTGCTGACAAGTTCAAAGCTCTTCAAGATATTCTGAGGTTTTGGCGCAGGCTGCAATGTGTGTGTTTTCCATCACAATCAAGTGGTAGTTTACAGTTCAAAACCCTGGGGAAATTTGCATGTCAAAAACGACGAGTGATGCCACCTCCCTGATTATACACTAGGGCTGCACATGACAGGGGAATAGAAATGTTTTGATCACAGATTTCTGCGAGTAGCTAATAACTTGCAAAATGATTAGTTCCAACATCACAAAATGTGAAAGCATGAAAATGTGAAATAAGCAACAACAAAAAAGACATAAAAAGAGTACATGTACCATTTAAATAGAACAAAGATCAACCGATCTAGATGTCATTGCAGTGCCCTAATAAAAAAAAAAAAAAAGAGTCATATTCATGCCACAGTTTCAATTTGCTCCATATTGACAATACATGTATGTCATGAAGGAATTTCAACATACCACTGTGAAGAATGTCTTTAACACTGTTTGTGAAAGAAGAACACATCTTGTTATAAAACACATGGCTGAAATGTAAGCATATAAACACAGTGCAACTGACTGACTGTACCCACAAGTTTGCAACCTGGCTCTTTAAAAATGATATAATGTCAGATTTTCCCAAAAAATGTGTACATTAGCAAATTTCAATCATCCTATGAAGAAGCACATCACATACACGCTCTAACTGCTACAAAAAATAATAACCCAAGATTTGTGTGTGTCATCACTTCCGATGTGATAATGAAGACATTGGTCTGAGGTGACTAGACTAGCATTTCTTTGAAAGAGACTGACATGTATGAACTTGGCACTCTTGTTTGCACAGGAGAGAGTTCACACTGGCTAGGCAAATTAGACCGCATCGTAGGGGGTCGCAGATGACTACTACCAGGGTAATTCAGACCAAATGTGTTTGATTCCCGTCCGATACAAATGCATGATTTCTAGAAATAATGTACTTTACATTACTGCTCACAGTGCTTTACAGAATGTCGAGCATGAAAAGTTTGAATATATTTCAATTAATTTTTTTTCTCTCTTTTTTATTCTTCTTCATGGTAGATTTGAAAAACCAAGCACCAGACTGTACAATTGTAGTTTGGGTTCTCCATTTCATTTGTTGTTGTGTTAGAGATGATGCATGTCAGTGCTCATATGGGATTAACAGCATTTATTCGCTTTAAAGACAAGACAGTGAAACAAATGTAACTTGATCATACCGTCAGTAAATCAGAAAAAGGTACTGTGCAACACATGTTGTGTGACAAACCTCTTTCTTTCCTTTCATTTTCTTTTCTTTGCTCAACTTTCCTATTTTAGTTACAATGTTCATACAAACTACTAATGGGCCCATTCACACTCAAGAATCATATTTTTGCATGGCAATGCAAAAAATAGAGTTTATTTGCCAACTTTCACAAATCTATAAATAGAGGCCAAAAAGAATATCACTCTGCTGCAAGCAGAACACTTCAGATTTCAAAACTGGCTCAATTTTTGATAAAGAACTGCCATTAATGTACAATTAATGCATACATATCTTCCAGAATTAAAATTAATGATTCTTGTCAATCAGCTGCAATTACATTGTACTTCTACAGTTCTACGATTACAACAGACATAAACCTCTCATATTCTATATGAGTGGTAAGATGTCACAAGCTTGCTTTGTATCTACTTGCCATGTATGTGACAGTACCACAAGTTTATACTGTTGTGCACTTCTTTGCTTCAACTGTCAAGAACTTTCCCTTTCAGAACAACTGTAGGCCTATTTTTATTTGAAGCTGTAGAAAATTGTGGTCAAGACTGCTCAGGTCTGCCCTACCAACAATTTACAAAATGAGAGTAAATCCCTTAAACTTGCCAAAATTGAAATTTGCCCGTTTCATGCCACGAAAATCCCCAAATAGTGCACAGTTTGAAAGAAACCCAGCATGGGATGACATCTTTCACAGACCATTGTTGCAATCTGCTTCCCCCCTCCCCTCCCCCCTCCACCAATACAACTATCTAGATAAAGACCACTCATCTTTAACGGCGGATTAATGCGGATTTTACATTCAAACTAAGCAGCTGGAGTCTTACGCTAGCCTTGCTCCAAGACTCAACAAGTTCTTCAACAATGTAAAATGTGTATAATACATGTCAAGATATGTGAGAGAGAGAAATCACACTACACCGTACAGGACATTCTGCATGTAATGTACAGGTACGTACGTGTACACACATGTCATTGTTTCAAACCAACCATCATAATATTTTTTTTTTCTCTAGGGTATAGAGTTTGTCCTTTTCTTTGTAGCTCCAGATACCAGATGCTCTATGCAGGGTACATTTCTTTTTCTCTCCTTGTAGATCTCACACATTCAACAACAAAGCTTCAGTCAAAAAAAAAAAAAAAAAAAAAAATTAAGTCACAGCCTGGAAGGGAGGCTAAAACAAGACATCAGACAGTTGGCAAGAGACATGATGAGCATGCTTTTGTTCATTCTTTCTCTTTTAGTTCCTTTGTTTTCCTTGGTGGTGTACTTTTTCTTTCTTTCTTAAACTCTTTTCAAGCATCATTTGTCTGCATCACTCTTTATCTAGAAAGTACTGTGATTTAACGGTCCATATCAGATTCAAAATTCTTTTCTAGCCACAAAATGGTGACATTCTAGCCAGCTCCTATACAGAGATTGGTTTTCTAGTGTTCAAAGCATCTTTAATGAGATTTCACAAAGTCATAATTTTGGAAGATCTATCCCAAAAAAAAGTTGGAACATATTTTCCCAGACTGAAATTGTAATGTGTTTTTTTTTTGTTTTTTTTTTGATTTGATGACAATATGAAAATATCAGAAATGTATGGTTAAAGAACATTGATAAAAGATGAGTGTAGATGTTCATGATTAATAGTACATTCTACATTTCATAGGCCGAACCTACATTGTACATTACATGTAAATTCAAAGACATACTATGTACAATACATTGTAGGTTCACCACAGGTGTTTATAATTTTCACCATGCACTGCATGTCCTTTTAATAGACTCTGCTCATTCATTTCCAGCCTGTTTCAAAGAAGTCTATCCATGGAGGAAAAAAAAATGCCCCTCCTTCATTACTTTCTTTGAAGTTCATGTAAAGCAAATAAATCACAACTTGAATTCACAATCATACTATTATATCCTCTGCCTTCCAACTCTCAAACTAATTTCCTGCACCTTAGGGACTTACATTATTGTACAATGTTTGCCATTACGAAAAACAACCTTAGAAAAATCAATGGCAGCAACAGTGTAGACTTCCGTAATCAGCTGAAATCATATTTTCGGGGGGGGGGGGGGGGGGGGGGGGGTCACCGCTCAAAGGGAAAACTGAGAATTTTGATGAAGTCAGCCCTTGTCCTTCACCATTCGACCCAAAATCCTGACCGGAGTTGCTTGTAGGTGTACAGTTCACAGATTATAGAATTTAATTCACTCTTCAAAGAACAAAATGCTTAGAAATTTAGAGCAAACCCCTACTAATCCACCTTTTAGAACCCCATTGCAAGTTATACAAAAAAAAAAATCAAAAGAGATTTAAGTTTTTGTACATTGTAAAGCTTTGGGCAAACTTCTTGTTTACAATACTTTCCCTACTTTACTTTCAATGTTCCTTCAAGGCATCTTTTTTATTATGAAAAGAATACAAATGTTTCTGCTGAATAAATCAAATGGAAATCTGCAAGCTCTTCCACTATCATGAGACAGAGAATTAATACAATATAGTGGGTTTAGAATAAACTTTGGGAAATAAAATTTGGGAAACTTTATACTGCAATGTCAGAAACATTCGCAGCATGAAACTGTTGTGCAATGGAGCTGACGGCCTCTGTCGCAGCATGAAACTTTCCGAATCGCCACTGGCATTCAATGCATTGTTTTGGAAAAAACAAATGCATTGTTCATTCTACATAATGTGCAAAGCTCGGCTTCTCACAAAATTCATGAAAGCTTCATGCACACAGAAATGACTGGTTTTACAGTATTTTGTTTCTTCACAAGTTCCAATAATGATAAAATTACCACAGTATCATTTTCTTCATTATCTGTTTTATCATCTCGTCATTCTTTTATTATCATGAGGCAAATCTGAAACCTAACATACTATACTTCTTGCAATAAAGGAATTGACTCATATCCTGAATGATGGACAGGAATGCTGACGAAATCATCAGTCTAATAAGATTGAAACATCATTCCTAGTTAAAATTCTCCAACAACAATAAAAAAAGAGAGATTGCTCGTTGCTTGACATACATAAGAAGTAGCCATGGACTATCCAACTCCACTATAAAAAAGAAAGTACAAACAGGGAGGTGGAAAGAGAAATTTGAGCGCGAAAGCAAGTGCGGCGAAGTGAAGAAGCCACAACCAACACGACAAAACAAGCCAAGTGAAGGCAAACTGAACATTGTACAGCAAAACCTGTCAGACACACTTGAGAGATGTTTCTTTGACAAAGAAGTAATACAACAGAACATCAGTGAGACTACCTGTTTAAATAGGCTTTTTTACAATAGACAGGACAAAAAGGACTACAGCGTCTCAATGGGTGAATTTAATTAAACTTGAGTAGCCGCTGGCCGCGATGGACAACAAAAATCTTGCGTAAGACTCAAGGGAACCCTGAGATTTTTTGCTACAGTGACGTTGAGCAGCAAAAGCTATGTAACAAAAGGAGGATTACACACAGTGGATGCATGTGAAAGGACACTCTTTGTGTTCCAAAAGGCCTTACAACTGCTGAGGAGATCACTTGAGTGTCTTCCTGTCCATCGAAAACCCCAGCATAGGTTGACAGGAGGCAAGGGAGGCGTTGGTGGAGGAATATCGAAAGTCTGGTGCGGTGCTTCTTCTTTACGGAGCTTGGCAGGCTTTGCCCCCATTGTCCAGCTAGATGACTGCTAAGCAGCACTGATGCCTTACATTGAGGGATTTCTTTCTAGTAATTATCGATATGACTGGCTACATTTCTAGGTTTGCCTTTAAGCTGACTCAAATGCACCAAGTGACTAGTATTCTGACGTAGTTTCTGAATGCCTTGTCTTCAGACATATTAAAAAAAGAGAAACAATTTGCTCCATCTTTGAGCAATACAGTTTTCTTTTAGAACTGCATATCAATACTTAATGAAGAATCAATATTTTTACATAGGCCTACATACAGTCAACTCCAACTGAACGCAAATTTCAAAGCAAAGTACAAACTGTGTGTACTGAGTCAGTAAATTCTTATTTTATAGATCTCATCTCCTCTTCACTAAACTGCCCGAAAGAAGTAGTATGACTCTGTCATGACTCAATTATATTTTAAGCCCCCACACTTGCATTGAAAGTAGAATGACAGCAGCATTAATCTAAATTCAATCAACATTTTGATCACAATGACTGATTTCAAGGGCTTTACACGTAAAAGACTCTACCTTCACGGCACACACGTCTTTGTGGATGACTCAACACACATTTTTCACAACACTTTCCATCTAACACCCCAAAGCACGGATGGCGCCATCTTGCTATGAACTTGCTTTGGGGGCGTACCATGTTCGATCGCTGCACTCTATCTTTTTTTTGATCTAGCCGCAGCGAATCGTAATATTCATTCATTGCCAGTGGCAACAACGCAGCATAAAACATCATGTTGGTAAATGGTAATACTATTAAAGAGAGAGTGTACACGTAGCTTTATTCATGGGCATGCAGCAGGGGCCATTGCTCGCCCCTCCCCCCCCCCCCCCCCCCGGTTTTCAATGTGTGTGTTTTACATGGGACAACACATTCCCTGTGTGTGACTGTGTTTGTATATATAGTGTGTTTTTAAATCTAACTTTAATGATTACCATAACTTCAAATAAAGAAATCTGAGAAAATTTCAGAACTCCACACCAAGCAACATGAAGGGTATCTGGGCCCCATTTCATAAAAGATGTTATGATAGCAACTCTCGCTGGAATGGCAACTTCCAATAGCAACAGCCAATCAGGAAGCTGGATTCTTGTCGTTACCATGACAATTGCCATTCCAGCAAGAGTTGCTGGCTATCATATCAACTCTTTATGAAATGGGGCCCTGTTCTCCCCCCCCCCCCCCCCCAAAAAAAAAAAAAAAAAAAAAAACTTATAATATACACAGTGTACATCGTGCGGTAATCGTTGCCACAAGACAGTAGTCTACTCATGAATCTCTTCTCTGGGCTGCATCTACAAATGTAGCTCCTAAAATGTTTGCAGCATGCAGCAGATTATAGGACTTCCATTCTAAGATACTTGTGAGAGCATTTTTCACATACCATTCCAAATCACATCCCCATTATTTCATCAAGTGATTTCTATACCCCTTGTTATCAACAGCATGAACATTCTGGAATGACTTGTGAAAGACCGATATAGGCCTACATATTGTATAGATCTGCTAATAAGTTTTGATACAGCTTATCATTTTCTGTCTTTTTTCTCTCTGTAAAGTTCCATCTACTGCTCATTTTACAGAACCACATGACCTTTAAACTACTGATGAACATATTCAATGCCTGTATTACCACTTTATTTCCCACCTACACTCTTCTCTCTTTGTATCCTAAATAGACTTACTTCATGATCTTGTATCAAACCTACAATCAGACACTGCAGCAGCCATATCACAACTCATTGTTACCAACACTTTCTCCAACCAATGAATGCTAATCTTGTAAACAGCACTGCAGTTATTCTCAGGGTTCGAAAAGTCATATTTTGATGGGCAAGCAGTATAAACTACCCTTCCTACAGTTAAACAAATTCACTACAGCCACAGTCATGACAGTGTGTAGTAATAGGCCTGCATTTGAAAAAGAAAAAAGTATGTTCAATGAAACCTGAGTATTTTTGACAAACAGTACAAAATGTAAACAAAACAGTTAGCATCTTTGAATCTAACGATGAAATATCCAAAGTTTACTTCTCACTTCTCAGACAATGGCAACCGAAAGCATATCAAAATGGGGTTTTGTAGCACCCTGCAACAGTAGTGATCATGTTTATTGATTTGATCCATGTCCACTGCAAAGACATCCTAGCATGGGTGCATACATCATTTACAACAAGCCAACAACTAGTAGTCTACATTGTCATTCTAGTCTATCATAAAGACTGACAGTGTGGTCAGGTCTGGTAATGTCAACTTAGAACATGAAGATGTCCAGCATCTTTTTGTGGTGTATTATGGGCATATCTTTGACCACCTATTAAGACAATTATCCATTCACTGGTTTGACACTTGCTGTAGAATTATTATATAATATTAATAATTGTAGAATTATTAGGGGTGACAATCATCTGTATCTCGTAGGATGTAGACAGAAATATTATATGCATGGAAGAATGTAAATTATAACTATCTATCATCAGTGTCATTTGTCACATTTATCATGTTTATGCATCTAGTGGGTAGTGTCAGATCGTTTTCTACATCATGATGATGATGATGATTATCCTCCATTATTTAATATTAGTAATAGTATCCCCGACTGCCATACCTAGAGACATAGAGTAGAATCGATAGACCTAGATCTAGATGGAAGATTCGGTAGTTCTATGGCTATGGAAGCATGCTAATAACAGAAACTGTTTCTCTCTCACACTTCCCAGTGCAGTATCATAATGTATTCATACAAGGAATACAGTGGAACGCTGGCCTGCACACACGTTCATGTCAGTAAAACTCGTGTAAATCTTGATGAATTGAAATGATCAAACAACACAGCAGACGCAGATATCAAGTGACATCAAACGGAGATAAAACGAGGCAGACATCTGGAATATTATGCATTTTCTGCACGTCACTTCGCATTTGGAACACCGCCGCATACCCCAGCTGCTAGCCTACTAAAGAAATTACACTTTAACAAATGATAATGTTGTAACTGCACATTCAAAATCGAGTTGTTTTGTCAAACAAAAACCGTATGTCTATGCGCTGCGTTGCTGAGCACGCAGTGCAGTGGTGCAGCAGAGGATGTAGTGAGCGAGACGAGATTGTTTATGAACGAGCAGCCGTAACTTACCCGTTGGGTCCTGCGTACAGACGGGTACAGCAGCACACGAGAACAGTGCTAATATCACGAAAAAGCTAGCCATCACAGGTGGGAACAGTTCATTCAGATCATTGCATCTCTTCGCATTTTTCCTTATCTCCTTGAACGTTGAAATTGCGTAGGTCAGCGATGCATACTTTAGGCAAAAACAGTCATGTAAGGCATGGCTTTAAAAAATGATTTCGGGATTTTGCGACACCTCCTACTTTGCACTCTCTCATTCAATAGGGATGATGTACGTTGATGCATGCAGAGCGTGCTCGCATGGATGTCGCTGTAGCCGATCGATGTAGCATCAGCCCGGCGTATCGCCCAAGCAAAAGATTCTGACCAATGGTGAGGGCTCTAACGCAGCTTCGCAAGAATACAGCCAATCAGAATCTCGCTTCCATTCATTACATAACAGTCTACCGGCCTATTTCACTTTCCAGTGTTGTCCCGTGCTTTATTAGAGCTCAATTGAAAGGCTAGACGATAATGATTTTCGGTTATTCCATTTTCGCCTTGTCTTTTGTTGACTAACAGTTAGGACCAAAGAAAAAGCTGTCAACCGTTACTGATGGTTGAGGATTTAACGCAGTCTGATCACCAAATCACGCTGGAGATAATTCCCCTATTCTCTCTTCTCCTCTTGCTTGTCCCTAGACAATTTCAAGTGCAAAAACATGATGTTGGTCCAAAGACGTATCATTATTGTAATGTCGTATTTTCAATAATATATCAATATTTCAATCGCTGTACAGGAGAAAATTAGTTTCACTGGTCAGCTACGGATCATTATTTGTTGTTATTTGAAAACGTAAAAGAAATGAAGGGTTTGTTTGCAAAAACCGATAAGTCCATTTTTGAAGATTTTGAAGTACGATCTCTGTCATAAAGTACAAAATAATACCTTTTAAATGATATATTGGTCACTACATATAAAGGTATATATTTGAAGTTATGGTCAAAAGAAGCAAAAATTTTCTTATTATTCTCTTTATTTTTCTTGACCTTTAATCGCAAATATCTCCACTTGGCAAATATGGACTTATCGGTTTTTGCAAACAAACTCTTCAAATGATCTGCAGTACTTTCACCAAGAACAGCACTAGAAATAGCGACTTAATAAAAATGAGGTGTAGAGTCTCATTAACGTTGTTGAAACTTTTGTTATTAATATCTTAATTTTAAATGTTCTCGTGAGTGAGTTTGTTAATACCTTTTCTGAAATCGTCCTTTCATTTCACACAGCAAATCTGCCAGAGTTTCTACTGTGGGGAATTTTTCTATGCGGCTAAATTTGTTATTGTGTACAAATTTAGCTATTGAAATGAATTTAGTTTCCAAAAACAATTTTAGAGCTGTAAATTTCATGATCCCAAAGAAAGGAGAACCAAGTAGTTGCAGTTGAATCAAGCACCATTAGTGATATCTTGATTGTTCGTTTTGTCGTGCAGTTTTGCGCCTTTTTTCTTTTGCCTTACATCCTCTGTTTATTTGTTTACTCATCGACTGCTCTCAGATTTCTCCCATAATATAAAAGAATGATATTGTTCTTTTTTTCCTTTTGTCTTCAATGTTCATTGCCTTAGGGTTTGTTCAAGAGTCTGCGGCTACATTTTGTGGTTTTATGAAAGAAGAGAGAGAGAGAAAAAAAAAGAAGGATCGCGGGTCCTTGATTTGTGTTGTTAGACAGTGCGATGTGTCGTTTGGCTAGTTTCATCCATCCATGGCAGTCCTTTTTGTAGTTTGTGACATTCATGATTATTGTCGTCGATCGAACTGCAACTGTTGTTTGCAATCGTGTCCTTCGGTCAAAGGATTCGATTAGGACTGATAGGGATCATTGGTGGATCACGGGACATGGAAAACAAGGCACTGCAGTATTGATGGACTTATTTAATGACTTTTTCCTTATGTTACTCCGTCCATTTGATTTGAGTTTCTTGCTTCCTCCAACAACAATGCATAATGATCTACTTTGTTTTGCCTAAATCAAACTTTTATCTAAAAGAACGCTATTGACAAAATGCAGGAAGTTAACAGGGCCTAAAGAATATAATGTTGCTCTTGTTTATCATTATATAGTTAAGTCTGAAAATATCAATAAAACGGCCCAGAACTGTTTCTTAAGACGTATAGTTCTATTTCGATCGTGTATTTTGTTGACCCGAGTTTGTCTTGTTACTTAGTGTTGGTATATAGTATTGGTGATTGATGCATAGATATGCATTAAATATTGCGATTGCTTTCTCAAAGGAAATTAACCTTCGGGGGTAGCATACATTAGAAGCATAAATACCTCTGTATATAAAATTAAACTCATTTAGTACAATGAGAATATGATTTAAGACTATTTTTATATGGAATAAAATGTTGTTTATTTGATTTAGGCCTATTTACGAAGAATGATGAAAGATCGTTATTACTTTGTTGATTTAGGAGCGACGTCCTGCATTTTTTTTTTTTTTTTGGGGGGGGGGAGGGGGAGGGGGAGCACATCACATGATTTGATATGAAATTAGTTGTTCTTGTTGTTGGTGGTGGTGTTTTTCTTTTATGCGAGATTTCGCCTTATGAAGTCTGTTTTACTTCTTTTTCTATTTCTCTTTTCCTGAAATTCGACCTGGTCTTACTTATCTCTACAGCAGATGTGAAATGACAGCACGGAATCCGTGGCCATGAATTCCCTTCCTTTCTCTCTACCGAAATCTTTCATACACCTACTAGACATTTTGTTTTAACATTATAACTATAAAATATATGATTGGAAAGCTCATCATATATGCATTGCTGCTTGATCATCGATTAACTTCGTGATGCGTCGGTCATCATGCTGGCATTAGAACATAATAATATCATTTGACCTCATCATACATGGATTCAGCATTAGTTTTTTTTTTCTGTAAGTTAGCTCGTAGTTGAAATAATTACCACTATTGGCGTCGTCATCGCTGACATCAATCATCTTCGTCGCCATGATCGTGGTCGTGGTCGTTGTTGGTATCATTCTCACCGCGAGACGCTTCGCACTCAGAAGACATTGGACGAGATTTTGTTATGGATATAGCGATTTTTGCTAGTTAGGTACTGGTGCAGTTAACATCTTGCAAAACGATCAGTATTATAATTTTTTTTTTTACAATATTTCATTTCATAGGAGACAATATAATACTTTCATTGTCTTTACAATTGCTATTACAATGAGGATTTAGTAGTAATGATGAAGATAATAATAATCATAATCATAATCATCACATTCATCATGACTGTCAGTAATATCCTATCGCCAAAATCACTTTATTATCATCAGACTGACCATGATGTACCGTCCTTTGCTGTATAACTCTGTGTGCCACTATCATTGAACCGATACAAAGGTGGTATTCGACGTAAAACAAAACATAATAAATCGACTTCGAGCTTCTTCGAAAACAACAACAAAAAACAAACACGTTCAATTAAGAATGGCACGGCAGCAAGTAGGCTTACTAACTTGTCAAAGAGAGAACATTTTCTTGGATATAGTTATTTCTTCGGTTGTAGATGGTTATTTTTCTTTTATCATCGTTATTATTTCAACTATGACAACATATCTTTGTTGTGTTAAAATAAAAGGAAATTTGACCCTTTTAAAAATAATTTTCCCAAACAATACTGACATCAAATCTGATCATAATAAATCTTAAATCAATCAAACAGTACTTTGTTATGAAATAAAGTCTCCACGAGGGAGCTCATAATGTCAACCTATCACACGCATAGAAGACTCAAACCACCCTGCATTCTGCCGCTTATTGCTTATATCATCACATGACAATATTTCAGCCAAAAATTCATATCATTTTTGAAGGGGGGATGTGAGCTATAGAACAGCTATGATATCCAACAAGGAGCTAACCTGTTATTACAGGGGCGGATCCAGGGAGGACCGCAACCGGCGCACGCCCCCCTTTATTTTTTGTTAAAACAAAAGAAATAAAAAGAAAAAAATGGGGGAGGGGTGCGTGCGCCCCCCTTTAATTTTGTATACACGCCCCCTCTTTACGAAATTCCTAGATCCGCCCCTGTATTACTGAATAAGCAAATGAAATATATATATATATATATATATATATATATATATATGAGAAGTTTGTTTGCAAAAACCGATAAGTCCATATTTGCCAAATGGAGATATTTGCGATTAAAGGTCGAGAAAAATAAAGAGAATAATAAGAAAATTTTTGCTTCTTTTGACCATAACTTCAAAAATGTACCTGTATTATGTAGTGACTTATATATCATTTAAAAGGTATTATTTTGTACTTTACGACAGAAACCGTACTTCAAAATCTTCAAAAATGGACTTGTCGGTTTTTGCAAACAAACTCTTCATATATATATATATATATATATATATATATATATATATATATATATATATATATTATAAAGACGATGAAGACAAACAAGTTGACATAATGCATTAGATTCCAACTTCATTTATTTGTAAACCAAATTTTCGACCCTTGCACGGATCTTCCTCAGGGTAACAGTGATATTTGTATTTGAAGCTCAGCACAGAAAAATAATAATAATAACAAAGAAACGCACCTGGTTGTCAGCTTAGAGTTTTCATCGTCTTCATGCTCTTATTCCAACACGCGGATAATAATACCATTGTATGTATTCTATACTAGTTGCTGGGAAACAAAGCAAGGATAAAGCAAATAAAAAACATATAAAGTAGATCAACCGCAACAAATCCAAAATAATATCCAAGGGGAAAATAATATGGGTAGATTTTAGCTGTCTGTAGCTGGCGCTGTTTAACTGTTGTTTTTGTAGTTTTATGAGCCCGTATAAAGCGCATACGTTCTCTCCAACTGTATCCGACCGGCGTACGCTTACTTCATTCTTCATAATACTTGCAGTGCCCATCCCAATTAATTCCCTTAAGCACTAGATGAAAAAAACAACAACAGCAACAACAACAACAACAACAACAAATCCAGCTTTATATTTTGTATCTTATTGACAAGGATGTTATGATCAGAATCTTCCACGCACTCAGCAAGAGAATTTATTATTCCCCGTACAAAGGGTGCCTCTTAACGACCCAGATCAATATCAAAACAAGATACGTCAAATAATCTCTTGTGTTTCATCTCAGTCACGGGTGGCTCTTCGCCATTCTTTTTTACATACGGTTAAAACCCTGGAAATTATCATCTTGTCCACTATCCAGTTTGAGGAAAGTAAAATGAAATCAGGTGAAATTAGGGAGATACCAAACAATAATATTACAAATGCAATTTTCCTATCCGGAATCTGTCCCAACGATTCACGCCCTTTGAATAGTAATAACACACATGATGTGTGTCGTTGGAACTTCCCTCATTTCAGCATCTGTTCAAGTTCGAGACGACTTATCTTTCTCTGAACGATTCTGACGGAATTTGTGTCCTCGTCAAAGGTGTCATCACATAGATAGGATTTCAAAGATTCGAAAAGCGCACTTCATAATCAGTGTTTCTTTCATTGAGCTGCATGTCTTGCCAACCCTATGACCTATGACTGAATTGAATGTTTTAGATTTTGTGATGAAATATTTTCAATTTATTATATATTGTATTTGTTACTGGAACATACGCAGAAAAGGAAAGAAGGAAAAGAATTAAGAGAACTTTTCAACAAAATACAAATATGATAACATTATTGAGCATTTGCAATACGTCACACTGCCTGTTATATTTTAGTATGGTGTATGAATGTCTTTGTTTTTTTATAGCCTTTGTCACGCAGCAAATTCTCTTTGAGATACTGTCTCCTATCCTTGCCCAGGCTCTGTGTGCTGGAGCGCTCTTTCACGTTGATTACAAATGTAGGTGATAGTTTTGGTGTATGTGTGTGTGTGTGTATGTATAAGTTTATGTGTAACTCGCGGGTGTGGGGTATGTGTGTGTGCGTGTATGTGTGTGTGCGTGTGTGTGTGCGTGTGTATGTGGAAGTGTACTCTCTGAGAGTCGGGGGGGGGGGTAGTGGTGGTGTGTAGAACATGTGTTAAAGTCTCAACTGGAGGAGTGCTCTAGCATATGGAAGTGCCTGGATGGGGCGAATGGGGCGAAGGAAAAAAAAATGCATACCTTATATACGCTTATTTTCTCCTGCAATATTTCATTTTTTTTGTATTAAATGTATATATTTTATGTATGTATGGTATAAAACTCTGTTAAGTTATTTCATGATTTATATTCTTCATTTATGCACCTCTATCTTTATGTATGTCCGAAAACAAATTTTATGTATATTTTATACATGACAATAAATTATCTTGAATCTTGAATCTTGAATCTTGAATTCGAAGCTGGTTTCAGACTAGTAAGAGTTAGAAAGAACTTACAGAGTTCCCGCCTTTATGGATAGGCCCCTACTTCCGTTAAACTTTAGAATGTTTATTATTCTTCAGTGCAAATAATGTTACATTTCAGAAAATCATCTGAAAGATGATCGAGTAACAGTTACTGATTAAACACTCTACGGAGCTGTAAAATTTGAACTAGTCTTCAATATAATGTCTTAGGCCCTGTGGTGTTGCAAGAAAGTCGAATTGCAATCAATATTGCAAATGCCTATTGCAAACTTTGCAATAGATACAGTAGATCAACTGCAACTTGCAATGAATGGCAAGTTGCAGTTGATTTGCAATCAATCACAAAGTTGCAATTGATTGCCAAAGTTGCAATTGACTTGCAATCAATTACATTTTATTTTTCTTTGCAACAGAACTGAATGCATTTGATTGCAAAGGAAATGCTACATCGATTAACCTTTTCGCTTCTATCGTTGAAACACGAATCGGTCAGTGACAGAGATCGGTGTCGAGCTACTGCCGACGTGATTATACACTGTTGCAATCTGAAGACGTCGAGCCGAAATTTGGAAAAGCGCCATCTACGTTTAAAACATTATAATGTACATTGTATTGCTATACTCAACTGTTACTAGCAATAGCATGAAAAGTCGTGCGCTGTGTTGTTCCTCGAAATCTCTCCTTCATAAATGAAGCATCAATACCCCGTAGGGGCGGATCCTGGAATTCCGTAAAGAGGGGGTGCCTTTACAAAAATTAAAGGGGGAGAATGCGCCACCATGTTTTTAATTTCTTGTGTTTTACCCCCCCCCCAAAAAAAAAAAAAATATATATATGTATTTACAATAAAGGGGGGGGGGGGGGCACACGCCCAGTGCGCCCCCTCTGGATCCGCAACTGATACCGGGATCACTCATTCACACCTTGTTTCATTCATCAAGTTACTTGTTTCTTTGTCATATCAGGAAATACACGACATATACTTGAAGAGTTTGTTTGCAAAAACCGAGAAATCCATTTTTGAAGATTTTGAAGTACGGTCTCAGTCATAAAGTACAAAATAATACCTTTTAAATGATATATTGGTCATTACATATAAAGGTACATTTTTGAAGTTATGATCAAAAGAAGCAAAAATTTTCTTATTATTGTCTTTGTTTTTCTTGACCTTTAATCGCAAATATCTCCATTTGACAAATATGGACTTATCGGTTTTTGCAAACAAACTCTTCACTTGTATAGAGGATGTCACGTCTATAAGCTAATATTAATAACAAATCATAACAGTTTCTAATCCCTTTTCTTTGTAAAATATCGATTACATAATACTCTAGGCCGAGATCGACCTGAACGTATTTTGAAAGCCACATGAATTTACAAAAGCACACCGAATCATTATTTGCTACCAACTTAGATATATAATTACAAACAATGTCAAAGTTACTTACTTTAATTGTCGCTCTGATGACACAATTTAATATGAGCTATCTTCATGATTTTGTAAATGTTTATGCGTTTTCATGTCCATACAACTTGTTTAGATTTTCTTCTGCATGCCTCTGTAAGGACAAGTAATAACCTATTAGGAATATTATGTTCAGTGAAGAAATTAAGTATGATATATGTAAAACAAAACAAAAGTGAACATCTTTGTCCCCAAATCATGTGGCGCCTGTTCTGATTTTACTCCACTCACTAATTTTCTTTCGCACCTGTTTCACAAAATGTCAACATATAGGCCCTATTACTGAAGTAAGCACACTGCAGTTACTCAATTTGAAATTGTTTTTAATTTTGCATATTTTACTTTTTACTGGAATATGAAGTGAAAGGAAGAGTAATAAAGGAATGGTCTGAACCAGACAGAGAGAGAGAAAAAAATTGCACATCCTCAACCAGCACTCATATACAGACACACCCACCCACACACACACACAGACAATACATATCCACATGCACATAGACACATATAACACATATATAGGCCTACACACAGACATCCTTACACACATTCAAGCAAATCACACACATACACACCAGCTACAAGTGCTCTTCTGGTGCTACAGGGTTCAAGAAATCCTCACCACAGAGTGGGGCTTCATTCTGAAATGTCACAGTCCATACCTCATCCACTTTGGTCTCTTGACTCAAAATTTCTACCATACACTTATCTACAAACATCAATGAGCTTTAGATCTGTGATGCGAATGCTAATGGACATTTACACCATGTTTGAGTGGCCATAGCAGTCACATTTCAGACCACTGTGGACAAAACAGGATGGACGTGAGACAATGCCATGTTACAGGATGGGCAAACGTAACAGGTCGTAATTAACTGTGGATGCCATGTCAGATGTTTAACCCTAAAAGGGCCGGGGGGGGGGGGAATCCGCCCCCCTCGAAGTTTCGCGCTATAATTTTGTAACGCGAGAAGGCCTCGTCGCAAGGCTTCTTGACTTTCTTTGTTGAAGTCTCGCGCAACTTTCGAGACCAAATTTGCAATGTTCGCATGTACTTTTTCGAAGCCACGCCCATTTTTGTAATGGCATGTCACCCCAAAACGGGCATAATTTTGTGATTTTGTGTACATTTCCTATGGAAAACAGCGCTCTGTCATGAAAGTCATAAAAATCGGATTATTCTTGCAATTAATCAATTTCATTGATTAATTTTAGGCTAATTATGGTAGAAAAGTGGTCAATTTCCAATAAAAAAACAAAGGAAAAAAAAGTAAAAAAACAAAGAAATACATAAGAAATTCCAAAAACAATAAAATACATAAGAAATTATATGACGTTTGGAAGATTTTGCAAGGTCCATTATTGTTGAATATGTTAAAACAGATACACAAACCAAAAAGTAGACTCCCAATGAACGCACCAAAATGTGACAGCACATAATACGTTGTAGACCTAACAGAACTTAGAAGCAGTTCATAGTGGCCTGATGAGAAGCTGCGAGAATGGAGTCTGATAGCTTTGAATACAGTGTACTATGTTCACTTGAGCAAGGAGTGGAATGAACAAGACTAAAATGTGGAGGGGAAAAAAAGAAGAAGAATATTCCAACTACTGTAGTTCCCATGGAGAGTTGCGTTTCAGGCAAACGGGGCTGCCGGGGCCACCAGGAACATGGTGTAAACGTAGCAGAAGATGCCACTATTAAGCAAAAAAAAATAAATAAAATAATAATAATAAAATAAAAAATGGTGTTCTGCACATGCATGAGACAGCTGTAGTTTCTGCTTTCCAAACCAGGAGGAAGCATGTCGTGATTAAATTAGCATCACAGATCTAAAGCTTGCTAATGTTGATAGAAAACAACTCAAGAAAAGCAGTGTAAGCTTGCTCATTTGTAGTCATCATATAATTGCTGAACAAGAAAAAAAAAAAGTCTTTTCAAATATCAATATTGAAATTGAAAACAATGGGAAACACAACAGGCACACCGTGGAACATAAAACACACTGTACATTGATATATACAATCTTGCATATTCAATTATGTACACACAATACCAGGTATTTGGTAAAGTTTCTTGCACTGCAGAAGATAAGGCTGCTGTATACACATATGATATAATCTATTTGATATTGAAGGCATGTATTTACACAAAATGCAGTACAGTGGAACCTTGTTATAACAAGCCACTTGGGACCACCAAAATTTCCTTGGTATATTAGGTATCTATTTATATCAGGGATACAAACAAAAGAATAATGGGAACTGCAAAATTACCTCACTAAATCAGATATCTCAGACTTCATTATAACAAGGTTCCACTGTATTCTACCCTGCAATGAGAAAGACAAGAGTTTGAAATATCAAGTAGAGTATAGCTGGTCAATTGGGAAATAAACAGCATGGACTTTAATGGAATCATGACCCATCTTTTACAAGTTTGTTTGTTTGTTGTTGTTGTTGTTGTTTTTTTTTTTTGGGGGGGGGGATGGAATTAGTGAAGATGTGCATTACCAATGTTTCCTTGAAGAGCTCACTGACCTTCATAATAATAATACTGTATATGTTTCTACACCCTGTTTTAATACTTTTTTTTCACACCTCCCAACCTTTCTAACTGAAATCCAATGGGGATGATTTGGCTAGAAAGTAGGAAAGAAAGAGCTTTTCCACATTAATGTGTAGTAAAATCAAGAAAAAGTAAGAAACGCCTACTGAAATACGAGCTGAGAATGGTCAAAATTTATTTTCTTTCCTCAAATTCAGAATCGCTGGGAGGTTTGTGTTTTTGAACATTTTTGTATAATTAAAAACTATCATTAATTACTTTAATTCTTATTTAGAACTTAACCCTGGTGTGCTGTTAATGCTGATTGTCACAGAAAACCCCATAGCATTGTACAGGACTGTCTAAAGTCCCTGGCACACATGGGTAAAACACACACTCAATTCCAGCTACGGCAAAACAGAGAAACATGTGCACCTCTTCAAATGGACTCAATTCACAGGCTCCAAAAATAACATTCTATGCCCAGCAAAGCTGCTCATACATGCTTGTACTTGCATGCAGGAATACAATGTACATCATCTACACAGTACTGTATACAGTACTGTACCATTGTATATCTGGAATGACTTTTGCCTAGGACCTACACTAAATGCACAACTGAAGTGGAACACCTTGAATACACTGGGCAGAAATTCTGACTTTCCATAAAGTCATTCCTTCTGGACGGAATAGTTGCATTTCTTTGGCAGGTCTTGGCATGTTGTAAAAGGACCTTGAGTGATTTTTAGCAGTAGTGGAGCTACTTATTTGCAATTAATTCAAGTCAAATCTTACGGACTGCATATTGTAAACCTGTATATCATATTGACACATCTGTTTGGTCATGCATGAAGTATTTCTCAATTTTAATCATACATCGCAGTATTGCTCCTTGCTGCTGTTATCTCAAATAAGTATTCACAATTACATGCAGTGTTCATTCTGAGAAAATACTGAATTTACATTCTCACATTAAAGTACTCTTAATACATTTTATTTCATTTCATTTCTCTGTACATTATCAACAAATTTCGTGAAACAATATACACCTTCAATATTACACAAAAAAAAATGCATACTTCCTTATTTGGTCATTTCATGGACGGATGTAGTATTTTCACAATGTTGGACAGCATTTGCTGATTCAAAAACATGTAAGAAAGCAAACGTGTGCTCCTAAGACGTCATGGGAAATGCAAAGGCATTACACATGTTAATCAGTCTGCAGCTGATATTCAACTGGATTTTGAAATAGCAACAATTTTGATAGTCACAACAGAATGCAAACAAGAAACAAAAAGTAAACAGAGCAGAAAGGGTATGTGGAATAAAAACCTGAAGTATTATAACCAATACTTTAAGTATCAATTAACTTTTTTTTAGTTAATGTGAAAATAATTAACAAGATCACAAGCTTTTTCCTCTCCAGTCATAATGGTGTTTTTACTATACATACCCTGAGTAGTCTATCAAAAACAGACACAGATTATCCACCTGCATGCTGAGTCAAAACTCAATCTCCTAGGCTTCACTCCTATCTGAACTCCATTCATCAATCTCACACTATCTGCAATTAAAATAACTCCCAACCATCCTGACTCATTGTACTTCTTCTTCAGGCAACACACCCCAGGAGTTAGCCTTCCACTGGATTGTACAGAGATTCACAGAGGAAAAATAAAGTATTAAAAAGCCAACTAATCTAAACAAAAATATTGATCACTTCATCAAATCAACAATTTACATATGGATTATGAATCAATGCACAAATGAATTAAAATCAGAAAAGACATTAAATGATGTTATTGAATTACATATTTCATCCTTCAAAACTGTCAATTCATAATACTACTGACACTGTGTATTATCAGACTGTCAGGGAAAAGAAAAGAGTTAAAAACATGCGATGGTAAATCAGAGGCATTCTTATCACTTCAACGCAGGAAAAAACACAACCCATCTTTCTACTGATGTCGTTATTTCAGAGCAAGAGAAATCACTTTTTATAGTAAAATCACAAAAAGGAAAAGAAGCAAAAGTAAAACTTGTACCCAATCTATGCATATCTACGCACATCTCAGCTGGCAGAAAGAATATTTTGTGAATTCTTTGCCACAACGGAGTCCATACAGAAGGAAGAGACGAAATATGCAGTTTGACTTCTCGAGAGATGCATGGAAAACGTGTATTGTTAAAGTGGACATTTTCATGATGTGGAAATCTTCATGCAACGTGAAAATAAATGCACTTACATTTTTTGTTTGCTATATGTACTATTATCTCATAATTTGATTCTGCAAATCAAAAACTCATGAAATTTATCTCACCTGGGGCCCGTTTCATAAAACTTGTCATCAGTGACAAGTTGTCATAGATGTGACAAGCTACTGAAATCCTTGCATCTGATTGGCTGAGAGAAATTTGTCATAGAAATGTGGCAGTTGGCTGAGCACAAAAAATTCCACATTTACAGGAATGACTACAACAGGCTGTACACTGACCTCCAACCTGATAAGATACAGTGCTTCCACAATGAAGGCCACTGGAGATGGCATTCACTCAATCCCATCATTCTCGTGTTCAAAGTAATGAAAGACTTACAGATGAATAAATGGAAGAGAATGCTGGAAGAGAAGAAGAAAAACTTGCAGTGCATATATACTGTATGTGTGTGTAAGTGTGTGTGTGTGAGAGAAAGAGAGAGAGAAAAAAATTAGGCATATATTTCAACGAAATATATACACTCACACTTGGCATGGTAAACAAAAAGATTTAAAAGTGCATTTAATGATTATTGTATATTGCATGCAGAATCAGATCAGTAATGTTGATATCAGGAAAGATTGTATTTTATACTCCAAGGAAGACAATACCAATGCTTACAAGACAAGAGAAAGTTTGAGGAAGAAGGTAATAGCAACACATAGTTATGTATATAGATAGATAGATAGGTGACCAAATAAAACAACAGATAGGTAGATAGACAGACAATAGACAGATAGATGGATAGATACATGTATATGGATGGACAGATAGATAGATAGATAGATAGATAGATAGATAGATAGATAGATAGATAGTCAGATAGATAGATAGATAGATAAATAGATAGATAGATAGATAGACAGATAGATAGATAGATAGATAGATAGACAGATAGATAGATAGACAGACAGATAGACAGATAGATAGACAGATTGATAGATAGATAGATAGACAGACAGATAGATAGATAGATAGATAGATAGATAGATAGATATATTCCAGATGGATTGATGGATGGATAGGTAAACAGAATGATGGGGAGATGGATGGATGGATAGACAGACAGATGGCAAACAGACAAACTGACTGACAGTCTGAAAGGAGAAGGAAAGAGATAAAGAGAAAGGTAGAGAAAAAAACTAATCAAATGTGACACTAAGTCATTGCTTTGATTAGCAACAAGATTGAAACTCAAATTGGTAGAAATAGACGGGAGGAACAAGGAAAAATCAAGAGGGAAAGAAACCAAAGAACACCAAAAAACAGAGAAATGGCAAAGTGATATGGAGAAAGATTCATCACAACACGACTAGTGATAGAAAACAGATGTATATGTGAGAGACATTGCCAGGGGTGAGTCTAATGGCCCAAGGAAAGACACAACTTTCTGCGACCCAGGGCAGTGTTATGAGGCGGGGTACCCCAGGGGAGTGCTGTCATGGACGATCTCTCCCTGACTACCAGGAACCAGCTCGTCGAAGAAAAACTCAAGATGCTTAATGGCCTGAGAATAAAAAGAATATGACACAAAGACAGAGTAAACTCTTCTGGTGCTAAATTTCTTCTCTATATTTTAGGTCAGACACTGTCTAGTGAAAACATTGTTGGCTCATTCATTTCTTTGCTGGTTTACAAGAACTATTGTCATCAGGAAACTCAGAAGTACCGTAGAGACAAGATACTCCACAATACCCAACTTACACCCAAAACAACTCACAATGGACAACAGAAAAGACCTAATCATTGGTCTGCTGTTTAGTCCTTTGAATGCCATGTTCATGTTTATACAAATACAAGGGAGTGACAAGTCTATGTGACTTGGAATCAGTATGAAGTCAATGTTTATATCCAGTGTACTATACTCAATACTGATTATATTGTTTTTGTAATACCCCAGCTTCTCAGTTTTACCTTTTTGCTTAAATCGATTGCTGAAAATATATCTTAAATCTCCCATCACACCCAGCATAGGAGGATAGTAAGCATCCCTTACGTGCTCCAGTACAAACCCCCTGTATGCCATATTCTAAGATCACAAAGCATGAGCCCTATTGAAAAACATTGTTGTCTAGGTATTTATAACAGCGTTTATGCTAGAAATGCAATGCAGGAAAGTTGCACAGAAAATTGCAAGAATAGCTGTGATGTGAATTCTATGACAAAGCTATAACGGTTATGATGCTTTCAATGAACTGTGGCATATTGTGATTTATCCATCAGTTCATCACAGTTGGGAACTCAAGCAAAATATGCGAAGTTGGCAAGCCGTCGACTGAGTCTGGCATGCAAAAGTGGCACAGAAGGAGTTACTTGGCATGTAATGGGTTGATGAGTTTTATAAGTAGACTAACTTGGGAGAAGGATCGGGGGGAGAACTTACTTCTTTGGTGTCTTTAGGTCGTAGGATGTGCTTCCCATACTTGTTGATGACAGCCTCGGGGTCCAGGAGACTGAGAAGTGAGCAAACAAAACATCAGTGAGTTCATTCAACTGGATCTTGGAAAGAAAGAGAAGTTAAGCCTGGTTCCAAGGCTAAACTCTTCCTTTTCGTTGTTGTTGTTTTTTGTGGAATTATTCGTAACAAAATAATATTCATGTAGGGCAAAATTTGGTATTTAAAATAATTTTGTAAATAAAGATTTGACGTAAACATTCTTACGGGAATGATAAATGCTCAATAAATTCAAACAACAACAACATTCTTGAAAAGTGTGCTACACATTGCATAATAAATGAGACTTGAAGAAAGGCTACTATCATGAGAGGTCACTTGGCTCAATGAAGATGGTGCACATTAGAGGGGTGACCAGCTTTGGTAAGACCAATGACAAGTTTATTTGGGGAGAGAAAGGCTGCAAGTAGGACAGCCCCATATGCAAATCTACAAACATGGACGCATTCTAGAATATAAACCTGCCAATTACTAGTAAAAGCTTTGAAATAGCTTCAGAAAATGATGAGGCTTTGTTTTTACTTCCTGTCGCTATTGTACTGCATGGGCGAGGCTGACATTACCACAAGGATTGTGCTCAAATATCAAATTTTTGCGCTCAATGCTTTGTTTTTACTTCCTGTCGCTATTGTACTGCATGGGCGAGGCTGACATTACCACAAGGATTGTGCTCAAATATCAAATTTTTGCGCTCAATGCGAGATCGGATTACTTTATCATGTTGCAGATTCCTGTCACTGTAAAAGTACATCCATATAAAAACATCTGTGCATTAGTAAGTGGTTTTGAGAAACTTCTTTTTATAGTGCTATAGAGGGGAAGGTGAAATGAAAGTAGGAGGAAAATAAACCAATAACTGAAGGGCAAGCCTATATTTAGTAAGAAAAGAAAGCAGGCAAATAAAAGAAAAGAAAATGATAATGGTGATAAAGATGATGTTTGTGATACTACTAATAACAAAAACAAAGATGACAGTGATAATTATAGAGCTGCTGCTGCTGATGGTGATGATAATGAAAAAGAGGCCACAGGGGAGAGGTATGAGGAGTATAAAGAGAAAGAAAATCATCTTACTTTCCAAGGAGAGAGCCAAGACAGCTGACTGCATTGTCCCTTTGGATGGCCAGTACAATGCTGGGACCATGGCATAGCAGCTGGATCTGAAGTGGACAATGAATGGTGTGAGAATTGTTACAGCTTGTGACAGGTTAGTGAATATACAAGCCCTACTAGGCCTTGGCCCTTATACTCTTAACAATACACTTCATCTTTAGTTACAAAAAATTCAAAAAAAACCAAATTCATTCCGAGACTGGTGCAAGATTAGCATATTTTTAGGGAGTTGCTGGAAAAACAGGCATCAGAGAAAGTTGGTAGCTCTTTGGCTGTTGAATCCTGAAGTGTAAAATATGTTTTTGCACCTAAATTGTTGTACTGACATTATGCAAAAGAGAAAATCAAACATATTAATCATACGACCAAAAGACATAAGGAACACATGAAAGATACAAAATCATATATACAAATACTGTTAACCCGTGGAGGACGAGTCCCGAGTATACTCGGGCAAGTGTCTATGGGAAATGTGTGTTGTAGCAAAATCAGTCCGTCCTCAACGGGTTAAAGGGAAATCGATGTAGACTGTTCAAAGGGAAAATGCATCCAATGTGTACACTACAAAATTCATCCATTTTATTTTCTCCCAAGAAAATTTTTGTTAGACCTGCTCTTGGTATATTTCAAGAGGGTCCTCCTCAGTAGATAAGTTCTGTCTGTGTCCAAATATTGGAGAAAAATGACAATAACTGAAATTGCGTGTATAAAACAAATGGAGAGCTGTTTAACACATACATCACACACAGCCGCCAATTTGCTTTACTCTCTAAACATTAAAGGACAAGTTCACCTTCATAGACATGTGGGTTGAGTGAGTGCAGCAATATTAGTAGAACACATCAGTGAGAGTTTGAGGAAAATCGGACAATCCGTTCAAAAGTTATGAATTTTTGAAGTTTCTACGCAGTCACGGCTGGATGAAAAGACTAAGTAAGCTTGTGATGTCACATGAGTACAACGATATAAAGAAAGAATAAAGAAAATTCAACATATTTCCATTTTTCTCGCATAACAAAAGAACACTTGCTTTCTCTCTTTCAGAAGGCAGGGGGAATAATATTACCTTTAACATACGTCAGTAGCAAGTCGAAGAAATGTGCACTTTATTCAAAAAGTAAAGTTTTGTGAAATTCTCTTTTTATTTTCCTCATATAGTTGTACGTATGTGACATCATACACTGTAGTAGTCTTCTCATCCAGCAGAGACTTTGCAGATACAGCAGTTTGTACTTAAAATATTCTTAACTTTTGAACGGATTGTCCGATTTTCCTCAAACTTTCACTGATGTGTTCTACTAATATTGCTGCATTCTCTCAATCCTAATGTATATGAAGGTGAACTTGTCCTTTAACAGTTCGTAACTTTGTGTGTGTTTGTAAAAGTTTTCTTTCCAAATTTTCACTGACCTACTTTCCTTATTTCACACACAGCAACATAACATCAGGATGAACATTCTCTTTCAACACTCCAAGTAACTCAAACAAATCTGTGCTTCTTTTTTTTTTTTTTTGCCCACCAGATTTGGGAATGCTCCGCTGTAGATGGACACAAACTCCTTGGCCTGGCTCGGACTGAACCAAACCATGCGGGCACCGACGATGTCGAAGCCCCGATGTCGCAGGCAGTCGATGACGTCCACATAGCCCTTGCGATGGCCCTGCACGCTCAGCAGCTGCAGTGGAGGGGTCAACAGGATGCAGTTTGTCTGGCACAATGCACTGTGGGAATGGAAGGTCAGGTCCGTGGTGGTGGTGCCAACTCCTGAAAAAAAAAAAGAAGAATGATATTGTTGCTTTTTTACTGATGTATTCAATGCCGAAAGAAGTCCCCCCCCCCCCTCCAAAAAAAAAAAAAAGAAAAAAAAGAAAAAATTAAAGACATCACTATTGGTGAAATATAAAGCCAGGACATGTTCAAGGTTGTAGGCAATTGATTTTTGTTGTTGTTTTTTATGTTTTTTCTACTTCACCCATCATGATACAGACAGTATTCAATTTTTGTTTTTTCAACAGCTATGTCACAAATCTGACTTTGAAATGAAACTACTCCCAATAAACTGGGCTATACTAATATGTCAATTGAAGGTGCAACAAAGACTTTTTAGGATTAGCTGAGGGTACTGTAATGACATTAGTGAGCAATGATTACACAGGAAAGAGGATTTCTTGCACGATGAAATGGGAGGCTTCTGCAAATTATGCTGTTTCACGCAGCTACACACTCTTCCACTCTACTGTGCAGAAAAGACACAAAAGTTTATATCGTCGCTGGGGCAACAAGACCTTGTATCTACAAAATGGCAGATATTCAGGAGCACAAAAAAACATGGCACCCAAAACACTATATTGAATGGGACAGGATTTCCTTTGACATGCTGCTACGGTGGCTTTATTTTTTGGGTAAGACAGCTAAGATTTGGACAGGACATCACTTAACTGATTATTTGACCATTAATTCAAAAAAGTCATTTTCACCAAAATTTGGGAGACAAGGTCTTGTCACCCCAGAAAAGATATGGGCATAAGGCTCCTAAATATAACATATTTTAAGTTTTTCTTCAGCAGGGCAGTCATGGGGAGACAGAATTCAAAGACAACTTAAAAATATCACTTGGCCTTACCCACGCTGCTCCTAGGACTGAGCCCTCCATTCAAGTAGGAGGAGCGGTCGTCCGGTGAACCATCTCCATGGGAACCGGGCGTGGCCATCCTGAGCATAAAGCTCCTCTTGGTTGCCTCCTCCCCTCCCATGATGCAATCAACAGCTGGGCACGAGATCTGAGAGACAAATGGTATGTAAGTATCTGAAATCTCTGGTCTTAAATGCAGGAGGCAGAGTGTAGGTTGTATGTACAATGCAGCCAGGATGAGGATGATGGTGAGGATAATGGTAATGATGGTGATGGTGATGATGATGGTGATAAAGTCATTGTTGATGATGATGGTGATAAAGTCATTGTTGATGATGATGGTGGTGGTGGTGATGACAATGATGATAATGATGATGGTGATGGTGATTGTGATGATGATGGTGATAGTGATGGTGATGACAGTGATGATGATGGTGATGACAATGACAGTGATGATGATAATGGCGATGACGGTGATGATAATGATGGTGATGATGATGCTGATGGCGATGACAATGGTGATGGTGATGATAATGACAATGGTGATGATGGTGATGATGAGGGTGATGATAATGATGGTGATGATGGTGATGGTGATGATGATGGCAATTAAAATGATATCACAGATATTAAAGACTGAATATAATTATGATTATAATGATAATGAAAAAGATAATGTGAGAATGAGAGAAATGAGAAACATCTTTGACAACTTAACCCGTTGAGGATGAGTCCCGAGTGTACTCAGGCAGGTGTCTCTGGGAAATGCGTGTTGTAGCAAAATCAGCCTGTCCTCAACGGGTTAATACTTGGAGGCCCATTAAGCATTGTCACAGAAATATGCACATAGTTATTACCTCCGCCAAGGGAGGAGGTAATGTTTTTGTTATTGTTGGTTTGTCCATGTGCAACATAACTCAGGAAGTTGTGAACGGATTTGGATGAAACTTGCAGGAAAGGTTGAGAATGACACAAGGGACAGATGATTAAATTTTGGTAGTGATCCGGGAATTTTTACGGATTTCATGAAGGATTTTCGATATTTTTGCAGGTAGGGTCAATGAACTTGGGAGTTCAAGCTGCATATTTTTGATGTTTTCAAATGCGTATTAGAGTGCGTACTCTACTTTCGGGTCGAGGGCGAGGCGCGCCGTGCAGCTGGTATTGATGACATAAAAAAAGGCTTCTATAATTGGGAAATCAGGTGATTTACAGCATGCATACGTATGGGTAGAAATCACTGATCTCCACAGAAGAACAAAATCAGTGTTGGCCGAGGTCTGTGCTCTCAGAGTGCTTTTCTAGTTAAAAAAGTGATGACAAATAATGGAGTAAGAGTGAGGCGATGAGTGAGAGTAGTTCAGTTCATACCTGGTCTGCCTTGAGGTCAGAGGTCAGCCTACAACACAGACCTTCAGGGAACAGTAGTTTCTGTTCCTCCACAGCCTTGAGGTAGGTCTGGGAACCTGAACAAAGGTGAAGCAAACATTGGATACAGTTTGACTACATAAGGTGTTCTACAAGATCCTGTTTGCACATTGAGAATGATAAGGGCGTGAAGTTGTCACTAAACCCATAGTGCTCAAGACAACTTAAAGCCCTTCTCATTCTCAACAGACGATAGATTTGACATATCTCTACAATCATTTATTCATTATATTCGTTATCAAATTATGTGTATTTGTTTCATTCACTATCTAATGTGTATACACACTTGTAATATCACTTGCGATTTCTTTTCCTACTACTAATGAACAAATGAAATAGATGAAGAAGGTCATATAATATGGCTTTGGAATTTCTACATTTTTCTCAGAGGGCAAGCTGCTACAGAAGCACTTCTGCCCCCCCCCCCCCCCCCCCCCACGGAAGAAAGCAGTAACTGCATAGCTGCTGAGCTGAGATAAACGCGATTTTGTGTTTTTTGCAGATTCTTTAAAAACACAGAAACATTCAAAAATAATTTTGTGGTATGATTATGCACCATACCCAGTTGTCTAACAATACCTAGGAAAAAATTATGTTTCCGTTAATTTTAAAATGTTATTTAGGAAAATGCAGTTACTGCGGTGGCTCACCCTTGATTCTGGGTAGTTTCCCCACGGAAAAAAGCAGTAACTGCAGACGGCCAGGAGTCTGCTGTTTTCCCCACGGAAAAAAGCAGTAACTGCACATGTCACATGACCATAGGAGGAGACTTGTTACCACCACCAGGTTATAAAGTTCTTCTACTTTCTGGTTAGTCTAGATCTATAAGATCTAGGACCTAACGCTAGACCTAGACTAGGTCTTGTCGATTGAATGGCATTCTGTGTAAAAATAAGGTACCGGTACCTACATGTAGGCCTACCCTAATTGAACTTTGAAGTGCCCGGCCTGGCCCCTGACACATGACCCTGGACTAGACAATAAAATATCAAGTCTCTTCGTCTTAGATCCTAGTCGAACTACAGATCTATGCCCAATGTTAGTGCTAGACCTAGATCTATTACGTTAGATTAGGCCTACTGACATTTTGTCTAACACTAAACAGTTAACAATAGATCTAACGTTACTCTGTAACATTAGATCTGGTACGCGGTAGACCTATAGGGCCTACATCTAACATTAGACTAACGTTAGTGTATTAATACTAGTGCTCATCTCCTTTCAATGTATCTTCAGCTCACCTAGATTTTCTGGTTCTGGCCAAAGCCATGGCTACCATGACTTTTCCTCTGCAATTCATGATAGATTTACAGGCATGCCTGGACCGCAGAAACTGTGTGACAGCATGGTTAGCACTGGCATGATCACTCAGACTGTACCAGACCTGCAATACTGTGCAAGTGATGACTGTGATGTGATGCAGTGTTTAGCTAGTTACTGTATCAATGTATGCTGCAGAATTTTTTTTATTTACGCGCATGCAGCTAGCTGCACGCGTATTCTGCACTCTGAGCACGCTGAGTCTGCCAGGTTTGCTAGTCTCCAGAAAGAAGCTTTTTCTACAACTTGTCATATGATTCCCTGCGGGCAGAGTCAAGTTACTGGTGAAACAATCTTTTTATATCTATTCCCCTAAATTATGGAAGAAACTGCTGTTTACATTGTTTAAAAAAAATTAGTAGAAAAAATGGTATTAGGGAAAAAAATATACAGGAAGGACTATACAGAGTCTGAATGATTAGACTAAATTGTTAGTTACTGCTTTCTTCCGTGGGCTTTGTTAGTTACTGCTTTCTTCCGTGGGGAAACTTGCAAAGTTGAATCAACTGGATGCAGTTACTGCTTTTTGCAAAAGTGAAAAATTGCATTTTTGGTCACTTTCATTTATTTTTTTTGCAAAACTGACCTATTAACATTGGAGAGCATTGGGTAAACTATTCATTTTTGCAAAAAAGTAAACATTCATAAAAATGTCAGTTACTGCTTTTTTCCGTGGGGGGCAGACTTGCCCGATTGCCCGGGGCA
The DNA here is from genome assembly GCF_964275005.1 of Diadema setosum. Classification (NCBI taxonomy): domain Eukaryota; kingdom Metazoa; phylum Echinodermata; class Echinoidea; order Diadematoida; family Diadematidae; genus Diadema; species Diadema setosum. The sequence goes on from NC_092690.1 coordinate 2,509,593, forward strand.
AGTGAAAATCAAATTTGGGCAAGTGTTTTTGAACAATAATAACAAATGCTTGCCTGAATCGCGCAAGCAACAAGTTTTGAAGCCACCTTTTGTTCACTTATTTCCCCCAACAAACCCACAAAGTCATCCATACAGAAGCCTAATGGCTGTTTAGTGATGCAACAAACTTTATATTTCATTTCAGCAAATTTCCAACACTTACCTGAAGAAGCCCCAATGCAATGCAATGGCAACACTTGATCAGACCAAGTTTGTTATTCCATTGTGATTAAGCATTCGAATCAATGTGTGCTGGTTATTCAAATGATTGTGTTTTATCAAGCCCTTGACTAACACATGATTTTCTATATTATTTCCTTATATTTTGGACTTTTTTTTTCAGGCAAGTAAAATTAATTTTCAGGCAAGTATTTTTGGCAGCAAATTTGAAAATCTACTTGCTTGACTGGTCTAATGGTAAAGTGGTAAAGTGGTCAAGTGGGTGGCCACTGTAGATACAGTGTAGGTTTGACTGTAAATACTTTTAAGCTTGTCTTCTCTACTGTACAAAGGTAATGCCTTACTGTGAAATGCATTGTTGATGGGGTCGGCTCCAAACATGCCACGCCACAGAAACTCATTCCGTCTCTTTGCCTCCTTGGGGCTGGTGGGCCCCAGGACACTCAGCAGCTTGCGCACGGCGTTCTCCCGCTGAAGCGCCAGGGCCAGGACCGGCCCGGACCTCAGGTGGTCCAGGTGCATCCCACAGACCACGTCGTTCTCGGCCACCTCATCGGGGACTAGCGCCCTCGCTTGGCAGTTGCTGAGGGAGAGGAGTCGCAGTGCCACCACCAGGAAATCCTCCTGGGAGATGCGCTTCAGGATCTTGGCGAGGTGCCTGAGGGCCCCAGGCTTGATGACCAGCACGGTGGTGATGGGTCTTGGACCTAGACAGGGATCAAAATTTGAGAGTTGGATGGCTGTTGATGCATAACACCCTGTAGCCATTTGAATTTTGTCTGTTTTCCGTAATTTGCTGCAAGAAAAGCTTGAATTCAAAGAGGAAAAAAAGAGTCACCTAGCATGATGGAAGCATTCACTTCATCGCTGTTTGGATATCTTGGCCATTTCAAAACCAATTTTCATGAAATAAACATTGAATCCCTCTTGGAATTACATGCTCTTTCATTTTTCATAAGAGGTTTCTCATTATCTCACTAAATAAAATGTTAGAAACTTGAAGTTAGATCCCAACCAAAACTATATGATCCCTTTAAATGCATGTGTTGGCACGGACACTAACCTGCTAGCATTGTTTTGAAGATAGATTCTTCCACCAGCACTGTGCCTTTATTTTGAGCTCCACCTCCTCGGTGCTTGGCCTTCTTGGCTGCTGTGCTGTGGTCCTCCGCCCAAGCAAACCTGGCATTAGACAGCTCTTCCAGGCTGGGGCTGCGCAGGGGCGGCTGGTAGGGCAGGTTAGCCCGCATGCTGGGGTCAGCGAACAACTCATGGTCGCGGAAGAACATGGCTGCCTGACGGAAGGCGATTTCGGCCGAGGCGGACATGAGGCGCTCCAGACCCAGATCGCCACCGGAGCCAGACCCGCGGCGGAACTCGGTGGGATGGGTCGGGATCTTGAGCATGGAGCGGACATGGTGGAAGGCGTTGATGCCGCGCAGCACGCAGACCGCGGCAGGGTTGGAGGCCAGCGAGTGGACACTCGGCTGCCAGCTGCGGTCGCCGACCTCAAACGGCGTCAGCTCCTTGGATTGGAAGGTGGTTAGTGAGGGGAGAAACTTGATGCCCAGAAGCTCCAGGCCTTCCCCAGGGTTGCAGCGGGGTGTGGAGACATTATTGGTGGAGGTCTGCATAATGAGAAAACAAAATTACATCTAATATTACATATTGGCATCACGCTTGAAGTTGTTGCTCTTTCTTTTGAAGGCATGTATCATTTTCCCGCTGCATTGAGATTTTAAAACTGATTTCTTCTACACGACTGCTAAGCATTGGATGACCAAAGGCATTTAATTATGGGACCAACCACTTGAGTCCTTTTTGAGGACTAGTCAATGAGAATAAAGTGCTTTGATTTGAGTCACAACCAAGGGGCTTGAACCAGGGACCTTGTCATTGATAGTCTGTGATCTTATCCACTGGGCCATAACAGCTTCTCATAGAGTACATAAAACTCCGCAGCAAAAAGTAAAACACACACGCAGCTTTTCTCGATGGTAATGATTACATTACTAATGAACAGTCATTTTTTACTACAATAGCTAGTCCAATGTTCCCTACATTGCAAATAAATGTTCACTAATCAGGGAATGATTTTCATTGTATCGCATAGCAATTCGCAATGCATTTTGAATATGACTGCTATACAAGATGTCATATGTATAGCAATTTCATTACATATTATTGTATACCATTTAATCAAAATATACGCCCATCGACTAAAAGTGCTATTCAGTTTCAAGAATGGGAATCATTTCCTGCTAATACCTCATCAAAACTGTTTAGGAGGTATAAAACATTTGATTGGAAAGGATGTTGAGATATTTTAGATTTTGCTATTATGGGAGTGACTTGCTCACCACAGGAAAGACTCCCAGTAGCTTCCCCAGCGTGTTGCCTAGCAACTTGAGCGTCCTCGCCCGCGAGAAGGTCACCACCACGATCTGCTCCAGCTCGGGATTGGAGTAGAATGTGGACGGCACGCAGACGCCGTGGTAGACGTCATGCTCAGGAATGCGGCTGAAGTCGCCGCCCAGGGCCGTGAAGAGGGCGTCGCTGAAGGCAGCGATGTGGAAGCAGAGCGGGGCACGGAGTACCATCTCGGCGCTGGCTTGCATGGTTGGGAGTAGGCCTGTGAAAGATGTTGAGGTTAATTGAGATCAAGTACATCTATGTGTCTGCAAATCTTTACATGCACATTTGATATGTCCACCTACCTACTTATCATGTATTAATAGTTATATACACACAGGTGTATATCTCCATATGTTATGTAGGTATGCATCCATATGTATCCAATAATCTATCTTTGATCCCAGGGGGGTGTTTCACAAAAGTTAAGAAGGACTTAAGTGCGACTGGTGACCAGTTCTTGTGTGCTATACTTATCAGAATCTCAATAATTCAGCACAAGAACTGATCACCAGTCGCACTTAAGTCCTTCTTAACTTTAAGAACAGCTTTGTGAAACACCCCCCCTGAATAAAAACACATCAGACATATCAGCACATTATGGTCATCATCACATCGCAACTTTTTCAGCACAGCTTTAATAGCTTGAAAATACAGCAAGAGAAGAACAGTGAAACAAGACAGTTAGAGGTGACAGAAGAGAAACAGTAGTCTGTTTAGCTAAATGCTCCTCCCCCCCCCCAAAAAAAAAAATGCTGTGGATCTAACATAAACATAAGTTATACCTATCCTATTTCTCATGTTTGTAGTCAATTCTGCAAGTGCAATGCAAAAAGTGTTACTGACAGATTGAAATTGCCGTATTTCAAAAAGTACGGAGTGGAATCTTAGCGGCACTAACCTTGTCGCGAGAGCTGAACCATGAGGGCTTGGACAAGACTGCCGGCATTCCTCACGGCGTTCTCCGCCCGGAGGTGGACCAGGGTGGAGGGGAGGGGCGGGTTGGTGGAGGCTGGCAGCCCCGCCTCTAGCCGCTTCCTCAGTGCCTCCTCACAGTTCTTGGGTGAGGTGGGCGTGGAGCAGGACATTGGACTGAAGACGGATACCTGCTTGCCTTGCAGTCCTTTACACATCAGAAGAAATGAGACACATATGACATTTTGCTTTTTCTGCTTTACAAATGAAGAGTTTCATTGCAAAACAAGTTAACTCCATTCTTGTCAATTTGAAATATTTGTGAACAAAGCTGCTAAAAAACAAAGAACATGGCACATATACACACTGATGAGATGAGAAAATATTAGTGGGGGGTGGTTGTCACTCTCATTCTGTACTTATCATATTTTCCAATTCCTTTATTGTCTGTTTTCAAGAATATGATTTAAAAATCATTATAACATTTCAAAGATAAATGTTTTTTACCAGCTCACTCACAATTCACTCTTTGCAGAACTCAGAAATCAATGTAAAAGTACACATTCAACAGATTGTATGATAAATTTTGTTTCCTTCGAACTGGTTTTTACACTCTTTATACCAGTATATCCATAATCCAAACCCTAACAAATAGAGGAAACTGTGTGGCTCAAGAATTGTATCATCCCTCAATAAGCACAGACAGGAAGAAGGAGCAGCAAAAGAAAACTACACGAAGAGAAAAAAAAAAGACAAAGGAAGATGAGAGAAAAAGATGGAATGGTGATCATAACAATCCTACCCAGCGCTGCCGCTCGCTTGGCGTTGAGACGGAGCCGCTTGATACCCCTCAGCTGGTATCCTCTCTCCTGACACGTGGACAGGATGACACCCAGGCACATGGGGGGAACCAGTGGGGAGACGGCAAGGACCGCATCACCCGTCGTCGTGGCAACCAGTGTTGCAGGTGGTAGTCTGCATATGGGCGGAGGGTAATACAATGCAAGAATCACGTTCAGAGATTGTTCCTCCCAATCATTTTACTGACCAGGAAGAAAGTGGAGCCATGCACTTAATTATCTAAACTGATAGAAATTACCTTAATCTGTTATTACTTCTCTCTCTTTTTTCCATGGCAACCTCTAAGGTTATGATCATCGAAAAAGAAAAACATCACAAATTACCAACTACAATAGCGTAAGTCAGTCATTTTGTGTATAAATTCCTTTCTGCAAAAACACAAATGCATGGCTATATGAAGGTAGAAAGGAATGTACAAAACACTTTGTTGCTATTTTGAAATACACTTTGAAAAGATCATTCAAAATATTACATAATAGAGGTCTCTGTAAATACATATTTGAGCTTTTCTCCATTAAACATATTGTTACTGTTGTTTAAATTCAATCAACCCTAAAAATGCAGCTGTCCATGAACAACTGAAACAGATAACTTCCATACTCTATTTCAAACTTCATATCAGTACCACTAAGTTGATAAAGGAAAGAGTTCAAGATTTCTCTTTAAAACATCTTGCTACATGGAAAAAAAAAATCCCAGAAAGCATGGATGATCTGTTTCTTGGGAAGTAGCTTTCTGTGTACGCGTCAGAGAGGGCTTCCCACAGTCTATGGGAAGAACTCTGTGATGTCAGTACACACACATCCACTGACGAGAGTGTGAGCCAGAAAGAGCCACAACCTATAGGGGGAACAATGTTCTCTGATCACTTACCCAGCAGCATCCAAGTCTTCATTACTGCCGTTTGACCAGGAGTCCTTTCGAGACCCCTTCCGGCCTTTCTTTGCCTTTGGGCTCTCTGAGCGCACCCTTCGGCCAGTGCTCTGCGGCAGGGCCTCCGTGCCGAACACAGCATCTTTCGACTTGTCGTTAGTGCCGCGGGCACCGAACCACAGCGCCAGTTCATAGTTGATGCGACTTGGGTTCCGCGGACAGACTATGGTGAGGTCATCACGTGAGGTGCCTCCATAGAGCGCCATCAATGAGTAGGGGTCGGTGCGCCTGGCCAAGAGTGGGTCGGAAGGGCCCACTGCATCCAGCAAACGAGTGCGTGCCATGTTACCACGTATTGCCATGACAACCAGTGGTCTGGTCAGAGCGGCGTTGCCGTCATTGGGATTCCTCCCCGAGAGTCGCGGGCTGGTGAGCATATCCGCAGAGTTGTACATGAGCCTGAATCCTGATATATCCAGTCCCTCCTGTAGGATACGTAGGAAAACGCCGGCTGCTTTGGAGGGATGGTGGTACACCGCATCATGAAGGACGGTGAGAGTGTTCTGGGCGTCCATGTTACCGTCGTACTCCTGGCTGGTCAGCTGCTCGTACATAGACTCCTCCGCATCCAGGGTACGCCAGAAGAAGCCGGGAGCGGCGTTGAAGGCGCCCTCAACGGCGCACGGCGACATACTCATGGACACGTAGGTGGCCAGCGGCTTGCTGCTGACCTGCGGGAAAGCGGGGACGTACGTACCCGTCTCCGTGATGCGCTCCCGGGGGCTGTCCATGGGCATCACAGGCAGCTCCAGGGGCTCCCCGGAGAACTCCTGCACGAAGCGGAAGGCGTGCGGCATCCAGGCCGCTACCGTGTGCAGGTTCTTGCTGGTGAGGAACTTGGACACTGTCTGTTGGAAGGCCGTCATGTCGCGCACCTCTTCTCGCAGCAGCTTGCCCCTCTTCTGCTTGACTGGAGACTGCTTGGAGGTGTCCATGCACGGCGGCGTAATGGCTGCCTGAAGCTGAAGCTTGTTACCTTTCCAGATCTGAGAGAGAGAGAGATAGGCATACAAACAAACTAAGAGTAACACACAAAACTTGGAAATCAGTCTTGGTGCAGCAACTAGAATCAGTGCATTTCAAAGCACAGAAGAGGTTTCAATTAAATTGAACCTCTTGAGAAAGCTTACTTTGAACATACCCCACCCCCAAACAAAAATGAATCACGACTCCTTGTTCATGTTGACGATAATACAGTGTAAATAGCACCCAGGATAACAGATGCCCATAGACTTACCAGTTGTACAAAAAGTTGCTCGATTCTTTCTGACCTGTGAATAAATATTCCTCTATTGTCATGTTTATCATCATAGATACCTATCACTGATTAGGACAGCTGCAATGTCCTTATGTTTAATGTACTGTATTGAACAGCATTACACGTGGCATGCATCACAAAACCAACAAAAAGTCACACGCCCTGATTTTACGTGAGGACTTAAAATGGGTGAATTCAGTTTTGAATCTCAGTCTGAGCTTAATTGAGAGACATTGAAAGTCACACAGCAGCACTTGTGAGGGGTGAGCATAGTCAAAAACTCACTTGTTGCAATCCTACGACGCGAAATGGAATGTTATCTGTCCCGCTGGCAGTGCACGGCGCTTGCAGGGAATCGTCCGTCAGGTAGTCAAAGTTTCTCGGAACCAGAGACAGTAACCATGACAACAGGACAATGTAGGTTGCCGAGATCTGGCCGTCGGGCCTGTCCAGCAGTTGCCGACCGGAGTTGCTCTTGCCGAGGAGGATGTTGCCGCTGGTTGTCATGGTAACCATGAGGAGGAGCGTCTCGTGGTTGGGGAGGAGGGCGGGTGGTAGGAGCAGGGATTCTGGTTTGTATGATGCTTCCTTTAAATTGAGGAATAAATGGATAGGAATAAGATTCAGGGGTTTGGTGCCTGGTTATCTCAAACCTACGGAGTGACAGAAAAATACTACAGAGAAGAACAGCCCTTGTGAAGGAGATGTCGAAGGTAAGAAATATGTCCACTCACAAAACCTAGAATCCATAGAAAGACAATTTTGGGGTACTGAATGCCACATTTCAGTCTGTGCTTACAGACAAATTGTGACATGGACAATTAATAAGTTCATGATTAATAGAATTAAAACTTCAAAAAAATCGAAAAACTTGAGTGTAACTTAAGGAAATATCTAATAAAGCATGTTTCAATTAGTTTCTTTTAAAAGTTTTGAGGAAACTTTTTTTTCTATTTGTTGATTACAAGATGATAAAAGAAGCTGCAAATATCCCTGAAATCAAACCTTAAAAGAACGAATATAAGGTAACATTAATAAAACTTAGAAAATATCAACAATATTCATTTCACAAGAAGGGAAAACTTAAATATGCCAAAAGCATTTGACACCACACATAGCTAACCCTTTCTGTGCCACAGATTTGTACAGTGTGTACAATGCTATGGGATTTCCTGTGCCAATCAGCCTTCAAAGAACACAAAGGCCCGAATTCACGAAGGTGGTACAAATGAAACCATGGTTTAAACCACGGATAAAAACCATGGAGCGCCAAGTGTCTCACAAAATATTTCGTTACGAAATTGGTCATTTCGTCGACAAAATGACCGTTTCGTTAACGAAATTATCATTTCGTCGACGAAATGTTCATTTAGTTACAAAATGTTGTCTTTTCATTATAAAATAAACATTTCATCGACGAAATGACTGATTTCGTAACGAAATATTCCATGCGACACTTGGCGCTCCATGGTTTATGTCCATGGTTTAAACCATGGTTTTATTTGTACCACCTTCGTGAATTCGGGCCAAAGGGTCCATCCTCATGTGTAGTTAAAATGTACCACTGATATTATGTACACATCATAACGTTTGATTATAAGAATATACTGACTATGCCATATATCAAGCGTGTCTAAATTTTCGTGAATCGGGACTTCATGACAATTTCGCGAGTGGTTAAATTCGCGATTGTGGAGTGCAGTCTTGAACAGAGAAATGTATATGTAAACATCACATTCATATTGAGATCAGAGTCAATATTTTTGTGTGTCTTTAATTTCGCGTATAGCACCTGACTCGCAAAATTCGAGAAAATAAAAACCTCACGAAATATTTGGTGTATATAGTAAACATGTGTAAAGCAATGCCATACCGAAAATAAATCAACTCAAATCAGATTAAAATCAAAATTTGCCGGCAGTCCCAGAGACCCACCAGATCAAAGACCACATCGGTGGCCCGCGCTGCCTCCTTTCTCCTGGTAGAGGGGGTCATCTGGGGGTGGAGCCCTTCCAGTTTCCTCTGCAGCTTCTGTCTCTCCTGCCTCTCTCTCTCCTTCTGCTCCCGAAGCCTCTTGGCCAGGGCTGCGCTCCCCAGCTCTCGCCCCTTGGCCCCAGCACCAGCTGCTGCTGCTGCTGCCAACAGCGAGGGGTCCGAGTCCGTTTGGTCGGAGGGGCGCCGCTGAGGGGTGCGGCTGGATGGGCTGGCTGGTGACTGGGGCGGGGTGGGGGGAAGATGGATGCACTCTGTGCCGGTAGCCATCTTCTGTGGGGAGACCAGTGATTGAATGTGAGCTTCTATCACAGTAAAGCTTGTACTATTCATAAAGCAATGACCACTGGTTTTTATGATCTCACAATCATCATTAAATTTGTTTTCTAAATAGATCAAAAGAATAAAGTGCTAATTTCAGCAGTGCCTTACTCTTCACGCATCTTGTTATAAACTAGTGCAAACTTTAGGGCCTGATCCTACATGTAAGTCATAAAACAGAAACAAAATATGTAAAACAGTAACATATAGTTCTTAATATCTCTTTATGCTAACTGTTGGCAAAACTTCCACACAAGCCATTCTGTGTGCAATCTCAATGCCAGTTTGAGACTACGGTGCTGAAAGAGTTAAGCAAGAAAAACAGGGGGTATGACGTCTACCCCACTGTCCCGCTGGACATTACCTGGACAGGGACCGCAGTGGACGTGGTCTGAGTACCACTATCCCTGGACGTTGTCTCCTCATTGTGGACGATGTGAATCACTCTGTGTGGCTTGCTGACCACACTCCTCCTGGAGAGTAACAAGAGAGGACATTTTAAAGGGATGGTATAGTATTGGTAGAAATGAGGATTAAGCTTTTAACTTTTTGTGAAATACTAAGAAACCACTTATGAAATGTTACAGAGCATACCATTCGAAAAGGACTTCAAAGTTTATTTGACGAAAACTGGTTTTGAAATGGCTAAGATATCCAAAAACAAAGTAAAACAAAGCGATCCTAATAAAAGGTGGGTCACACAATTACTAGGATTGCTTTGATTGGAAATCTGAGGCATTTCAAAACCAATTTTCATCAAATAAACTTTGATTTCCTCTTAATTCTGAATTTGGAGGAAAGAATCTGAATTTTGACCTTACCCAGTTCTTGTTTCAATAGGAGTTTCCTATTTTTCTTAATAATTTTTTTTGACACACTCCTATGGAAACTGCTCTTTCTTTCTGTTTTTGAAAATTAGATGCTCTTCCATATTTCATATTAGAGATTTCTCATTATCTGAAAAAAAAAATCATTATCAAAAAAACATTGGAAACCTGAAGCCACATCTCAATCGAAACTGTACCATCCCTGTAAAAAAGGTCATTCCATCTTTATGGTTACGTGTGTACAGAAAGGGTGAAGAAACTTTCATATTTTGGGTCAAAAATCATCCTCCAGTTATTGGTTGAAAGACCTACAAAGTGTGATATTATGCATTTTCATTTATTGTAGAATGTTGGCTTCTCTGACACTTCATGGTACACTATTTAGAAAATGATGTCACTTTATATAATGACATTTTACAAATAGTAGACTATCTATGAAATGATGTCATCGCTATACTTGTGATGAACAATCAACTCCCACAAAGTATTCAGCAGCCATGCAAGAACTTGAATACCTGCCACGGGCAACTCTTGCCATGTCATCGCTACTTCATTTTTCAATTTTCGATCACTGCAGAGCTCCCAACCTTTCTGACCGAAAAATAGGGATTATTCAACTCAAAAATAGAAAAAAGAGTAGTTCCCATAGGAGTGTGCAGTAAAATTATCAAGAAAAATGGGAAACTCCTACAGAAACAAGAGCTGGGAATGGTCAAAATTCGGATTCTTTCCTCCAAATTCAGAATGGTTGGGAGGTCTGTCACTGGCTCTGCGCCTGGACAAAACAACACTTTTTACTGATTTACTATACATTTTCATGATTCGTAACATCAGTCCTCTAAAATTGGTCCTCAACTGTAGTCCATTGCATAATAAAGCCTACTAAAACATTCACAATCTCTCACTTACATCGGCTCCTTGTCTCTCGCTGCTTCCCTCTCCTTCTCCGTAGCTTGACCCCCGCCAGTGGTCAACGGTGGTTGACCTTTGACCTGACCCAGTTTCTGCATGACCTTTCTCCTCTTCTCATGCCATCCCAGGGCGGAGTCCTCCTCATCACTGCTCTCATCACTCGAGCTTTGCTCGGTCCTTTGAACAAGCAAAGGGAGAGATAAAAAATACTCAGATAGTAGAACCAGCTTGTTACAAAATGTTAATATATTTAAAAAACTGGAAAAGCACTCTGAGAGCGCAGACCTCCGGCCAAGCAGAGCTCATTTCCACCGATGATCTTGCTCTTCCACAGAGATTAGTGATTTCCACCCATACGTACCAGTATGCATGCTGAAAAATTGCCCAATTTCCCAATATAGAAGCCTTTGTTACGTCATAAACCTTCAGCTGCGCGGCACGCCTTGCCCTAACAGAAACTAGAGCACGCACTTTAGTGCGTGTATAAAAATCTCAAAAATGCGCAGCTTGAACTCCCGAGTTCACTGACCCTAACTGCCAAAATATCAAAAATCCTTCATAAAATCCATAACAATTTCCGGATCACTAACAAAATTTAATCATCTGTTCCTTGTGTCTTTCCTACAAGTTTCATCTAAATCCGTGGACACATTTTTGAGTTCCTCTGCGCACAGACAAAAAAAACAAAAAACAAAACAAACCAACAGTAATGAAAACATATCCTCCTCCCTTGGCGGAGGTAATAACAATTAATTATCAGGAACCTTAGGACTTGAACCTGTCATCTACTGCTTTCCGATATGTTTGTTAAAATTATAGATCAGCAGCTGAGATCTTACAAATTTCATTTGTAGAGGGAGAAAAATTGAAGAAAACACACACCTCAACCTTCACCACTCTGCTTAATAATCTCTTGCTTTCAAGAACTCACTTTTTTGCATGGAGGTAGAGTATCCGCTGCACAGCTTTGTTCTGTCCATCAATGGCCGTCTGGAGGAGAAGTGAAGAAAAGAAAGATGGACAGAGTGAATGAAATCCTGAAAGCACAGTGCCTCTGGTAATATTTGAGTTGGTGACATTTACAAGGAAACATGGACAGATGTTGACTTCAGACTGACTAGAAGCAGACCCAGCAAGTCTCACACATTCGTGGTGAGAAACATGCTTTGGGGGGCCTTTCTCACACCTCAAACCCCACTTCCTCTCCCCCCCCCCCCCCCAAATTTACTCGATAAACATGCCACAGCTCCTTATCATGGGATTTTTGTTCCCTTAGGCACTGCTGATGGGGCCACAAAATTTCACATCTAGCTGCTCCCTTTCCTTGGCATCTCCGTAGAAACAGTGTTAGAATCACAGTGTCGCATGTTGGGTGTAGGTGTAGAGTGTAAAGTGTATCATGCCAGGTGTGCTGTTGTGTCCTTGTGGTAAATAGTTGGCCACAGATCAATACACATTTAACTCCACATTGTGTCTTCATGATCATTGCACAATAACATAAATAATTGCCTTGTGTGACTTAATGTCTGATTGAACAAATTAAAGTGAACAGTCCTATCAACAAATTGTCTGAATTTCTATCTATTCATTTTGAAAGGATAATAAAATATAAATACATAGATACCTATGGATTGAGTGACTGCAGTTTTATAAGCAGAAAACATCAGCAAAGTTTCAAGAAAATTGGACAATTTGTTGAAAGGCTATGATATTTATTAAGGTTTGGTGTAGTTATCGCTGGATGAGAAAACTACAACATTTTGAGATGTCACATATGAGAAATAATAAAAAGAATATAAAGAAATTCCACATACTTTCACTTTCTTTAAGCATACTGAAAGAGCATTTGACTATTTTTTTTTCAGAAAGCATGGGGATAACATTAGAATACCCTTTAATAATGTATGTCAGAGACAAGCCGAGGAAACATGCACTTTTCATAAAAAATAAAATTTTGTGGGACTCTCTTCATATTTTCTTTGTATCTTGGTTCATACATGACACCACAAATTGTGGGTTTCATCGAGACTATAACTTAACATAACTTTTGAACGGATTGTTCAATTTTTGTCAAACTTAACTTATGCGTTCTACAAATATTGTTGCATTCACTCAATGCATGTCAATAGTTCGGTTTTATTCTCCTTTTACGATTGCGACATTACTGTGTCTGATGGGAAACTTGGCAGCTCACCTCCTTTTTCCGGTCTTCCTTCGGTCTTAGGTCCAGGAAGACTGTTTCCCGACTTCTCTGCAGCCCTACAGCCCGGCGCCGAGGAGTTTCACCCACTTCCACAATGGAATGGTCCATGTGCATGGATGTGCCTGTGGAGGCAGTCTTGGCTGGGGCTGCTCTATTCATCTTTGGAGGGGTGGTGCCAGTAGAGGTGCTCACTCTTTGGTTTCATGGGAAGCAACAAGAAACAAATTGTTAAAAGAAATACATGGTTGTTTGCTGGTATGATCTTACTCCAATTCATCTTGTGATAAATCATTTGGGCATTTCTTTCCTGTAAAGGCATTCTGCAACACTGTTTTCTGACACAAAATTTGCCAGAGGTCATTAGGCCATTACTTATGCTTTTAGTGGCAAGGACATTGATTTTAAGTCCAGATTTTCTGGCTCAAATTGCTCAGAATTTACAATATTATCATGCTCAGTTGTGATTGTTTGTCCTTGGTTTCCATTATAAACTGAACCACTTTTAGAAGAAGACGTTTCGTGATCCGAGTAGTAACCCAAAATATTCCAATGATACACACAACAGAGGGTGGAAAGTAATGTGATGACAAGGAAGAATAATTCTGACTTTCATGATCAAAAAAGTTTTGACAATAGAATTTCACTTTGCTGTCTGGTGTGAAAAAAAAAAAGTAGAAAGAAAGCTATCTATTCCTCAGAAGTGACAAGAAAATGTCTTGCATTGTGGTTAGGACATTAATTTGTTTGTGTTTTGTGATTGCCATTCTGTTTGTTTGTTTGTTTCTTGTTGTTGTTGTTGTTTAACTTCTGCAGAGAGGTGGAGTAGTCTATAGTTTCAGCATATGGTCTTGACCACTTCAGTTGTTCACTCCATACAGCACTACCATTTCAAACGACCATCTATCTTGTATGTACAATGTGTATGCAAGCTAGTCTGCTAGACTTCATAATAGGTACCTTCTTGGGCTAGTCTTTTCCTCCCAGACCACTTTCGGCGGCGGGCGAGGGGGCTTGGCTGCCAGGCCCTGGGTAGTCTTGCTGTTACCAGACTTGGCAGTGGTTGGAGAGAGCTCGGCTCGAGTGATCTTACCCCCAGACTGTTGGATGCACAGTTGGGTCAGCTTGTCCATCAGGCCTGAACCATCTTTAAAAAAAAAAAAGAAATTGACATATAAAAAAAATACGGGAAAATATTATCATTATTTTTTATTTTTTTTTTTTTACCTCTGGGTACTTACTATTAATATCTGTTATGATTGTAGTGCCCAGAAGGAGGTAAAAGGTGTTATGCCCTCTATATGGACAGTGTATATGATTCATTATTACTACTATTATTTTCCATTCCACACAGCCCGGGTTTGAGTATAAAAAAGTTAGGATGAAATGAAATTGCAATATTTGTACAACATTAACACCAGAGATAAGCAATCTAAATCAAAGAGTATGTTGATATCCTGTTCTCACAAACATTAACAAGACATGTGGTAGAGAGAGGAAAACCCTCGGAAAACTCAATGTTCCACTGTATTGGAAATAATCAAATTAATATAGAAATCATGAGACAGACTCCTCTTTCTATGTAGCAACTAAACTGGGAATAAATGTACAACGTTAACTTCATATTTTTCCTTCGTGCAGGTTTAAAGCTAAAACTGGAGACATACTACTGAATTTCTTAACCCATTGAGGACGGTTTGATTTTGCTATAACAAGTATTTCCCATAGACGATTGCCCAAGTATACTCGGGACTCCTCCTCAATGGGATAAGAGATCCAAATGTACTAGGGGTGAAATTACACCCCTTAGAATCTATGTTTCCTTGGACATCTATCTTGTTAACATTTTAGCAGACATACCTGCTCCTGCATCACTATGAGCTGATGGGGGCCTGCCCAAGCTGCCGTCATCGTTTGCCCTCTCAGGGAATGCATCGATGAGGAGATCGAGATCAATGAAGTCCACCTTTTCGATGGCGAGAGTTGGAGCGTCGGGAGGCAGCATCTGGTTGACGATGGCCAGGTTTTCTTCTGATTTCGTGGTGTCTGGGCGAACCTCCCGGCTTCTTTCTTCATTGGCATTTGAAACCTCCCGATTATCAGACACTCTCTCCTCCGTTTTTGTGAACTCATCTTCAATAATTCTTGTTGGTGGGAGCTCTTCCGCCACCTCGATGATACTCTCACCAACATTCTCATCCACGCCATAGTTCTCTCCAGACAGCTCCATGTCCGCTTCATAGTCTAGCCCGAGACTCTCAGCGACTACCGACGAAATGACCGTCTGCAGGCTGCTGGTGGACTGGTCCAGACTGCTGGTAGAGAGGCCGGCGCTGCTCCCAGAATTCCCCAGGGTGTCTTCCGCCTCATCGAAGTCGTCGATGCATGGAATCATGTCCTTGGGAACGAGGTCCTGACCATACACAGCAGACCAATTTTTGCTGTTGGCGGAATCAAATGGCGGGAGGCGACGACTAAAAACACGGGGACTGGTGTCTGCTCCACCTTCAGTCTCCTCCAGCTTTGGCATGGAGGACTTGAAAGAGGCCGAGCCGGTGCGATACTGCTGCCCCGTATCCTGGTTGACCTTGACGTACTCGTAGGTCGGTGCCTGGATGGGCAAGTCTTCAAGCTCATTACTCGGTTCCAAGGCCTGCCGCCACGCCTCGGGGGTGAGAGTTTCATCGCTGAGGTCACGCTCTAGGTGTGGACTCTTTAGGGAACGGTTGAAGATGCTAAGCTCCTCGTCTGAGCTCACCTGTGGAATGATGATGGCAAGAAGTTTTTAGCTGATGATTTCTTTGCCGCTACATTCTCTTATTTGAAGCGAGAAGCAACTTTGTATACCTGTCTTCACTTCACATATGATACCTTATTGCACCTCCCTGACCAACAAACCATCTAACCTGTACAGCTGTTTTAAAAGTACAGTTGAACCTCTCGTATCCGGACAAGTCGGGACTGGGGCTCATCCGGATAAGGGATTTGGCCGGATACGGGAGACTCAATGCTTTATACATGTACATACATACACATGTACTGATGTAGCCCATTGTAGTACCACATGTAGTAATGTGTATACTGCAACCTTTTCATTGTTACATTTGGGGATGTTTGGGGATGTTAAAATGTCTGAGGGTAAGCAATTTGGAAGGAAATTTGATGTAATGTATGTTAATCATGTTAGAAGTAATATGTAATTCATGTGTGTTTGTGTAGGAGTTCTCAAGGAGTTGGGCAAAATCACGGCGAGATTGCGTCCGGATAATAGAGAGATCCGGATAAAGGGAGGCCGGATAATAGAGGTTCAACTGTAACTCCATGCAGTCTGCCAAAACGATGAGGGGTACAGAATCTACCACCTCAGTTCTTACAAATGACAATATTACACATAAATTGTGATTCTATTTACATTAAAGTAATCCAGTATATTACTGGCACACTATACAACTCTGGCTGTAATACTCTTAGAAAAGAAAGAACCTTTACCTTTTTAGAGCGAGTGTACTCAAGGAACCTACAACTACCAATTCAGTGAAAGCTTTACAAGATACGTGTATGCAATAAACAAATTTCACTTAAATACCTAAGAGCAGTTATAGAACAATACTACCAATTGCTTTTTCACATACTCAACAAGTGGCTGGACAGACAACTGTGCACAGACAACTGTTTGTTTATTCCCAATGGAATTCCATTTTCTTTGCTCACTTTTCCAAATTATATTAATTCTGGTCAATTTCCTTCTGTTTGCATTTGTTACATACAGTGTACTCTAAAAGCTGCATCACTTTGGTGATCCCTCACATTTACCCCCAAGTTGAATTATCCTTCGGGTTTATGCCAAGTTTAAGTGTGTGCGTGTGTGTCACACACATTAAACACTGCTGTAACTTCTGACCGTTTGAGCATTGAGAATTAAGGGTTTCTGGGACAAACAGTGGGCTTTCTATAGCTCAGTTGGCTAGCAATGCGGAGGTCTCAGGTTCCTATCCCGATGGAATCCAATTTTCTTTGCTCATTTTTCTACTTTGATTTTCAATGACTTGCTGTACATTGTAAATGCAACCTCTCAAGCAAACAGTGCAGTGTTACCACATGTGTTCAGAATTCATAATTGAAGTCTTGACTGGGAAGACTCTGAAATTACTTTGTATCATAGGGAAAGTTTACTCACACTTGAGGCCTCAAAGTCCAGTGATGGAATGCTGGCCTGGACATCAGCAAACATCGAGTCCAGTCTTGGCATGAGCTCTGCGACCGAGGTCACAGAGGGGAGCGAGGGAAGGTCATCAGACCGGCTCAGCTCCTGGGCAATGATGTTTATGCTGGCGGCAATGTCACTCAGCTTGAAGTCATCGCCTGGGACACTAGAGGGCGCACTTCCTCTATAGGACGATTGCTTGGATGATTCAGCCATGGCTAATTCTGCTCTGAAAAGTACCTTCAAGCAATCTGCATTTTGTACACTAGGGGTACATAGATCCTCTATGCCAAAATAGTGAAAAGGGGGGAAAGTGTCAAAATGTAATAACAGTTACATGTTAGATATTAACTAGACTCGGAATTTGTCAAGACTGACAAATTAGGTGATCCGATCTTTTTCGAAATCAATGATTTGAATCCTGCTCCCAAAAGGCATGACCATACAGTTTTCACCTGAGATTAGGGACATTGGTCGTGTTATGTTTGGATTCTCATTTAGAAAAGGGAGTCAGACCTGCCATCTTTGGTACCGAATTCCGTATACACTAACGAATATACAGAATGAAGTATATTTGACCTTTGACCCCACTTTGGACACCGAAGATGGCCTCTGAGCAAAATGTGGTTATTTTGTGAAATGATTCTTGTAACATGGTCTTTGCGTGTGCAAAATATGGGAAAGATAGGACATGTACTTACCAAGATACAGGATGAAACATTTATGACCTTTGACCCTAATTTACATACCCAAGATGGTGTCTGATTAAGTAGTTGTTATTTCGTGAAATAACGTACGTGACATGAACTAAACATGTGCAAAATATGAAGGTGATAGGGGCTGTTTTTCTTGAGTTATTGCAAAGAAAGTTGCAGAGAGAAAGAAATATCTCTGTACATCGAAGATGAGCTTTAATTTCAACCAAGTTTCTTGACGTGATGTCGACGTCGTATGAAAAAAATGAGGGTACACAACGTTAGCCGAAAGTCTCAGCTACAACATATTAAAATCTAGGAGAAAGTCACCGAAGCATAAGTGAGCTACTGTTCGATAAAGACAATCATGTCAATTGTCACATCTAGAAAAATTTCCTCCCATAGAGATAACACGTCATAACGAAGATAGAGAAAAAAGTACATATGACCTTTGACCCCACTTTGCACAGACAAGATGGCTTCTGAGCAAAAAGTGGTTATTTTGTGAAATGATTCTTGTAACATGGTCTTTGCGTGTGCAAAATATGGGAAAGATAAGACATGTATTTACAAAGATACAGGATGAAAAATATATGCGCGTCTTAAGCGTAAATATGAATTTTGATTATATGAGTAGAATGCGCTTGACTTGAAATATATGTGACGTAAATTTCATTGAAAATTTTCATTCCACTAAAGAGATATGATTGAGAATGTGTTTTCATATAATGACGTCATAGTGACGTCACGGTCGACTGATCACTTTGATTTTAGTTCGATTGCCGTCTTTGGGAGATGATACATGTATGGTATAATTTTGACATTGATAGGAAGAGCACTTTCTGAGCTAACCTGTCCACAACTTTTGAGGAGAAAGAAGAAGAAGAAGAAGAAAGAATCCGTACAGATACAGAAGGTGATCCGAGAGGATACTCGGATCACCTAACTATTTAATATTATTTTCAAGGTGAACCATACACAGACAAAATTTTGTATGACAGTCAGCTAGCAGCTCAGACCAGTCTACAGCAGACCCCTCCTCCCCTGCCTGCACCTGTAAATGTTGGCGATTTCTTACTGGGCTACAGAGATATACTTTAGAACTCCTCCTCCTCCTCCTTCCTCTTCTTCTTCTTCTCCTCCCTTCTTCTTCAAAAAACACCCTTGCTTTCCTCAGGAAAAATCTGAAGATAAACTCTCCAGCAAAAAAGACTCTGGCATATAAGGCCCTTGTTTGTTTATGGGAACCAATAGCCCAAAGATCCATTTACCACGTGGGACCATTTGTAAGTGGGAAATAGTCCAAAGAAGAGCTGAGACTAGTGACAGATTTGTCCTTCATCACTACCACTTATGTCTACACCCTACTTGAAATCATTCATTGACATTCCTTTTATCTGCAAGAATATTCAGGAGTGGAAGGAGGCAGACACAAGAAGACAATGAAGTGTGAATGTACCTGTACATCCCCTAGTAGTAGATTTTCTACCAATGGCAATGCAAATGAAATGAAATGGCAATGGAAATATTATCTGTATTACAAGTCTATTTAAACAACCTATGACAAGGTAGACATAGAGTTCTACTGTATGGATGCATGCAGCTTTGTACATAGGGCCTACACTACTACTACTAGGGTGTCTGGTAGATTTTTGCAACTGGAGAAATACAAGTCATTTCACACTAAAACATACATATCCATAATGTCCATACTTAACATAATACATGTGCAAAATTTCTCACCATAATCATGAATAATGGTGAAGTTATGAGCAAATAAAAACAGGGTATTTTTCATCCTCACACTGTCAAAACCTTGGCGAAAAAGAGGGTCGCGAGCGTAATGAAATTCACTGTCAAGCGCACTCCAGTGGGCGGTGCTATTCACTGCGTTTATCACATTCAAAGCGCGCGTGTTTCTAAGGCTAAGCGCGCATTCTTGTCAGCTAGCACACACCTACCCAGCCAGCTGTGCGAGGCCCGCTTCGATCCCGCGGCACGCACTTGTACTTGCACTCGCACGAGATTTGTACCGGTACACATGGGTTTACGAGACCGATGACCCATCATACATACAAACGTATCACAAACGTAGGTCTAACAGCGCGGCGGAGTAAAAGCGCACAAAGTAGTGGTGCATGTGCGATACTAGTACAGTGTACATGGAGACGCGCACATATACCGGTACTCACATTACGTACCGGCGGTGCGCTATTGCAGCTGTGCGGAGGCTGAACATCGTACCTATGCATGCAAAACCGACTCGACTGTATGGAGCTTCGCGTAAGTGCGCGCCGTAACCACGAGTCATGGCGTGTAACTACGTGTCTAGACTTGTAGGCCCCGCCTCGCTTAGTTCGCTGATGCTGTTACTATGCTGACAAGGGTATCTTAATCGCTATTTCGCGGGTTTATCCTGGGGAATAAGCGAAAAACCAATGCTATTTTTGGATTCAGCACCATTGAATCCTCCTACACCGGTATGGCCAGTTTCACAGTCGGGCGGAACAGCCGAGTTATAGCGATGTTTAGGCTTAAATCTGAATTTAGGTAGCAATACGTCTTGATATCTAAACTCGGCGTAGGACGAGAAGAATGAGACCATCACAAGCTTTCATATGATACCAAATTTATGGAGATTTGTTCCCGGGATAAACCCGCGAAAATGCCTGAAAGGTGATTTTACGCCAAAATTGTGGGTCCACTTTTTGACCGAACGCGCGCCCTACGTTTGCCCATTGCCCAACACGCACTGAACGCATCTGGTAGTCGTAAGTTTATTTGAAAATGCTAGCGCTTTTGCATTCAAAATGTGACTTTCGTGATATCATTTAGTATCGAAGATAATATGATAGATTTCTCTTATTGTAAAAAATGTTTTGAAGTAGTTTTATGTTCTGTAGATGCATATAGACCTAGAAAATCTAGGTCAAAGATGACTTGTGAACTCGCGACTTCTGCGTGAATTTCGAAGGGGATGACAAAGCGCATCGCGCTACCGACGCCCTACTACTACGGTAGGACCTACTACTAGACGTCTACTAGATCTATGTACAATGTAGTAGGCACTAGTTTAGTAGACCTAGGGCCCTACATTTCATTTTGTTTGTATTGTATCGTTCATATTTATTTGTTATTTGTAAATTGTACATCAATTAGGTGACCTACATACAAATTGTAGAAGGGTAATTGTACAGGCTAGCCTTCAATGATGTCTGACCCAGTGTATAAAGCAACATGAATAAGAAAAAAAATAATGGGACTGTGCTGACGTGCTTGAGACTGCCTATCTACTAAAAAAATTATGCTAAATTGCCATGAAACGATGTCACATCAAGTCAACCAATTGTGGTGCCTAATCAGCTGTTAAGCCAAGAAACAAAAAATAATTGTAACGCATTAACAGTTAGTGCCCAATCGTTCTCACATATTTTTGCTACGATTTACAGATTTTGCTACAAATTGTGGAATGTGGTGTCTAATCTATTCATTTTATCACTTGGTAGGCCTACTACAGCCTAGTAGACCTAGTAGTACTAGATCTACCCTAGGCTCTTAAAGATCTAACACAACACTTGAGTCTTGATGTCTTGTTGAAGCTTGACTATACGGACAGGTTAATTTGACAATGTTATGATGTTGTTGTTACTAAAATGTTAGACAAAAAAATCTGTCAGTCCTCCAGAGTTTTTTTTTTATTTTTTTTTTTATCACTTTCTGACATTTACGACTCTCCTCCGTGTACACGGTAGCATAATGCTAGATGCTGAATAATCTTCTGCCAGAAAGCATTAGATTTATGGCAACGTATCAGACTTCAATCTTTTTAGTCCCTGCCTAACGTTAGGAATCTTATAAAGAGGAGGTCCGACCATTTAATATGTGCCGACAGCTGCAGTACAATGTAGTTGCAATGACACACACTAACCAATGTGAATGTGCTGCTATCTAGCTGCTGCATGCAGTGCCAGCCAGTGTGTGTTGCATACAGACTGCGTAGGACCGTAGGAAATGAAAAGAGCGTCCCTGGCTACGAGATTTCGAAAGCCGATTATCTCTGAAATTCATGTATTGAACAGCATGCTTCCTTAGCATAAACTACGTCATGGAAAATAAAATCAGAAAGCACCTAGTCTGAATCATACTCACAGCTGATCACGCCTGTCTTGTTATTCTTTTCGAGAATAACAAACCCCGAATTCCACGGAGACCCGCCATGACACCTCGGCTGCACTCGTACTCTGAGAGATGAGTGTGTGCTAAATGAACGCAATCGCATTCTGCTGTGTACGCAGTATAGTATAGTAAGGGTACTAGGTCTCGCGCAGGGACGTAATGATCGCGCATAGCGTAACTGCGTATAGCAAGCGATATTACGCGTAGGACTAAGCGCAAAATTTGCCGATACGCCCATGGAATAAACATACCTGACTTACCGCTCAACATGAGAAGGAAGCAGGTAAGAAATTTTGATTTCCAACAAATTTTCCACTAAATTTCCAATTTTTTACCTTGTACAAACCTATTAAGATGTTGTAGCCTAGTCGTGTCGTCTCGCTTGTCTCGTTCGTAGTCGATAGAATTCGTAATTTGTTCGATCGATCGTTTACCACGTGACGTCATCATACATAAGAACAATGTATGCTGCCAGCTACGCTGAAATACTGTTAATAAATGTTGTTTTAAGTCAAATTTTAACACAACGATTATAATATTACAAAGGAATAAATATTTCAGTATATCGAAGTTGAAGTGTGATTTCAATTTGAATTTGCTTGTGATTTCTTGCGCTAACTTGTGATATATTTGTGACAGGGGAGGGCCATAATGATACTGAAGAAAACAAATTAGATGAGAGTGTGACAAGTGTGTGACGAACATTTTTTTTTTTTTTTTTGAGAGGGTGACGAATGGGTAAGCACACACACAAACACACACATACACACGCAAAATATATGTTCATATTTTACTTTTTTCCATTTTATATTACGTGTATATTATTGGTTAAAGTGATTAGAAACATTGTAAGAAAACTTTATAAATGAAAATCATTAACGATTATGAAAATATCGATGATAAAAATAATGATAATAAGAATGATAAAATGATGATGGTGGTGGAAGTGATAGTAATAATAATGAAAATGATAATGATGATGATTATGATGATCGATGATGGCGGTGGTGATAATAGTAATAATGATAATAATAATAACAATAATAATAATAATAATAATAACAATAATAATCATAATAATAATAATAATAACACATATAATGATAATAACAATAATATACACAAGTTAGGTAAAACTGCTGTTGCTTAACAGGGACAAATTTAATATCAAGTGAAAAAATGGAAAGCCGGAGCACGTTACAGCCGCAGAGGGGCAGACACTTTCACGCATGAAACTACAGAGGGCAGCTGCGCGATCTTTACATACCCCTAGAAATTGAACGCATAAAAAAAAGTCCGACATACAAACGGCGACAGCGCACTACTCCGTCATCGTATCATCACGAGATTCTGGGAGGTGATTTTTCTGCATTTTCGTGATATTCATTGAGAAATTCAGGTACGATTATGGAATAACTTCTATTATAAGAGCATTTCAAATTTTCGTGCGCGATATCTAGACCCCTCAACCATACGTGTAGTGCGTCCATTCGATCGGGCTGGCTGCCAAAGTCTTTTGCGCTACTCATGCTCAGATTACTTGTATCAAACCTACAAAGTACAGCTGCTGGATACTCCCATTACGTTATTACGCAGAATCCAGCAGCTGCCAGTAGTCTTCTTCTTCTTCTTCTTCTTCTTCTTCTTCTTCTTCTTCTGATTATAAAGTCTGCCTCCTTCAATATGCTGAAGATTGCAAGTTGCAGACTGTGCTATCTACATTTTATAGTGGACAGTTTATTTTACAGATGATTATCTACAAGCACATAACAAATTTGAAGAAAACAACTAGCCACTATGATCAACCGTTAGTCAAAAAAGTTTAAGAATGAGGATCTTTTCTTGTTTTATGCTATTTTGTATCACTACTGTTATAGAACGTATGTGGAGTAAAAGATTGAACTATCGTAAAACTCTGAATTAGACCTATCACAATCTTAGTCATTGCTCTCCAACCAAGCATTCAATTGGGGTGGGATGGGTGGGGTAAGGGTAATTACATACGCCCCAGATTCCTCTTCCCGGCCGCCCTGCCCCCACACACACATTAGAAAGAAAAACAACACTAATGACTAACAAAAAAGAAAGTGTTAGCCCCTTCATTCTTTATTTCCGATTGTGACCAAGACCCCTACATTAAACCCAGCTATAAAACTCTTAAATAGTTTTGTTTGATCTATTTTTCCTATTCTAAATGGAGATATCCACCGATTTCGTTTTGATTAGTGTTGTTTGTTTCTAATCACTAATTCATTGTCTAGTACCAAGCTCATTATACTTCTTTGGTTTGTGTTGCTGATGAATCCTGAATTGTCAATCACTTTTTTTCAGGTTAATCACCTCTATTATAATGAATCTGAGGAAGTACGGAGACACAATTTAGTCGCGTTCATGGTTAATACGCAGTACATTATTAAACGGGTGCAAAAATAACTTGGTGGGAACTTAATAAGCGTGGGGAGAGTATGGAAGGGGACCCAGTCCCACGCGAGGGAGCTTTCATAGCTGCTTAATTTTTTTGTTGAACTGAAATTCAACGATCTGCTGTACGCTTGTGGGTGGAAAGGGTGAATTTCAAAAGAAGGAAGAGGAAGAGGAGGAGGAGAAGAAGAAGAAGAAGAAGAAGAAGAAGAAGAAGAAGAAGAAGAAGACGAAGAAGAAGAGATTTAAGACAACAACGCGTTTGGTCCATCCAAGCTCCCAGAAAAAGCCCCAAACCAACAAAAGTCTGAAACCAAATCAGTGCCTGATTCTATCAACTTATAGGCCTATGAAAAATAGTGTAATGGAACACAACGACTGAGCGGAGGGGGAGAGGGGTTAGAGGGGATCTCCCTACACACACTGAAGCTGTTGCATCAGAATTGAAATTCACCGATCCCCGGGCCACTTGGTATGCAAATCAAGCGAAAGCCCTCCTGTATTAGTCATTGCATTGCTGCTGATGTTTTGTTGTTCATTGTTAAAGGCAATAAAGAAACTTACTATGTTTACACATTTATTCTGTATGGCACCAACAATGTAATTTGCCAAATGGAGATATATGCGATTAAAGGTCAAGAAAAATAAAGAGAATAATAAGAATGCTTTCGCTTCTTTTGACCCTAACTTAAAGAATATACCTTTATATGAAGTGACCAATATATCATTTAAAATGTATTATTTTGTACTTTTTTTCACAGAAATCGTACTTCAAAATCTTCAAAAATGGACTTATCGGTTTTTGCAAACAAACCCTTCATATGCAGTTTATAACACCAAGCATGTATACATACAACGATAATAAAGAAGGTTATTAAGAGGCTTCCAGAAACTTCGCATTAAAGGGATCGTACAGTTTTGGTTGAGACCTAATTTCAGGTTTCTAACATTTTTTGGTGAAATAATGAGAAACCTCTTATGAAATATGAAAGAGCATGTAATTCTATGAGGAATTGAACATTTATTTGATGAAAATTGGTTTTGAAATGGCTGAGATATCAAAAAAAGAGTGATTCTAATAAAGTGTGGGACCCACACTTTATTACGATCGCTTTGTTTTACTTTGTTTTTGGATGTTTCAGTCATTCCACATCCGATTTTCATCAAATAAACTTGAATTCCTCTTAAAATGGTATGCTCTGTACTATATCATAAGTGTTTTCTTGGTATCTCGCAAAAAGTTAAAAGCCCAATTCTCATCTCCACCAATACTGTACCATCCCTTTAATATTTGACCCCCTACATATTCCCTCAACCAGACAAAATGCAGTTAAGGGTAGGCCTAATTACTGTTCCCCAGCCTGCTTTCTGTATAGAAATAGCTCTCTTTCATTTTGCTAGAAATGAATAGTTTGTTTGCAAAAACCGATAAGTCCATATTTGCCAAATGGAGATATTTGCGATTAAAGGTCAAAAAAAGAAGAGAATAATAAGAAAAGTTTTGCTTTTTTTGACCATAACTTCAAAAATGTACCTTTATATGTATTGACCTATATATCATTTAAAAGGTATTATTTTGTACTTTATGACAGAGACCGTACTTCAAAATGTTCAAAAATGGACTTATCGGTTTTTGCGAACAAACTCTTCAAATAAAGAGTTTTATCCACAAAACGAGCTAACTCCATTCTCGTTAAGATGAGATATTTGTGATTAAAGTCGCTAGAAAATAAACAAAAAATAACAAGAAATAGGTCTACACAATATTTCTAATCATAACTTCTAATTTTCTTGTATATGTCATGAGTAAGGTATTACTGGAAAGGTCGAATTTTGCTCTATCTGATGAAGGACTTACTTTTAAATGTTTAAAATGGCACTTAGCTCATTTTGGAATAAAACTCAGAATGTGTTGAAATCTGCTTGAGGGTTTACTGCCATTTTATCGAATTCGCGTACGTGACATCACACTGAAGAGCGTTCTCATCCAGCGATGACTGCACAGAAATGATAAAAATTCATAATTTGAACGGATCGCCCAATTTTTTTTTTTTCAAACTTTCACCGTTCTATAGGTCCTATTGCAGCTGCATTGATCTAATTGAGTGAAGTTGTCCTTTTATACGCATCGAATTGACAGGCAAAGGCGCGTTGTCTGTGTCTGTCAACCTGGCGAACAACAGTCCTGCTACTTTTGACCAGGTAGAAATACGTATGTTTTTAAATACTGTAAAATATTATTCTAAATAGTTGATGATGAATTTTGTATTTTTGGGGGTCATATACAAAAACAAAAAACAAAAATCTAAATTACGTAAATTACTACATAAAAAAGTAACTTCTAATGTGAATATCTTGAAGCCGCCAAAAAAGAAAAGAAAAAAAAAAAGGAAAAAATACCCCAAAAAACAAAACAAAATAAAACAAAACAATAAAACAAGATCATGATTCTGCCAATGAGCACGACCCCAAAGTCCACCGACAGAGACGTCAACGTCCGGATCCGGGTACCATTTCATGAAAGTTGTCAGCCCTGACAAGTCATCAGTTCCTGACAAGTTTAGTAAAATCCTTGATTTTGATTGGCTTAGAATCTCTGGTCACAGACTGTTACTATGGTAACTGTCAGAGATTGACAACTTGTCAGGGCTGACAACTTTCATGAAAAGGTTCCCAGGCAGCTCTGGCAAGTTAGAGTCTTCCAAGTCATCGAGTGCCGTGGGGTATGGGTGGGACGCACTCTACGGTAAGCGCGCGGCAGACTCAGAAACATGGCATCGTCGTATGGGAAAGCGAAGCCTGGTGAAAGCGGCACAATGAAGTCAATCGAGGAAGAGATGAGCAGGTTGGTTTGCATGATGACTTAATAATACATTAGCTTCTTTCAATTTCTCGTCTATTTCTGCAAATAAACTGTGTACTCTTTATTCAGACCATACCGAAGTGCAGTGTCTTTTTCAGCGGCCAATACTAGTACAACGATTACATCAGTCCCATGTATAGACATCTGTGTGAGGCAAATGCAATTTTGATGCTCTTGTGACATGTACAAAACTGTATGGTTGGACCGGCCGGGGGACCTACTACTCATCGACCGCCTAATTTTTATTTGCTTGATAAGAATATTTAACACTGAAATTCACGTAAAAACTTGACTTAGGTGATTGAGAAAATCCAGCATTATCAAATGCTGTTGTTGTTCCGTTTTCAATTCGAAGTTTCAGTGCAAAAATATCGGTGACGTTGTTCTGTTGTTGTTGTTAAATTTTATTTGAATTTATTTGGCGTTTATCATTCCTCGAGGAATAAATTTACATTGTATTTATGCCGACGAACTTGAGTGGCCTCTCTTCAGCTCCCCGCCGTGCTGCTCCTTATTGAGATCGACCGCTGTTTTTGGCAATTTTGCATTGACAATGGCTGCACACAAACCGAGTTGCATTGAACACTGTGTTGTACGAAGCTTTTTAGAAAATGCATTGCCATTGGCATTGACATAACATGGCGATTCGGTTGAAATTTTCATTCGAAATTTTGTCCTTGATTAAAACCATTAATGAACAGTGAATTTTCGTGTTTTCCCACACATCCTCATCAATGGTCAAAGCCAATACATTTTTATGTGCTCTGCGCGCAGTGCAGTGCGTACTTAGCATTCTGTGCGCCAAAACTATGCGGTCAGTTTCAAAAAGGGTGGTCAATAGTAGTAGGGCTACCATACTACTAACTATACACAGCCCAGTCGCTGTAAAAGTAGCGCGACAGGGCTGTCTGTACCAACGGACTAACAAACACGAAGAGAATTCAATGATCGCATGGCGATCACTTTGAATTTTGATACTTTAGATCATTTTTTTGTCACCTCAAACTCATCTAACGAACAAAATAATAATGAGACTTCATATCTGTGCTATCAATATTGAAATTACCGAAAATGATGATTTAATATGCAGCATGTGCGAATGGTACATCTGATAATTGGCAGTTCACTCGATCTGTCGACCGTGTGTGCTGCTACCACGCACAGAGCGCACGCACGCAATAGATCGCTGCACTTCCAGCCACGCACGCGCACGCATAATTTGCTGAGTAGTCAGTCGCCATTTTTGAATTCTGCAACGATGAACCCCAACGGTCAGGGACTCCTGCGCTGTTCTACTGCGCTAGAAAGTGCCATTTTTTTTTTGTTCAATGGACTTATCATGAGGGCTCTCTCTGCCCCCCCACGGAAAAAAGCAGTAACTGACATTTTTATGAATGTCTACTTTTTTGCAAAAATGAATAGTTTACCAAATGCTTTCCAATGTTAATAGGTCAGTTTTGCAAAAAGAAAAATGAAAGTGACCAAAAATACAATTTTTCACTTTTGCAAAAAGCAGTAAGTGCATCCAGTTGATTCAACTTTGCAAGTTTCCCCACGGAAAAAAGCAGTAACTAACAAAGCCCACGGAAGAAAGCAGTAACTAACAATTTAGTCTTTATCATTCAGACTCTGTATAGTCCTTCCTGCATATTTTTTCCCCTAATACCATTTATTTTTTCTACTAATTTTTTTTTAAACAATGTAAACAGCAGTTTCTCCCATAATTTAGGAGAGTAGATATAAAAAGATTGTTTCACCAGTCACTTGACTCTGCCCGCAGGGAATCATATGACAAGTTGTAGAAAAAGCTTCTTTCTGGAGACTAGCAAACCTGGCAGACTCAGCGCGCTCAGAGTGCAGAATACGCGTGCAGCAGCTGCATGTATGCGCATAAATTCTGCAGCATACAGTAACTAGCTAAACATTGCATCACATCACACTCATCCATGGCCATGCATGCACAGTATTGCAGGTCTGGTACAGTCTGAGTGATCATGCCAGTGCTAACCATGCTGTCACACAGTTTCTGCGGTCCAGGCATGCCTGTAAATCTATCATGAATTGCAGAGGAAAAGTCATGGTAGCCATGGCTTTGGCCAGAACCAGAAAATCTAGGTGAGCTGAAAATGTATTGAAGGGAGATGAGCACTAGTATTAATGCACTAACATTAGTCTAATGTTAGATGTAGGCCCTAAAGTTTAAAATAGGTCTACCAGATCTAACGTTACAGAGTAGATCTAGATTCTAATCTATTGTTAACTGTTTAGTGTTAGACAAAATGTCAGTAGGCCTAATCTAACGTAATAGACCTAGGTCTAGCACTAACATTGGGCATAGATCTGTAGTCTAGCTTAAGTGTAACGTCAGAGTTCGACTAGGATCTAAGAGTAAGACGAAGAGACTTGACTTTAT
Organism: Diadema setosum; assembly: GCF_964275005.1. Lineage (NCBI taxonomy): Eukaryota > Metazoa > Echinodermata > Echinoidea > Diadematoida > Diadematidae > Diadema > Diadema setosum. The sequence goes on from NC_092690.1 coordinate 2,539,215, forward strand.
TGTCTAGTCCAGGGTCATGTCATGATGTGTCAGGGGCCAGGCCGGGCACTCCAAAGTTCAATTAGGGTACATAGGTGTCTACCTTATTTTTACACAGAATGCCATTCAATCGACAAGACCTAGTCTAGGTCTAGCGATAGGTCCTAGGCCTAGATCTTATAGATCTAGACTAACCAGAAAGTAGAAGAACTTTATAACCTGGTGGTGGTAACAATTCTCCTCCTATGGTCATGTGACATGTGCAGTTACTGCTTTTTTCCATGGGGAAAACAGCAGACTCCTGGCCGTCTGCAGTTACTGCTTTTTTCCGTGGGGAAACTACCCAGAATCAAGGGTGAGCCACCGCAGTAACTGCATTTTCCTAAATAGCATTTAAAAAATAACGGAAACATAATTTTTTCCTAGGTATTGTTAGACAACTAGGTATGGTGCATAATCATACCACAAAATTATTTTTGAATGTTTCTGTGTTTTTAAAGAATCTGCAAAAAACACAAAATCGCATTTATCTCAGCTCAGCAGTTATGCAGTTACTGCTTTCTTCCGTGGGGGGGCAGCTCTATGGTCCCGGACTTATGAACCTTCTGTAATACAAGCATGCACTTAACATGAGTAACGTAAACATTTTTTATAAGAAATGTATGAATATTAATAAGTTTTGTAGTTGTGTTGTGGTTCCCCACTTTGAATGTGCATGCCTCGTTGGTCAGACGCTGTATTCGCACAGCGTACTAACAGCGTCTGGTCGGGCTACCATACTACTAGAGTCTACATGGTGATATGACAGCAACACGTAAAATTAAATGAGCCTGAGCCTTTGATAATTTAAGTTTAGTATTACTAAGTACTACAACGTAAATAGCTTTCATGTTGGGTGAAGGATTACTAATACTACATCACTGCATGGTACAGATATTTGGTCGGTCCGTGAAATTACTTAATTTCATCTTTCAACAACATTGATTTAGTGTCAGCAGCTAGCAGTAGCAGTGGTGGACTAGATCTACTGAATGTCTGTGCTACAAGTTGTAGCTGCTCTGGACTCTATTGTTTGTGGTGGTGTATTGTAAAATGTATTAACAACACTTATTGGTGCCCGCACCAAGGACAAGGTAGGTTCCACCGTGCCCAAAAGCATAAAGGTTTCTACATTTAGCAGGCAGTTATATTTTGGACGGCGGTGTGGTGGAATTATGGGCGGCTTACTTTAGTAATTTAGTGCAATTTGTTGTAACTTTATTTCACCCCCGAGGAAAAAAAAAATGTCAAACAATGTCAAAGCACAATGTCTAATGATGTTCATTTGAACATGAACTTGACCATATATGATGGCCCAATGGCCAGACACTGTGCGTGTACAATGTACATGCACTGACCTGTGTAGGACTTTAGAGACATTCAATACAAAATAATGAGATGGATGCTTTCCCAAGTGTTAATTGAACGATCATTGAAGTCTTTGGAAATCTTGCTGTGATGCAATTCTGTGAAATACAGAGGTTAATTGCATGAAATGCATGTACAAGTGCATGTAAAGAAAGAAAAATGGTTCACATACTGCATGAAAATTCTCCAAACTATTCATCACTCCATCTGCTGACTTCCTGTGCATAGGTTTGAGGAGGAGATCCACAGCCTCACTCAGGAGACCAGTACAGGCGATGGAGGAGCCCCAGGGAAGAGGGCCCCACCGGGACCGCCGGGCGTGCCCAAAGCTCCAGGATTTCAGCCAAGGCAGGCGGCAAGAAACAGTGAGTCAGGATGGGTAGCTGTCCATAACAATCATTATTAAATTTGCACAATGATAAATACGTGATATTCATTACATACCTGACATACATGAGATACTCTTACAAATGTATGCAATTTAGTTGACCAATGTGACAGGATAAAAAAAAAAGAGAATACAGAAGGGAAGAGTGAATATTATGTTGGCTGGGACACTTTTGTGTGAGTTTGAACAGTATTGCCTTGTAGAGGTGGTTGTAAATTCTGTTATCAATCATTGAGGTTTCAGATAATTATTGGATTGATATCCAGCTTCACATGGCTGCAGTAGATAAGGAAGCTATATATCGTCGGTTGAGAATGATAAGGGCATTAAGTGACCACAAAACCCATAGTGTTCGAGACGACTTAAAGCCCTTCTCATTCTCAACAGACGATAGGTGCATTTTGTACAAAGGATTTGATCTTTATTTCCATTGACTCCATAAATCATCATCAATTCCTTCTTCTCAATCCCCCTTCATACCACTCTGTGTGAGCTATGTTGGCTTTTTGATGTTTTGCTACATGCGGATTGGTCTGTGATGATGAAATGAGGGCAGTTGAAACTGTCAGTCAAAATCAAGAAATTATATGTGACGTGAACACATCAAAGATCACAATATTTGGTTCGAATGCTTTTACTTGTTGCATAATTTTGTTTAAATCATATTTTTAGAAAAAAAGCAAATTGTCAATCATGAGACTACACTTATTGTATGACTATTAAGAGGAAGTTACTGTACCAGCTGAAATATTCGCGTACAAATATTTTCGCGAATTGCTACTGGGAGGACATTTTCGCGTGTTGTTAATTTCGCGATTGCGAGGGTCTAACTGAACTTACTTATTTTCGCGTTGTTATTTTCGCGTGTTGTTATTTTCGCGGTTCAAAGGCGATTCGCGAAATTCGCGAAAATAAAACCACCATGAAAATTTCAGCTCGTACAGTACTTGAAATTCTTATTACTCAAAATGCAAGATTTAATTTCTATGAGTGTAATTTTGGTCAGATTCCATCCATGGTAGTGCAGATTCTGCTTAGCTTATTAATGTTTTGTGACATGCTCATTCCCTTCTGGTTTCAGTTTATGATATGAAGTTACACTTGTAAGTGTGTGTTTTTATAAATCCATTGTTGCTTACTATTGGCAGTGTCACAGGGAATAAATGCCCAGAAGAAAGTTTTTCTTTTAATCGTTGAAAAGAAATGGTAAAAGGATGTAAAACTCCTGTCTATCATGTCTACTTTGTACCGTATATATGCTTGTGTGTCTGGCACAAGATTGCTGAAACATGGTACATAGTTCCCAGAGAGGAGATCAGTTTGTTCTTATCTTCAGAGAAATGTAGCAATGAAGCCTCATGAAGGTATCTAAAATGCAGTGTCCTATTTTTTTCTCTTACTCTATGCGTCAGATCCAAATATGCCCTCCAAGCTCACACGACCATCTGGCCCTCCATCAGGCAGGCCAGCCTTTGTACCCCATCAAATCAGGAGTGGCCATCGTCCCCCTGGTGGGCCCCGGTTTCCCAACCTCCCCCCTCCCCCGCCCCCACCCTCAATGGGGCCGATGGGACCCATGGGGCCCATGCCTGGTATGCGACCCCCAGGACCTCCCCACCCTGGCATGAATGCTGGTCCCCTTCCTCCCCCGCCCATGCTGCCTGGGTTCCCCATGCCGCCAGGGCCCCCGGGATTCCCTGGCAGCGGTCCTCCAAAGACAGTGACCATATCCGCCAAACCGACGACCTATGCTTCAAAGCCCATCCTCTTCAAGAAGAAGAAGGAAAAGAAAAAGACTGAAGCAAAGGAAACACCTTCATCGCAAGAAAAAGAAGGTGAGTTGAGCGTGATCGAAGGATGCAATGAAGAATGCTTTTAATAGATCTTAGAAGATTCATCTTTTATACTGATTAGGTTTAAACATGACCTGTTATTTTTTGGCCAGGACATCTAGATTCCCATCAGGTGAGTATGCATTCGCGTACCTCAGTTCCATTTTCCCACATTCTTTATTCATTAGGAGTGGGTAAAAAGACCTTTGAGTTGCACAAATTTGATGACAGTAGATGCAAAACATGGTCTGTGTGCATACCTGGTATTTAAAGGTCCTGTTTACCTTTGGGAGCAGTGACTTAAAAATTTTTCATAATACAATCAATGTACCACATTTGATGCATATGTGTAGGTCTGTTGTATCAAAAAACATCCTACCACAAAAAATTTTCCCAATAAAGCCTAGGATATAAGGAGATATCAGTATTTTTCTCAATAAACTGTAACTGTAGACGGTTTAGTCTAGAAACATTTTTATTATACATTGTAAGTATTGTTAATATTTTGTGCATTTAACAATACTTAACATCGATTATAAGGATTCCAATTTTTAGAGTGGTTATTTTTTTTATCCCTAACTCACAGTAGTATTTTAAAACTATTTTAAAGCACTAATGCTGAGGTTTTGTGTCATGTGCAAATGGTAAATTATGCCTTTAATGTGACATGTATTCAGGCCAGTTATTATGATATCTAGATTGAATTAGGTCCCAATTTTCAACTAGTAATCCTTGAAGAATAAAATGCTCTTGTGTCTGATAAAGGTACAGAATATACCCCTTTCTAAGAATAAAGGCATGGTATATATTGCTGGTTGTCCCAGTGGACAACAATCTACCATCTCATTCCCCCCCCCCCCACAAAAAAAAAAAAAGACCAAAAAACAGGCAAACACCCAGAATCGAAAAAAAAATCCAGGGGGTGTTTCATAAAGCTGTTCTTTAAGTTACGAAGGACTAAAGAACGACTGGTGATCAGTTCTTGTCCTGAATTATTGAAATTCTGATAAGTGTAGCACATCAGAATGTGTTCCAGTCATTCTTTCTTGATAAGTTGTCTGTAACTTTATGAACAGCTTTAGGAAACACCCCCCCGGAATTGCTTTTCTTTTCCACATTTACAATGTAGATGCATACAGTAGGTATACATACAATGTACATTATGAATTTTTTAATTTTTTTTAACAAAATTTTTTAAAGTGCCTCTTCGAATGAGTGGAATTTTAATCTGTGAATGTATTGCACATATTTTGCAGCAGTGCCATGTTCTGAAGTGGGGATAAGTTGTTACAGCCACTGTTTACCATTGGGAGTAGTGATTTAAAAAAGTATGAGTTACATTTGATGCATACAAGGTTTTGTATATGTATACATGTAGTTCATTTGTATCTCAAAAACATCCTATCATACAAAAATTTGCAATAAAGCCACAAATAAATGGAGATATCACTTATTTTCCTAATAGACCATAACTGTAGACAGTTTATTTTAGAAACAATTTTAATGAAACTATTATTCACATTTTGTATTTTTATCAGTACTTAACATGATGTTGATTATACTGATTACCAGTAAATATTTTCACATTGGTTGTTTCTATCCCCAACTCACATTTTCAAACTATTTTGAAGCACTAAAACTGTTTTATTTATTTATTTATTTTTTCAGCTGCAAATGGCAAATAGTGGCTTCAAGTACAAATGTTATCCATTACAGTACAGGCCCACTCTCTCCCACATCTGCACATTTTGTGTTAAAGGGACTGTACAGTACTGGTTGAGGTGGGGATTCATGTTTTGAACATTCCTAAGTGAGATAATGAGAAACCTCTTATGAAATATGAAAGAGCATGTAATTTTAAGAAGGATACAACGTTTATTTGATGAAAATTGGTTTTCAAATGGCTGAGATATCCAAAAAAGTGATAATGATGAAAGAAGACGGGCCACGTCTTTTATTAGTCTCTCTTTGTTTCACCTTGTTTTTGGATATCTCAGTCATTTCAAAACCGATCTTCATCAAACAAACTTTTGATACCCCTTAGAATTGCATGTTCTTTGACATCTCATAGAGTGGTTTCTAAATATATCTCGCAAAACGTTAAAAGCTAAATCCTCGCCTCAACCAGAACTGTACACACCCTTTAAAGTGGACATTTTTTTTCTCTCTGCTCCTCAGTCCAACCAGTGGTGGAGGCTCCAGCCTTGTCCTCCACAGTACCATTGCTTACACCGCCCCCTCCCCCACCTATGATGAATTCCCAACCGGAGTACATCGCCCCACCCCAGACACAGCAATCTCAGTACCTGCCCCACCCCAGTGCAGCTGATCTAAGCCAGCTGACGCAGGGTGGCAGCGGGTACGAGCTTGGCTCAGCCTCAGAGCCGCTGAAGAAGAAGGAGAAGAAGAAGAAGTTCATCAGGACGGCTGCAGGCATGACGTGGGAAGATGACAGCCTGTGTGACTGGGATCCAAGTGAGTGCAGAGTTTGCCCCCCTGAGATCTGAAGGGGTGTCACAGTTTGCCCCCCTCAGAGCTCTAAAGGGGTGTCACTGTCGCCCCCCCCCCCCCCATTAGAGCTCTGAAGGGGCGTCACAGTTTGCCTCCCTCAGAGATCTGAAGGGTTGTCACAGTTTACCCCTTCAGAGCTCTGAAGGGGTGTCACAGTTCACCCCTCAGAGCTCTGAAGGGGTGTCCCAGTTTGCCCCCTCAGAGCTCTGAAGGGTGTCACAGTTTACCCCCCTTAGAGTTCTGAATGGGCGTATAAAATTATACTGTAGAACCTTGATCCATTCATGAGGTTGATCTGTTTGTAGTATAACTTGTCATGTTCAAACCTTGCCGTGCCAGGACATTGGACAGTGTGTACAATGCTATTGGGTTTGCTGTGCCAATCGACAGTGAAATCACATTAAAAGTTTAGTGAGAAAAAAAATATAAAAGGGGGTCATTTATAAAGACTAGCAATTACACTGCAAGATAGCTGCATGCAAGCTACAGGGAAGTCACCAGAGACTCCAACTCTCCTGTTTTTGACGGGAGATCTCCCGCTGAAAAATCATTTTTGCAAAATCTCCCGTTCTCCCGCTTGAGATTTAATTTCTCCCGCCCTGGCTCTTTGTCTCCCGTTGGAAATGATTTCTCACTTATTTCTATCGTATGTTGAAAAAAATAAGCCTTAGATAGCACCAGAGAGCATCTAGAACCCTGGGAATTTCGCGCTTCGCACACATCAACTTGGAATCTCCCGTTTGCTAGGGGTTTCAGGCGGGAGAATCTCCAGATCAGAAGTTATCCTCAAGTTATCTTTATGATTCCAAAGAAATAAAGTGTTTTTTTTTTTCTCTCTTGTTTTTCTGTACATTGGGTATGTATTAAGGCATGAGTAAATTTCCTAACTCTTTATGAGCCACATGGTGCGCCTGACTCGGTCGACGGCATGCCAACTTCGCATGTTCTACTCAAACGCACGAACCCGCCCAAAACGATCGATAAATCGCCAACTGCCGCAGTACAATGAAAGTGTTTCTTTCGATTACATTCCTGTTACATGTACCTTGCATTTTTATGTGGTGATTGAATATCAATTAAGGGGTGTTCTTTACTAGAATTTCCAGTACACTAAGTAAGTTTCTGTCACTATTCTGTGTGCAAAAGCCATGCCTTTTTTACAATAATGTAGCTACTGGTCATTGGAAAGAAAAACAATCATAGATTTGTCGTACAATTTACATCAGAGCAAAGCTTGACATTTTCTCTACAACATTGCTCATTTTAGCTCCAGATAACAGAAATCATAGGGTGCGTTTGAGCGCTCTAAAGCGAACCAAAGCGAACTGAACTAAAGCGTACCGTACCGTACCATGCCAATTTTGGAGCGTTCGAGCGCTCTGTGGAGAAAGCGTACTCATGAGTTATTTTTAGAAAGGTCACGCTTGTTTGTAGCAAGAATGTCATTCACCCCTGGCGCTTGAACTACTTACAGCTGTCCAGAACAAAGAGAATGATGTTTTTGCATTGTGACGTATGCGCATGATACGCGCATGCTTTACAACGAACTTTTGGTATGCTTTGGTACGCTTTTGGAGCACATCGGGAAGTGGTCCACTTTTGGCTCGGTACAGTACGGTACGGTACACTTTAGGAGCGTTCGAATGCTCCTCTGGCGCGGGTACGGTACGGTACAGTTCGCTTTAGGAGAGCGCTTGAACGCACCCATGGTTTCATAGATTTTAAAAACACAACGTTTTCCCAAAGCATTACTACGTTGCTATCTCAGAATAATGTGGCACACAGTTGGTTTACACCTTGTCGCATAAAGAGTTACCAAGGATGCTTAACACATCATGTGCTGTGTTTGAAGAGTCTCTGGCTGGTCCATGCAGTTTTGTCCATGGAGTCACACCTCAGATTCAACTATAAATGCACTCACTTTGATATGAGGAACATATACATGCCTCATCTCGAGCTCTCACTCACTTACACATGACTTGTATGGAATGTCCCTTGCAGTTAGCAGTTCATGAGCTGCATTTGAACTTATTTCTTGGGGTGAGTCAGAGTGCGTATTGGTGACAAGACATTTGCTCCTGCGACAATTAGTTTGTCTTATTTTCTCCAAGGCCTTAGGGTTAGGTTTGTGATAAGGTTTTAGATTTAGTTTGATGTTAGGATTAGGGTTAGGGTTATGCTTGTGAGTACAACTTATATTTGGCTTTCATAGCATACAAATATTTCATTGGAGCAATTGTCCCAGGAGCAAATGTCATGGAATTGTGCATGTTATCTACAAGAATTGTGATTACAAAATAAGTTCTTCCAAGATAGAGAGCAAAATCCTCATGAGTGCTTCCCTACCTATTTATTTTTTTCTGGAATATTGTGTCACAAGATTTTTTTTTTTTTTTTTTCATCAAGGGGAGGGATGGTCACGTTTTAAGAAGTGATGATAATGTTCCTGTAGTGTGCAGAGATCTTGCCGTGTTCACAGTCACATGGTACAAATATTTGTGTTTATTTTTTATTTTTTTTCTATGTCAGATGATTTCAGACTTTTTGCTGGCGACCTCGGGAATGAAGTCACAGAAGACACACTGACAAAAGTCTTTGGCACCTACCCGAGCTTCCTCAAGTGCAAGGTAAGGTATAGGTAGACGAGGGCCAAACTTAAAGGGGAAAGCTTCCCAAAATGATGTGGATTGAGTGAATGCAGCAATATTAGAAGAGCACATCCGTGAAGTTTGAGGAAATTCAGACAATCTGTTTTACATCATATTTTACATACATGTCTTCATTCTGGTGAAAGTTTTGAGTTTCAGCTGCAAACACTGTCTGCTCAGAAATGAAAGCTATTGTCTTATTTGATGTAGTCAATGAATGGTGTAAAATGACACTGGTAATGTAAACCAAGCAAACAATAAATTAATATAAATTAAAGAATAAATGAAAAAAAAAAGTATATTTACATTTGTGCGTGGGTCTACTCTCTTGATATTTCTTTTATCGTTTTCCGTGCCTTAGTATATAAGACTGAATCATTCATGTTAGTTGACATCATAATTATCATATTTAGCATATTTTGAATTAAATATTGTACTCTTACATGACTTGTAGCACATGTTGTACTAAAATGCCTTGCGTTTTCTTTGACAATGAAGTACCATGGGTAGACGTGACTCTGCATTTTTTTTTGGCGAATAACTGATACTATGCTCACATTTTTTTTTCAATAAATATTTAATTCTTGTTGATTCCACCCAGATTGTCCGAGACAAGAGGACGAATAAGACTAAAGGGTATGGCTTCATCAGTTTCAAGGACCCACGGGACTTTGTACAGGCCATGAAAGACTGGAATGGTAGGTAATGCAGAGAACTTGTCTGTTACAATGTACTCCTGTTATAATGAAGTCTTCAGGACCAGCAGTTTTCTTTCATTATATCAATTTAAAAAAAAAAAAAAAAATTATATTTTTTATAATCGAACAAATAATGCAAAAACGTAGAGAGAATAGTGTTGTGGCCTTAATTTGTATTTTGTTATAACCATAATTTCATTATAATGTGTTCATTATAAATGGAGTACATTGTACCTTTTTCTGCAGTATTTTATACTGGTTTCTTTGAAAAAAGAAAAGAAAAAAATGACTCCATGGAATATACTTCCTTTGGAAATTGTATTACTGCTTATGTGTATTGCAAGAAAGGTAAGAATAGTAATTTACCGCCAAAAATATGCTTTTTCAGCCCTCTAAATACTGTCATGCTGTTAACAAGGTTGGTATCCCAGGTCATGTACTGTATGAAGTGCTTTGTTATCCAAGTCTCTCAGTTTAATTCAGTTGTTTATTGTCCATACCAAGATGTTTGTTTTGTATACCTGGTACAGTACATGCTTTCTAACATTTTCAGAACAAACATACAAAGATATATACAATGCATTACATGAACAACATTTAAAAGACATATTAAACATTGGACAAACAGCATTTATCCCAAGTTGAATTATCCTGTAGGTTAATGTCAGGTTAAAGTGTGTGCATGTGTGTCACACACGTACACACTGCTATAGCTTCTGACCATTTGAGCATTGAGAATAAAGGGTTTCTGGGACAAACACTGTACTAGGTCCTTCTATAGCATAGTTGGTATTAAAAGCACCAGGCTAGCAATCCGGAGGTGTTGGGTTCAAATCCTGATGGAAGTCCATTTTCTTTGCTCATTTTTTTCCATTAATGAAACATCAAATTATTAACATTATAGAACATAGAAAATATTATTCAACTTATTGTACATCAACATCGATAAATAAACATACAACTGATAACAGTGAACTGATACCTGCGGTTTATTTTTATGTGTTGAGGGTACAATAAAATGATACATAATAATCCACAAATTATTTAATAACTGGATAAAATAAAACAAAGAATTATGATAATAGAAAGTAGATATTCTTACTTTGATAGGTTTCAATCTCCTCCAACTCCTCAATATATTGCATTGATCATAAGATGGATGGGTGTCAGTGGCTACAATGAATCAAACCTTGTCTACAAACCTCATCTTTATTACCTTTCTTTAAATCGACTCTACTTTTCTCCCTGGTTTGGCTTCAGCAATGGAATATGAAGCCAGATTGTAGATATTTCCCATGATACTTTGTGAGAACAAGCAGGGGGTATTAAACTCTTTTATCTTTTAGTGTGTACATCTACACTGTTGATTCAGATGACTTCTGTAGTACATTGTATAGACTGATGAAACATATGTGCAGTTTCAGCTTTGGCCAAGATGTGTATCTACTGCTTTTGTAGAGACACGTTCTCAAACAAATTGGGAATACGGGTAGACTATTTTAGTAATGTACAGATTCCATGCATGTTTTGTTCACAAAAGTTGCCCTTAATAACCACAAAGCTTGCCGGATGCTAGGTCTACAAAACAACCATTATTATGTGATTCCTGAGTAAGGAACTTAGTTGGAGGAAGGAGGTAAATGAAATACTTCCTAAAGCAATTCTCTCCCTGGTTTGGTTTCAGGAAAGTACGTTGGCAACCGCCCCATCAAGCTCCTCAAGAGTACATGGAAGGACCGTGACGTCGGCTCCGTGAAGAAAAAACAGAGAGAGAAGGAGCGGCTTGGTCTGCGATGAGATGCTGGTTGCCATGGCAACGGAAAATGTGATGCAAAGAGCAATCATGACTAATGAGTGGAAAATATGGCAGCTGGATTGCATTTGCCTCGAGGCTTTAAAACACAGTGTTGATGGATGATGCGGATGAATGGAGAGTGCTTCTTGGAGGATTTTCACATCTGCACTGAGCTGCCCAAACTCTGGATCATGCCAGAACCTTGGGAGAAATAAATCACAGCGGCTTAAGCATGAATTGCTTCCAAGCACTGAGGAACTATGGACATTGTTTTGCGCAGTCTTGAATACTTTGTAGCGCTGATTCTTTTTCCATATACAGTAAACCTTGCTTAAGTCGACCTCGCATAAGTCAAATAATCGCCGAAGTCGAAGGTCTTTTCAAGCCCTCTTCTCTTTATATTCTATTGATTTTAATCCCTCATAAGTCAAATTTTCTTTAAGTCGAAGCAATTTCTTCAGTCCAAATAGATTCAGCTTAGGCAAGGTTGACTGTAGTTTTCAGAGGAGATACACTGTATTAATGGGGGGGGGGGGGGTGGAGGGAGGGGGGAGGGGGGAGGGGGGTGAGCTTGGAGAAGGGTTCTGGCAGAATTGCAAGATCACTGCCGAATGTTCATGGCAATGTGAGCATTTGTCTTCTACAGTGGAATGATGAAACAGCCCATTATCATCCTCTTGTTGGGATGGTACAGTTTTGGTTGAGATGGGACTTCAGGTTTCCAATGTTTTTGATGATAATTCTTTTGAGCTTATGAGAAACCTCTTATAAAATATGAAAGAACATATAATTCTAAGAGGAATACAAAGTATATTTGTTTTGACATGGCTGAGATATCCCAAAAAAAAAAAAAAAGAAAAAAGAAAAAAGAAGATATCCTAATAAAAGGTGGAACCCACCTTTGCAATATATTAGGATCGCCTTGTTGTACATAATTTGTTTCAGGATGTCTCAGTCATTTCAAAACTGATTTTCATGAAATAAACTTTGAATTTTTCTCAGAATTGTATGCTTCTTGACATTTCATAAAGTGGTTTCTGAGTACAGTGTATTTCACAAAAAGTTGAAAGTTGAATCCTCACCTCAACCAATATACTATTTACTGCTCAACCCAAGTCCTTCAAATCTATTGCCAAATTACCTTTTTGGAAAATATCTGCCACCACTGAATGGTGGTCTCTCAAGCCAGGTGAAAGTTTCTTACGAATTATTGGGAATCTCCAAAATACCATTACCAATATTTGTAATGTTGGTATGACATTTGTCCCATTCAAATTACCATGCTGTTAATGTTGATTTGAATACTGGAGTCCTAGATTGAAATATACTTTCTCTGATTTTTTTTTCTGTACTTTCACACTGTTTGGTATCATTATTTGCTGTCTGTTTTTGATGGAAATGACAGTTGCTGAAACACGCCTCAATATTAAACACAACTTCATTTGGATAATGCCGAAACTGTGAAGTATGAGCAAAAATGGCTTTTTTTGCCAAATATTTCACATTTTTTGTTATTAACCACATGAAACCTTGATATCAAAGCATTATTCCACACATTCCTTGTATGCAAAAATATGTGTCCATTCCAGGCCAAAATTAAGAGTTTCTATGGACGCATGGAAACTACAATACACATTTTACCTTATAAGTATATACGTAAGCATGCAACAAACATCCATTCAAAATCAATTCCCCGCTTTGGTCCGGTCATTTGGAATTCACTACCGCCCAGTATTCAAAATTCACAGTTTAGCAGGACGTTCAGAAAAATTAACAACTCAAAATATTTCTCCTCGCCAAATACTAGTTTCACAATGCTTCACACTTGATCCGCCACTAGTGTAATTTACGCAACAAGCGTTGTACTTTCTTTTTGTGTATTCAATGCAATGCTAACTAGGCCGGGCTGTTTAGGTAGATGATACGGCCGGGGGGGCCTCCCAGGCCCCCCTCCAGATCTCGGCCATCGACCGCGCGATCACAACGAAAATTGGCACACACATTGCCTATGACGTAATCTAAAGTACCGTGAAGTTAATTAAAAAAAAACAAAATGTATCATTTATGCTAAATTATGCTAATTTATGCATGATTCATGAAATCAGACAATTTGGTATAAATCACTAAATAAAGCTCAAAAGAGGCACTTTTTTTTTGTAAATATTCTTTTCAGTGTCCTTAGCAAATGTAAGAGAAAAAATTGTGCAATCAGAAAAAATTCTTAAGTACTTTGTTGTTTTTTAAATTTCTTATATATTTCTTTGTTTTTTCGACTTTAAGTTTTTCATTGTTTTTTCGATGAAATTCGTCCGCAACATTGTTCCGAGCAAGAAAATATGTTATTTATTGATTTTACTCAATAAAACCCCAAAATAATCATGCTTTTATGAAATTTGCCTGTAAACACAGTTTGCATTGAAATACACGAATTCATGTTTTTGAGCAATTTTTGGTCTGACATGCACGTACATATTTATGCGCAACTTTGGAACCGCGCGCCAGGGCATCGCAAATTTGGTGTCAAAAGATGCGGGAGACTCGAAAGAAAAAAGTCATGAAACGTCGCGGCGATAGCTTAACATGATGGCGATACATCGCGCGAAACGTCATGGGGGGGGGGCGCCTCGGAGGCCCCCCCCCCCCCCCCCCGGCCTAGTTAGGGTTAAGAATACTGAATCAATCCAAATACAATTTCATGTAATGAAACTATAACTTATTAACCACCTCAAACAAAAAACCCCATCCGATTCACTTCATTGGTCAAAGAGAAATGAGAAGTTTTGTTCAGCATGTCAGGAATCCCTTCCCTCCAAGTTCTGTCCATTGTGTTCACACATTATGCAGTTGCAAGAGCATCTAAGTGCTAATCTTGGAAGAATCAGACCCATGACATGCTTTACAACGATTCACATGTCTCTGTGACCACTAAACCAAACTGATTAGGGTTTTCTGCATAATGTAGCTAAGATGTCATATTTTAAGATCCTGAAATAGCATTCAGACAGTTCAATCATATCTTAAGTTATCAATGCGAAAATTTGATTGTAATTTTTTTTTGGACATACTGTATAATCGAAACCCTTCACCTATGTAGGCCAATGTGTGAGAAGTTCTCAACCTCTTTAATCAAATCATCCAAATGATGGAATTCCTCAAATTTAGGTCGGCCTGTTTTTGTGAATTTTCTGAATTCTACAGGATCGATTTTAATGAGATAAAAGGTCTCCTTTCTGTGCCAAAGACGGTAAGCGGCATCATAAAGCAAACAACAACAACAAAGAACAAAAACACACACACAAACGGCAAAACAAAAACAATGGAGTCGTATGCATCGAGAGATAAGAGAAATGGCACCTGTTAATGGGTATCATCAAATTTTCTGGTACAACTTTGTAATCATCGATCACCTCTACTTGATCCTCATACAGCCAGTACCAATCTGTCGTCTTCTCTGCCATTAAGTCCTCTCGGTATATGAGCGTTGAAACGCAAACGTGACTTTTCCCGCCAAAACGCTTGTTGTCATGGTTATTCGTGGACCGCGGCTCGTACTTGATTGAGCCTTCAGAAAAGTAATTTACAAAAATGCTAATTTAACGATGATTGTGCCTTCAGAATACGGCCCATGGGACCAGTCCCTTTATCTGTAAATGACTCCACACTTCATCTGAGTGATCTTGACGGCATTCGGTGGACGATGATTTATCGACGATGATTTACAAGCAACAATAAATGCCAGTGAAGACCATGACCAGGCGCCATTCGATTGGTTTTGTCAGAATTATTATTCTCTTGAAACAATTTGGGTGAGGAGCCGGTCTTTTAATAAACCGAATTCATAGCGTTGCAATAGCAAGCAACGTGCGAACGTTACTGACCGGCAGCGCGAACAAACTGAGAAACTGAATAGTTTCGATATATCGACAATCGATATATTTACTGGCGGGATTAGTGTGGATTTCGATCTCGATAGGAGCTTATCGTTTGAATCCATCGTAATACGTAAGCAGTTCGTTTTGCTCCAGCCTGCTTATACATGGTATAGAAGTACATGTATCACATCCGGGCAAATTTCCTAGAGTAGTTTTCACTTCGCTGCAAGTACACAAAGGATTTGAGACAGTCGTGAATCGGAGATATCCGTTGTATTCACGGGCATTATACACAAGATACCATGGAATCATATAACGCCTCAAGCTCACCGGTGAACGTAGAATCTACTCTGATGGGAAGTTATCTCCATCGATGTCTTGTGATTGGCGCTTTCACACCTCTCGCCATCGTCATTGTGATCGGCAACGCTCTCGTCATGCTCGCCTCATGCGGGGAACCGACGCTGTGGGAACCAAGTTACCACTTCTTGGCTTGTCTGGCGCTAGCGGATCTCCTGGCGGGTCTGGTTGCCATACCTGTAGAAGTCTTCAAAAGACTTGTTCGAAGTCACGCTACTTGCACTGTGGAAACGGCAGTCTATTTCTCAATCTGGTCTTACATCTTCACCGGGGTATCTTCTGTGGTCATCGTACTGGTGAATATAGACAAATATATCGCCATAACTCGACCCCTACGGTACGTCTCACTGGTTACCTCCAGACGGGTTGTCATTGTGGTAGTTGTGGTGTGGGTGGGTTGTTTGACGTACGGTTTCATGTTTGCCTACGGCTCAAACGATGACCAATCTCTAATTGAATATTGCACATCTGTGCCGACACCTGGCAGCAGAGTTCACCACTTCGTCACCAGCACTTTTATCGTCGTGTTCAGCGTTGCCGTCATCGTCAGCAACCTCCGGATTCTCGCCATCGCCAAATCCCAGGCGCGCCGCATCCAGATGGCCGCTCCTCACCACCCCATGGGCATCCCTCCTCCGGGACCAAAGCTCAAGCAAGAGGTGAAAGCAATTCGCTCTATTCTACTTCTCGTAGTCATCTTCTGCGTCAGCTTATTCCCGACATGCGTTTGGTTTGCCGTCGAGTATTTCTTCGATGTAAGCCATCTTGCTTTCTTACTCGCAAGCGACATCAGCTTTTTCCTCCAAAACATCAGTTCAGCAGCGAACCCTTTCATCTACAGCACTAAAAATCCCTTCTTCCGGAAGGCGTTTAGGAAGATGTTCCCAGTCTTTTTCAAGTGGTTCGATGGTAACAACGTTAACGTCGATGTATAAAGTTAAATGATCGTTGCACAATCTACTTAACTCAGCCTGAACAAAATATTGATGTGTAACAGACCATATCATTATAAAAAAAGAGAAAAAAAAAAGGAAAAAAAAAAGGGGAGGGGGGTTGTTGGAGGGAGGATAACCGCTTGGCTATAATCTTAAGGGATACAAATTTCACTTTTCTTTTCGGGTATCATCCTCGTGAGATCATCACGTCATATTAATGACCTGCTTAGTGTATCATGGTTTTGTTGTAAGTTTGCTTGTTTTTTAATTGATTGTTTGTTTGATTGATTGATTGATTGATTGATTCTCGTACTTTGGTGTCCTCAATAAGAATTCTTCGTTAGGCCTTTACATTGGATATTACAACAAATATAATAGGTATACAACTTGTATATACATAAAATGCATTCAAGTGCACACACA
The DNA here is from genome assembly GCF_964275005.1 of Diadema setosum. Taxonomy (NCBI): domain Eukaryota; kingdom Metazoa; phylum Echinodermata; class Echinoidea; order Diadematoida; family Diadematidae; genus Diadema; species Diadema setosum. The sequence continues at coordinate 2,556,063 of NC_092690.1, forward strand.
AACATCACACAAACTGGAAGAGAAACTGCTTCATTACCTAATAATAGAAGTAAAGGCGTACACACTGGTACAGATGGGTGATGTTCGTTAGTCTGAAAGCTCTTTCTTTCGAAACTCACAAATTTGGTACACATGAGTATATTCTTCGCAAATCTTAAAATGAAGGAATATGTAGAGACGACGAGTCCTTAATACGAGCCTTCGAAATTACCAACCTTCTTTCATTTTCTAATTAGCAAACCCTCGGAATAACGAACCTTTTTTTTTTTTTCATTGCGAACTTAATTAGTACTTATTATTTCATTTTTGAACCTCAGGAATAACACATCTTCAGGACAATTAACTGTTACTATACAGATAATGTCAGCAATTGTGATAAAGGTGATAGGTTTTCCTTGTCAATAGATACGCTTCCATTTTCTCTCAAGTGATTCGAATGCAATTATAGGCCTAATAATCGTAACATTTCCTTGTAAATCGTAAAAGGTCAACAGTATATAAAATCCTCTTTTTATTATAGATCGTGATTTTGCGAAAACATTCCATTTTCTGCTCACGAGACATTGTTATTAATACGCTTGTTAAGGATGACGTTTGAGGCCATCAATGACTGTAGATCACTGCGAGTTGCAAACATAATGCATTACAAAGATAAATTATTAAACAATAAATTATCCTATTTTTCATATTCATGTTTGTATCATTTCGTAAACATCCGAGCTATGTAGCATACAGGTTGAATTCTTGTCCGTTTACATCTTATATTCTATAAGTCCGAATGATTGACATAAATACTGGAAAACGAGTTTGATATTTGAGTCATTTATGAAGTGACAAAACGTACAATGTCTCACGAACATACTTGTATCTGGCTCTCAGTTGGATCTGTGCGGGCGGAAGCTGGTCTTATGTTAGCCACTTAGAATCTTTGTAATTTTCTCGGTATATACAGAAGGGGGTCATCCCACAAGACCGTACTCTCCCGCTCTCGACGGTAGATCTCCCGCCGAAAGCCTATTTTTGCAAAATCTCCTGTTCTCCCGCTTGAGATTTAATTTCTCCCGCTTGAAATGATTTTTTACTTAGTGTCATCGTATGTAGAAAAATAAGCCTTAGATAGCACAAGATAACATCTAGAACCCTAGAGTAGGACCCCGGCAGCAAGGAACTTCGCTCCGCGCACATCAAGTTGGAGTCTCCCGTTTGCTAAGGGTTTCAGGCGGGAGAATCTCCAGAATCGCATCAGAAGGTGCTTGGGGTTGGAGTCTCTAATACCGACACCCACGAGTCACACTCTACTGTGCACACGAGTTCGTCACTGAAAGGGAGGTCCATGGGTCATACAGCTCACGAGTCATACAGCCCATGAGTTCGACGCTGGGCAAATAAAGCCCATGAGTTCGACATGTCTAGGTAAAAACAGCCCACCAGTTTGACAGATACAACACGGGCTTAATGTGTCGGTCTTGTGGGCCTTGTTAGCTTAGTGTCGAACTCATGGGCTGTTTAACTCATGGGCTGTATGACTCGTGGTGTCGGTCTCGTGACGTGCACCCTACAGAACTACGTATATGTACTACATTGTACCTTGTACATGTGTCTTTGCCGTATTGATAATCAATGTTCTTTCTTTTTTTTTTTTTTTGTGTTCATGTTTGTGTATTCTTTCATAAAATGAAAATACATTGTACACATATAGTTAAACTTTTGTCATCCGTGGCTGTTCCTACACACATGTAAATTAACATGCGTGTTGTAGTTTCTCCGTTTAAATAAAATTATATACACATGTACACACACACATATATATAGGCCTACATAATATCTAAATATGTATACATACATATATTCACACATATACAATGTTATTATACATACATGTATATAATACACACACACACACACACACACACACACACACACACACATTATACATGTATATCATAATCTTATGAAACCATAGTACAGGTACTAGTATCATCATAATCATCGATCATCACTATTAATGTACACTCGTATTTGAATTTGATTGCTGGTCTGTATAGAAGTTGGCAGCCTAGTGATATCCCTATCTTGAATGTACATGTACGTGTATTTTTTTTTTTTTGTGCGACACAACCACTTACAACACACACACACACACACACACACATACGTCATGACCAATACCATACCACCTCCTACAATCAAGAACAAACAAATCACATCACCTTATAATACTTTTATCTGTGTGTTTTTTTTTTTGTTTTTTTTTCGCTACCTCTTAAAAGCATGGGATAATTTATTGCAATATAATAACCATATTTTGTATATCTTGTATGTGATTTCTTTTATCTGTGGACTTTTGATTTGGTCTGTATCAAAAGTAATCCAGTCACTGTTCAAACATTTTGATGGACAAGCTGTACCCTGACAAGTTGATACAAGTGTATGTGAGATACAATGTTTGTATGTGTAAAACTTGTACCTCGTTCAGTCTCGTCAACTGGACATGATTCACCGAGACAAGTTTCACATCCGATCAAAGTCACTTCTCCAGTACTGACTGATGAGCAGGAAACCTTCTCCATGAAATGAAAGGGCAATGCTCAGCAGCTTTCTCTTTGTCTCAACACCAAGGAATCTTCCAGAAGTCCACCGAGTTGAGAAAAAATTCTCTCTGTGATTTCCAGATAAGTCCTGGCCCCCATTTCTTATAAAGTTGATATGATAGCAACTTTAGCTGGAGTGGGAATTAAACAACAAGAATCCAGAGCTCTTCCTGATTGGCTGTTGCTATGGGAAGTTGGCAATCCAGCAAGAGTTGCTATCCTAACATCTTTCATGAAATGGGGCCCAGGTGTCCTGAGCCAACAAGCAATTTTACCATTTTCGACCCAATGTGTGTATAACAATAAATTGAAGTATATTGATGCTTATAAAATTCCCAGAAGCAACCGCATAAAGATTAACAAGAGTGAGTTTATGGAACCCTACTGGATCAGAAAAGTCAACAGACCAAGCAGCTTGATACACATGTATAAAGCAGTTTTATCCTGCCACATTACTTGAGACACGTGAGGAAAGATAGAAACAATGACACCAGGTTTTAAAGTTTGATAAACTTCTTTAATCTTACAATCAGAGGTTGTAAAATTCACACATTTCCATTTTGCCAGAAAAGCAACTCACAAACCTTTTTTCCCCCCCAATTCAGAGTTCATGCCAAATCATTCTTTAGATCTTTGCATCAATTCATCAAGGTATGTGAAACAGGACAGATCATCACATTCAAATGGCAAATTAACAACTAAATTCACTGAAAGATTGGTCACATAGACGTACATCTACATGTTTTATTTCACAGTGATATTAAAAGTGTTAAGCTGCTCTTGCAAATATTACTTGAGCAAACTTTTACATCAAGATTTCCACTCACAAACCCAGGTGGACTGTGTGTATTTCAATGACATTTCCCTGACATTTGAACTCTACCCTGCGACTGCAATACTGCAAGTATGCATCAAGGGCCATTACTGCTGGTCTATTTTTTCTGGTGTAATGGCAAATGTTGTTTCTCACAAAATTGAAACGTGCATCGAGTGCATGGACAGGTACCACTGCAAAGCACAAACACCTGTCGGCACGATCAAAATACAAATACACTCTTGGAGACTGCTAAATATACAAGTGAGGCGAGAGGGAAGGAGGGCGGGCTTAGATGTATCCATGAGGTTCGTAGTCTGATTTCACGTTGTAGCCGATGATGCTTCTCCTCCCGATCTGTTCGCCGATGAAGAACCAGAAAGCCACCTCTGCACAGACCAGAGTGTTTAACCACGCCTCCTATAGAAGAAATGCACCGAGCCCAAGATTACAGGTAAGGAAAGATATTTACACAGCTGAACATATACCATAAAGACTGCTAAAAATATGCACCAAGGCACCGGCAAACTTACATACAGGTTGTATAATACTGTACAGCCAGTCTCATTAGGCAAGAGTAGTGCACATTTTTTTTTTTTTTTTTTTTTTTAACATCAACTGTCTGCTCTCTTTATAAACAGAACAGAGTTCCTGTACATTTTATGGGATTATTAAAAAAATGAATGCAGTGTATCAAGTACATGTACATGTACTTATTTTCTTTATAAGACAAAAATCCTTCGTACCAACAGAATTAAAATGTTACCATATTAACAAAAACTACAAGCAAATAATTTGAAATCCAAATTTCCACCAGCCTATGTTATGAGTGATCTACAACATAAATGAGGATTTCCATTTACAGTTGAACCTCTATTATCCGGCCTCCCTTTATCCGGATCTCTCTATTATACGGACGCAATCTCGCCATGATTTTTTTTTTTTTTTTTTTTATGATTACGGGAGGAAAGGGGGATTCCCAACTCCTTGAGAACTCCTACACAAACACACATGAATTACATATTACTTCCAACATGATCAACATACATTACATCAAATTTCCTTCCATACTGCTTACCCTCAGACATTTTAACATCCCCAAACATCCCCAAATGTAACAATGAAAAGGTTGCAGTATACACATTACTACATGTGGTACTACAATGGGCTACATGAGTACATATCGTGTATGTATATGTGTACATGTATAAAGCATTGAGTCTCCCATATCCGGCCAAATCCCTTATCCGGATGAGCCCCGGTCCAGACTTGTCCGGATACGAGAGGTTCAACTGTACTTATAGCTTTGCCCTGGTGATTGCTGCAAATAGATATCTCTCTTTCTCTTAATTCTAATTTGTTTTGATGAAGAAAATATAAAGAAAATTTAATGAAATTTGATTTTACGTGAAAAATACTCATTCTCTTGACTTTGTACGCATACATTTTTCCGTTCATCACTGTACATCCCAATCATGAATTCAACCACTCGTGAAACTATCGGGGAAGTCCCCACTTACGGAAATTTAGACTTGCTAAATATATTGTGTATATGACATGTATACAATATGTAGTAAGGGATCAAACGTGAAGTGTACATACCTTGACTGTAAGTTGTGCCCATTTGCCTGTCCTTGCTGCCTTGATGATGTCCATTACACCTTTCTGCACGGCAGGGAATTCCCCAGGAGTGGGCGGGACAAGTTCTACCTTGGCATAGTACCAGAACTTGGCTAGCCGTGGCTTTGAATACTCTACAGCTTCTGCAAATATGAAAACAACAAAAATGCTTGTTTGTTTTTTCCCATTGTAATACACATTTTGCTCTCAAAAACAACAAACGATGAAAAAAACAACAAAAAGGAACAAAAACAAATACACACAATGGACCTGTGTGCACAAATAAACAAAATTTTAAAAATCTCTGTGCTTTTAATAGTTAGACAGTAAAGTACTGTTGATGTACAATGTACAAATGTACTGTAGCTGTCTGAATACACAGAAATCTTCTTCAGATTATACAGTATGTCCCCCCCCCCCAAAAAAAAAAAATATTTTAAAAAAAAATTGATTTAGCATCGATAACTTTCAAAATACAATGTAATTGAGCAATCCTAATGTTATTTCAGGGTATGAAACTACAATTTATGACTTCTTACATCTTGCAGAAAAGGCCATTGAATTTGGTTTAAGTGGTCACAGAGAAATGTGGATCATTGCAAAGCACGTCATGGGTCTGTTTCTTCCAAGTTTAGCACTTGGCTGCTCATGGCATCATAACACAATGGACGAAACTTGGAGGGAAGAGATTCTTGACACGCTCGACAAGGATCCCCATTTCTTTGTGAATACTGATGCAAACTGGATGGGCTTTTCTGTAAGATGCCTGTTATAAGTTATAGTTTCATATCTTAAAATTGCCTTTTGATTTATTCACTAGTTTTTAAGTTATTGTTGCAGAGACTCCCATTGTATTTTTTTTTTTTTTTTTGGGGGGGGGAGGGGGCAGACAGTATTTAAACAGATGAGATATCACAAAATGCAATGTACATACTTTTACATTTCTTTACTGAAACACACATCTCTTTCATATGTGTGATTTTATACAATTTCTTTGGATTCACTATAACCTTCTGTAGCACACGTGCTGGTACCAACACATTTCACAACATACATTGTTGTTCCATAATACAATGTACTTTGATCAAAACAATTCGATGATTCTTAAATACAGAGCTAGCTGTGGAACATGTTGATTAAACTGATATTCACATTCACTTTGCTCTCCACAAGAAATGCATTTATACACTTTGTACTAAGGTAATTTAAGCGATGGCTATCAACCATTTTCAGGATTATGTAATCCAGATTTCTATAATGTGAATTATATGTATTCTATGAATGTCAAAAGTGTTTTTTGAAGCAAATCTAGAAGTCACAGAACTGCTGACATTACATAAAAAGGACAATATTCTACAGTGTAAATGCATTTTTTTAAATGGACTAATGAAACCTCATCTGTTATAAGTTTTGTATTCAACTTTGTTGAGAAAAGAAGTCTGCTCTTCTCAGCTAACTGATATGCATCATAATTATGCAGATCAACATTCTGTAAGTTCAGACTAGCTATTGTAAGAATTACAGTAATCTTAATTTTGCCCTTGGAGTTTTCAAAACTAGAAACAGTCAGCACTGGTACTTTCACAGCCATGTCAAATGTACCATGTACAGTGTACATACATGTACATTGTACCTCACACAACCAAAATGCAACAAGCAGATTTGAATTAAATTTTGTCAGGAACGTGTTGTTTACATGTTGTTTGCATTTCAATACAAGCTGTGTACAGTTGAAGTCCCGAGATTGCAGTGTACAAAAAAACATATACAACAAAGTTGACTAGATACAGTAGATTTTCTAGTAAATTCGACTAGAAGTAGAACTAGAACCTCTATCAAGTCTCCATCATTACATTTGCGATTAATCCCAAGCAAAGTAATCCCAAGTCCCTGTGGCCCTATCACCTATGGATTGTACTTTCAGATCCATTTCTGCCTTTTCATGAAACAGAGATGGTGAGAATGGAGTGGAAAACATTGCATAATTTGTACTTGTAGGAAAATAAACTTGCCTGAAAACCAATAAAAACTTACATGTACAAAAGGTAATCTATGAAAAATGACAAATTTTCTTTGCTTCATGAGGTGGTGTGTGATGCAATTGTGTGAGAGTTGTTGTTACTTATTTCAACACAATTGTAGTTACAGCAATATCAAGCCCCTCCTCTCTCACAGTCACACGTGTGGTTGTACAACATCCAGCCACTTTCAGCCAAATTAGCAATCACTGAATACAATCACAGGCGTGTGGCTGGAAATGGATGCCGGTATACAAATTGTACATGTAGGCCCTACTATACACAGGTCACAGCCCTCTTGCTGTACACAAGACAAGTGTCACAATGCGTGACGCTTCGCACGGCGTATATCGTTAATACTCATTAGGGAGCTTTAGATTTGCGGCGCGGACGTTTGAGAAGATTGTGGTGGACGTTCCCCTCTCCCCTTGCGTTGTGCTGAAAAGTCACTGAGTCAGAGCTACCAAGTCTCACGCATTCTGCGTGAGACTCAAGCATTTAGGGTCTGTCTCACGATCTCACGCATGGCACCCATTTTTTTCACGCATCTGGTGAAGTCTGCAATTTGGGCCAAAAATAAGGAGCATAGCTCAAAGGATTAAAGTGATAGTTGCAATTGAAGGTATATTTCCCTTTTGCCTTTCAAAATTACATGTAGTAAAAAATAGTCACTTAAGTATGCACCAGGTCGCATCATTAAGAGCTAATAATTAAAAAAAGCTCCCTACCATGGGAGGGGGACACCCTCCTCATTCGCGTGCGCATGCATGCGAACGCCGAGCTCCGAGTCATAAAAATCTCACTCATAAAAGTTTTTTGAACTTGACATCTCTGCTGAGTTTTAGATTACGCTGGGACGCAATGTATAAAAAATAGAATGGCACCCCAATGTTTGTACATGAAGTTCTCTACGTTGTGAATTGAGCAGATGTAAAAATACTATATTACTGAATAGACACCTAGCCCAGAACGCGTTCTACTGTACATTGAAGTAAAAAACTCGGATGACGCAAGACGCGTGTTTTTGTGCATGCTCCGAACTTTTCTTTTTCCTCTGAACATCCCCGTCGGCGTCGCGAAAATCTAAGTTGAAGGCTCTCTAATAGTCAGGCTAGAGCAAAAAGTAGGGTGCCGTACATCAAATCTAGATTCTCTATTTGTATATGCTATGCACAGATCATGTTAGATTTTATTTTTGCCTAGGAGCGCAGCTTCACCTTATTTTTACTTGATTTTACAGACACACGCGTGTGGCTAGTATGATATTAGAGTCTAAATGTGTAAATTAACTGCATCAACTTTACGCGCAATGTCCTGGACCTGGTACAGGTCATGGACGGTGTAGCATTAGACTAAATTTATGTCATGAGAGTCATACAATTATAGCAAACTTCAGTCACTGAAATCTGAATTTCAGCCTGCCTGTTTGTTACGGCGTGCCATGGCAATTGGAATACGGTATCGCATTTGACCGCTGCTGCATGCTGCTCTGCTGCTTGACCGAAAGATCGGTCTGTATCTGTCCGTCGGGGAATGTTCCGCGGAGACTACGTCTGGCTTCACGGATCCCCTCCGTATACGGAGGACAGCGTCAATGGCAAAATATAAAAGAGTCCTCCGGACAGACGGATCTTTCTGTCTACTCTGCTGCTAGATGCTGAGTGCTGGTCGGTACAGCAGTGTCAGATGGTACACTGTACATGAAGCACGTACACATACACACTGCACTAAAACGTTACAGCACACTGTCTGTACTAGGCCTTACACGGTGCCGTATTCACGTCACAACACACACGACACAAGTAACACGAGAGAATGCCTATCATAGATTGGTGAAAATTCAAGCATTGGTTGTAAATTAGCCTACAGAACTTATCCTGTGGTAAGTATGATGAACAATAAACGCACCTGAAGCAAGTTTAGGACCTTGCGTTGCCAAAGAAGTGCCTAATCTTTGGCCAACTCCAACGAGTTTCTGTGCTGCACGAGCCATCTTTCCGCATGAACAAACCGGCAACCGGAAGTCAGAGGTCGAATTTATCGATATGAGGTCATGCGATATCGATACTAAACTGGCTATCGCAACAATGCTCCATGCCATGCACACACTACTCCATGGGTATGTTTTGCTTGTTTGTTTGTTTTTGAGTACAAAACAACGTATGTAACATTTTTTTTTTTTTGGTTGTATATGTAAAAAAAAAGGCATCATTCTGTGGTGTAAAATCACTCTAATGTTAAAGGAATGTTATCAAAGTTTTGTGCAAATCACAAGATAAGATAATGCATGAACCATTAAGGAATATGGTACATGTACATACACTTTATGTAAGTTTCAATACGTTCAAACTATACAAAGAAATCTCATTTTTTTTTAAGGCTTATCATCAGTGATACCAGTGGAAATACACATGCATTTGCCCTATTCAGACACAAATTGTGTCTTCCTGACTGGTACATGTACCAAGGATTTTCTGTTTTTAGTCATAAACTGAATTCTGTAATTTATTCTGCTTTGTGTTTCTTTTGTTCTGGTGGTATGCCATCTTGAATTCTCTCGCGCTTGGTCGTGAACCTGTTTCCCTTTCTCATCCCACTTCTTATAGGTATGATTTATTATTTTTAGATGAAACAAAAACCCAGCATTAGTGCTTCAAAATGATTCAATAATGTGAGTCAGGGATAGAAACAATCAATGTAAAAGTTTGAATCAGTAAAATCGATGTAAAATATTGTTAAATATACAAAATGTGAACAATAGTTATGATAAAATGTTTCTAGACTAAACCGTCTACAAGTATGGTTTATTGAGCAAAATAGTGATAACTCCTTATATTTTAGGCTTTATTGCGAAAATATTGTATGGTAGGATGTTTTGTGATACAACTGACCAACACATATGCATCAAAAGTGATATCTTGAACATTTTTAAATCACTGCTCCCAAAGGTAAACACTGGACCTTTAATCATATATCTCCTTTAAACTTTTTTAAGCCTGCATCTTTGTTCATGATTATGATCATTTTTTTCTTTCTTTCTTCCTTTCTTTCTTTCTTTCTTCTTCTTCTTCTTCTTCTTCTTCTTCTTCTTCTTATTCTTCATCTTCGTTTTTATCATTCTTCGGTCACAACCATTCACTTACAGAACCTCCCGAACAATGCTAAAGCAGACGAATTAAGGGAACCAGTGACTCACAACGCCCTTATTGACCTCTACAATGACGTCATGAATAAATAATCTTGACAACAAATTTAACAGCTATCCCTTCATAATAATTAGACAGCCGTCACTGCTGAATATTGCAACTGGATATAATGAACCACTGCGGCGGATATGTTTTCTTTTATTTACAGATATGTATTTCAATGAAGGAAGTCTACTGTATAGGCCTATGTCTTGTGTACAAACTTTTTCGTGAAACCATTACTTGATGTCGAAGGATATAAACATTCGTTGTAAATTGGGTACCTCTACATGCAGTATACAAAAACCAAAAAAAAAAAATCTTTATGCTCATACACCCTATATATATTATACATAAATACGATAAATATCAACCTTTATTGTTTTGTTGATTGATCAAAAGTTTTCTTGAGCGTCCTTATTCAGTTCATATATTGTTCTTGATATATATGCACAGTAAGTTATACTCATGGTAAAATAGGCCTATTCGTTGTACAGATTTGGAGATTTTTTTTTCATACGCATATGCACTGGAAATGAAAATTCTCAGAACTCAGTATTCCTTTAAAAGAAGAAAAAGGCCATAGTCACAAATTGACTTCATATTTTGTCTAACCATGTTGGTATCACCATTATAACAATCACTCTGGCCCATTTCTTATGCAATAGTTTGACAGAACTACGTTTTTAATAATCTGTCAAGGTTTATTGGCATTGATGGGACTCTCATGCCATTTAAGATTTGTAGGCCCTGTAGATAATAATAATTAAAAAAAAGGACAGTTTTGCATACATCCATGATAGTGGAGGGGGTTAAGAAAAAGCATCCTCATCCGTAGAAATTTGGAACGTGCCGGAATTATAGTGGCAAGCCAGGGTAGTCGAGAAACGATAATCCCTTTCATCACCCAGAGAACCACACTCGAAAAAGTTCTGTTCTCGTGACCTTTGCCCCCGCCTCAAAGTTGAGCCTACTTAATCTCAAAATAAAATTGAGCTGACGAGGGGCGAATATGGATGATATTCGAGCGTGCGGCGGTTGAGCGGTTGCTCAACGAAACAAAGATGTAAAAGGCGAATATGCGCATCCACTCGCTCCCTCTCTCTGAGAAAGTGATTAGCACGAAAGAACCAATTCATTATAGTGAGGTCGCGTGAATGACAATGCCAAAGTTTTGCTAAATCATGTAGGTTTGATTGTGATGATTGACGCGAACAGCTGACAAAGGGATCATGAGTGAAATGGAAACTCCGACACAGCAATCAATCAAGGGAACTTACTGTGCATGTTCTTGATGTGTGTGCTCATTACGAGTGAATCTTGGTGTGCGCATGCGTGATTTTCTTCTCTCTTTGGCACCAGAGTTGGAATTCACATTACAGAAAGTTTGTGAGAAAACAGCAAGAAAGGCTTTTCATATTGACTGTGTGTTAATGATTGTGAATGAATGAACCACAACTGATTGTAACAAAAGGTATATTATTCTGTACTAATATACCATTACTTTTGAAATTGTTTCTAATCAGTTGCTTATTTAAAAAAAAAAGTCCTATCGTGTGATCCTGATCCTATTTTCTTATCGAGTGAATTCTGTTATCCTTATTCTTAGTGTCTAAAAATAGTCAATTCAACAAACTATATAATTCAAACATTTGATGAATTTGGTCATTGCTTTGTAAACATAAATTGATAGTCTAGACTATAACCTGTCCATTAACTTTGATAACTAGTGTCAATATTCTTTGTTGTTGTTGTTGTTGTTGTTGTTATTATTATTATTATTATTATCATTGACTGCCTAGACGATGTGGACAAATTCTAGTAATAAAGTGATCTCCGCCTATTCATTCAATATTTTGATAAACTGAAACAAAGTGTGTAATATTACTCAAGATAAACTAAGTTCGAGGGTGCCATTTAATTTTTTACCCAACATGCACGGTGAAAATAAAAAAGTTTGGTTCGTGTTCTGACACTTTTTAAGGTCAGCTTTAAATCCGAAGAAGAGGAAAGAGAAAAAGAAGAAAAAGAAAAAGAGGGATGATGATGAAGAAGAAGAATCGAGAAGAAGGAAGAGGAGGAAGAGGAAGAAGAGGAGGAAGAGAAGGAGAAGGAGAAGAAAAATATATCAAAAAGATGCCAGAATTGCACCACATCAATGGCAACATTGCTTTATCTTTTTTATTGTCGTCATCATGAACATCTTCCTTTTTGTGTGTAACCTTGACGAAGCTATAGCTTTCAATGAACCCTATATCCATGTCGGTGTAACATTATCGCTCTGTGTCATGCACTGACCGCAAAGAGATCTAAAATATATTTCGGCTTGGAAATATAATTTACTTCCTCACTCAGCGGAATTGCCATCAATGAGGACATTGCTAGTTTTACTCGTTCCTGAAACTTTGTGATATTTTCATAGGGGATCACGTGTACCTGTTTTCGCCTCACTGCCGGACAAATCGTCTTTCAGTACAAGTGGAGTATAAGATAGATTATAACAGTAAGAAGGTCGTATATAACGAATTTTGTACCCACGAAGCCTACAAGGTGAGTTATGTCGCTTAGGACTTTATTTCAAGACACGTTAAGATTTCTCTGCATTTCCAGGACTGTCAGACACAACTGATGGCAGGACTTTGTTTGTTTGTTTTTTTAATAATGTGATGGATATGCTTGATGTTTATAATAATAATTATATGACATGCAAATGTCTTTAGATGAAAACTCATCTCATATTTCGACAATCTCAGTGTATAGCAGAGTATACATAATTTGGAATTTCTTGTGTAATGAATTTTTCCACAAGCGAAATAATAACTGAAATGATAATTATGAAACCTTTTGGGCTGCTAGTTAAGGGAAATGCTAACTTGAATGCAATACGCACGTAAGATTATGATTATTTTCTCTAGAATTTTTTTGAAACTGCCGGTTCCCCTTCATCGCAAGAGACGAAAAACTATATAGATATTAATTTTTGCGCATTCTCCATTTAATACACTCCTTTTTTAACAGGATTGATTGCTTGACAGCCAGAGAAAATGAATGTTTTGAATGCTGCATGTGTCACCGTATAAGTATACCCGAAATGAGTTGTAAAACAGAAAAAAAAAGTTCGTCACTTCATTGCCTGGACGGTCTATACATACTTGTGAAAATACCAGTCATCTCAGAGTAGATTACGATTACATGAATGATAGACAGCCTAAATATCTCACCAGTGTACAATGATATTCATGTGGCAATATTTCAGGATCCTGACATCTCACGGTAGTATGGATGTCTCGTATAAATGACGACGCAGCAAAAATATACTTCATTGAGGACAAATTGGACTAATTGAAATTCGCAATTGAGGAGGTGCTAAATCGCAGCATCGTTGTATATAGGGTGGTTTCATGTATATTGTGCCTGCTTTAAATCCTCTTGGAATTAAGGAATATCTTGGAGTGAAATGCCAGTTTAAAATCGTTGTAACCAATTATGAATCTAATATGGACAGTTTTCAGATTACAAAGCATCGATAATCAAAGTTGATTTTTCTATGTTTAATTTGATTCAGTGAAGAAGGGAAAATGAAACACTGTTTTGAGAAAAGATGTTATGCAAAATGTTGCTGCAATCGTTCTGCGTTCGCATAAATGACATTCATGTTTTGGGAATTTCCTTTGAGCGACAAGAAAGGAAGAAGGTATAGACACAACGTATCAGTTCAATATTTTAATCAGTGATAGGTAATGCGTGTTGATGATAAATCATTCTGTAATTTTGAGGAGACCATCACATGCATTGATTCTTCTGTTTTTATTTAGATGATGAAGACAAAGAAATACATGGCACTCTCTATCTTGTGTGGTTGCCTGTATCTCGTCATCGTTCCAGTATGTGGTAAGTTTACTATCCCAGGGGCGGATCCAGGAATTCAGTAAAAGGAGGGGGGGGGGGGGCGCAAACAATATTTTGGTGCTACTTCCGGGTTTCACCCCATTTTTTTTTCTTTTTATTTGAATTCTTTTGTTTTAACAACAAATAAAGAGGGGGCGCCCGGTGCACACTCCCCCCTCTGGATACGCCACTGCTATGATTCAGCATGAGGCGTTAGAGGTTGCAAGTTTGAAACAAATCAGGGACGCTATTTATTTTATGATACTAACTTGAACAACCACCAATATGAAAATGTGTATGAGCATAATGACGATAAGAGTTAGTCATAACGAAAAATCATTTCTGAAAAATTACGTGCGTTATATAAAGGTGAATTAGGAACTGAAAGCGGACAGTTCTAATATAGATATTAGAAGTACTATGATTGATAAGTGCAGTAGACTTAATAGCAATGCCGTCGGCATTTGAGATAGAGATAAAGAGAGAGAGAGGGAGAGGGTGAAAGAGACAGTACAAGTGCAGAGACTACTTCAATACCCACACGATGCACAGAACCAAACCCAAAGAGCAGCAACATTAGTAGAACACATCAGTGAAAGTTTGAGGAAACTCACACAATCGATGCAAAAGTTGTGAATTTTTAAAGTTTTGGTCTTTTTACTACTGGATCAGGAGACTACTGGAGAGTATGATGTCATGTGTGGACAACAATATAAAGAAAATATGAAGAGAATTTCACACACACACACACACACATTATCTTTCATGAAAACTCCGCATTCCATCAACTTGATACTGACATGTTGAGGGTAGTAATAATTCCCCCTGCTTTCTGAAAGCGGTTAGTCAAGTGCTCTTTCATTACGCTAGAAAAGTGAAAGCATGTTGAATTTTATTTTTATTTTCTTTATATTGTTGTCCACACATGACGTCATGAACTCTAGTAGTCTCCTGATCCGGTGGTTCCAACACCAAAACTTTAAAAATTCATAACTTTTAGTTTTGTACTGATTGTCCGATTTTCCTCAAGCTTTCACTGATTCATGTGCTCTACTAATGTTGCTGCTTTCACTCAATCCACATTGCTCTTTGGGTTTGGGTTTCCTTTAAAGGGGATGGCTAGTAACTGATCAGTGGGAATGCTGGAGGATGATTGTTCCAATCTTTGTGGGAGTCATTTAAGAGTACATTATATCAAGGAGTTCCAACTGCACGGCTGTAATTATTCAAACAGCTGCCATTTTCTATTGATGCACAAAGAAATTCCACAGGTGCACTTGTGCCTTTGATGATCAGGGTTCCATGCCGCCGTCTTTTTGAGCAATCTGAAGATTCATTTTAAACTCCAACATTATATCGTCATTGTTTTGCTTGTTTATTTGTCAAATAGAATCTCTTAATGATAAAGCATATGAAACAAAAGTAAATCCCGTCCAAGATTATGTGCAAAAATGTAAACCTGAGCTGTATGTCGTGAAAATATTTGAAACTATGCTCTCACTATACAAAGCCGATTTTATCATCTTTCCGATCGCTTCCGACAAATGAAACTGATATGGTATAATTTTCGAGTATAGTTCTTTATTCATTTATGTGTGAGATTATAGTGTAAAGTCATGTATAAAATCGAGTAATTTTGATTTTTATTTCATCAATTTTTGTACAGTTTTTATTCGCACATGCCCGTGTCGGTACTTTTAATGTGCCGCTTGTTTTCTATGAAGGGACGGCGAAAAGCAATTACCATCATAAAGACATATCTTCCTTTGAGAGTGACGAGTCATGATGCAATGCCACATGAATCAATATTGTCTTCCTATCTGTGAGGCTGCTCCAGTTTTAGCACATACTTCAAATATTTCTGAGTGGCGGCATGAAACATTATGGGATCTAAGGGAAAGAGACTGTTGTTACTCCATTTCTCAAACCTCCTTGATTATTATACGTGCCGTTAACGATCGCCCCGTCAACAGGCATGCTAACCTGGAAACATTAAACTGCACGTTACTTGAATATGAGACCATTCTGAAGCAAATAATTTTCACACAATACAGTAGATAATTTTATACAGTAATGTACTGTTAAATGAATCCCAAAAGGATTGGAACAATATATCATCTAGCATTCCCACTAATTCCCACTTATCAGTTACTAGCCATCCCCTGTAGTAACTTCCAACACAATCATGGCAATATGGGTTATATGCATGCACTATAACCATTTCTATATCGCCTATATATTGTAAGCCAAAAACCAAACACGATCTGCTTATGGTTTCAGCTGCACCCTACAAGCGGCTGCGATCTCAACGAGACGTCGATGAATCCACTAGTGCCAGCTCGTCCTCCACATCGACATCGTCGTCCTTCGAAAGCGACGAAAAAGATCTCGCAGCCGGGAGCACGAGCTTTATACCAGACGCATCGGCGGCGACATCCACCCAGTCATCCACCGAGACATCATCTTCGACATCGACCACTACCTCGTTACCGATGCCGTCGACCACGGATTGCTGCGCCATCGTCGGTCAGCCCGGGGTACCATCCAGTTGTTGCTCAATCGCCGTGCCATGACCGATCTTCTTCGATATGAATTCATAATACCCGTCAAGTCAAGAGGCGTATGAAATTTCACTCAAGCTATCGGTGTTCTGTCGTTTTACATTTTCACCGAGGAACCCTTGAAAATAATTACGTGTATCTAACTTTCTTGCTTCTCTGTTACTTGGTCGCTTGTGACTTGAACTTGCAAATGTTTGCCTGCACTAACTGTTTGTTGCAAAACGATATAAACAAAATATGTGTCTGCGGTGCTGATAAATGAGAGCATAGAAAATGCAAGGAATACTGCGTGTACTGTTACAAGAAGAAAAATATTAGATTCTAGCGAAAAGTTTTGCAATTTTACAAAATAAACTCCTAGGCTCAAATGAGCCTTTATAACACTCTTGCCTTAGGGTAGATCTAGTGGCAAATAGTCTTCAACCGTCCATTTTTTGGCGTTTTTATTGACATTCATATCAGATCTCCAGTAACGGAATCAGCTGACCAAATGAATGATAGCCATACTCGCTAAGGAGCACAGGTCTACATCTATCCATTTAAAGATTTTAATCAAATTTTCACAATTCTATAATATGCAAGTTGTGTAGTGGTTAACCTCTCGAATCCAAAGAGGTTGAAGAAAATCCTTCGACTTTCGTGAATCTCGATTTACATTAGTGGAATTTTGATAGATGTTTACACGTCAATCCAGTAGCATTTTTTTTTTCTTCGCCAATACTTCGACTTGTGAGAGGTCGGCTTAGGCATAGGAGGTATCACCTCCCTGGCTTAAGCGAGTTTTGACTATTGATACGTGTTTAAACAACGTCTATTGTTCAGAGTGAGTGGTTATTGCTGTACAACAGAATAATCAAACACGAGGTCCATCGATCGAATAAATCCCAAGGGATGGCTGCAGCGCGGCTGGGAGTGTGCCATTGGGCGTATCATTTCCTTCATGTTTGAAATTATACAAAGATCTGAAATTCATCGTATTATGTAATTACAAGTTGGAAGCATCTGGAATAGAATCGCTGTTTTCTTTCACATTTCAGTCAGTGGTCAATCGACTCTTTCATGTACACCTATTATGCATGTTGTATAGCGAAACCTGCGAAGTAGTCTGATGGGCTCCGTCCCTTTTTCCTATCTTTGTGCGATATTTTGCCAATTGCGACAGACCAAGAGAGGGCGCAAGTTTTCTGATTGTGATAATCGAGAGACTGCGCGCCCAGTCACGACACTCTCGGCGTATCGCAATCACGGCCTCATTACGGCATGTCGCGCCCGCGTATACACTGAATCACCGCTACGAGTAAAAAGAGTCTAGAAGCTAGACTAAGCCTGAAGCCTTCTGAGAGCCTTAATATTCCTTGTCTCTTTACACGTGAATAATTAAATGCTTACGATGTGTACTTCCGGGGAATAATATCAGCTGTAAGCCACCAGCACCTTAATCAGGAAGCGAGCTCTTTCACTCAGCCTTTCTTACTCCATGCATTCGTCTGTTTCATGACTCACAAGACGTATTGAAAACTAGGAGAGGCATCGATCATTCTCTAATGTACTATCAAATAATCTGACATTCTGTATTCGCTTCTTCTCATTATTGAAAAATCCAGTGCTTTTCTGGTCTACATTTATTACTATCACCAGACAAGTTTATTTGCTGATGTTGTCGAGAAAGTATCTTTCAATACTTCTGTGCGTTATTATTCACTGTACATAGATAACAATACCATCAGATCATGATTAAAATAAGTAATCCTAATGTTGTAATGTACTGTACCGTTCTATGTGTGATCGCGTTATATTTTTATTCTATTATCAGTCCCTGAGTGTGTAAAATTCTTGTAAACAGGGGCCCATCGAAGACCCAAAGTGGTAATCATTGTCACTACTGAAAATGGGCTACCCTCCGTGTATTTTTCTTTTCTTTTCATGACCTATTATATATATATATATATATATATATATATAAAACAAATAAAACAAACAAACATACATACACACATACATACATACATACATAGGGCACACCAGGCACACTGCAAGAGCAGCCTCTCCAAACTCTGAATGAGGATATACTTGTATTTTTTTTAAACATAAGTAATCATGAGGGAATCTATCCCACGGTGACGTGTGTCATCACCCTTTACATATACCTTGTCAAGGTATTTGTCATTGAGCGGTGTTTTATGTTAACACGTTGTACTCGCTGGATGTAAACAACTTCTTGACCGTGACTTGCATTGGCATTGGAGCATTGGCTTCTTTATCAAATTTATAATTGCAATGCTTGTGTGGCCGTGTCTTCCCTTTGACGTAAGTTTCGGTAAATGTTGGATGTGTGAACATTCAATTATAAAAAACAAACAAACAAACAAACAAACACCAGACATGTTTATGATATAATATTATAATCATTATGTTGAGTGGGAGAGAAGTCACAATACTAAATATTATATACTGGTATACCCAGCATGTTTCAACTTTGAACACTGGTAGTACACTATCAATGATTTATGTACGATCCAAGTAAACTCCGTTATGATCGATTGTTAATGGGTGCGTGTCACGAGCTCGACGCCCACGAGTCGTGAAGCCCACGTACAGCTCACGAGTCATACAGACCACGACTCATACAGCTCACGAGTCCTACAGGCCACGAGTCATACATCCCACGAGCTATTCTAGACACTAAGACCCATCACTAGCTTGATACCTTTATGCAATATTAGACCCACAGAGCTATGAACAGATCACGAGCTTGACACTGTACATCTCCGGGTATGACAGGGCTGATCCACGAATTCCGTAAAGAGGGGCGCCTTTGCAAAACTAAAGGGGGCGCATGCACCCCTTCCATGTTCGAGTTTTTCTTGGTTTACTTCTTTTGTTTTAAGAAGAAAAAGAAAAGAGGGGACGCGCGCCCGGTGCGCCCCCTCCTGCATGGATCTATACCGCTGATCACATGCAGGACTTGAGGTATATAATACCCAGGCCCTGTAATATGGGACGTATTTAAGCAGTTGTTAATTATTTTTATTGTCGAGCTCATAGACCCCTTTGCATATAGAGTTGAGCTCATGAGTTTTTGGTGTTTTTTTTTTGTTTCCTTTTTGGCTGTATATAATTTAGTATCGAGCTCGTTGAGCAGATTTGCCTTATGTCGAGCTATTAGTGGGCCTTATTTGAATTTTTTTTTCTTAAAAAAATACATTTTATCAAAAGATATTATAATCGGTTATAAATTTCCTT
This sequence comes from Diadema setosum, assembly GCF_964275005.1. Taxonomy (NCBI): domain Eukaryota; kingdom Metazoa; phylum Echinodermata; class Echinoidea; order Diadematoida; family Diadematidae; genus Diadema; species Diadema setosum. The sequence continues at coordinate 2,575,983 of NC_092690.1, forward strand.
ACCATGTACACAAGCTGCTATAGACTTATGATAGATATCAACTAAAATCAACATTCCTATCCTTCATAAAACAGGGCCCAGAGCTGTTTTACTCGATCTCTTGGGCTATGACTCATTGATCTTTCCTTTTTCAATGTCTATCATACCTTTTATCACAATAATTATATAGGCTCTATTGATTATTTTGCATGACTCGTGATAAATTATGGGTGTCGAGCTTATATGTGGTGTGACCCATTAATGTCACAGATTGATTAATAGTGGATGAATTATTCTCTAAACTATATGAGACCTATATACAGCAGAAATGAATTCAAATATTCCTAGAGGTTTACATTACCTCACACTACAATATTAGACGCGAAATTTTTATTTCAAAATTTAAAGTTCTGTTTACCATGAAAATCATATTGAGATGTCTATATCATATATTCCAAACAAGAAGTCTTACTAGTTGTCAAAGTACACGAAGGACACCAACATCACAGCTGTGGTGATCGTATAATACAGCAATAAATTCTATAAGAATCCTCATAACTCATCTTATTAACCTTTTCTGTTTGTGTCTTATTTTTGTGTGAGCAATAAGGATATGAAGGTCCCCGGGATGTGATTGTGTTGAGATTTCTCTCTTTACAACAACAAACAAAATGTTGTTTTTTGCCTACATAGTGATTTTATGTCTTTGTGGTATATAATTGGGTTCGTCAGTCTAATAATTGGGAGACAAGACAAGTGTTGATGTTCATCATTCTTCTCCTAAAGCAGTGGCAACCAGTTTCATCTTTCTCCACGTTCTCAGTGGCATATTATAATAGAGAGCTTTAGATTTGCGGCGCGGACATTTGAGATGACGAGTGCGTTGGACGTTCTCCTCTCCCACTGCGTTGTGCTGATAAGTAGCTTTAGATTACGCTGGGACTCAACATATAAAATATAAAATGGCGCCCCCATAAATGATCGGTGCATCAGGTAGTACGTGTAGTAGCTCTCTATATACGTCGTGAATTGAGCGGACGTAAAAATAGCCCAGAACGCGTAGTGAAAAACTCAGACAACGCAAGCTATAAATGGCGTTTTGCGCATGCTTAGACCATGTTTTTCCCTCTTAACGTCCCCGTCGCGAAAATCTAAAGCTCCCTCGTATGCAGAGGGTGACCAGCTAACAAAGACAGGCCGACATAAAAGAGGACACAGGATTTGAGATGAAGGATATTTACAAGGATGCTCGGGCCCTATCACCCTGCATCGAAAGCAGAAGCAGGGTTATTTCAGTGAGTAAGTGTTCCACTAGTTAAATACGATGTGAAACACAGTGTGAACACATTGTAAAATTTTTCACATTGTTAAATTCGAGCAATTTAACATTGATAATAATAATAATAATAATAATAATAATAATAATAATAATAATAATAATAATAATAACAAGTTCTTATATAGCGCATTTCAAACTTGAAAAGAATTTCAATGCGCTTTACAAACAAACAAACAAACAAATTATACCATAATACAAAATATAACAGAAATTAAAAATTACTAAGCACAATATATTAGAGTTGCCAGTACTATTGAGACAACTGCATTAATGACTTCAAATTTAACAATCATAGGCTACTTTGTATAGATAAGTTTTGAGTTTTTGCTTGAAATTGTCTGTTGGCATCTGACTTCTCAGTGGGTCTGGCAGAGAAAAAAACCCTTTCCCCATAAGACTTTGTTCGCATGGTGGGTACGACAAGTAAGTTTCGAGCAGAGGATCGGAGACATCTAGAAGGCTTGTATGGGGATATGAGTTCTGTAATGTAGTGCGGGGCTGTTCCATGTAGTGCTTTGAAAGTGATGAGGAGAATCTTGTATTGGATGCGATACCTTATAGGAAGCCAGTGCAGATTTTGAAGGATTGGGGTTATGTGTTCACGTTTCTTGGCAAGTGTAACAAGGCGGGCAGCGGAATTTTGAATTCTTTGAAGTTTGGAGACCTGTTGTCCGGCAGACCAATGAGGAGACTGTTGCAACAGTCCAAGATTGATGAGACAAGAGCGTGGACCACAATTTCAGTAGTGGATTTACTGAGATAACTACGAATTTTCCCTATTTTGCTCAAAGCGTAAGATCCGCGACGGCAAATGTTGTTTATGTGACTGTTCATGTTGAGGTGGCTGTCTAAAAGCACACCAAGGTCACGGACAGATGAAGAAAAATTAACTACAAGATTGCCAACAGTCAAAGGGGTGAGTTCCTTACATGGCTTCATGTTGGAACGAATGTGAAGCAATTCCATTTTACTGTCACTTAGTACCAGAGAATTGTTGGACATCCAGCGACGGACTTCATGCAGACATCGGGCCAGTTCTTCGAGAGTGTGTTCCATGTCAACGGGGTCTACGGTGATATACAACTGTGTGTCATCAGCATACATGGCGCAGCTGAAACCATGCGATTCAATGATGTCTTGAACTGGTGTTGTGTAACACACAAAGAGGAGTGGACCAATCACTGATCCCTGCGGTACTCCAAATTCTAATGTTGCACAGGAAGATACATGTTGTCCTAAATACCACTTGCTGTCGTATTTCCTTCAGGTAAGACTCAATCCATTCTGCTGGAGTACCAGATATCCAAAAACGTTGCCTCATTCTATGGGATAAAATTGTATGGTCAACGGTATCAAGAGCCGCAGTCAGATCAAGCAGGATGACCACAGCTTCCTTTCTTGCATCAAGGCCAAGGAGAAGATCGTTCATCACTCTCACAAGAGCCGTCTCAACACTGTGATCTTGTCGATAAGCAGATTGTGAGTGAAGACGAGCAGTGAACTGGCTACAGGCTGCTCGCTCGATAACTTTGGCTAAAAAAGGAAGGTTGGAGATTGGTCGGTAATTCTTCAATATTTCAGAGTCAAGATTGGGCTTCTTTAGAATAGGTGTGATTAAAGCAGTCTTGAGGTCACGTGGAAAGATCCCTGATGCTAATGACTGATTTGTTATATCAGTGATAGCTGGAAGGAGAATGTCGACACATTTTCTTATGACAGATGCAGGGAGCGGATCAAGCTGACATGTCTTTATCTTGGATGTAGTAATAATCTTCTGAACATCAGATTGACTGACAGCATCGAATATCTTTAACATGAACTCCTGTGGAGCCTCTACTGAGTCGTTCAATGATGCACTGTGAACTTCACTTGTTGTAAGTACGAGAGAATGGCATAAGTCTGAGACTTTTGCTTGAAAACTGTTGAGAAACAGTTCAGCTAGCTCTTGTTTCGAACTATGAGATGGAAGTGGAGAGGTGTTGTTGCCACTTGAGATGCCGTTTACGAACTGGAACAGTTCCTTCTGGCAGCATGTTTCCATCTTCTCTCGATGATAATTTCTCCTAGCTATTTTGAGAGCAGAATGATACACACACAAAGCAGACCTCATTGACATTTTATCAACAGTCAGATGAGACTTCCTCCATTTTCTTTCAGCTGAACGGACTTTGCGCCTAAGAGTAATAAGGTGATGGTCAAACCAAGGCGCTTGAGGTCTTAACTGGACACTGGCAGACTTCACAGGCGCATGATGATTAAGTGTCTTCATGAGTGAGGAGTTATAGAGGTCGACCTTTTGGTCTATGTTGAGGTAATCAAGATCCTCAGAAGCCGCAAACAAGTTCTCCAGGTCTCTTCTGAAGATGTCATAGTCAATGTCACGAAGCTTCCGAAAACAAAATGTTTTTCTAACTGGCATTGGCATTGGCTTGATGAATCATTTTCATTCACAAATTTACAGCGTGAAACAGTACATTTTTTTTTTTATAATGTGAACCCTCTTTGAAAATAATAAAAAAAGAACAACCCAAAACAAAGAAACATATCACGGTCTGGCATCATTCATAAACACTGTTAAATTCGAGCGTTTTCACAATATCCGACTATATGTGAATACACTTCTAAAGGTTTTATGACATACAAAATATTATGCATGTTGATCAATGTTAGAATTGATTCATGATACCCTCAATATCACTTTTGCGGTAAAAGTAATATCTTGAAACATTCCATATATTTTGAAATTATTTTTCTTCAGTTTTTCTTCAGATTACTTGGATACGCCCACAAAAAACAACCTTCCAAACCTAGATTCTGCTTGTGACCTCATCTTTCAATCATTGCTAAAGTATTGATATGATTAACACGAAGACATTGTAAATGCACCTTCCCCTCGACTCAGCATAACTTCATTGTTTCTGCGCAAATGATTGTGACTAACGAAAGACCGTGTTGAGGGTATCCATATGAATCAACATTCGTTAACTTTGTATGCCATGTAACCACTGTGAGAAACTGTGTTCTTATATAGCAGCTATAAAAAATAGGGCACTGAACAAGAAGTACGAGGAACTGTAAGTAATTAAATTTATTAAGTAATATTATGGGTTCGCTGAGATTATCATTATCGGCCTCTACCAAGCGTTGCGAACCCACGCATGTGTTTTACTATAGCGGAGTGCAATGTCATTAATCACATAGTGCTCAGCAGGATTTATTATCCATTCGCGACGTCCTTATACAGATATAAAAATCATATAGATTATGTTTATGATGCCAGAAAATTCATCCTCAGATGTGAGCGATCCAAGCTATGGTGGGAGAGAAGCCTGAGATCCACAGCCGTATATCAATGAGCTTTCATAAGCATTTTGCAAAGAAGCTATAAGCACACATGGTCACTTAAAAAAAAAATAATCCTGCTGAGACACTCCGCTAGAAAACACGAAATGGGGGGGGGGGTGGGTGGGTGGAATCTGTAAAACGAGATTAGTAATTAAATGCATGCTGCTGTTGTTATGGTGATCGGAACGGTAACTGATAGGGTCCTACGTTGATGGCCGGCGCAACCGGGCCGGGGGTTGGAGGGGGGGGGGGGGGGGGGTTGGTGGTTCGGCCCCACTTTTGCATTTTACATCGGAATACATAGGGGCTTACCATGTTGGTCCCACTTTTTTCACCCCGGTGATAGCACCAGAAAAGTATGAATGAATAGGGCATATCAAGACCCCCCTATTTTTGCTTGTCAGCTGTGTGATTTTTTCTTTCTTTTCTTTTTCCGCGGAAGCCCTAAGAACTTTTCGTTCGCGATAGTATTAAAGGGATGGTACAATTTATAGTACATGTATTAGTAGAGATGAGAATTGGGCTTTTGCATTTTTTTTTTTTTGGAGATACCAAGAAACCACTTATGGAAAGTACATCTGAGCATTTACCATTCAAGAGGAATTCAAAGTTAATCATTATGAAAATCGGTTTTGGAATGGCTGAGACATCTTAAAACAAGAACAAAGCGATCCTAATAAAAGATGAGTCTCACCTTTTGTTAGCATTGCTCTATTTGGATATCTCGGTCATTTCCATACCAATTTCATCAAATAAGCATTGAATCCCTCTTGGAATTCCGTGTTCTTCCAGACTTCATTAGACGTTTCTCATTATTTCGCCAAATAACAGCAGAAACCTGACATAATCTAGGTCTCAACCAAAACTATACAATAACAAATTGATGATAACAACTTTTGCTGAAATGGCAATGATTGTCAAGGTAACGACAAGAATACAGCGTCCTGATTGGCTGTTGCTATGGGAAGTTGCCACTCCAGCAAGAGTTGCTTGCTAACATGAAAAGGCCTGGGGCCCTGATTCAGGGGCGGATCCAGGAATTCTGTAAAAGGGGGGGGGGGGGGGGCGCAATTAATATTTCTGGTGCCACTTCCGGGTTTCATTTCATTTGTTTTCTTTTTATTTCTTTTGTTTTTGACGAAAAATAAAGGGGGCGTACGCCGGTTGCGCCCCCCTCTGGATCCGCCACTGTGATTGCACAACCGCACACTCGTGCAGGAAACCATACGCCAGCAGCGCCGACGCGCGATCTCGATGGAAGGGACAAGGTCGTCGTCACTCATCGCTCGTACCTGGTACTAGCACATGGCTTGCATGTACCATGTGTACCTGGGGATAAAGTGCTGGTGCGGCCTCTTTCGGCGGATATTATGCAGTATGAGAGACTGAGTTATAATGGGCATGGGTTTCATAATACTGGCGTCACGTCCGCCTTGATCGCTTCAAATTCTTGCATTCTGCTTCAAAGTTGGGAATATAACTCGTCGTCCTCGTCCTTTCTTGGGCTATCCTGCTCAAGCTTTACATATCTGACGTCAACCAGCGTAGCTCCAGGGATTTCTGCACCGAAATCATGATACTACCACCATAAAAGCCATAGTGCAGCGCCACACCAGGGCAGTGCGTGAACCATCATCATCATGGCGAGCAATAGTGGTTGTCCCTCGGCCTCTGCTACGGGGGTGGGTCCGTCGCCAACTGGGCCGCAACAACTCAACGAAAGTCCCGGTCCATCACCCCCGCGGCGCCCCGAGTCCAGCCCGACTGCGGACCGCGAGCGACCGTGCCTCGTATGCGGAGATCGTGGCACGGGTTTCCACTACTCTGCATTCTCGTGCGAAGGTTGCAAAGGTTTTTTCAAGAGAACTGTGCAAAAGCAGCTCCTATACACATGCCGTGGACCGGCGGATCGTGAGGGGCGCTGCGATATCAACAAAGCGAGCAGGAACAGCTGCCAATTTTGTCGTTTCCAGAAATGTTTGACCATGGGCATGAGAACTGACGGTATAAACTTTGATTTACAGTAACTAACCAATAGAATTTAGAAACTCTAAGAGTCAGCCGTTAGTCGTTAGTTGAGACGATATCTATATATTGGATGTTCATTTGTAGGAGAATGGTTTGTTTTGTCGACTGAGACCAAAATCACAAAAGGGCTTTAGCCTTTGTGGCAATTTTTGGGGTGTAGGCCCCTATTGAGTTTAACTTTAAGTCATAGTTTTATTGTAGATATTGTTTGCCTCAATCTCCTCTAGATCACTTGATGTATGGTACCGGTACCCTAGATTGCACATATTGCTAGAGGTAGTAGAGCTGTACATTTTGGTGTCAATTTTTGATTATTTTCATTTTATTAAAATGTTAAAAATTGAACCACTGGCACTGCAAGGACACGATTCTACCCAATTCAGGGTTTACTTGGAACAATTACTGCTTATAAATCTACCCACCTTTAAAAGTTATAATTTGAATTGATTAAATCAATTAACTTTTCATTTCATGAGAATTGATTTTTGTTTTTTTTTGCTCTCAAATCTTAAAATGCGAAAGCCCACTCTTCTTGTTGTGCTTGTTATATTGTTTCACTACTGTATACTGCGCATTCCAGGATTGGATTTTCATTAGGCTCAATAAAATTTACACGGCAATGTAGTAGAAAGCGGAATAATCCTGCACATTATGTACAGTTAATATCTTGATAAAAGAACATTAGATTATCATCCCTAAAACCGGCAATGCAAATATTTTTTTTTTTCTGTATTTATTTATTTATTTATTTATTTATTTTTTAGCGGTTTTACAAGGGTTAGACATTGTCTTTCATTGTAACGCAGCTTAACCACATATCTCGCTGGTATACCAGCAAGGTATCCCCCATTCTGGTGCTTGTGAAATGATTCATAACAGTAGGCCTATTTATTCTTTTTTTTTTTTCTGTAGACATAAACCTTTTTAGATTTTCTAGGCTGCTGTCATGAAATAGAAAATTGTGGTAGCGATACAGCATACATCAGGAATTAGACTGAAAAGCAGAATGTGTGACACCATACTTGTTTAAAGGGGATGGCTAGTAGAAAACTAGCTGATCAGTGGGAATGCTGTGGGATGATTGTTCCAATCCTTGTGGAATTCATATAAGAGTACATTATATCTATTGTGTGAAAATTATTTGTTTCAGAATGGTCTCATATTCAAGTAATGTGCTGTTTAATGTTTCCAGGTTAGCATGCCTGTACAGTGACGGGGCAATCTTTAACAAGCCGTTAGAGGACAAGTTCACCTTCATAAACATAAGGATTGAGAGAATGCAACAATATTAGTAGAACACATCAGTGAAAGTTTGAGGAAAATTGGACATTCGATGTAAAAGTTATGAATTTTTAAAATTTTTGTGTTGGAACCGCTGGATGAGGAGACTACTATAGCTTGTGAGTCATACAATTATGCGTACAACAGTATACAGAAAATGTAAAGAAAATTCAATATATCTTCACTTTTTTCGCATAATAAAAGAGCACATGACTTGCCTCTTTCTAAAGGGAGGGGGAATAATATTACCCATAACATTTGTCGGTAACGAGTCGGGGGAATATGTACTTTTTTCAAACTTTTAGATGAAATTTTGTGAAATTCTCTTTATATTTTCCTTATATTGTTGTACGCGTGACATCTAAGTTATTCCCACACTGCAGTAGTCTTCTCATCCAGCAGTTACTGCACAAAAACTTCAAAAATTCATAACTTTTGAATGGATTGTCTGATTTATGTTTATGTGAGAGAAAAAAAAAATATCCACTTTAGAGGGTGTGTACAGTTCTGGTCGAGGTGAGGATTTAGCTTTTAACGTTTTGTGAGATATTCAGAAACCAGAGATGTCAAAGAGCATGCAATTCTAAGGGGTATCAAAAGTTTATTCGATGAAAATCGGTTTCGAAATGGCTGAGATATCCAAAAACAAGGTGAAACAAAGAGATCCTAATAAAGTTGTGGCATGTCGCCTTTTTAGCACTTTTTTGGATATCCCAGCCATTTGAAAACCAATCTTCATCAAATAAACGTTGAATCCTTCTTATAATTACATGCTCTTTCATATTTCATAAGACTAAAGAGGCTTTTCATTATCTCAATTAGGAATGTTCAAAACATGAATCTTCACCTCAACCAGTACTGTACAGTCCCTTTAAAGTAGAAATCATTAACTTTCCCATCAGCTGTCAGGGAGGACAGGTTGCCCGGGGGCAAACCAAAGACCAAAAAGCTTCGTGCCACTCCCTCACCCCAACAGCAGGCTGCCTCAAACTCCCCACCAGATCCCCAGCAAAGTGGCCAGCCACCGCAACCGCAGGCGGACTGCAGCAGCGGCCCCAAGGGAGTCGCCTTCTACCAAGAACTCAATCCGGCTGAGGCAGAACCGTGGCAGGTCACCATCCAGGAGCTGATTGCCGCCAATCCCCATGCCATCCCACAGGTTGTCGCCGGTAAGTTTTCAACACTCACTGCCCAGCGGCTTTACTTCCAAGTAGCATTTGCAGGCTAAACCTCAAATGAGGGGGATGGGGGAGGGGTAGGGGTTGGTTGAGTGGAAGAAGGGTAGGGATTTACCAGGTGGGGAAGAGGGAAGGGGGATGGGGAAGGGGAGGAGGGGGTGGGGGAGGGCATGAGGGATGGAGTTTGAGGAGGAGGGATAGGAGAGGAGGGGTAGGGGTGAGAGGATGGAGAGGCAAAGAGGGGTTGGGGATAGAGGAGGGGAGAAGGGGTAGGGGAGGGGTATTGGGTGATTTCAAGTTCGGTGCTAGTGCTAGTGCTAGTGCTAGCCGCCAAATAACAGCGTTAAATTGAGCTCCAACACCGATGGTCAGATTAACGAGGCGATACCGATCAAAATTACCGATCACCAGCACTAGGTGTTGGAATCACAGCACCGCGAGCTCCGCAGGAATTGCGCGACAAAAAAAGTGATGGCGCGTGATTACAGTCAAATATTAAAAGATGTAGCCAAAACTGCTTAGTTTAATACATATAGTAAGGAAGACGGATTGAAATGCCACAAATTTCATCCATTCTCGAAAATACAACTATCTTAATTTTGCTCCCAGGCTCAGATTTATATCCGTCATGTCTGGAGTGTTTGTGTACGTTACGTAGGCAACCACTGCATTAGCATAGTAGTCAAGGCGCTAATTCCTGTAAGAGGCTTAATTAAGGAGTTCGTTCAACCCACCCCGCAGAAAAGGTTTGACCAGACAAGGTGGTAGATGGGACCTCTATGAACATCCCCAGGTAGTATGTGGTTCCAAATTGTGGTGTCAGTAGAATTTTACTGGCCACTTTTCATCATGATTTGTTGGAACAAACGTAAAAGAGTCTGCGCACGTAAAGACTATTACACGCACCACTAGCACTGCTACAGGCGCCAGTGCCAGTGCTGCGTGTAGTAGTCTTAGCGCGCATACACTTTTTCTTCGATAAACAAGGGTTTTGCCTGCAAACTAACTTTTCACGCCAAGCTGGGTTCGGTGTAGTGTAGTTTCTAGCCGTTTTTATTTCGACTTTATTTCAAGAGTTCAAGCAAGCCGAGTGAGAGCGCATACCCGGTGATTGTGACGACCGAATCGCAATCACTGGGTGTGTGCTCTTACTCCACTTAGCGCAATATATACAGCGGGCTTCTGCATAATACGCAAGCTGCAACTCAGGGAAATAAAGACGAAAAAACGGCTAGAAATTAAGACTAGGGTCGGTAAACGCTTGTCGCTATTTTGGGCACTGAAAACGACAAACTCACACAGTTTTTGCATTTATTTCATGAAGAATTCATCAAAACTGCATAAAACTATATATGTACATGTTGCTAGAGATGTCATCCATACAGTGGGATTCATTGTAAGTTATAATATCGTGCATGGTTACCCTGGTAACCGGATGCCTAAAGGTGACTGGTAACCCCCAAATTGCCTCCTGCTGCTGCAAACATTGTTTTTTTTTTTTTATCTTATAGATGCAATAAAAAAAAAACACACACTTTTTTATTGATTTTCATTAAAAAAGTTTTCCCTCTTGCCATGGCAACCAGCATTATCCAATCAGAATTTAGTTGTCAATAACTCAAAAACTAAAGCCCATAATTTCAAAAAGCTCAATAAGCATATCCTTCCTTCTGCATAAAGTGTACGACATATAGTGAAGAATATTTTGAAGCATTCTCAAGTTACAGCAAAATTTGTAAGCAAAGGCATAATAAACGGCCATTGAAAAAAAAATATCGTTTTCGAATAGTAAAATGCATGAAAAAGTTGCATCCATCGTACTTTCAACACAAATTTGACTTCAAAGCATAGGCAAATGTATATAGTTTTTAATAATGTATGGACACAAATTTCCCTTAAAAATAAGATGAATCCAGAAAGCAAAGTCAATATTCTATAGTAGCTCTTTCGAGTATTTACAGAGCGATGGTTATTCAAAACAATCCTGGAAAAGAGCGGAGGAAATTGTTTATGTTCTTAAAGGAAGTTTATTCAAGAATACCGATAAATTCCTTTCTAAAGAAGGAATATACACGTGCGCTGGATTATCCATCAAAGAATTAAGCGTACTTTTGTGTTCGTTAGCTATTGTAAAAAAAAAAAAAAAAAAACAACAACAACAAACATATATATATATATATATATATATACATATATATATAGAATGAAATGAAATATCATGATATGTAAATTTTATTCAAAAAGTGCAGTAATGAATTAATGCTGAGGAGAGAATGAGGGAAAAATCTTGGGCGTCTTTTCCCTTTTTATCCAGACTAATTTTACAGTGTAGAGCACATCTTCAATGAGTGATGTGCACGAAAGGCAAAAGAAACACACCTGTCTAAATTCCAGATATTTTTGGGAGTTACCAATCACCTGTAGGCATCCGGTTACCATGGTAACCATGCACAATATCATACCTTACAATGTATCCCATTGTATTGCTGACATCTCTAGCAACATGCACATATATAGTTTTAAGGCGTTTCGATGAATCCTTCATGAAATAAATGCAAAAACTGTGATAATTTTGTCATTTTCAGTGCCCCAATAGCAACAAGCGTTACCGACCCTAGTCTTAATTTCTAGCTGTTTTTATTTCGCCTTTATTTCTCTGAGTTACAGCTTGTGTATTGTGCAGAAGCCCACTGTATTACGCTAAGCCGAGTGAGGGTGCATGCTCAATGATTGCCACAAAAAACGGTTCAGGCGTCACAATCGCTGGGTATGCACTCTCACTTGGCTTGCTTCAACTCGGAGAAATAAAGACGAAATAAAAACGTCTGGAAACTACACTACACCGACCTCAGCTTAGCGTGAAAAGTTAGTTTGCAGGCAAAAACCGTTGTTTGTCGCGGAAAAAGTCTTTGCACGCTAAGACTATAACACGCACCACTGGCATTGGCGCCTGTAGCAGTGCTAGTGGTACGTGTAGTAGTCTTAGTGTGCGCAGACGCTTCCCCGAAGAATATGGTCATGTCGCAACTAAAATGGCCTGTAGAATTTCATTGATCCACAATTTGATATCACATACTACCTAGGGATGTTCCAGAGGGTCCAACCGACCACCCCATGCAGTCAAACCTTTTCTGCGGGGTGGGTTGAACGAAGTCATTTTTTCTGGGTCGCTGCGCCTGGACTATAGACTTTGCACGTAAAACGTGCATCTATTATGGAAGTGAAAAAAGGGTCTCGCACGGCAATGGTAACACCAGCACCGAACTTGAAATGAAGAAAATGATAATCCCTAGGGGCTAGTGTTAGTCAATGGGGAAAAAGCACGTAAATCGCTAGTAATTAACACAAACGGCGGAGCGCGGTTCAGCAGATGACATTCAACACCGAGCCCAGCTCCAACTACCGGAAATACGTCTCATAATTTTGAGGTCAACTCCCAACACCGACGTGATTTCAAGTTCGGTTTTATCGCCGGTGCTAGTGCTGAGATAGCACTAGCACTAGTACTAGCACCGAACTTGAAATCACCCACTGGATAGGGAGATGCGATCTTGCAGGACTGTTGCTTTGAAAAGAATTAAACTAGTAACAAATTCAAACAGTTTCATTGGTGGAATTTTCCTGAAGGCATGCTTCTACAAGCTTGCTCCTAAGGTGATAGATTCAATGTTCCCAATAAGCACAAATAATTCATTGATATCTTTTCTGAAGGTCTTTTGTATGTAAATTCATACTCTCCTTTTAACACTTTCTTTTAATAATTTTCTGGACCTGTGCATACAGAAAATTTTACTGTATGTTGAGTTTTTTTTTTTTTTTTTTTGTACTGGAGCACAAAAAACATTGATTGAATTTTCAAAATGAACAATTTTTCTGTATCATCATTTTGCATTCATCCAGTAGAATATTCCCCAATGATTGCCAACAACAGTACTTGGTATCATGCAATCAAAGGAAAGTTGGAGTTAAACTTCATGTTTGTTCTTTTTGAAGCTGACTGTGAGCTCTGTAGGAAACTATAAAATCATGGTTAGCCATAAAACAGAATTTTCTCAAACTCAGTGCTGTACACTGGTGCTGGTCTGATGATCTTTGACCAGTAAAAATCATTGTCAGACCAGTAACTTTTTCAGGAATGGACCAGTAAAAAAATGGAAAAACTGGGTACCTACTGGTCCAACAGACAAGTAGAACAAGTAGAAAAAAAGGGGGTTAGTGTGCAGCCCTGGCTGCTGTGTTGCTCTTTTTGCTAATAAGTATTTCCAACTGAATTCAGGAACATGTATTCACAAAAAGGCAACCGAACTAAAGTATTAAAATGATGCGAGTATAAATTATGTTTGTGATTATTCATTATGTCATATGTGAATATGTTTGAAACCACTATTCTATGACATTTGTATTTTTACATGGTGACAGGTATATCATCAAAATACTGTGTAAATTCCATTTGATAAAGTCAATGAAATCAGGGATGTGATATTTCATTGATCAGAGGAGAATGGTTTTGTTGGGAGATAAATGCGAGTATCTAGTTCTTTTTCTATTCTTCTTTCCTGATTTTCATTGCAGTCAAGAAGCTTTTTTTCTTAAGCTCATATCTATGGTTTCATCATTATGATTGTTTCCCCCCCCCCTTTTTTTTAGGGGTTAGGACCTTTTCTAAACAAACAAAGTGTACTGTTAACTCTTTATGTGCCATTGTGTAAACCCCCTGTGCGCCACATTATTCTGAGACTGTGACATAGTCATGCTTTTGTAAACCATTTCGTTGATCAAATCTACCAACTTTTATAAATTTTTGTTACCCACGACATGTAATGAGAAAAGTTATGGAGAATTTGCCAATCTTTGCTTTGAATTGCATGACAAATCTATGATTGCTTTTTTTTTTTTTCAAACGACCAGTAGCTGCATTATTGTAGAGGCATGATATTTGCACACAAAACAGTGACTGAAACTTAGAATTTACTCGCAAATTCACTTGGGAACACTGTTTGATAGTCAATCACCATATGGCCTTTTTTACGATCAGTGGTGTAACTTTTGTACTCAGAGGGTCAAAATTTCAAACAAAATATTTTTTCATTATTCTGTTTGATTCCTGTTGGAAAGTATTCAAATTTTTGAAAAAATAACATTTCAGACCTTAAAGCTGAAGAGTTATTGGTGTAATTTAAGGAAAATCCTGGCACCTGAAGTAAATTTAAGCAAAATTTTGTTTTCATGAATTGCACCATAATGACAAAACTGTGTAGTCAAACTTCACCATGCAAAGTTTATATGGTTAACAACAATATATAGTTTGTGAATCAAAACTATTTGGGGGTTGAATATAAAGTGAATTAAAAAAAGAATACATGAGATTTACAAATTGTTGGTAAAAATACCAATTGACATGCAATTTTAAAGATTTTAACTATTTATTGGAGGGCAAGCCAGGTCAAACTCTATACTATAACAAGTCTTTAAGAAGGGCTACCTTCCTATGTAGGTTAAATGAAATTCCAATCATTTCTTTAAATCTTGGATTTTTCACACATGGATGTTTCGGAGGTGACAGTTAACATAATAGAATGTTTCGGAGGTGACATTAATATTAACACTCAGTTTTTCTGAGAATAAGTGACAATAACACAAAACTTCTTCTTTTTATCAATGTTTTTGATAATTATAACTCGAGAACAAGAAATTAACTCCTGTTTCACGCAGATAAACCACACAGAACAAGTGTTTTTTTACACTTCATTAATTAGCATGGGCACCGGTAGTTTGCCCAGGGAGGTGGAAAATCCACCTCCCTGGTTTGCCTTCCATTTGGACGAAGGTTGTAAGCTAAATATTGTAATCTGAAGAAACATGGCATTCCATTTTCTACCTTAAATTGAGATGAGGGTGTGAGATCATTTTAGTAATGTTTCTTTGCTCTCAGAACATTTTATTCCACAACACCAGGGAAGAATCACTTCGTTTCGGAGGTGACATTCAATGTTAATATTGTGTTGAAATATTCATTTACAGTAAGAATATGACAGACATATTTAAAGCTAGATATTGTAACCTGAAGAAACATGGCATTCCATTTTCTACCTTAAATTGAAATGAGTGTGTAAGATCATTTTAGTAATGTTTCTTTGCTCTCAGAACATTTTATTCCACAACACCAGGGAAGAATAACTTTGTTTCGGAGGTGACATTCAATGTTAACATTGTGTTCAAGTATTCATATAGTATGTCCCCCCCCCCCCCAAAAAAAAAAAAAAAAAAAAAAAAATTACAATTAGACTTTTGCATTGATAGCACCCAATATGATTAAATCAGCTAAAATCTACTTTGGGGTCTTAAATTATAACATCTTAGCTCTATTTTGCAGAAAGCCCCAGTCAATTTGGTTAAGTGGTCTCAAAGAAATGTGGATTGTTATAAAGGATGTCAAGAGTCTGATTCTTCCAAGTTTAGCACTTGGATGCTCTTGGAACTGCATATTAATGTGTAAACACAATATACAGAACTTGGAGGGAAGGGATTCTTGACATGCTCTACAAAAATCCTCATTTGTCTTTGACCTCTGAAGCAAATTGAATGGGGTTTTCTGTAAGGTGTGGGCAATGAGTTATAGTTTCAATCCCTCAAATTGTATTTTAGATTGATTCACCATCTTTAAAGTTATCGTTGCGGAGGGTACCATTGTAATTTTTTGGTGGGGACATAGGTTATGAATGCCAAAAGCAAAAATTCTTATTTAACTTGTATTATGTTTTTGTTTGCACATAGTATTATAAATAGATTAATTCAAGGATGTTCATGAATTCTTCATCATTCTTGATAGCCACCATACAAATGTTATAATACTGGTGAAAGGTGTTTGGTTCATCTGGGATAAATTTTCTATATACCAGATTCATTTAAACTGTTGACATTACTAAAATATATTTTATGTTCTTTCTGAATTGCTTGAAAATTACCAGCAAATCATATAGTCACTTTTGAGAGTAAAAAGTATAAGATAAGAAAAAATCATTTTATTGTTTTGGAGGTGACACAACACAGAGACAACCCAACTTCTCAGGTGTTAACTAATACCATTGTGAACATTCATGTCTTTCCTCATGGCTGTAATTTTCAAATATAAGCTCTTTCTTTCAGTTCTTACTTGTTATTTTGTTTAGTTATTCTCTTTCATGATAGTGGATACCAGCTCATATTTTGTTTTGGATTGTAATTCATACTAATCTTTAGCAAGTTTTTACAGTTTGGTTAAGACAACAGTTTGTGTTTCCCAGCTGAAGAGAGCAGCATAATGCTTTTGTGTGAACTTATGGGGAAATTTTTTCTTTTAGTTCAGTAATTTTACCCATCAACTTCACAGAAGGTCCCGGACACAAACTGGTCTCAAATAACCCTATAAGGGACCAAAAAAGGACAAGTTCACCTCAATAGACACGAGGGTTGAGTAAATACAGCAATATTAGTGAAACACATCAGTGAGAGTTTAAGGAAAATAAGGCAATCCGTTCCAGAGTTATGAATTTTTGAAGTTTCTGCTCAGTCAAAGCTGAATGAGAAGACTTCTATAGCTTGTGGTGTCACACATGTACAAGGATGATAGAGAAAGTATCAAGAAAATTCAACATATTTTCACTTTTCTTGCATAACAAAAGAACACTTGACTTCTCTCTTTTGGAAGGCAGGGTGAATAATATTGCCCTAACATACACCAGTAGCAAGTTGAAGAAATGTGCACTTTTTTCAAAAAGTAAAGTTTTGTGAAATTCACTTATATTTTCTTTATATCGTTGTATGCATGTGACATCATACATTGTCGTAGTTGTCTCATCCAGCAGTGATTGCATAGATATTAAAAAAAAACAAACATAACTTTTGAATGGATTGTCCAATTTCCCAAATTTTCAATGATGTGTTCTACTAATGTTGTTGCATTCACTCAATCCACATATATGTATATATGAAGGTGGACTTGTCCTTCAAGAAACCATTTTCTTTTCCTTGAAATTCCAGTACTTAAAGCCAAATTCTAAGATAAAACATAATAACAAAACAAGGTAAACACGTCATCAAAATTATATTGAGATAGAACTACAAATCTTGTTTTTGGATCTTTCCCTTTCCAGTCCTGGGGACTTGTTCCTCTGTTCACTTTAGTTGTCAGATAACTTCAATAATATTTAAAAATACAATGTCATAAACAGTTGGTTCAACTTGGAAAATGTAATAATTATTTCATATCAAAAAAAAAAAATCACATAATTTTGTTTATGATTACCACATTGTACATGGAAAAACAACAACTAAGAATTCAAGAACAAGTTGTGCACCAGCTATAGGCATGTGGCCTTTTTGTGGAGTTTGATTATTTTATGATTTTTTTAAGATTGTAGACTAGGGTATGCATGAACTGCCACATGTATCACTTTGGTATCAAGGGAATTCTGGTGAGCTAGGTATACAAAAGTCACTTCTACTGTGATGATTTTGTAGATATTAAATGTATTTGAAAATGTTAATAGATAGTGAAAAGGAACTGAAGTCTTGCCTTTCACTATCACATAACAATATGGTGTTAACAAACAATGTCACCTCCGAAACACAAGAAAAAGCAACCTACATGGAAAGCTGTGATTGGTAAATCTTCACAACTAAATTGCTTAAATTGGAAATCAAGTTTCTAAGATGAAAGCATCTATATGTTTACTTAACTAAAGCAGGAGAATTGATCTTGATTACAATATTATATTTACAACAGATGGGTGTATTTTGTGCATTCTCTTTGTTAAAAAAGTGAAAAAATGTAAATTTGCACTAAAACGTACAGTATAGTAATGAAAATAAGAGTGAGAGTGTGTTAGTTGATTTCTCCACTTTGAGACTTATGTTACTAAAATAAATGAAACCATTGGTGTACATGATATGGTTTCTCTTCAATAGAAATGAGCAAAAACTCTTGTTAACAGTGTTTTGTCACCTCCGAAACAGTAATTCTTAGTTTTTATCAGATCTTTTATTAATCTCTAGAAAATTCTCACTTCCTGTTGCCATATTACTATTTTCATCCAAAAGAGATTCCTGTCAATTGGATAGAATCAAACAAAATTGCTTTGTCTTCGAGAAATTATCAAATATAATACGCTTGTTGTTTCGGAGGTGACAATTGTTTCGGAGGTGACAAGTGTTAACGGAAAATTGTAAATTGCTCCGAAATGAAAACAACAGGCTATATTTCTACTACCTTCCTTCTTAGATGATGTGAGGGGATATGTTACATTTTTGTAAATGTAATGTATAACTGATGTCAAGAATAAAAAAATCAAATACATAAATCTGTTGTCTCGGAGGTGACAGAAATGTTAACGGAAAAGTTGCATAAATTTATAAACACTCACCAAAAAATGATAAGCTATTTGAATCAAATAATCTTTGGATCGAAGTTAAGTCAGACTGATTACTATTCTGTTTTGATGGAAATTAGCAAAGTTGAATTTTATAATTGTGAGCAAGAGCTAACTCAAAAGAGGGGTTAACTGTTAACGGAAAATGTCACCTCCGAAACATAAAGTTTGGACAATTTCAGTCTTTAAAGAAGACAAAGCAGAACCTGGTAAACATAATAGTTCTTAAGTTTGGATACCTGTCTATCACCACAACAACAAAAATAATGAAAAGGAATAAACAATTTAATATGCTAGGTCTGACAAAAAAACCATGTCAGAGTGCATACACCAAAAGTGTTGGATTTCAAGCATGTAAATGCATGCCACATCTGAAAGAAAAAGAGAGGAAAGTTCATTAAGGTACCCAAGGTAGACACTGTGGGTGGTAAGTTTATGAGAAAAAATAATGCATATCTGTCTGTGTATAAGAAAGTTATACACCAATTAGTGCCAAAACCGTGTTTTACACCACTGATTGTAAAAATGGCCATATATGACGATTTATTGATCAGTTTGGGCGGGTTTGTGGGTTTGGGCAGAATATATGCGAACTTGGCACACCGTTGACCGAGTCGGACGTGCGAACGTGGCACATAGTTCATAAAGTGCAGTTTGTAGGAGAAAAACAAGTGATGTTGTACAGTGAATTTTCTTATATTATCTTTGTCAATGTTATTTTGTAACCATTTGTCCTTAATTTTGTTGTGAAATTTATGTTATTCATACTTGAATCAGGAAAAATGAATGGTTAAATTCAGTTTAGTGACATCTTCAGGACCATGGAAAGAGTTGATGAAGGAAAAGAGAGAGAGAGAAAAAAAAAAAGAGCATAATATGGACCATTGGAAATTGATAATTTAAATGCTGGGTTTCAAACCCTGTGTTTCCTGTAACAGGAGTAACGGAGGGGGCCATGCCATCAGTACTTGGACTCCAGGATGTCATTGTGCCCCCCTCACCGGAGGACGGGTCGCCGCCCCCTTCCTACTCCGTGCGTGGCTTCACCGTCCAGGATATGATGCAGGGTGGGTACCAGGAGCTGCACATGGTCATCACGTGGGCCAAAGCCCTGCCAGGGTTCCGCCAGCTGCGTCTGGAGGACCAGATGGCCCTCCTCAAATCCTCATTCATGGACCTGAATGTCTTCAGGGTGGCCTACAGGTGCGTGATTATCACTCCATCCTTGTAGGTAGCATTTAGGGGTGTCTGATGCCAGGAAAGATGAACACTTGTAGTTTAGACGCACTGTTGCACTGGTGCACTGTTCAAACATGCAGTCCCGTGTAGACTAGCCTTTTGACAAGGCCTCGTGGCTGAAGTTTGAGACTAATTCGCCACACCGAGCACCGCGAGAAATGGGTGAACGCAAGACCGAGTGGCGCAGCCACTAGGCCTTTTGAAACCTGTTTTTTTTTTTCCTACTGCCTCCTGACGAAGGCGAATATGAATTATATATTTATGAGTCAGATCTCAGTTGGTATGCTAATGAGGACGTGTCAACGCTGCGCTTGCAATGCAGGCAGCTAGGGATGAGCGAACCGCCGACACTCATACTTATGCGTATTCATTAGATGCGACGGCGTGGTGAGCAAATGGGTCACTGATTGGCTGCTACCCTTTTTGGTAGGAGAATCGGCGAGAAACAAAGCTCAGTTAAAAAATTCATGTCAGGTTTCAAAAGGCCTCGCGGCTGTGCCGCTCGGTCTGGCATTCACCCGTTCTCTCACAGTTAGTCTCTTTTTCAGCCACGAGACCTTGCCAAAAGGCTACGTGTAGACGGAACAGACATATCAGTGCCCCATGGTATTGGTGCCCGTAGGAGGTTCCTGTTTACTCTGTCTCTTTTGTACAGTTTGTGGTGGTGTATACATCTGTTCTGAGAAGTTTTCTTCGGTTTAAGATTTGAAATTGCTTTTGGTATCTACAATTTATTATAAAAGAGAAATCAAGCAAACATAGAGTATTATGTGTTTAATATAATGCCTAAATAGATCTTTGTCATTTCATTGGTTGTGTGACATTGAACATATGTCCCATTTCACTCTGATGTCATCATCCATGCAGTTGTGGCTCCTTTTACTGTGCAATTTTGGATCCATATGATTTGCTCCATTGCACACATGCCGACAGCCCGGCACATTACGAAGGTATTCAAAACGCTTGTGTTTGCAGTTTTTATGCGACAGTGCACTAGCATAAAAAGTGCTCAGTTAACACTCTCTCGATCTCAGATTCTCTCTCGTTTCTACATCGATGTAAATTCATAAAGCATCAAATGACAAGGATCTGCTTAAGGCATTTTATAAAACAATTTTTTTTTTCATTCGTGCAATGGACAGAATATTTCATTTGGTGAAAGATGAAATGATCCATTTCATCTTTAACCTCATGAAATATTCTGTCCATTGCAATCATAAACATTCATTATTTGTATAAAAGCAGCTGCACTATAGATGACAATGTGACCTAGAGCAATGTGAAAAAACTCAAGGGTGTAAGAGCTGTATAAAAATGTAATACAAGAGTCAGGTATTATATTGTATTGTGAAGGGGTATGGGGGAGGTGGAAGCATTCATCATTTATGTCCATTCCCTCTTCGAGGTAAACAGAATTGCAGATCAGATTTATCTCGATTTCAGATGAAAATGAGGTGTGCATAATATGGCTTAATCAAGTGTGGCATTCACTTTCCTGGAGAGCAAAAGAAAAAGCAAAATCTTGATCCAGGTTACTCTTAAAAAAGTTTTTTTTTTTAAAGGATTATCTTGGACAAATAGGGCCAACAAACGAGGGAATTCAAGCTGTGTATATTTAAGGTTTGCATATACACAATTGTATGAGGTGAGCTGCAGCATGCAGTAAGCTGCTGGTTGTATGGTAGGGGTAAACTCTGCAGCAGATGTAAGAGAAAGGTTTGTTTAGATGCGAGTTTCTTCACTTTGTCTCCCTCTACAAATTAAATTTGTGAAGATCGCAACTGCTGATCACAGGTTCGAGTCCCGCTGGTTCCTTTTTTCCGACATGTTTGTTAATTTACAGATCAGCAGTTGCGATCTTAACAAATTTAATTTGTAGAGGGAGACAAAGTGAAGAAACTTGCCTCTGAACCTTCACCCCTCTGAATAATATCTTTCTTTCAAAGGTTTGTTTGTTCATTTTCCATCTGAGAAGATGGCTGGATACCCCATATTCAGCAGCTGTGCTAAGCTGGTCTTCCATGGGGTCCAGTTGGATGTGAGGCGGGACCACTTCACCGGGTTAAACACCCTGCTCTTTGCGATGAATGAATGAAGTGGGATCTTTTACGTGCATGAGTTGTGACTCTCTCACACACAGGGCCTCCTTTTCATGTCCTATCCGAGGGACAGAGTGTTTTGCCTCTTGCAAGAGGGGATGGTATGATTACACGCAACATTGCTCAGTACAGACTCGGGTTCGAACCCGGGTCGCTTGGGAAGGAGGCAGACGCGCTACCAACTGAACCAACTCACCGCCCTAAAGCTTTCTTTAGCATTTGGAAATAAGGGTGATGCATGGGTGGAAATGAGCTGGTAGGGGAGGTCTGCGCTCTCCGAGAGCTTTTTATTTTAGTTCCTTTGTGTTTATCTGTCTGTCTGTGTGTCTCCGATTACCTCCGCCAAGGGAGGAGGTTATGATTTCATTACTATTGGTTTGTTTGTTTGTTTGTTTGTCCGTGTGCAAAATACACGTGTAACTCAAAAGTTGTGAACGGATTTGGATGAAACTTACAGGGAAGGCTGAAAATGACACAAGGAACAGATGATTAAATTTTGGGAGTGATCCGGGAATTTTTTAATGAATTTTATGAAGGATTTTCAATATTTTAGCAGGTAGGGTCAATGAACTTTAGAGATCAAGGTGTGTGTTTTTGAGGTTTTCATTCGCGCGCGAGTGCGTGCTCTAGTTTACGGTACAGGGTAAGGCGCACTGCACAGCTACGCTGCATTGATTACATAACAGAAGGTTTCTATAGTGGGAAATTGGATGATTTTCGACATGCATAGTTGTATGGAAAGAAATTACTGCTTTTATGGAAGAACAAGAAATGTGGTGGAAATTACAAATGTAGATGCTTGGCAGAGGTCTGTGCTCTCAGAGTGCTTCTCTAGTTTGTTTCAATTTTTCTCTCTTCCTGACATGCATTGTAGATCCATGAAAACTTGTCCCATGATCCAGTTCACGGATAAGCACGTTCTGACTGTGTCGGAGTGCAAGGCTCTGGGGTGGGGCGACCTGAGCGATGCCACCGTCGAGTTCTGCTGCACCCTGCAGAATTTGAAGCTGGACCTGCCCGAGTTCTGCATCATGAATGCCCTGGTCCTCTGCTTCCCAGGTATGGTGACCATGGAGTGTCCCAGAAGAGGAGTGGTTTTACAAAAAATATTAAAGAAAGTGATCAATACGATCATCTTATCCTCCATTCTCTTATAATGGTAACCCCTAGTAGTAGTAGTAGTAGTAGTAGCAGTAGTAGTAGTAGTAGTAGTAGTAGCAGCAGCAGCAGCAGCAGCAGCAGCAGCAGCAGCAGCAGCAGCAGCAGCAGCAGCAGCAGCAGCAGCAGCAGCAGCAGCAGCAGCAGCAGCAGCAGCAGCAGTAGTAGTACTACTACTACTACTATTACTACATTTGTCCTGGGTAGTCTCTTTACTGTTACCACTGCTCTACCAGAGGGCCCTACCATTATTATTACCCCAGCGTTGCAAGGTACCCATTTACATGTGAGTGGAGAGGGACATTGTGGGTAAAAAACATCTTGTCCAAGAACACAAAGCACTGGGCAGGAATCAAACTCGAGTCCTCTGACAGGGAGTCAGGAGTCTTATCCACTATGCCATAGCACCCCCTTTGATAGTCATTTTCCTTCTTTTTTGCTTCTCTTTGTCCTCTCTCTCTATTCATCTTTTTTATGCCTCCGCCACGAAGTGTCGCCGGAGGCATTATGTTTTCGGGTTGTCCGTCCGTCTGTCCGTCCGTCCGTCCTTCCGTCCGTAATCAATTTTGTGGACAGCGTAACTAAAAAACTGTTAGAGGTATCCTAATATATGTATATGTATGACTGGGGGAAGTTGTGCCTATCAACTTTTAGGTGCACATGCTCAAGGTCAAAGGTCAAAAGGTCATGGTCAAATGCCCAAAATTTCACTATTTCCCCTATATCTATGCAATGCCTGGAGGTATTTTCTTGAAACTTGGTGATACATGAACTACCAAATAAAGATTCCTCAGAGAGAGCTTTGGGTCAGGAGGTCAAAGGTCAAGGGTCAAAGGTAAAGTAAAAATGTTAAAATTTCACTTTTTTCTCCATATCTCACAAATATTTCAAGGTGTCTTCATGGAACTTAGTATATATGCATGTACTGACTGGCAGTGATCATGTAGGGAATTTAGGGGTCACTTTTCTCTGCCCTCCCTTGATCTTGATGGTGTACATTGATCAGCCCTGGTAGAGCAACACTCAACTTTGGTTCATAGGTCATGGTAGGAGGGACACTGCTCAAAATGTTTGAATAATATATCTTTAAATAAACGTGGATCAGCTATATTGGTTATTGCTTGTGGTAAGGAATTCCAGTATCTGGTGGTTCTTGGGAAGAATGAGTGTAGATGGAGATCAGTTCTGGAAGTAGGGAGCTTAATCTGAAGAGGCTTCCAACTCCTGGTCCTTCTAAGTGGTTCAGGGTTGAATTCACCATGTCTTTCGAAGGGCAAATCAACCAGGCCATAGATTATTTATGCATGGATATGATACTGTTCATGTGACGCCTATGTTCTAGGGCAGGTAGTTTGATATTCTGGAGCATGGTTGTTACAGAGCTTCCATAATTGTAATCGTTGGTTATGAAACGGGCAGCTTTCCCCTCCCTCCTGATATGAAGCCACACAATTAAGGGGGAAGGTTGCTATGGAAATTTGCCCAACAAGCCTTGTATGGTTGCAAGTCATTAGTGATTTTTCATTTGATAGACATCAAAGTCTATTTTTGTGTGTGTGTGTGTTTGTTCTCGTTAATGGCTTCAGTTGGGGATATTGTAGTAGTTCACTCCAGGTACTGGCCATATACACATGCCCTTTTGCATGAAATATTCAAAACAAATGAAAAAACAAAACAAAACAACAACAACTACAAAAGAACACTCCCTTACGGTCCCAGGGGTAAGTGAGGGGTATATAATGTACCTGTGCATGCCTGTTTTGCATATTTTTGACCTGCATGTTGGTGAATAGTACTTTAGTTCCATTATTTATATGGGTAAAATTTGAATATAATTGCATGTGTCCTTCATTGTTGTGTATGCAATCTATACACTACATGAACTCAAATCTTTTGACATACTAAACTGGATTTTTAATTGTTTTTGACACTTTTCAATGTCTATAAATCAAATTATCACAATTAAAAAAATATGATTTGCAGAAATGTTTGCAGAAACATACTAGGGAAATACCTGTTTCCTGTGAGCAAATGTATGATATCTCCAGTTGAAGTGTGTGTCTGTGTGTGTATGGAAGTGAACCCACCCTTGTAAAAAAATAATATCAATTACTTGAAGTGTGACCAAACATGTAAATTACTATTGCTACTGAAGTTGTTTATTTCATACATCAGATTTTGTTTTTGATGATGTTATCAAACCCATGGTTCTGGATCTGGATCTGGATGTGTACGATGCAGGGCCCTACTCACAACTGGGCATAACGCATCTGACGAGAGAGGGCGCAGGGGTAATTAGGAGGTTCTATCGATGGCCTTTTTGAATGAGGCGATAGATGGCGAGTTGATAGTGGCGTCACTCAGGTGGTTCCACTTGATGACAGTAGATGGAAAAAATGAGTTCCTGAATTGTTCTGTTTGTGCTCTTATTTGATTAAAGCACTTACTGTTATGTCTCACTTGTCTATCTAGGATACAAAATATTTTGTCAACGAAAATATTTTGTATGAATGAAGGTAAATTTTGAAGGGAGAGAGTAGAATGAAGCCAGTTACTGTTTTGTTTTTTGTTCCAGTAATTTAAAATGTTTCAAGTTAACCCGTTCCTTACGGGAACCTGGTACAGGTTCCCAAGATGGAGACAAGAGTGCCTGCTTTTGTGGCCTAAATTCATGTTTCTTTGTGTTATAAAGTCCCCCAAAATGGGTTTGATAAAAAGGTTAGAGTTTATTCTATCACTCTCAGCACTTGTTCTCTCTCTATTTGAAGAATTTTTAGAAATATCACGGTATTTTCTACCTTTGTTCTGATTTGGTTTGCCCTTGCTCTGCTCCAAAACTGGTATGAACATGTACATTAGCGATTAAAGCTGATCACAGTAGATATCTGCGTTCGCTGACCCCAGTCATTGCATTCTGGTGCCTGATTTGTGTAGAACAAAAGAGTCTGTGAGCCCATCAATGCACGCTCTATTCATACATCGCACCAGATCGATATTTCTGTTGTTCAAGGGCACATGTAGTTGACCGTGGGGAAGGGATGCATGCACCGCTTGACTGCTTTCGCACAGGTGGATTACCAACCTGTCCGTTCTGTCGACGGGCAAAAAGAATCTCGTTTAGGGACATTGAAGGTATTTAGAGAATCGCAAAAGGAACAGGTTAACGAATTTGAAACTAGTATAGGGGAAAAGAAAATCAATTTCTGTCCTTGCATGATGGAAACACTGTATCAAAACTCAAGTGAAGAAGCCATGCTTTGAGAGAAAGATTGCAAGGTTGGAAAACTAAATCGAGTAAGAGTGCAAAACATACCGTACTGAGGGCTGATAGTCATTAGTGACTGCAACCGAGATTAAGCATTTGTAGTCTGGATATTAATGACTGTTTCCCAGCTCTGCCTGTTTTGTTGTTGTTGTTGTTGTTGTTGTTGTCAGAGTGATAGAGTTCCTTTGTTTTCAAGTGTAGCCTGCATCAGTAGGGGGGAGCTTGATACTGTAGTGTAGCAAACATCAGTAGTGATTTACTTCTGTACATCAGAAGGCAGCGTGTGAGAGTTACATTGTACATACTGGTCATCATTACTTTCATTCACACACTCTGTAACATCTCAGTGTGTTACATTGAGCACTGTATGTATGCACCAAAATTATTCTAAATATACAACTGTGATTTCCACTTTGATAAGTTGGCTTGAGTAGATATAATGACATACTGTAGAAGTGGACATTTTCAGGGTGTTGAAACGTCTCCCCATTTTGCGTGACATGAAAGTAATGCAAAGAATTAGATTTTTGGTTCTCATTTAATGTTTATTTTATCTCTTCCATTCTGCAGAATTAAAAACTTATGAAATTCATTCTACCCAGCAGATGGCAAAAAATGATGTGAAAATTTCCATTTTGACATTTAGGTTAGCACAAATGAAATGACAGAAATCTTATCAGACATGGAGGTAGATTGGAAAATTTTTGAGGAATGTATCAAACAGTTAAGCATGTTTCCAGGAAACAGTAATACCAGTGGCACCTATCAATTTGTGTTTGGATTTCTCTCAAAGTCCATTCTTAACACTTAGAATATTAGGATCAACCTGAAGTCTTCACATCGACTTATTGTTGAAGTGTAATGACAATTGCAAATAACGCTCATAAACTACAGTTATATTGCACTTGATATGGGCGTGTTAAGGGCATTGCTAAGAACTGAGTAGTTGCAGGGTTCATACGGGTCATGGAAAACCTGGAAAGTCATGGAATTTGGCTAAGTCTTTTTCCAGGCCTTGAAAGTCATGAAAAACTGATATTTTTCATCAAATGGTCATGGAAAGTCATGGAATTGCAAAAATTATAAAAGTTTAAGTTTGTCTGTTGTTTGTGTGAGATGTGTAGGTACCCCCTTTGCTTTGCTTTGATTTGAGATCAAATTTTCAGTCTAATATTAAAAAAAAAAAAAAAAAAAAAAAAAAAAATTGTATAAAAGTCATGGAAAGGTCATGGAATTCTGGCTGAAAAGGTCATAGAAAGTCATGGAATTCAATTCATGAGAGAGAGTATGAACCCTGAGTTGCATTAAGATATCAGATATGATTACAAGCATGAAAAGTTGCATTAGAATACAGAATATACTAAGCACAAATATAGTGATATGATAGACTTTGAGTGTTTTGAATATAAGAGGGAAGTTTTGTGTTGCTTGTTCAAGGAGCATTCCAGGCGATTTTCACAATTTCACATCGTGTAGTATGGTGTACATAAATCGACAGCTCCATGTATTGATTTGTGGAATTTATTGTGGTCCTTGAGCAGAGAAACAATACTCTGAAAAATCTTAAACAAATTACACTGAACAGTGTTGATGACATAGGAGCCTCACATATGTCAGAAATGTAAAAAAAGTGTAATTCCATTGCAATACCACTTGCTTAACAATTTCACCTGTGTAGAATGTATGCATGCCATCTTCTTTTGTTGTGCTTCCTTGAGCCCCAACTCATGCATTCTTATGGTGAGGCTGCCATGTCATCCTTGTTCATTGCAATTTGTTGTAAATTTTGAAAACATTCTTATTCATTCATTCATTCATTCATTCATTCATTGATTCATTCATTCATTTCCATATCAAAACATAACATTTACAAAAATCAAAACACAAATGGCACAATTTATACATGTTTTTTTTTTTACAACCCAGTCACTATATTCTGAAACTCTGTACTTGGTGTAACTGATTTATATTGTAGTTGTTCAGATGTAAAAGTCTAAAAATTATCCGGAAGTCTCCTTTCACTATATTATGTTGCAGATGCACCTGGCCTTGTAGAGGTGGATCGTGTGAGGGCGTTACAGAAGCGTTTCTTGGAGTGCCTGCAGAAGTATGAGATGTCCATACCCGGCGGGAACGCCCTCCGCTACGGCAAGCTCCTGATGCGTCTGCCGACCCTGCGGAAGGTCAGTGCGAAGGCCATGGAACAGTTCTTGGGCCTGAAGCTAGCCGGCAAGGTGGAAGTGACCAGTCTAGTGGACGAGATGATGAACTGTACCATCTAGGCTGTTAAATTCCATGGTTTAATGTGGATAGTCCCATGATGACGGTCTAGGTATGCTTCCGCATGTTTGTGGAGCATTTTTCCAACCATTACCTCTTGGGGGGGAGGGGGGATTTTTACTTTTAGCTGGCTATGAAACAAACTTGATCCTGTAGCCATTGGTCATGGAGTAGCAAAATGAGATGTCCTGGCAATTCATTGCCATAGAAACTGCTTTTAAATAATTTCATTTAGTCTGGATATCTGTGAACACTGTTAAACCATGATCGCACATGGTTCCAAGCCAAGGTCTAACAAAAGTACTGTGATGTCATCACTTTGGTACTCTATTGTGTTTTTGGAGGATTTGATTATTATTTTTTTCCACTGAGCAAGTGTTGATGGAGATGGCGCGTCCTTTTTCATGTTGTTGCCATCTTCTAACTGAAGTGAGTATGTTTTCTTTTGTGCCTCCTACACCCTAGTGACGATTCCAAATGTTGACTTTTGTGGATGCTGGACCAAAGCTGCCAATTTTAAGTGAGAGCAAAGTTGCCAATTTTGAGCAAGAGCAAACTTTGATATTTTTGTTTATCTACATATTTATTTATTTTATAGTTTTTTTCTTTTGCGAGGGCATGGAGAGATTTTTTCTATATCCCTTAGTATTATTGCATTGCATTTGATTCTTTCGCATTTTGTTTTGCAACTGGAAAGCTGTACCAAATGTGATTATAAAATGTACCAAGAAACACCCCACCATTTTTGTCAGGAGTAACTATTTCTTTTATAATGTCAGGAAAGTATGTAAATGCTCTGAAATATTTTACTGACACTCCTCCCACATTTAGGCCTTAAAACACAGATGTGTGATTATATATGTATTTTTTTATAATATTTTAAATTTTGAAAATTGAAGTTCATTCCAAGCTTTTTTTTTTTTTTTTTCTAATAATATGTTTTCAAATATTTCAAGTTTACAGTATGAATATATGCATTTCTACCTCTCCTGAGTACTCTAAAATGTGTAGCATGACATTCCTGAGGTGGGATCTGCCAATTTTGTACTTGAAGATGACCTACATAAGTATGAGGAAATATCTAAAAAAATTCAAAGGTCCCTGAAATAATTTCTCTTACCTAGTGGATGTTAGTCCTGTATTCAGTTTTAGTTTACTGACCGCAAAACTGCCACTGAACACCTCACTGAATATTATAGACTTGCACGAGCTTTCTGAAAAGACCCTAACAAATATTTTATTTAAACGGAGGAAAGAACTTTATCGCAAATATATCTCAGAGATAGAAGTTGTATCTATCAACAGGCAGTACCTCGTGTCTTAAAGATGCAGTAAAATGTATACGAGCAGCCTGTTGCATAAAACATTTAACCTGAGAAAAACTCTTGTACATGTAAGGACTGAAAACTCAGGCATGATTCCCCCATTGACTTTATACAGGAAAACTCTGTATAAAATCAGACTGAGTGTTTCTCCGCAAAAGACTCCATGTATTCATTTCACAGGTTGCACATAGTTAACCTGTTCCTTACGGGAACCTGGTTTACCAGGTTCCCGTGGGAGCAACTGATATACGGGAACCTGGGTTTACCAGCTTCCCAAAATGAAGACAAGGGTGCCTGCTTCAGTGACCTAAATCCATGTTTCTTTGTGTTAAAATGCTCAGAAAAGTGGGTTTGATAAAAAGATCAGAGTTTATTCTATCAGGATTTGTTCTACTGCTATTTAAAAAAGGGGGTCTTACAGTATTATGTACCTTTTCCTGATTTAGTGTTTTGCTTGTTCTGCTGTAAACTCGTATGAACATGTACATAATGATCAAGGCTGAGATCAGTTAGAAATGCGGGTTTGCTGACCCCAGTCACCTCATTCAGGTACCTGGTTTTGCGTAGAACAAAAGATTCTGAGAGCTCATCAGCGCACGCTCTATTCATACCTCGCACCCGATCGATATTTCCATTGTTCAATGGCACATGTAGTTGACCGTGGAAAGGGGGACACAATGAACCGCTTGACTGCCTTCAAACAGCTGTATTACCAACCTGTGTGCCTCTCTGTCGACGGGCGAAAAGAATCTCGTTTGGGGGCATTAAAGGCACTCAGAGAATTGCGGAAGGAACGGGTTAACTCTTGCTTGGTGACTGTCTGTAGACTAGACCATGATGTCATTGTTAAATGTTGAAACCTGTTTGTTGTGACCCACTGTCTACAGTGAATTTGTCATTTTTGTGAAAAGTGCTTTCCATAATCAACATGATTAATAGTTGAGTGGATGTCATGGTTTTTGTACTGGGTCCGTGGTTATAAGTGACATGGATTTGGAAAAGCTGTATTTGACAGAATCTGTGGCCTTCAGGGCAAAAGGACGTCATTAAATGGTTGAGTACTACTTTGGTCTTATGTGATGGTAATCTGCTAAGCACTTGAGACGTGAAGTATGTAAAAAAGAGTGTGTGACAAGTTATATTATGTAACTAACTAAACTTGCTGTATACACTGTAGTGTCTGAATGTTTGAGAAGCATGCTAAACAGTTTTGTGTTAACTGTTGTGTCGAAATCTCCCTGTTCTAAAGATTCTTCATGACATGTAAGTGGAGATAATTATTGATGAATTGTACAAGAGAACGCAAATTTGATGTACTTTATGTGTTACACTTTTATGTGGTTGTTGGGTTTAGAATGTACTATAGGTTTACAAATAATGAATGTTTATGAGTGCAATGGAAAGAATATTTTATGAGGTGAAAGATGAAATGGTCCATTCAACGAAGCACAGCCGAGATGAATGGATCAAAGATTTCACCTTTTACAGAATGAAATATTCTGTCCATTGCACATATGAAAAGCATTTATTATAAGTTTGTTTTATGTAATGGCTAAAATAGATCCTTGTCATTAACGGATGTTTTATTAAGAAACAAGAGAGAATCTGAGATCGAGAGAGTGCTCACTGGGCGCTTTACGCTAGCGCGCTGTTGCATACACACACTTCAAACGCAAGTATTTTACATGTGTAGTGTGCGGGGCTCTCGGCTTGCGTGCAATGGGGCAAATCGTATGGATCCAAAATTGCATGGTAAATGGAGCCACAATTGTACGGATGATAACGTCATAGTGAAATAGGCCGAATGATCAATGTCAAACAACCAATCAAATGACAAGGATCTATAGGCATTATATGAATTTAGACATTTGTAATGATGCACGATTTGAATTTCTTTCATCTTGGTGCAATGGTGGTGTTTGTCCCAGATTTTTCGTGAAAAGGTTTATTATACAGTAGGCCTACAGTTCAAAGAGCTGCCATTCTAAGAGAGAACAGAGGTCATAATTTTACTGTTTGCTTTTCTTGTAAGGCTTGTGTACTTTCATGGCTATTCTTGAGTATCCTTCAGTAGGTAAGGCTGGTGTTGTACGGCCATGAGCTTGGCAGGGTGACATCGATGTGAAATGCACAGAAAGGTGCATCATGCATAATGCATTTTGCGCCAGTGGCAAATGCCATCATCAATAATGCTTTGTCTTGCTGTAAGAAGTTCCTATTCTATCAAGAGTTGCTATCCTAACATTTTTTTTTTTTATTCTATTCTATTTACAGCTGTATTTTTTTTTTTTTTTGTGTGTGTGTGTATAATGGAACCCTGGTCAACTACAGAAATGCATGCATCATTGAGTGTACCTCCTGTGATTGTGCTGCAGGACTAGCAAACTCTGCCCAGTGCATTGTGTTTGCGATCAGTGCATGGTCTTGTGACCTAGATTTGCATTATTTGCCACTGGCGACATTCTTGAACTTGTCTCCTAACGCATGTTTATGTGCCCTATGATTCCAGAGCTCAGTACTCTCAGAACAGGGAGGTGTTACAGAGATGGAGTGGCAACTCTTCGTAATTCATGCAAACACATGTTTGGGTTCAAGGCGTTACAATGGGATGTCTAGCATTCCATTACGCTTTGAAGTCATGCTCGGCAGCGCTCTGGTTTGCAAGACGAAGTTCGGAGACGAAGAACGCATTTCACCTTTCGTTGAATTACAAGTTTTATTTCACCATAAAATTTTAAATGAAATACTTGAATTGATTTAGAATAGTTTAGGAAAGAATTCAATATTATAAACATGTATTTCTAGTTTCTTCGTAATGCGCAAATCAAAATGAAATGAAAATTAGGCCCTCTTAAAAACCTAATATTTTTCTATAATGCGCATATTTGCGCATGTTAGTTTTTTTATCTTTTAATCTGGGATATGTTGATCTTTCAAATACAGTACTCCGCTAAAGCGTATTCCAGCGTGCTTTTAAACTATTTGCTGTTAAAATTGCTAGTTTTACACTGCATTTTGGTTCGCTGCTCCAATTCAAGTTACACAAATTCATTGTTGCCATCACATTGAAAGAGAGAGGGAATTGCAGTAGGGGCAAGTATTTCTAGATGTGAGAGCGCTAGTCCCGATTATTGATGCTCTCTTTTGTCAAAGCACATGGGTAACACCTGTAGTTGAACGCATAACTTCTCGGCGGCGCCGCGCATGACTTCAAAGGAGAGCAGTAGTTGTCTCTCCTTCTCTAGCACCTCCCTGCTCAGAACATACACCTGTACACAGTGTAGTTAGTGTGGCTGTAAGGCCTCTGTCAGTGGTTACAGGCTAAGATGTGATGGATTAACAGCCCGGTCTCGATGATCTAATACATTCCTTGCTACAGCTGCTCTTTGCATATCACAAATCTGCAGCGTGTGACTAGCAGTTGTGGCAGTCTGTACAAAGAATGAACTCAGGGTTATAGTAATGTGAAAAACGTATTTTCATGATACATGTAGAACATTATGCAAGGAGATGCCAGTGGAGTTGCATTGAGCATTTGAGCAAGGTAACACCGACATTAAGTTTGAGCAAGGTGACACCCACATTGAGCAAGGTGACGCCCACACTGAGCAAGGCGACACAAACATTAAGCCAGGTGAAGCCTACATTGGGCAAGGTGACACCCACATTAAGCTAGGTGACACCCATACTGAGCAAGGTGACACCCACATTGAGCAAGGGGAAAACACTCTGTGCAAGGTGACACTTACATCTAGCCAAGTGACACATTGAGCAAGGTGACACCCAAAGAGAGCACGCAAAAGTAACACCAGGTGACACCCACTTTGAGGTGTCACCCACACTAAGCCGGGAGATGCCACATTGTGTAAGATGATGGTGTGTGCTGGTAGTTGTCATTTATAGGCATTTTGCAAATAACATTTACATTTACAACTTCTCAGCATCCGTCCAGGAATTTCATTGAAAAATACTAGTACTGTGTATATCAAAGTATCTGTTACAAAGCAAGTATATCAAGTCAGATTTCAGATGAGGGTAAAAGGCTTTTCATGACCACATGCATAGCCAAGATAAAAAAAAAAAATGTGGTGCATGTTAAGCCTTCTACTACCAAATGGTTCACTGGGAGACCTTCAAAGATTTTATCAGATTTCAGATTTGTGCATTTGTATAAAGATAGAGACACCACTATACATTCTTGCAGCGCGGTTTCTATGATCTACTCTTGTTTAAGAAATGCAGTTTCCGAGCGTGTTTTCAAACTCGTGCAAGAATGGGAAGAGAAATATGCATTTATAGGTAATGCGATTGCTTTCTTTGTATAGATTATTCTCATATCTTTTTTATGATGAGAACTTATGGAGAAGGGTTTGTTTGGACTTTGATATTGAGGTCAGAATCAACTACACAAGAATTTGATACTAATGAGGTAGAATATATAGGATCAGAATAATTTAACATTCGTGCCGTTGTACCAGGAGTGGTAGGTGTGACATCATTATAGACCGATTCTGTGACGCGCTATGTGTATTTTTGGCATGGGCAGCGCCATTACTGCGGTGTCTCATCCGACCCCCCCTTCCCACTCCCCCACCCCTTTTCGCGCGCGGATTGAAAAACTGATGCATGGTTGTTTTAGCCAATGGGCGTCTCGTACTGAGTGCGCGAATGCTTGCTTAGTGCGCGAACCTTTGTTACAAGTGCGCGATAAACATGTTGCCCGTGGGGTGGGGGAGAGGGGGGGGGGGGGGGGGTCGGCTAAGACACCTCAAAATGAGCTCATATACGGCACTGGCTGCACCCAGTGCCACAAATTGTCTGCTGCCCTCAACGAACCCGAATCGGTCTATTCCATCAGATTTTCAATGTTGAGTTGAGAAAGCATCAGTGATGACATTCTCCTTGTTTTAAATAATCTAAGCAAGCTTCGAAGTCAGCTGTCATATTGGAGTGCTCGTCATGGAAGTCTGCGGTGGTCATTGAGCCCACTTTGGGGGAGTTCACGGTCATGGTTGTGTGTTTGCCATTGACTCTAAGAACAAATAGAATCCTCAGGCAAATTGATGGTTAAATGGAACGTTTGTGAGAATGTTTAGGTGAAAGTGATTCATCAACAATGTTTAAAGGGGATGTTACAATTTTTACCTAAATGGGGAGTTCATGGTTGTGTATTTGCCACTGACTTTAAAACAAATAGAATTCTTGGGCAAATTAATGATGAACTGGAATGTTCATTACAAGGGAATACGTAAAGTGATTGATAAAAAAATGTTTAATGGTACCATTCCTGTTTAAAACGGGGAGTTCATGGTTGGGATTGTGTATTTGTAATTGACTTTAAAACAAACAGAACCTGCAGACAAATTAATGAGGAACTGGAATATTGGTTAGAATGTACAATTAAGAGGGATTCATCAACAGCGTTTAACAAAGCTCTCCACAAAGATGGCGTGCTTCAACAAGACTCACCATAAGACCTTTCCATGTTGATTGAAAGTCTGTGGTGCAGGGTGAAATGAGACGTACATTATATACTTTTACTGTAAACTCACTACTATTTTGTCGTGTGTGAAGCATTAGGTCAAAGTGCGTGGGGTGCAGTTTCAGATAAGCTCAAGTAGAAAATAACTTGCAAGTGATTTTTTTTTTTTCAATCAAAAGCTTGTTTAACACTTTGTGCATGCCCAAGATTTGCATTGCAAAACTTTCATGAGATATTTAAGTCAAAAGAACCCCAACCCCCCCTTTTTCAGATTCTTTTCTTTTTTTTTGGGGGGGGGGGGGGGGGGAGGGGGTCACTTTGATACCTCCGGTATACCTATCGATTTCTGTGCCTTTTTTTTTTTTTGTCGTCGGACATATGTTGATTGTGCATACTATCAGCCTATATCATAAATGATTGCGGGTTTCTGTTTTTTACATGTATAGTGGTATAGCACAATAATTGAACATTAATTAGCATTATTTGGTATATGGACTACAGATGTACTGTGTTTCTGTTTTTGATAATTATTCACTGTGCTGTAGGGACTCTTTGTTTTTCATCGTGTTTGATTTAAAGGTAGACGATTTGCAGCAGTAAGGCCACACATACAGAGCATCACCACTGTTTTGAATTCAAAAGTTGTCACAGGACATACAAGTGTAGGATTGTTCTCTTTGTCGCAAAAGTGTCATCGTAAATGTTATTTGGGCAACAGGAAGACAGTGCTTAATTGACACGGGGCCGATGCCCGTAAACATTGGAAGTTTTGTTTTTCTTTTTCTGTAGCATCTCTTCTTCTTTGTTTTGCTCTTTCCGAATCATTCTCTGAGATCTTTCCGATACCTCATATGTTAACAAAGCAGGCACGACAAGCCTTTCATATTTTATATACAGTTTGTAAGCACACTTAAAAATATGAAGTCAAGCACTTGATTATGGTGTCGCCTATGTCTTTGTTATGTATTATTATGAAGTGCAATTTGTGTGGCTCACATTCGATACTACATGTACATGTATTTCCTATTTTTGTTGTCATAATTTTTTGATGAAAAAGTGATGAAATGATGATCTAAAAAAAAAAGAAATACAAGACGTTATTTACTTGTGAAAAACATTGTGCAATTGTCAACTCGAAATGTATAAATGTGTTACCTGTTGCCTTATATGACATTCAAGTTATTTTATTATGTATTCCTTCTTTGTATGTTGATGGTGCGTTTGGGACTGTTTATATGCATATCAGTAGTGGTACTTCAAAGTGCAGAAAATTAATTAATGATAAAAAGGTTTAACAAAAAAGAAGAAAAATCCAATCGTGGCGCTTGTCTTTGTGAGGATTAGATACAAATATATCCAATCCCAACATGGACTGTTGGTTATAGTTCGGTTAGACAATTAACTTGACGTCAAATGGATCTTGCTTGACGTATTTATGTACTTCTTGTTCAAACAAAGAATAGAACTGCATAGAACAGGTGACCAGAATATAGAATTTAGGAAGCTTTCATTTTATCTTTTTGCATTGAAAGTATTTCTATTATGAGCAAATTCTTTCTGTTTATACATTGCTGATTTGGTGCACACATTTTGTGGTATATTTGGAAAATCGTCACTCTTCAAAGTGTAGCCATAGACTGTGTATGGGGGGGGGGGGGGCAAGGGGAGGTGTGCGAGAGGACTATCCCCACCCATTCGAGGGAGTTTTTGCATTTTTATAATTGAAATTGAAATGTCTCGTGTACGCGTATATAATTACTTGATGGAATATTTTGGAAATTGTCAAAAATTGTACTGAATCTGCTATAGAGGGTAACTGAGATAGGAACGGCTTATTAAAAGGGGATATTCCCCTTTGGATTTTTGGAATTGAAATGACAAGTGTTGTGCACTGTCTTGAAGAAATATTCAGAATTTTGTTAGTCTGAAAAGTGTGGGAAGGGATATCCCCTTCCCAAGCAAGAGAGACTTTCCATTTTCAGAATTGACTTTCTACACGATCTGGTGCACACTTTGGGTGAAGTTTTTGGACAATATAATTTTACTTTAGAGATAGACACGCAACTGAACTTTCTTTTTGCCTTCCAAATCATAGGGGGGGGGGGGGTGACCACCTTCCTCGCTCGCCCTTCCCCCTGGCTACGCCGTTGCTTAAAAGCCAACACCCAAAAACAAACAAACAAACAAACAAACAAACAAAACACCCAGTAGAATACCTTCCAAACAATAATAACGCAGAAGCAGCAGTAGAACGATGTAATCACTAATTTCATAAAATACTAGTACTCACAAGAGGCATTATATCAAACAGTAATTCAAAAACTATTAGTAAAAATTGAAATGTGACTTGAGCGACAAAGCAGGACAAGTGATTATTGCTCTGAAAAGTTACGTTTAATATTTCAGCATTTGGTTAATTGTATATAAGGACAATGAACCGCACGATGTGCTGAACAGAATTGCTCGAAATCTCTTACTAAAAGAAAGAAACAGCAACAATTATATAAAACGGACTTATATTGTTATGCTATGAATCAAATCTGAGAAACATTTGATATCAAGAACAATAGTAGAAATAGACACTTCAAGGGACAGTGGGAACAGGGAGGTGTTACAGAGATGGAGTGGCAACTCTTCGTAATTCATGCAAACACACGTTTGGGTTCAAGGCGTTACAATGGGATGTCTAGCATTCCATTAAGCTTTGAAGTCATGCTCGGCGCCGCTCTGGTTTGCAAGACGAAGTTGGGAGACGAAGAACGCATTTCACCTTTCGTTGAATTACAAGTTCTATTTCACCGTAAAATTTTAAATGAAATAGAAATGTCTACTCGAATTGATTTAGAATAGTTTAGGACAGAATTCAATATTATAAACATGTATTTCTAGTTTCTTCGTAATGCGCAAATCAAAATGAAATGAAAATTAGGCCCTCTTAAAAACCTAATATTTTTCTATAATGCGCATATTTGTGCATGTTAGTTTTTTAATCTTTTAATCTGGGATATTTTGATCTTTCAAATACAGTACTCCGCTAAAGCGTATTCCAGCGTGCTTTTAAACTATTTGCTGTTAAAATTGTTAGTTTTACACTGCATTTTGGTTCGCTGCTCCAATTCAAGTTACACAAATTCATTGTTGCCATCACATTGAAAGAGAGAGCGAATTGCAGTAGGGGCAAGTATTTCTAGATGTGAGAGCGCTAGTCCCGATTATTGATGCTCTCTTTTGTCAAAGCACATAGGTAACACCTGTAGTTGAACGCATAACTTCTCGGCGGCGCCGCGCATGACTTCAAAGGAGAGCAGTAGTTGTCTCTCCTTCTCTAGCACCTCCCTGGTGGGAACTAATCGAAGACCGCAATCCTCGCAATAGCATTAAAAGAGTCTTATTCTTGAATATAGAATGACGAGGAGTTAAGCAGATAATCGCTGATGAGAACACAAATCGGTGACGGGGCAGTACTGACAAGTGAAGAATCTGACAAAGAATATTATAAAATATAGATATATACGTATAATGATTTATAAGGCTGTAATGCACAGGTTTGCGTATAAAAACAGGCATTCATAATCCGTTATTTTTCATCTTCCAAAATGATTACATGTCACGTAAGGTGTAGGCAGAGCTTGATTCCCGCACTCCTCCCCCCCCCCCCAATGCAGTCAAAGTAATGAATGTCAAAGTAAGTACCGGTTAACAGAGGAGTTTCATTAGAGGACGGTTTATGATCACTGTACAGTTCTGGTTGAGGTGGGACTTAGCTTTTAATGTTTTGCGAGATATTCAGAAACCACTCTTAGATGTCAAAGAGCATACAATACATTCTAAGACAAATCAAAAGTTTATTAATTTTTATGAAAATCGGTTTTGAAATGACTGAGGTATCCAAAAACAAGGTGAAACAAAGAGATCCTTATAAAAGTCGTGGCCTGTCGCCTTTTCTTATTATTGTTTTTTTTTATATCTCGGCCATTTTGAAAACCAATTTTCATCAAATACACGCGTTGAATCCTTCTTAAAATTACAAATTGTACATGCTCTTTCATATTTCACAAGAGGTTTCTCATTATCTCACTAAGGAATGTTATAAACCTGATTCCTACCCTCAACCATGTACTGTACAATTCCTTTAAACCTTGAAATTTAGGAAGGTATACCAGTAATCACGAGTGAGACGGCTCTAACTTGCGAAGGGCACGTTGGGCATGTTGGGCGTAGCAATCTACACCGCATGGGTATCTCGTTATAATGAGGAGGTATTAATGGGTGAGGCTCGCCTATATCTTTGGTCTTAACGTGCTGCCTTGAACCACTGAAATTTTATCCCTTTATCTGATATCTTGTTTTATTATGTATAAACAAATTATATTAAAACCGTGTTTGGGTCGATAATTTACCTTCTGCAATCTTTTATGTGTATACACTGTATTGACTATTGGAAAATGAACAAACAGACAATACGAGGCTTCCAGAGTGTGAATGCAAAACATACGAATCATTCTGATTTCAAAGCAAATAAGACCTCAACATCGGCCAACGACACAAAAGGAAATATTGAATGAAGATTACTGCACAGGCCATTGGGAGCATAATGGGAAACAGTGACGTCATCCCATCCTTTTTTTTTGCGTCATGCTGTGGTTACAGCAAGTAACAACTTCGTGACATAATAACGATCAAAAACTTTCAAAGTTTCCACAACTTTTTTTTTTTCTTTTTTTATTGATCCTCCACCATCATTTTTGTGATATTTTATTCATTTCATTTTTTGGTCAACTTTACAGGCATAATAGTGTTATTTACCATTTGCTAATGAAACAAAAATATACAAAATGTGAAAAATAGTTTTATCAAAAATGTTTCTAAACGAAACCGTGTACAGTTATGATTTATTGAGAAAAACAATTATGATAATCCTTATACTTTAGGCTCTATTGCAAATTTTTTACATGGTACGATGTTTCGTCATATACAACTGACCTACATAATAATTATATGCATCAAAATGTGATATCTCAAACATTTTCATTTTAAATCACCGCTCCTAAAGGTCAACTGTACCTTTAATATGGTGTAAGAATTGCACTTGCAGTTGTAGGGAGAGTTGCGAGAAAGCTGCAATTGGAGTCCCTCTATACAAAATAAAGGACTGTAGTCGCAATCAATCGCGAATCCCCCAAATCGCACGTCTTGCGATCATTTAAGTGAAAAAAAAAAATAAATGCACTTGATATTTGCAATCGATGTAAACTCGACTTTCTTGCCACGCCCCCACAATATAGTCCCTGTCTCTACAAGGGATTGTGCAACCTGGTTCATTAATGAACTCTTCACACACTCATTCAATCGATCATTATCAAACTATATAAACGACTACGGTTTACAGGTTACAGACAGAGTGGATTAATGGTTACAGCTCGTTATTCCGAAGGTTCGTTATTCCGAAGGCTCTTCAGTCCGAAGATTCGTTCATCTGAAGGTTCATTATTCCGAATTTCATTTTCGGAATAACAAATCTTCGGAATAACGAACCTTCGGAATAACGAACCCTTTTTCATTTTCGGATTAACGAACATGTAGGTACATGTACAGGGAATTTGTGTGATTCGGATTAACGAACCTTCGGAATAACGAATCTTCAAAATAGCGAACCTTCGGAATAACGAACAGCACCCGGATTAACAAACGATCCTACAAGAATTTGATCGCAAAAACGAGTTAACTCCAAGTCTTGTTTTGAGATACAGCGTATTTGCGACCGAACCTACTAGAAAATAAGAGAAAAAAGATATGAAAATATATGAATCACTTTTTTTTCATGATTACTTCAAGAGTATTTCCTGTTATGCAACAAGTAAGGTATCATTGGAAAGGATTTACGTTGAACTATCCGATAATGGACATCCTTAATGTGAAAAAAAAACAACTTTTAAAATGACGCTTAACCCGTTTTTCGATCAAACTCTTCATTATGTCGCCGTCAATCAAGCCAGAGGA
Organism: Diadema setosum; assembly: GCF_964275005.1. Lineage (NCBI taxonomy): Eukaryota > Metazoa > Echinodermata > Echinoidea > Diadematoida > Diadematidae > Diadema > Diadema setosum. The sequence continues at coordinate 2,617,388 of NC_092690.1, forward strand.
ACCGCTTGTCTTGAAGTAGAGTAGCCAATTCTTCGTTGTAGGGGCGGTAGAACTCACGCAGTATCTATAATGATGGCCATAAGAAAAATAAATGGATTTGATTAAGTAGAGCGATGAAGAAGATACATTGATATCTGATCTTTACAATAATGAAAGGATCAATCATCATGCACATTAATACAAATATAGGCATAGAACCGGCAAACATACAAAAGTAATGATTATTTTCTGTGCCAATCAAAGTCAAATTAACGTGCACAAACTTTACACACAAACCTATGGATAGGTAATGAATGAGGTACGCAGATGGTTTCTGCACGCATGATATACCTACCACAAAATAATACCGACATGAACGTAAGTGCATCATATTGATTCTTACAGAAGTGCCTTCAGTGTAAGTTGCTGAAATGAAAAGAAATCACAACTGCTATTTGAATAATGAAAATAATACGTGATAATAATCATTACAGCAATGCTAATGATATATACAAGGAAAATATTCAAATACGCATAACATGCATAATGCCCACCAGGATAAAATCGTTGCGCTTGGTCACATGGAAACGTTTGATTATAGTCTTGCTTTGAGAGCGTTCTGGTGTTAAAATCACAGTATTTTGTTTGTTTGTTTTTTGACAACTTGCCGCACATTCGGGTCTTATTTTTTGTTGTTATTTGTATTTTGCTTTGGTTTTTGGTCAAAATATTTACAATTGATGGCAACAGACTTGTGTTCGGCACGGACGCGAGCGTTCAGGGGTCCCCCTGTATACAATGTGTTGACATTGTGCAGTGGCGTATCTAGGGAAAACGGCGCCCGGGGCAAGCACGAAAATTGCGCCCCTAATTTCTGAAAAAGTGTTCAACCCCAACCCCATCCCGGTAGGGACTTTAAACAAAGTCCACATGATGCTTTTTCAAGCACTTAAAAGGGATCTTTTGAGGGTGATTTAAATGTAATGAATTTTGATAGATTTTGGCGAGAGAGCGCAGCGAGCGAGCCGAAAATTTTTGTATTTCAGCTTACAAAACGGCTTAGATAACGATTTATACCAACAAACTGAGGACTTGAAATAATACACTAAATTAGTACGAGCGAGTGAGCCGAAATTTGTATATTTCTGCGTCATCATTACGTTTTTTTCTTATCTTTTTGATTTTTTTTTTGCGCCCCTCCCCCGTATGTTCGAAACCGTTGGCGCCTTCTTTCGATCCAATTGGCGAACGCTTCAGAACGAATGAAATTGCAGCCGCTGCTACGTGAAACATTTTGCCTGCTAAATATAAAATGACATGTGTGAACACAATAGACACTGTCATTTTGTCATTATCACGTTTTGTTCTTACCTTCTTTTTTATATACATTTTGGCGAGCGAGTGCAGCAAGCGAAAATTTTTGTATTCAGCTCACAGAACACGGAATTTTTGTGTGAACACAATAAACATTGTCGTTTTGTCCGCGTCATCTTCATGTTTTGTTTTGTTTTTATCTTGTTTGATTTGGTTTTCTGCCCCCCCCCCCCCCACACACACACACACACCATTCTCCCTCCCCCCTTCCGGGCGAGTTTTTTTTTCCTTCTTCTTCTTCTGTTCTTTTTTTTTCTTCTTCTTCGTTTTTTTTTTTCGTTTTTTTGCGCCCCAAAGAGTGGCGCCCGGGGCACGTGCCCCCCTTGCCCCCCCCCCCAATACGCCACTGACATTGTGTTACATATTTGTGGTGTCATCCATCTTTTTTTATCAACTGGGCAACTGACTAAATTTCATTTTGATGGGAGATCAGTTGGAAATAGGCATAAGCTGTCATAAATGACCATCTTTCGGTGCTATAATAGAAATCTTTAGCCCTTTCTGTGCAAATGAGCATGTGCAGAAAAATTCACACACATAGCTATGGATAGGAATTAATATTATGTGTGGCATAATGGTTAAACGCTTTTGACACACATCTGAACATGGAGTCACTTATCACTGGAGGTGCATGTGTAATATCATCATACCACTTGAAAACCTCAGACGTGTATGAAGATTGTCCTGATGAGGGAAACATGAAAATAATTTCCAGAAATATTTATTTCAAGCAAAAAGGTGGATAGCCCTACCAGCACGGCTGATTTTCAAAGGGGTCCACTTGACATGCACAATAAAATTCACATAAAACAGCAACAGCAATATAGATATGCACAATAAAACTTATACACCATGGGTAAAAAACAAGTCATTGTAAAAGAAAGTGACTTACAGTCGACATAGTATGATACATTGATAATATAATTGCGATAACTATTCTGCCCTTTCTTTGGCAAAAGGAAGCAAGTGACAAAAGTGACATTTCTCGACTCAAAGAGCAAAATGTGTCTGTCATAATACTGACGTCAATGGACCATCATGATGTCTTATTTAACATATCTCTTAGTAGGATGAGTGTTTCTGCGTGAAATTTGGCCTGGAAGAAGAGCTCATCATGTGAATTATGAAAACATCAATAACTCAAATTCGGATAGTATGTCACTTGCTTCCTTATGCCAAAGTAGGGCAGTATTGTTCAGGCATTAATCACTAATAACAGTTAGACTCTCATGTTCTTTTTGGGAGACTGCAACGAGTCCCAAACATTCTGTTCTCTGTTCCTTGAAAAATTCAGCTGATGAAGGATCACATCTCTTTTGAGAGCCCTGACTGGTTTCAGATTCGCCAAAGACTATCACTTCAGATCTTGCTTATTGTATGTACTCATGGCTCTTGGTGATCAAGCCCTTGTACATGTCAGTACACACCCGTTATAACGAAATTCCGGTTACCAACGAAGTTAAAACTCAGACCCTAACATTATCCGCTCTATGTTTTTTTTTTTTTTTTATTTGTTCGGTTAACAAATTTTCGATTAACGAAAGAAAACTGCCGCTCCCAAGGACTTCGTTATAACGGAAGTCAACTGTAATCGAATCTAACAAACACGCTAATTACCTTCGCTGTTCTAAAGACAATTTTCTTGAGACACTCTTTAAATTCTTTTGCAAATCTCAACCTGTAAACATATAGAACACCATGACAAAAGACCGATTACTTGTAATTGATAGCGCTGTTCCCAAACTCTGAAATAAAATTATTCTTGTCTTCAGAAAGCAGGAAATCCTCGACCCTATATAGGTTACTGATATTTAAACTAAAAACATAAAAAACTTTCCATCATCGTAAAGCTTATTGTAAGCTCTTGCAGCGCAGAATAGGCTATGCACATGGATTTCGCAATTCATAAATTGATATAGGGCTCACACGGGTATATATTCCCCCTCAGAGACGTGTGTTAAAATAAAAAAAAAAAGAAGTAAAATAGCTGAGAGGAATGAGGAGTTTCATTTTCACTAACCTGTAAAAATGAGATAAATACCCTTTCATCCATCAAATTTCCAAGGGTTCGCAAAGCCAGACTACGAGTTATTTTCACTCAAGAAATCACCTATTTTCTGTAGTTTAATGTATCCAATCAAACATCGTCCCTTCAAATTCCATGAGAAAAGCTTTCATCTTCCAACCGAAATACAGTTTTTAGAGGAATTCATACTCAATATCTGCAGCTATTCAGTTTTTTTTTTCAAAACTGCATTTATGATTTTTAATTATGATTTTTTTTTTTAATTTATTGTAGTATCTTTGGTACGATTTTGTGATATTCCATTATACTTACAGGTGTCAGCCCTGTAATGCATCATCAGTCTGGAGTCTTATCCACTATACCACAGCGCCCTCACCATGCCACAAGATATTTTATACCATAATTGTCGTGATTTACCTGAGCCGTTTTCTTGAGCATGGGTTCTTTCCGTCGCCGGTTGACGTTTGCTGGGGCTTTCGTGCAAAAGCTTATTATTAACTCCTCTGGTAACTCTTCTGTTAAAGTATCAAAAGTCATGCAGAAAAAAAAAGAGCATAGAGGGTATCAGCGTAATGATTACCGATTACCATTGTGCTTGCAATTAATATCTTGCTTTCATGCTGTTAATAGACAATGAAAAAAACGTGGTTCGAACAATATTTGGACAGCTTACGGAATTTCACTTTTTTTTTTTTTAATTTAGCTATGACCCCATTAGCGACCACCCTGTTTTCATCGCCAGTGTTCTTGAGGAATTGAGTCATCGGTGCAGTTTAGATTTTACAGAGCGTAATACATTGTCCCACACGATATTGCTTTTTTTCGATCAAACTTGCATAGATAATGTTTTTAGATACTGTGTCACTATAAATGTCAAATTTTAACTCGGTGTCAACAAAGAAGTCGATTTACCTTAGATATTCAACGCCTATTCAAACCTCTTTCAAAGAAGTGTAGGCCCTATAATTTATACTGTTTAGTTGATACATATATTGAGTGATGGCTAAAAATATATCTGTATTTATTTCTTATTTCATCTATCTTATCATTCACATTGATTCAAAAGAACGAGCCCTTAAATGTCAAGACGCTTCAAAATATGATTGAGACAATGTACATTATTATTATCATCATATTTTTTTTTTGGGGGGGGGTGGGGCGGAGGGCTTTGTTATACAAATTCGATATGGGAATTCTTCGTAAATATAGGCAGATATCATGATTGTGACAAAAAGATCTTGTGTAATATTTTAAGTTGGCTCTTCTTCAGCACATACCTATTTCCAAGAACTGAAATATTGTTGGGAGCAGACCAGTGCAATTTGCGCTCCAGTCACGCAAACGCAGAACGAGGATCTGGTCACGTGGAAACACTTCCAGCCAATCAGAGAGAAGCACAGCGTACAGCCCCAATGTGACTCTCTGTATACACACGCAGTTAGAAATGAATTTTCTTCGTTTATTTCATTGAAAAATTATCAATCATGCTAAAAAAAAATACACGAAATCTACAAATATTTGTTTTTGAAAATGAGTATTATGTAAATCTTTGGTGAAGAAATCATGCTAATACTTTGTTTTAAAAACTATGGGGTTCAGGGACCAATAGGGCCCCGTCTTATAAACAGTTGCGATATAGAATCAAGTGTAAGTCCCATAAATCGCAACTTTGCGATTTATTTAAACTTCAAGTCCGCAATTAGTCGATCCTGACATAAAGATCATTAAATATCATTAGTTATATAGCAGGTATGGCTCTTAACCAAGAAATAAATTTAATAAGATAAATTCATACAGGTTGATCGGTTGATTTATTCAAACGATCCGCAGGTGAAACTTTTATGATAATCTTATAATTGGAATTGATATCAATATATATATATATATGTATATATATATATATATATATATATATATATATATATATGTATATATACATATATATATATATATATATATATATATATATATGTATATATACATATATATATATATATATATATATGAAGAGTTTGTTTGCAAAAACCGATAAGTCCATATTTGCCAAATGGAGATATTTGCGATTAAAGGTCAAGAAAAATAAAGAAAATAATAAGAAAAGTTTTGCTTCTTTTGACCATAACTTCAAAAATACACCTTTTTATGTAGCGACCAATATATCATTTAAAAGGTATTATTTTGTACTTTATGACAGAGATCATACTTCAAAATCTTCAAAAATGGACTTATCGGTTTTTGCAAACAAACCCTTCATATATATATATATATATATATATATATATATATATACACATATGTATGTATATACATATATATATGTGTGTGTGTGTGTGTGTATCAATATATAACATATTGTGTAAGGTGTTGTTTTCGCGAGGGTTAAATTTTCTCGAACTTCGCGAATCACAGTTGGATCGCGAATTTAACAAAACACGAAAATGTATCCATGCACTTTGTTTTATATATATATATATATATATATATATATATCAATATATATATATATACATATTATGTATGTATATATATATATATATATATATATACATATGTATGTATATATATATATATATATATATATATATATATGAAGAGTTTGTTTGCAAAAACCGATAAGTCCATTTTTGAAGATTTTGAATTAAGACCTCTGTCATAAAGTACAAAATAATACCTTTTAAATGATATATTGGTCACTACATATCTCCATTTGGCAAATATGGACTTATCGGTTTTTGCAAATAAACTCTTCATATATATATATATATATATATATATATATATAATAAAACCGCTCCCAATTCGGGTCACATCTATTTGATCAAAATTGAATAAACTAATTGCGACATTATTGTGTGTTAAGTCACAGACAGGCTTTGACCTGTTTAAAAAAAGAGAGCAAAAAGCCATCTTACCGCACCAGGAGACGGAATACACATTCTTGCCGACATCTCGCGAGTGCACGTCTGAAATTTTCGTATTGACTCTATGACAACTAGATGAAACTGAGTAGGGGAAACGGACGTTTTCCTGAAATACGTGTAGTCGGAATAGACCCTGGAGGTAAGCAAGCAAAAATATTCTCTCTTACAGGGATGGACGTATTAGTTTCAGCTGGGGTGGGGCGTTAGGTTTGAAACGTTTTTTGATGACGATTTTTTTTTAAAGATAATGAGAAAGAACATAAATATGATTAAAAGAGGTATTCAAAGTCTATTTTATGAAAATTGGAAAATTGTTTTTGAAATGGCTGAAATATCTAAAACAAAGCGATTCTTGAATGATGGGACCTACCTTTTATTACGATCGCTTTATTTTACTTTGTTTTGGATATCTCGGCCATTTAAAAAACGATTTTTATCAAACAAACTTTTGATTCCTCTGAGAATTGTATGCTTTTTAACATGTCATGCGGTGGTATCTCACAAAAATTTAAAAGCTGAATTCTTACTTTAACCAATACTAAACCATCCCTTTAATATACGATAATGACATGGGTGGACATATTTCATTAAGTGCAGTGTAATTCTTTTGTTAAACAGTAAGTCTCAAGAAGGAAGCAAACAAACAAAATAAAAAACTAAACAAATCTCGACATTTGCGTCCAATTAATCGAATAGCTTATAAACATTCACATTTGTTTTCTTTTTAAGTGGCAGTTTTGAAAAAATCAAATTGAATGTAAAGGAAGCAGATACTTTTCTTTTTCAGCCACAGTCAATTTCTGTCAACAGTAGGCCCTGTTAGGACCTACTTCAGAGAACAAAGACACATCATAACCACGGCAAACACCAATTTACTTATCGGTATTTGATTTCATTCTATAGTCCTACCCGCCTTAAGGTCCACCTGTCTACAACGGCCACCTGCCGTATTCGGCCACTAAATAATCTCCCTGTGGAAAAAAAAAAGCCCAACACGGTAAAGACCTGTGTAGAGCGACCAATTATCTACAACGGCCATTCTTTTCGCGTTTCCCTCATAGGTGGCCGCTGTAAACAGATTTAACTGTATCGCCAAACTTACCGTTCTGCCGGCTCTCGAAGCATGGCGATTAATTTGATCCCTGGATGGATCTCACGAAACACTTCCGGTAGTGCAGGGAACTGGTTTTCAGAGCTAATGTTGAAGAGACTCAATTGGTACCACATTGTGGATGCTGACGAGTCCCCTTTAATAGAAGATAGGACAAAAAGTAGTCACAGATACCTGCAATAATGTTATTAATGGCTCGAGATAATTTATCCTCACAAATAAGATAATGAAGATAATAAAAGTGGTAATCTCATCAATCAATAACACATTTCAAATATGCATACTCATATGACCTATCAGCATGGATGATATAGGGAAAATGTCATTACTATCAAATATTAAACATGCATTAAAAAGACTCGATTCACAGCATAGTTACGTTCCCGAAGCAGTGCAATGGTAGGACTCTGGGGGTGGGGAGGGGGGGGGGGGGGATTTTGAATGCGAAAGGCAATTGAATGCTTCAAGCAACACGCATCACAAAACAACCAACAAAACCACCAACACCAGCTCCAGCACCACCAACAACCACAGCAACAAAAGCCCGCCATGATATGTAGCTCACAATTTTTACTTCTAGACAAATTTCATAAGATATACTAATATTAGCCCGTAACTGATCGTCTCCAGTCTGCAGGTTAAAGCTACACTCCGGTTTGATGGGCTCACTTGCCTACGACCGACTGTGGTCATCACGGGGTCATCCCACTAGACCGACACCCACGAGTCATACAGCCCACGAGTTCGACATTGAAAACAGGCCCATGAGTCACACAGCTCACGAGTCATACAGCCAGTGAGTTCGACACTAGGCAAATAAAGCCCACGAGTTCGATAGATACAACACGGGACTTCATGTGTCGGTCTCGTGGGCATTCTTAGCTTTACTATTGTAGGTGTCGAACTAATGGGCTGTATGACTTCTGAGCTCTATGACTCATGGGCTGTATGACTTGTGAGCTGTATGACTCCTGGGCTGTAAGACTCGTGGGTGTCGGTCTCGAGACGTGCACCCGTCATCACTCCCCCTCCTCCTTAAAAAAAGGCATATATGCCAGTTCACAGATCCAATCTGAGCACGTACAGATAAAGGTCATTGCAGACCTTCTCTTGAAGTGGATTTGCAACTGAGGTAATCAAAACCTAGATAGAGCTTTATGATAACATGTGTTATAAATGAACCAGGTGCAGATTGGTATTTGCAGGTGACATGTAAATTACCACTTCCTGCATGGCTGTTTTCAATTGCTCTTCTTGAAGACTATTCCATGTTTTGCAAAGTCTGTGGTTGGAGAGGTCATTGCAGACTAGTGCTAACTGTGAACTGGCTTATTGATGCAGGAGATGGAGCACTCACTCCCTCATCCATATTAAATTATAGATTTTGCCATTCCATGAACTTGTCAGATTGAATATCCTCATCTTTATGTTTAAATATGTATCATATTGCATGCATTGTGTGTGGTTCTAATTTGGGGCAAAGAACATGCGTATGCTATCAGACATTCTGAAACATCTTTTTCTCAAACGATGGTTCATTTTTATATCAAAGGTGGGCATCTTGAAATTCAAAATGGCCGCCATACCAGAATGTATATTTTGACCCATATCTCATGTTGCAAGCAATAGGCCTACAGAACATTCACATTTCGGGCATAAACCGGGCTCATGATGTTGATCGTTCAGATGCACTTTTCCCCTTCCTGAAATTGTAGATCACTTTCGAGGCTGCTATCTTAACATTCAAAATGGCTGCTAATATTTCTGGTTTCAAGCAGCTTTTTCACATATCAATTTTATGATGGCGTACAGTGTACATTCTTAAAACACACACACACACACACACACACACACATACATAGGGCCTATACATTCTGTAATGATGGATTATTCGTATTGGCCGCCACTCTTGTAATTCAAGATGGAGTTCGACCATATTTGGTGCCTAAGATCTTTAACCTGCAAACCTAAGCATGCTGGAACACTCATATTATGTAAGTCAAATTGCGTAGGCGGGAGTGCTTCCTGTCCTGTAGGTACACTGCCATGTTGAAATGCAAAATGCCTGCGATGGGAAACATTCCTTCAATAGCATAGCGTTTTGGTAAAATTTGTGAATGGGAAATCATGTGATTCTGATGTCAAAACAAATGACTTTCAAAAGAACAATTTAATAACTGTGTCTCAGTGACTAAATGCCCCTTTTGGACAATTTGGCTGTAGAGTTTACAATATTAGTCCTATACTCTAAAAATTCATGGGATAGTCACTTAGATAATGTCTTTCAGGCTCATTCCTTGCATGTGTTTTTAAAGTCACAACAATACAGTCTTTAACCCGAACTAGGCCGGGCTATTCAGGTAGATGAAAGAGCCGGGGGGGGGGGGGGGCCTCCCAGGCCCCCCCTCCGGATCTCGGCCGTCGACCGCGCGATCGCGACGGAAATTGGCACACGCATTGCCTATGATGTAATCTAAAGTACTATGAACTTAATTTTGTCAAAAATTATCATTTACACTAAATTATGCTAATTTATGCATAATGATGCATGAAATCAGACAATTTGGTATAAATCACTAAATAAAGCTCAAAACAGGCACATTTTTTGTGTAAATATTCTTTTTAGTGTCCTTAGCAAATGTAGGAGAAAAAAACTGCGCAATTAGAAAAAATTTCCTAAGTATTTTATTGTTTTTTGAATTTCTTATGTATTTCTTTGTTTTTTCGACTTTATGTTTTTCATTGTTTTTTCGATGAAATTTGTCCGTGACATTGTTCCGAACAAGAAAATGCATTATTAATTGATTTTAATCAATAAAACCCCAAAATAATCATGCTTTTAGGAAATTTGCCTGGAAACACAGTTTGCATTGAAATTGTACACAAATTCACGTTTTTGAGCAATTTTTGGTCTGATATGCACGTGCATATTTATGCGCAACTTCGGAACCGCACACCCGGGCATCGCAAATTTGGTGTCAAAAGATGCGGGAGACTTGAAAGAAAAAAGTCATGAAACGTCGCGGCGATAGCTTCTCGCGATAGCGATACATCGCGCGAAACGTCGAGGGCCCCCCCCCCCCCCCGGCCTAGTTAGGGTTAAGGCTGTACACAGGGGAGAATTGGTTCTAAAATTCTTCCAGAAACAATAACTTTTGCATTTCTTGCTATATTTATGAGCATGATACTGAATTATGTGGCTGCCGTTGGTGTAGGAAGCTCAAAGCATTTGATTGAACGGTTTATGCATACCCTCTCGAAATAACAACAATGTATATCATGATTTCTCTGTAGTAGAGGCACACCTTTAGTTGTTATTGGTTTGTTTGTTGTTGTTGTTTTTTTTTTTTGCAACGAACTGCAGAACATAATCTCTCAATAATGTCAATTGTACTTTTATCATTTCCTTTTCCAGTGATGGAGCAGACACCATGCAATGCAGTGAGCAAAGCAAACTTACAAGATCCATCAGGAGAATTGAAATGTAGTGTCTATGTAGTAATCATCACTATCTCTGATTTTCCTTTTGCTCTTGAAGTAGCATATAATGCAATGGGATGATAAGGCTGTCTGCTTCCTCGTTGTGAGTAACGAGTAACAGCTCCCACGGCATCTTTGATGAACCCTTTGTTTCTTTTCTATCCGTGATGTGGTCTCTGTGTCAGATGGAATTGACTGCTCAGTATTTCAACTTTCAGGCTGGTTATTTGGCTCAGTTTTGAGGGTTTCTGAGGCATTCGTATGAAAAATAAACCTTTGTTGGTGAGAATAAGAAGAAGGCCATGAAATTATGAGATGAAGAGTGATTGTGGAATTACTTAGAAATATACCTTCCGATAATTGTATCGTTCAGCAATGACTGGATAATGACAGGTTTATCAGACTGTAGAACCAGTAGAAATGTTATGAGAAGTTGGTGATCCTCTAAAGCTGAATGACTTTGGATCCAATCTTACATGGTGTATCTTAACTGCACATGGTCATCCCACAAGACCGACATACAGTCAACGAGTTCGACATTGAAAACAGGTCCATGAGCCATACAGCTCACGAGTCATACAGCCCATGAGTTCGACACTAGGCAAATAAAGCCCATGAGTTCGACACTAGGTTAAAAACAGCCCACGAGTTCAACAGATACTTAATGTGTCGGTCTCGTGGGCCTTGTTCGCTTAGTGTCGAACTCATGGGCCGTATGACTCGTGAGCTCTATGACTCGTTGGCTGTATGACTCGTGGGTGTCGGTCTCGTGACGTGCACCCAATTGCACGAGCTCAGTGTCTGGCCTTTCTCATTCTATCCCAGAGATTAATGTATTTTGATTCTCTCAGACACAAATTCTTAGTAAAGAACATGAAAACTGTCCTTTTCATCCCTTTCTGGAATATCCCCCTTGAATGTTCCCGATACCTGATTGCCAAACACCACCTTCATCAGCTTCAAGGCAGTGACAATTTTTGAGATTACCCTCGTGTGATGGTCTTCTAAATTGTGGAGGAATTCTAATGCATGCGAAGCGTCACAGAACTGAGCTATTATTGCTCTTTTGTAGTTTCAGAATCATTGTCTGTACATCAGCATTAAGCATCTAGGAAATCTTAATGATTGAAGATGATTCACTCAAGGGCATCAGGAAAAAGCCTACTCATTCCCTATTCATTCTGTGTTATTCCAGAAATATATCTGGCAAACCTTATTTCAGTTTGTGACCAACAAACAAGCTTGTGAATGGGATGCCTGGTAGGGTGACCATGGCATTTCTTGGTATTGCGAGACTTTTCCTTGTTTGTCTTCATTCTCTCAAGGCAGCATCAAGTTTATGAAGATCACCTTCAATTGTATCAATGCTTGCTTTTGTACAAATATTTATTGACTGGGATTATTAAAATATAATAAATAACGAGGTTCCACGACGCAAAATAATGCGTAGCCTGAGAGGCAAACACAAACCGCTTTAGCGCGCAGTTCGCGAACCGCATATACCCGCCTGGCTGTGGGATGTAACGCTAACACGCTTGCCCACATGTATGGGACAGTGGGTATGCCCCTCCCCCCTACGCAGTTTTTGCCCCTCAGCATGGATTGATGACGTCATTGGAACCTCGTCCTTACATTTTGAATTTATGGCAGCCATATTGATTTGAGAGATGGCTGTCATTCTGCGTGACCTGGAAATGATTTCGATCTGACTAGGACAATTTTTGCAAATTCATCTAAGGCGCTCACCACATTACTGTATTACATGTATCTGTTGTCTATGGCGGCCATCTTGAATGTCAACATGGCCTATCTAATGATCCACAACCAGGAAACAGCTGTACTGGAACGCTGGACACCACTAGCATGTGCATCCTTGAAAATTTGATGCTTCTACAATAATTGCAATCTAAGGTATGGGTAAAAACGCTATGGCGGCCATTTTGAATTTCAAGATGGCAGCCTACAAACTGTACAAACAATCCACAATATCAGAAAAAGATATATCAGAGTGTCTGACATCACAACGATATATTATATTGCACGAAAATTGAAGTTTCTGCAATTCTCACTTTATGAGATATGGGTCAAGATATAGCTTGCTATGGCGGCCATTTTGAAATTCAAGATGGCAGCCTACAAATTGTATCAAAACAATCCACAATATTAGAAAAAAAAATATATCAGAGTGTCTGACATCACACCCATGCATTTTGCACAAAATTTGAAGCTTCTACAATGCTCACTTTATGAAATATGGATCAAAATACAGTTTGCTATGGCGGCCAATTTGAAATTCAAATGGCGGCTGAAGACGTGGTTGGAAAAAATGGAACCAAAATTTTTTGGATTCAGCACCCTCAAATTGACAAAGTTTGCCCCCCCTCAAAAAAAAAAAAAAAAAAAATCAATTTTAGCACAAAAATCTCACGGGATAACATAGTAGCCTCTACTAACTCGTTTCACTGTACGATCCAACTTTATTAGGTTCACCGGTGTAAGTTAATGGAATTCAATAAGTACTGCTTTGAACTGCACCACAACTCTTTTTAGATTTAAGTTCTTACTGAAGCGTTCTTTCTTTTGAACAGTTAGCCATGACTGATATAGTGTAGTAGCATGTATACTGCATGTGTGTGTGTGAGAGAGTGTGTATATAATATGCACGTTTTAATGTGATGATGTTTTATTTATTTACTTGATTTTACACAGAATCAGTTGTAAAATAATGTTGCTAGTGTAAAGTATATAGTATTTTCATGTGTAGGCAACCTAACACAAGCACAAGATGCTTTCCAGGCTGCCTGGCTGGCTCTCATTGTAAACGCTACTATCATAAATTTTGTGTTTTATTTTGCCGAAAAAATGGCCTAAACTGGCTTCAATCAATCAAAAAAAAAAAAAAAAATATCTCGCCCTGTCAGCTCGTGGGGTCAGCTGCTATGCCTTTCAAGTGGTCGTCAAGTCTCTCTTTATACTGAGGTCCTTACACTGCAAAAAGTCCGGTGTTAAGTATGAAACACCGAGCTGGTATTATTCGGTCCTCATTTGTGGTGTGAGATCAACACCTCCGGGTGTCACTTCAAAATATAGAATTGTTTTTTTGAATAGTTTCTTAGTTACCGTTTTTCTCGCTGATTTTGAACTTCAACAAGATGATCAAGAATTTTCCGATAAAAACACATTTACACCACAGTAACACCAGTTGGTGTGGTCTCCTATTGAAGCTGGGCGGGTGTTATACCATTGACATTAACACCAGCAATATCAAATCAACACCATCTTCTTTGATGTTGCCTCCCTATTCATCCTTTTCCTTCATTGGTTGCCCCCCTGATCCTCATGATCAGCACTGACCCTCCTCTGCATTTTGTCTGTCCGCTCTCCTCTGCCTTTTGTGTGTCCACCCTCCTGCTCTAATCCCCCTCTCATTACCTGTCGGGCTCCTTACCCGTGACCTCCCACCCTCTCCTTTGTTTTCTTTGTTCTGTGTACCCAGACTGTCCCTGTCTGTTCTTGTTGTGTGAAGTCCTTACATAATGTGATTGCTTTCCCTGCTTGTTTGTCATTTTGCCTCTGACCATTGACCTACTTGTAGGTCCATGCTCTGACGAAGATTCTGCTAGGATCGAAAGCTCAGGCCCCTTTTGACTCCATTCAACCTCCAGAATTATAGAGTTTACTCACCAGCAATAAGACTTCCAAGTTTATCCGTTGTAGAGATGCGCTGCGCAAGACGATCGAAATATTTCTTGAGATACGTGTCATAAGGAACCCTTCCAAGTTTCCCTGCGAGACAGGCAACGTTATGAAAAGATTTGGTTATAATATTTTATTGTCACATTATAATCATTAAAACATTTACATGCAAAGCGCAAAAAAAAAAAAATCTTATCTACCTCTTCTTACACTGCAGTGTAAACCCCCATGTTCCACACTATTCTGAAACTGCAACGCATTCATGCCTTCAGAAAACATTCTGTCTTTCACAGACATGTAACTTTTTAAAAGAAATGTAAATGCTTGATATGCAATAAGCAAAGTTGCAGAGAAAATCGGATGCTTTGCTATGATGTAAATTTCATGACAAAGTTATGGCTATTTCTCTTTCAAATTAAAGGGACATTCCAGACGATTTTCATAATTTCACATCATGTAGTACATAAATCGACAACTCTATGTATAGATTTGTGGAATTTATTGTGGTTCTTGAGCAGAGAAACAATACTTTGAAAAACCTTAAACAAATTACACTGAACAAGGATGATGGCATAGGAGGTTCACATATTTCAGAAATGTAGCAGTGTAATTCCATTACAATACCGCTTGCTTGCGAGTTCACCTGTGTATAATCTATGCATGCCTTCTTCTTTTGTTCTGCTTCCTTGAGCCCCAACTTATGCAGTCTTATGGTGACTCTGCCATGTCATCATCCTTGTTCATTGCAATTTGTTCTAAATTTTGAAAATATTCTTATTTTTCATCCCAATCATCACAAATTCTGAAACTCTGTCCTCTGTATAACTAATTTATAATTGTTCAAATGTAAAAATCTGAAAATTATCCGGAGGTCTCCTTTAACTGTACATGCGTGACTCTGCACACATAACAATGACAGGAACTTAAGAGTTTAAACGAAGAACCAAAAAGGAAACACCGCTTGAATTCAATCACCACATAATGCAAGCTACATAGTGAGAATTTCTGTTGGAGAACGGAATAGTGAGTAAAGCTTTCACCGTATCGATGGTAGAATTGGTGGTTTGGTTTTGTTGGGTTTGTGCGTTTGAGGAAAATATGCGGTATTGACGCAGCCTCGTCGACACCCTGTGAGCTCGTCGACTGAGTCGAACATGCCATAAACGCAGCATAGCATTTAAAGGACAAGTTCACCTTCATCACATGTGGATTGAGTGAATGCAGCAATATTAGTGGAACACATCAGTGAGAGTTTGGGGAAAATCCGACAATCTGTTCCAAAGTTAAGTATTTTTAAAGTTTCTGCGCAGTCCCTACTGGGTGAGAAGACTACTACAGTGTATGATGTCACATGCGTTCAACGATATAAGGAAAGTAAGAAGAGAATTTCACAAAACTTGACTTTTTGAATAAAGTGCAAATTTCTTCGACTTGTTACTTACGTATGTTAAGGGTAACATCATTCCCCCTGCCTTCTTAAAGAGAGAAGTCGAGTGTTCTTTTATTATGCGAGAAAAGTGAAATTGTGTTGAATTTTCTTTATTCTTTCATAATATCGTTGTACACATGTGACATCACAAGCTAGTAGTCTTCTCATCCAGCCGTGACCGAGCAGAAAGTTCAAAAATTCATAACCTTTGAACGGATTGTCCTCAAACTCTCACTAATGTGTTCTACGGGATTGCTGCTTCACTCATCCTACAATGTCATGTCTATGAAGGTGAACTTGTCCTTTAAGAGTAAAAGATCAGACAGTGTGAGGTAAAGAAGGTTGGTCCGATTGAATAGTTCCCTGCAAACCTGGCTGCCCACAACTAGTGAAGGCCGGCTGAAACATATATGTGACCGAGCATCACAAAACCAACAAAAAGTCGCACTGCAAGATTTTACGTGATGACCAAAAAAATATGAAACGGGTTAACCAAATCAATTTTTAGTTTTCCATGATATATGTATACAAATATATATATATATATATATATATATATATATATATATATTTTTTTTTTTTTTTTTTTGAAAGATAATTTTTCTTCTACATTATTTTTGAGTTTGGGATCATAAAATAAATGGGAAAGTGGGTTTTCAGCAGTTTTTCTAGAACCCTCTCTTGGTAGAGTAGAGTAATTAGGCATGTCTCAGAGGCCCTTTTTTTGCATTTCTTGAAAACTTTGCACACTCTTCACTTTCAACTCTAATAACTTTTGAAAGGAAAATGCTATACTGCTTGTAAGTTGACGGTAATCATGGACATAAAAAAAAAAAAACGAAGTTAAACAAAGCCATCCTAATTAAAGATTGGTCCCGCTTTTATGGTGGGTATCTCAGTCAGTCAAAAATCATTTTCATCAAATAAACGTTGAATTTCTCTTGGAATTATGTTCTTCAATAGTTCATGAGACGTTTCTAATTATCAAAAAAAAAAAAAAAAAAAATCATCGTCGAAAAACGTTGGAAACCCGAAGCCCCACCTAACCGAATCTGTACCATCCATTTAACATGCGTATTGACATTCAATAATAGGGATCTTTAGATTTTAGACGCGCGGACGTTCAAAAGGAAAAAACAAAACAAAACATGGTCTGAGAGTGCGCAGTAGCTTGACGTGTATACTGCGCAAGCTCAGACCATGTTTTTTCCCTTTGAACGTCCGCGCGTCTAAAATCTAAAGCTCCCTAATGTTAGACAAGACGTTATTAAAGCAATGAGGGTATATGTGCTCATAAAATCATAGGACTATATGCATCATTATCATTGCCATCGGAATCACTACTGCATTGTAAATGAAGCTTTTAACAACAGTGAGTGATGATTCGAATGACAAAGATAACCTTCATAATGGTTGTAGGGCCTACATGTACTCATATTTGGTAAAAACAACTCCAGACAGAAAAGTCGTGTGCGCAGGTCTATTGAGAATACAATACAAATGTGTGTACCATAAAAAGGCTTCGCGTCAAGCCTCAAGACTTCGAATTTAAAATAGAGAAATAGGTTAAGTCTCTGAGAAAAAACTGGCAGCCAAACCTAGCGATTAGCCAAAAATACCCCAACCTTTTTACAGATGCGACTTTTTTTTTTTTTTAAACATTGACTTGTGGTATAGTGTGAATATTCTTAACCGATCCAGTCATTGACAATTGCTTGAATAAACAAGTTTTGCTCTTTACGTACATACTTAAACGGGCGAAACAACTCCAGACAGAATATATTATAATATATTCTGTCTGGAGTTGTTTCGCCCGTTTAAGTATGTACGTAAAGAGCAAAACTTGTTTATTCAAGCAATTGTCAATGACTGGATCGGTTAAGAATATTCAATTTAAATATTCAATTCAAATATTTAATTGTGCTCATATATGTGTTTTGTATGTATACACATACAGTGTACATATATGTACACTGTATGTGTATACATACAAAACACATATATGAGCACAATTAAATATTTGGGAAAGTTAAGAAATGATCATTGCCAACTTCTGTAATCTGTAAGATTTTGTGTACGTGTCTTTTACACTGAATAATATTATGGTATTCTGATATAATGAGAAGTTTAAATACTTTCATATCACTTTATTTGTGTTCGAGTTAAGCGATGTTTAAGAAGTCAACTTTTTAAAATACACCAGTATTTTTTGCTTTCATCCTTACAAAAACAAATGAGTATAAAGTTTAATTTAAATGGATGTCATTGTGTTGGTTGAGGTGAGAATACAGCTTTTAACTTTGTGCGAGATATTCTAGAAAATATTTCATGAAATGTTACAGAGCACAAAACCCTAAGAGGAATTCATAGTTTATTTGATGAAAATCGGTTTTGAAATGGCAGAGATGTAAAGAAACAAAAACACTCCTAAAAAGGTGGGTCCCACCTTTTATCAGGACCGCTCTGTTTTGGTTTTCTCGGCCATTTCAAAACCAAATTTTCTTTTAATAAAATGTGAATTCTTCTTAGAACTGTACACTCTCTCATTATTTCATGAGAGGTTTATCATTATCTCACAAAATCATCATAAAAAAAATCGTTGGAAACCTGAAGTCCCATCTCAACTGAATCTGTACCATCCCTGACGCTGAAAACTTGCCTCCTCGACGGGATCGTCCCACTCTCCTTCTTGTCCACCAGTGTGGCTCCTTTAAGGTCCGCACTACCGATGGATGTCGTGTGATCTTTGCAAATAGGTCTGTCGTGCCGCACTTAGGCATACCCATGAGGTAGAAATAAGGGAGGCAGCGGAGCTCTGGTGCTGCCCCCGTCGTGACGTTGACAAACCAACAGGGACTCTTCGTGTGTTTACTAAACTCCAATGGTGTGCTGAGGAAAACCTGCCGCGGCAGAATAATGATCGAATTGTCATTATTAGGAAAAGCATTAAAATCAAGAGCGAGGATATCCACCTAAATTACGATAATGGTTTTATATAGCAACGTTAGTTATTTTGGAGAAGAGAAGAATTTGCAGACTGGATCAATTTATTAGTGGCGGATTCAGGGGGAGGGGGGTCGGTGCGCCCCCTGTTTTTTGTCAAAACAAAAGAAATAAAAAAAAAATGGGGAAGGGGCGCACGAAAAGCGCCTCCCCTTTACGGAATTCCTGGATCCGCCCTTGGGAGTTGGAAGACTTTAGACGGCTGTTATTGAGATAATCGCTTTCCTTCCGCAATGATCAGGCTTACTGAATGAATGCATCTAAAATGTAAATGATAGAGATATTAATATCAATAAATGTATATTTCATGTTCGAGCAATATATAAAAAATATCACCTACCTCCGGTGCGACGTTAAACAATTTCCTCGAAATATTCCTCTTAAGTATTTCCCTTCGTTTAAGCTTTGCAAATTCCCTTTCAGAAAAATATGTCACACTGACGAACTTTGTGGAAGAATTATTCATCACGACGTCTGGTGCCATATTGCTGCCTGGGTCTCCAGCTGTATTAGGTTTTTTAAACATTTGCGGTTGAGTGGATGAGTAGCTGAGATCTGCGCTTTGTTTCCGAGCCCATCATCTTCAGATTCAATTCCGTTCGGAAAACTCTTTTGATCTGGTAGCTGTTGGTTTCGTTTATGTGCGTAGGAGTATCGGGGCCATTATCATCACTGCGCGATACTTTTACTCCGGACTCGTCGCTGATGGCGCCAATGTTCGTTACATTTTCCCAAAACGACGAGGGAAAGAGGACTGCGGAAGATTCGGATTCTGCCTGATCCGAGTATTCCGAGTCGTCGCCTGTTTGAATCCATCTCTCTACAGAAGTTGCGTCGATCCATTCGGATGCCTGAAATTCGTCGCGAGAACTCGGATAAAATGAAAACAAATCCTCAGGAGCCGAGTCGTCGGTAAGAGCCGGATAACCATGGTGGCGCCATGTAGTAATGTCTTGTCGTGCTAGCTGCTCAAAACGACTAATTCCCCCTCCTCGAAGACTCGCAGCAACTTCACTGCCACTCGGAAAATATGTTTCTTTGTCACTTCTGTAGGAACCAAACCCAATATCGCTGCTACCCACTGAGTCTAAATCCGAAGTATCCAAAGACGGGGCTTGCCCGGATTTGAGCCGCAGGGTCTTAGTGTGTCCACGCCTTCCAACGAATAGACCTGGTTCTAATGGGGTTGGAGTATTTATAGTAATAGTAAGCCGGCTTGTGAGAAGGATGAAAGCAGTCGCTAGCACGAACACGGCAAACCCCACTTTTACCTGCGCAAAGATGTGTGAGATGATATAGGCCTGCTGGATTACATCTTCGAACTTTTCAAAATTTTGTAAAGCTTATTGTTGTACAAGCCCGTTTAGGGATGTCTTCGTCAAACATGAACACAATCGCAGTCATGTGACGATAAAATGATATACTGCTCAGCAATACAACACTGACTACCTAAACTTATAACTTTCGACCCAAGTCCATAATTATGATTCAACGAATGACGCAAGTCTCCATAAGCTGATAGTAATAAAAGTTAATAATAAGTTACAAGTTCTCCACAATTAATGTAAATGTTAATTGTCATAATAATATATGTTCTAATTTGTACATACAATGTTGCCTTCCCATCACAGTTAAATAAAATATCGTTGGACAAATAAAACAGATTTTTTTTTTTTTTTTTTTTTTTTAAGTTTACTCGAAATGGTCTTCCATGGACTTGGGTCGTTCTTATATTCAGATAATCAATTAAAAGGAAGGACAAGGAAGAGAAATATTTTGGTAAAGCTTGGAATGTTGTATTATGATCTTGTGTATATGTACCGGAAAAAGAAACAATGACATTCAGCATTCAAATCTTAGCACATAAGTATCCCCACATACAAGTAGTCACCACAATATCCATGTGCATTATTACTTAGTAACCTGTTTAACCTACCCTCAGAATAACGTACACTTGAAGTATCATCTAACTGATACATTGCTACACAGTCGTTCATGCATAAAGCAGTCGCACAACCTGACTAGTGCATTACTGCATGCCCTTGCATTGTGTAACATCCTAATTACTATAAACACACCAGTCGTTACATGCATACATGTGACACTCACATTGTTCAACTCAGCCTGAACACGGATGCACAGCATAACTGTTCTAAACTCTACAGGAACCTTTGACCTCAGCTAGAATGTGAAAGATTCGGTTATTAGCCTTGCGAACCCATGTGCTTCGAACCACATAATTATCACGGGATACGATTAAGAACTACATATCTGCACAGACTGGGCTGGGGGCCCTGACACAAATGAAAATATGTCAAGAAATTCAGAGTTTTGGGGAACTTTACCTTTCGCACGTCCATTATCGCCGATAGCACGAAAAGTCTGTCCAGAGCTCTGGGACCGAATTAATTATTCTGCAAATATCAAAAAACAACAACAAAAACAGGCGGAAACATCAGGTATCTGGGCGAAGCTATAGGCGTTAATATGGGGCGGACTGTAAGAGAGGGTATGCCTTGTACCTCTATTGCTAGTGATATCGGGAATGGTAACATTTCAAAGGAGATTCGTGTCACTCTTCTTGTTCCATATCCCACATTTTCCGACAAATAAAAAAAAAAAACACGTTTGATTTCGATAAGATATGTTTTACACAACAGTCAATTTGACGTAGAATTACTTATAATTCAAAAGAATTGCATAAGCACTTTTGAGCAAAACATTACCAAAGGGTTATGAAAGGGTATTATTATATAATCATTTTCTTAGGCAAATAGATATAGTTTTAAAGATGTGGAAATTTAATGAAGTAGTATGTTATGACTGTTGTCCCAATGTCATCATTCTCCTCTGCAATGTAGAAGTAAATCTGTGAAAAATAATTGTTCATCTTTGCATGGGGAGAGAAGCAGATGACAACTGTCTACTGGACATGTCGAAGTGGAGAAAGCCAAGAGAAACCTTGAACAGCTACAAATGACCAGGTTGGCTGAGCGGAACATCTGCACTAAAATCCAAGCCATGTGATCATTATAGAAGGAGTTCATAGCAATGTTTCACTACAACCTCAGAGTTGCTCAAGACAGCAGCAGTAACCTTTTCACAAAAGTGTGTGCCTGATGAATGGACAGGCAGGTTCCGGCAGAACATTATCTCAACGTTCTTTTCGATTTCCTGTTTAATTCATCATGCGTCAGCGGTGTCTTAATTTCATACACTGCCGTGCAGCTTCCACTTCCATTTTTTCTGTTATTTGTGCACCCAACAACTGCATAATGTGTTTTCCTGATCTTTCCTTTGAAGCTTTCAAAGTAGATCAATATGTCTGAATCTTGTCCAAAAGAAAGGTATTAAAAGCCGCTAAATGACTTTTCCACAATGAGTAAACAATCACAATATTAGCGCGGCGCCGGCGGTCGCCGGCCGCGGCGCAGCGGCCGCGCCCGGCTAACTATGCGCGATGGGTACGCTAGGCTGCTGAGCTGCAAGTGCAACTCGATCGCTGGGTAGCTAGCTCGCTGGAAGCCCCCGTTGGCCCCCAGTTATGGCGACCGTTATAGCGCCGCTAGCGGCGGTAGGTGAATAGGTCATCGAAATTGAATCGGTCTATTGACCGATTCGGGTTCGTTGAGGGCAGCAGACATTTTACGGCACAGGGCGCAGCCATAGTGGGTGTATCAGCCGACCCCCCCTGCTCTCCCCCACCCCGGGGCAACATGTTTACACGCACTTGTAACAAAGGTTCGCGCACTAAGCAAGCATTTGCGCACTCAGTACGAGACGCCTATTGGCTAAAGCAGTTTTTCATTCTGCGCGCGTGCTAATGTAGGGAGAGGGGTGGGGGAGTGCGGAGGGGGGGGGGGGGGGGTCGGCTGATACACCCACTATGGCTGCGCCCATGCCAAAAATACACATAGCGCGTCACAGAATCGGTCAATACCACAATCTACTCTCTGCATTGATGACGTAACACCTTTGACAAGTTCAGTGCACTGATACCTGTCTTATTGTGAATAATTCTGAAACCATGTAAGAGCTCTTTTACTTTGTCCCGATTTCCTGAGTTCATACAATGGGAATACCATCCATGATTGACAGTGCCAAAGTTTTTTTTTTTTTTTTTCCCAATTCTAGGGCCACCATAATTCCTTACCAATTCACCCTCGTCTATAAAGCTGACCAATTTTCCGTCACATTCAACAGAGCTGTTTCGGTCGAATGTTTCAGTCTAAAGCCAAGTCAATTTGACTTCCACTAGATCCTTTAATCAAATTTCTGTAAAACTGCAACATACTACATACTAATTTCTCCATAATTTTAGCAAAAATGGGTAAAACTGATATAAGTCTGTTATTACCCATTTCACGCTTATCCCCTCCTTTGTGGATTGGGGTTACCCGTGACAATATCCCGGTTCTCGGGGAAATGAGCCATACGTTACAGACATATTAAAAATGTGAGTAGGTCTGACAATTTGGCTTGCTACGGGCTTTATGACGGATGCTGGAATAATGTCTATATCATTAATTTGATTTATTTTCCTGCAAGCCGTTTTTAACATTAATTTCTAACACTTCTCGTTCAGTTCTTTCTTTAAAATGAATTTCGTTATTACTCTATTCATTTTTTTTTGCTTTTTTTTTCTTCTTATTCTTCTTGTTCATGAAAAATCATCATCATCGTCGTCATCATCATCATCTGAATTTATTCATTCATTTCTTCTCCTTCATGTCTTCTCTGAAAATCATCATCGGTTGAGATAGTTTCCTGTATACTTGTTTGATTTATGTTTTAATACAAAATAAAGATATTAAATAAAATGAAATAAATCTTTTCTGCTACCACATTTTTATCATTAATTTTTACTTCATTTTCCTCCATCTGATTAATGGCAGAAGTTTTGTTTATCTGCATGTGGGAGTATATTATAATTATATGCTGCAGTGCTTTCCAGGTATCACCTGACTGATCCTGACAAGAGGATATAGATGCTGAAATATATTCTCTCTTTGCCAAACGTATTTGAGCAGTGACTTTATTTCTTAATACTCTGTATCGATCCCAGTCATCAGGTGTTCTATCTCTTTGGCTTTTTACTTTTGTTTGTTTCTATTTCGAATAAGTTCAATAATGCATTCATTTATCCACGGTGATTCTTTTTTTCACTCTCTTCTTTCGTAGAGGTGCATGTTTATCTAATATTCCCTTGAACTTGTTCTCAAATATCATGTATCCCTTCTCAGCATATTGCTCTGCCAAAACATCTGTCCAGATCAGTGAATTTATATCTTCTTTATACAGCAATATATTAATTTTCTTTGAATTCCTGCTCTAGGACATATACTTATGCAATGCAAACAGTTTTCACTTTGCTTTATTATCCAATACACAATAAATGAAGTAATGATCACTTAAAGTATTGGTAACACTTTAACATTTCTTATCTTGTCTTCGTTACTTCTCATTATCACATCCTCCAAAGTATAGACCGATTCGGGTCGTTGAGGGCAGCAGACAATTTGTGGCACTGGGCGCAGCCCAAAGAGATTTTTCTCCTCCCCACCTCACTGGGGAAAATCTCTTTGGCGCAGCCATGAGCTCATTTTGAGGTGTCTTAGCCGACCCCCCCCTCTCCCCCACCACCACCCCCCCCCCCCAGGCGGTTTAGTGGTTTATACCAGATACTATACTAGGCCTATAAGAATGGCTTAGCATTTGGCAAAAAAAGAAAGAAAAGAAAAGAAAAAAGAAATCAACAACGATCATTTCAAGATCTTTCTCTTCTAAATCAGGTCTTAGTTTATGTTTTCTTTTCAATCCATAGCTATATACTCCGACACTTGAGCGGTTTCTATCTCTCCTAAGAAAATTGTGTGAATCAATACTCAGTATTCAATTCGTTATCTGTTATAATGTCATAAAACTAAATAAGCTTCATATGTTAATACATCGAAATCTGTCAAATGAGTTAGGTGACTCAATTCATCTATATTCTTTGTAAGTGGCAAACAGTTAAGGTGAGTCATTTTTAGACTTTTTTTTTCCTGTTTCAAAGTTTTAATTTGTTCAACAGACATAGCAAGCGACGGGGATGGACATGCCACAACAGGGCAACTGGCGATTTGCTGACTGAAGGGTCATGATACTTGGGGGTGTCATCCGATGTAAAAGGAAGTTGTTTCCAACAATACTTTCGACAAATCCAGTCCTTATCACTTTTGGAAAAATCTTTTTTTTTTCTCTCTCTCTCTGAGCAAGCAAGATTACACCAATTAGGCCATATTTCATATACCAGACAGAATTCAATTGTTTCGAACATAGGACTCGAGAATTGGAGAAATGAAGAAATGAGAATCCACAAAGAGATTCCACATCAAAGAGATTCCACATAACTTCCAGTAAGCCCTCCTTAGCTCTTGTTGCATGAGGTATTAAGAGTTGCATAGCGATTTCTTAGTTACCATAACACCTCAAGTGTCACCAAAATGCTGCAAGAACTTGATTGGACCACTCTGGAACAGCGCAGAGAAAATGACAGGCTAATTATGATGCATATACACAATACACAATCAATCTTAAACTCCTCTTTCAGCACAGGACTAGGGTAAAGTGGGGTAAGTGGGACACTTAAGCCTATTTTGTAAATCACTAAAAAATAAAACACGCCAAGAAATATTCAAGCATCACAGTTTGACCATTAACAAAAGACTAATAAGTGATATTGTTTTTAGCAAACATTATTCATAATTAAGTTCAAGATTACACTTTGGTCATGACTACTCCATTGTCCCACTTGCCCCACGTAATAGGGTAAGTGGGACAGCACTGTACGCATTTATAGGGTTGACTGCACAAGATGAGAAAGGTAGAAGTACGCGGAACTTATTATAGTCACCAATGCCCACTTACCCCAACCCCATAGGGTTAGTTGCACAGGAAATATTTTAATGCCGCAACTAAAGGAATATGACATTTTTCTCCCCTATTCTGACGGTTACTTGAATGAATAGTTCCCTACAAGAAGTTTTGGCGAAAAAAGTAGCACCCTAATCACGATAAATAATTTTAAAACCAATTTCCAGGTGCATGTCCATTATTTCGTTTTTCAAATTTGCCGCCTATACACATCATGGTCTCATACAGGCAAAAAAGATGCCATTTCTATGAGTAATTTAGTCTACAAAATTCTCATTTTTTAATCAAAAGATAATCTTCTAATGGCTAATACCAGTCTGTTCAGGAGTTTTTGGACCTGTAAACTTGTCAATGAAACATTTTGAAGAAAAAGTAGGTCTAATGAGCCTGATTGAAAAGAACACATACAGGAAGCTCTGTCATCTCGATGATGACGTCATTGTCAACACACCATCGATCAGTATTTCATCTAAGGAGAAAATGCCCGAAATTAAACTAATAGATAATGAAAGTAAAAATCCAATTACTTTTTGTTGAACATCTGGTTTAAAACCTGTTGTTCAATCTTTCAATTACGACACTAAAATATGTTGTTTTTTTTATAGTCAAATAGAACACTAAATACTACCACGTCTTATCCATTGTTATTCATAAAATAGCTTTGACGCAAAATCTTGGAGTGAGGCTTTGGAATGTTCAGGATTTTTGACGATTTTAGCTCTCATGATTTTGATTTTTATCACAATGAAATCATCCATTTTGTTTCTACATATTTGCTTATTCGTACAAAACGTTTACTCCACTAAATGCCTTCTCCTAAACAATGTACGTTCCCATAATCCTTCAAGTGTCCCACTTGCCCAAGTGTCCCACTTACCCCATTTTACCCTACGTATATAGTATCAAACAGGTTTCTCAGTTGACGAGAGCCTCGCAACCACATTCCTATAGGTACCATACTCGGGAACTGAATCGCACCGCCATTCGTTCTTTCCAAGAACTGTAAGGAACTGGAATTCCCTGTCGTCAGAATATAATTATTATTGTTTCAGCGCAATCTGTGGGATCATTCCGAAACCGACTAACGGTTGATCACAGTGGTTAGTTATTTTCTTTAAATTTTCTATGTGCTTGTATACATCTGCAAATAAACTGTATTATGATATAGATAGCACAGTCTGCAAAAATTTTCAGCCTATTGAAGGAGGCAGACTGAATCAGAAGAAGCAGAAGAAGAAGAAGAAGAAGAAGAAGAAGAAGAAGAAGAAAGCCTAATGACAGTAATCATAGTTCGCAGTGTGAGAGGAACAGATACGTAAGTTTGGATAGGATATGAATGAAGGTAGGGGAATCTCCCGTTTTGATCTGGGTTTGGAGTCTCTGCATATTATTGTATCCAATGTATCACAGCTAGCTCTGTGTCGACGACAGACATTGAGGAACTAGACGCTCTTTCACCTCATTCATAAATATTCATTTTGCATATAAGCAGGTGAGATGAGCGGCGCCTCGCTCGCCCGATCACGAGCAGAGAATGCACGCGCTTTGTAGTAGAGCTACCGGTGAGTATAAAGAGCGCGTGCAAACCCATACGCGCAAGCTTGAAATTAGCCAAAAGATTAAAAATCCTTCAAAAATTAATTAAAAAAACCTGATCAGACCAAAAAAAAAAAAAAAAAAAAAAAACACAAACAAACAAAACATTTGTCATCTAATCCTTGTGTCATTATCAACTTTTCCGGCAAATCCGTTCTCAACTTTTTGAGTTGAAAGCCGATTATTAGTATGAAAACACAACCTTTGTTGACCCAGCCTCTGGCGCACTGAAGTGCTCTAGGCGCGACGCTGGACGGCGCGGCGGAGGTAACTTAATAGTGCATGCGCGTATGGAGTACGGTAATTAGACCGTATGTGTGACTTGTGCATGTGTACTATAGTATTATGCGCGTACGTACATGTACACCCACGGCCACACGTACACACTGTAATACAGTCGTGTAGTACGTACACACTCGTACTCTAGCATTTCTATTATTATGTACCTCCGGCCCGATATGGTAATGCTGAAATCAACAGCCAAACAACTGAGTGATACTTCCATCAAAGTAGCTGTTATTTGTGTTAACAAGGTTTGTGTTCTCAAATCTCGACAAACAATCGGCATCTGGTACAGCAGAAGAGGAAAACCTGCGATGAATCTCACAATTTTTGGCATTTTGCTTAGTATCCTGTCAGGGTCATCATTTACTGTGACAGCTACAGGACAAGGTACGGCCGTAAACTCAGGAGTCTTGTGCGTATAATAACTAACGTTAATAGTTGTGGGTTTCTCATCCGACGATACGTAGCCTGAGCGCGCAGTTATGCAGTAGGCCTAGGCCTATGCTGCTTTGTCTCAAGTATGTTGTCGTTAGATCTTGACTAACAATTGGAAGAAGGATTAATTGCTTTTTCGACGTAAGTTCAACTTATAAATTCATAATAGGCCTACCAAAAATTATGCTGCGCTAGTTGGATTAGTTTGGACTAGATCTAGATCTAGGCCTAGGACCTACATCTACGAGTTTAGGAGTGAGTCGGTGTCATGGTTTTATACTTGAAATGACGGCACCTAGGCCTACTGATAGTTTGGTTGAGTGTTCATAATACCGGACACCTAACGTTTTTCTATCAATAGAAACGTGAAAAATCTCACAATTTGCCTGAAATTTTACTCACGTGTGGAGAAAATACTCCGGATTCACAAGCGCGCACTGAAAATGCGATCTGAGGTACGCGCTCTAGATGGCGGCTTCGAACGCGTGGGGTCTCATTCTTCCGCACTCAGTTGCCCTGCTCATTTCAACCGACCACCCTGACAATACGTATAAAGGGCACTTAAATGCGTTTTTTTCGACAGGCCGCTGTTTTTTTCTAGCCGTCATTTTTTCCCCAATGATATTTGAATATATTTTGAATCCTTCGATATTACTTTTGAAGGACTGTTTGATGAATTTGACTTGATTTTCATTAGGAAACTTTTCATCGTAATTGAAATAAATTAGATGAGTTGGTTTGTTTTTTTCACATTCATTTCTCGTTTCTGCATCAACTCGTACGGTCGTAGCGGGCGACAAAATGTTTATGTCATGTGTATGTGTAACGTGTGTGCACGATCGTACTTTAAGCGGCGGTGACAATTTTGCGATCAAAATCGTCAAATTTATTACGGAAGGATACTCTACATCTAACGAGTCAGCAAAGGTAGGCCTAGTTATCTGTAGTTACACGATAAGCCTTACTCGATTTTGCGAAATTTCGGTAATTTAGAGGGAATACTTGGTTGTTTTCGCCACATTTTACTCAGTAGCGTAGCCCAGTGAAGAATCGAACAGCGTTGCGCGTAGTCCCATGCGTACATTTTCTTTCTGTAGGGGAGCCTACGCGCAATGCCATTATAATGCGCGGTCAGTCGTTATGGACCCGGTCGGTGGGTTGAACACCTACCATACTAACTGAAGTATTTTTGTCCTAACGTTAAAATCTTGACTAACCGTTAGACCAGCAACTGTTGTCAGTGACATGACTGTATCTAGCTAGAGTAGGCGTACTGCCGTAGATCTACCTATCGTTAGAGGGGTAGGGCCTAGACCTAGGCCTAACTAATGTTAGAATGAAGAATCTAACGTTAGGCACCTAGATCTCTAACGTTAGGATCTAGGCCTAGGCCTACCTGGATTAGACTATGTATTAAGCGCGCAGCGCAGGAACACTTCTGGTTTTTTTTTTTTTTTTTTTTTTTTTTTTTTTTTGGGGGGGGGGGGGGCAAAGGTTGAGACGACGTGAGATCCTCGGCGCGGGAGCGAAGCGAGCGAGCGGGGGGGGGGGGGGTGGAAAGGGGGATCTCCCCCCCCCTCCCCCCACGACCAGTGTAGGGAGCTTTTGTAAAACAGGGTACAAAAGTCGCGTTTATAGACCATTTAAAAGCAAATTTCTAAGGAATTGAACATAGTGAAAAATAATCAGTGCGAAGGACTATGAGTATGATTATTACGGGAGTAGACCTACATAAATGTGAATGGTGTGAGTTCTTCGACCGAGCGACCGAGCGGGGGGAGGGGGGATACCCCCTCCCACGGTAGGGACTTTTTGTAAAAACAGAGTCCCTATAAAAGCCGTGTTTATAGAGAATTTAAAGTAAATTTCTAGGGAATTAACATATTGAAAAAATCAGTTGGAAGGACTATGATCTTAACATACGGGGGTACATTATGTGATGGTGTGAGATCCTCGTCGAAGGAGCGAAGCGACCGAGCGGGGAAGGGTGTGTTAGGGGGATACCCCCTCCCACGGTAGGAACTTTTTGTAAAAACAGAGTGTAAAAGTCGCGTGTATAGAACATTTAAAAGCAACTTTCTAGGGAATTAACATATTGAAAAAAAATCAGTTGGAAGGACTATGATTTTAACATACGGGGGTAGGCCCTATATTATGTGATGGTGTGAGATCCTCGTCGAGGGAGCGAAGCGACCGAGCGGGGGAGGGTGTGGGAGGGGGATACCCCCTCCCACGGTAGGGACTTTTTGTAAAAACAGAGTATAAAAGTCGCTTTTATAGAGCATTTTAAATTAAATTTCTGAGGAATTAAATATAGTAAAAGAAATCACTGCGAAGGACTATGATAATAACTTATGAAAACTTTTCATTTTACTATAAGTACGGGCAGAACGAGCGAGCCACTTTTCACTTTGCAATTTATCTGAAATGTACTCATTAAAAGCTTAAACGTGATCGCATCGTTCGAACAATAAAAATATTCTTATACTGCTAGAAAACAAAGAATAAAATGAAAAATGTAAGGCTTACTAAAGGTATGTTTCAGCGGGCACACTCGAGGACACGAGGCTACCATATACAAAATTTACTCATAAGTTCCTATTAGTGTATAGATACAATAATGTATGTTGTTAGTGTATTATAATTTTCACCCCGTTAGGGGCGAAAGTTTTTGCATTTTCAGTTATGAAATTACAACATTTAGACAAGAAATATGCCTTTTTTGTTCATTTTGGTCTTTAAATCAGTGATTAATTATTTGTTACAGGGGGCACTTGGGAGGGGGGGGGGGGGGGGGGCAAAAACTCGTTTTGCCCCCCCCCCAGCATTTTGTTTGGGGGGGGGGGGGGGCAACAAGTGCCACTCCTGCCCCCCGCGCTTCTGGCGCCCTTGAGTATGATGACGCCCAATATATCAAGTTAAGTCTTGTAGAGAGGGCCATTCAAAGGATTCAGTCCTGAGGAGTTCCATGTGATGTATCCACGGCAGGGGCTGGTCAGTTTATGCAATGTTTCTCCTTCCAATGATCAGTGAGCTCAGACTTGAAGCTCATGCGAGTCTTAATTGTGATGTTGCCTCGACGCCTTCCGCTTGAAGGCTATTCCAAGAAGAAAATAGAGCCTGTTTGCTTCTCTCTGACAGAACGAGTTTAACCTTTACTAGTTCGACACCTTCCTTTAGAATTTCTTATCTATAAACGTGAGAAGTAGGGTAAAGGTCCTAATGGTCGTACTTGCAAGTTGTATAATCTACGGGGACCTGGGATAGAAAAGTAGATGCATGTCTATAACGATTAGAATCTAGTGGGAACTTGTCGATATAGGATTAGGAGTAGAATTCTAGACCTTAAGCCTAGGCCTAGAATCTAGGCCCTAAGTAGGATTGATTCTATACAACTATGGCCAAGATCTAGTTCTTTGCTCACACTCACAGTAATTTTTAATTTTCCTTTACAATGTGAGATTACGTTTCTTCATTTTGCTCTTGTTTTTTTTTATGAATTAATCTTGTCAGAATCATCGGTTCCCGAGAAATGTCTCCGCTGCATATGCGAGGTTGAGACGGAGTGCAACCCCCCGTTTCCCCCGTGCCAGTCGACTTACAAGAACCTTCCTTGCGGCCCGATGGGAGTCAACTTTCACCAGTGGAAGCTGGCTCACGAATCCGGCGGGGACGTAGGAATCTGTAAGCACTCCAAATCTGGTCCTAGATTCAGATTTCCACCACATAAATGTCTTTTAAAGGGACTGTAGAGAACTGGTTATGGTGGGGATTCATGTTTTGAACATTCCTAAGTGAGATTATGAGAAACCTCTTATGAAACATGAAAGAGCACGTAATTTTAAGAAGGATTCAACGTTTATTTGATGAAAATTGGCTTTCAAATGGCTGAGACATCCAAAAAAGTGATAGTAATAAAAAGCGACAGGCCACGCCTTTTATTAGGATCTCTTTGTTTCATCTTGTTTTTGGATATCTCGGCCATTTCAAAACCGATTTTCATCAAATAAACTTTTGATACCCCTAGAATTGACATCTCATAGAGTGGTTTCTGAATATCTCGCAAAACGTTATAATTAAGCTAAATCCTCACCTCGACAAGAACTGTACACCAGGTGCTGTACACACCCTTTAATCCCTTAGACAAGTTTTAATGTTAGAGATGAAAGCTTATTGTGCCTTGTCTGACTGATATATTATGATCCTAACTGGGGGGGGGGGGGGGTATTGTTCTCAGAATAACATGTTGCCCAACCCTGTCCACACTCCTCGGAAAAAGGCGTCACACCTCAAAAACACAGCCTAAATACAGATGTTGGGTCTTCTTCTACTGGTTCAGTTAGCCTCAGTCAAACTTGAAGATTGTTGCAAACTTACTATAATATAGAATCCACATAACCACGTACAGTAGTGAATGTCGACAATCTAATTTGTTAATAGAAATCTTAACTGGCATAGAAAGAAAATAAATGCACATAAGGCCTATCCCCCCTCTTTTTGATGGAACAATCGACGACGCGTTACCAGTCCAGAAATGAATCGTATTTGATTTTTTTTTTTCCTCCTTTGGACGCGGATGCTTAGCAAGTCAATTAGGGAGTGACCGCAGAGATACTCTCTGGGAATTCAATTCTTGGTGAAACACGGGTCTATGAAAGTGTCCTTGTGCACATTGTATGTTTTAATTCGACCTTGCGTATCCACTTTTTTTTTTTTTTTTGCTCAGTTTATTGATTTCATTGCATATATGCATATCCTTATATATCAATTAATGAATTAATTCATAAATTCATTAACCAATTCATTCATATATTCATTCTTTCTTTCCTTCCAATTTTTCTTTCGTTTTTTTTTTTTTTTTTTCCTGTCGGTCGAAGGTAAATATTGTACTTATCTATAGTGAACTGTAAAAAAATGTTTTGGCCTAGATCTGTAAGGAGGTTAACAAGCCATCTTCGTTTTCTCTCGCTTTGCTTAGCATTCGAAACCTGCGCGTCGGATGTGGAGTGCAGCAAACGAGTGGTGCAGGCTTACGTGGGCCGTTTTCAGCCGCCACCGGGAAGGGGCTCGGGCATCAACGCCAAGTGCCAGTTCTACTCCCGTCTCTTCAAGGGCGGTCCGAACGGACCCCAGATGCCGCAGACCGTCTCCTACTGGGCCAGGATCAGTCAGTGTCTGAACAGGCCCAGGGATGACTAAAAATTATTTTCTCAACTAGCGGGGAAGTACGGATTCCTTTCTGTTCCCGGTGTTACTGCTTTCATGTTTATTTGGTCATTTCTGGATTTTAATATTTCGCGTTGTGTTGGTTTATTTGTTTATCGAGCGAGAGTTTTCTTGGTGAACATTGACATGATACCCATGCAATAAGGTTCTTACCTTCAAAACACCCGTGAGTCCGTGGCCCATGTCACAACTTGGCATGAGAAATATATACTCAAAATATTGCCTTGTAAGCCTCTCTTCAAAGCCTAAACAGATCAAGTGTTACTCTTAGAGAACTGACAATATCAAAGTATTGACTGTTAACTATTTTGTCTTTAAGGAAAACTCGAGTTCTAGATTAAGAAAATCAAAATAGGGATACTCAACTTTTTTGTGAGTGTTGAGCAGCTGTCGATGACTTACAGTAGAGTGATGTTTTAATTTTACCAACCTGAGGATTTAGAGGGCATTATTTTATTGCAATTGTGATGTTATTGTGTGTGCTTGTGGGGAGGGGGAATTATAACACTGTCATAATTATACCCGTAGTATAGTTTTGTTGTTTACATGGTTGCTAGCCAGTTAAAGAATTAATTTCAAATTACTCAGTATGTTATCCTCTTGGGGCCTAGACGACATGTATGTAGCATAACTCGACAACTTAGAACAATAAGACACAAGCTACATTTACCTGTATTCAGTATTCCTCACGAAAATGCAGCGAAGACATCCGAAATAAACTGGTATGTACATATTTTCAAACGAGAATATGGCGATTCTTCAAGAAATGTCATGTTATGTGTTATTAGAAGTACGGTAAAAATAATTCAAGTGAAATTATTACGCTAGTTTTTAAAACGCTTTCACTTCTCAATCACATCTCATTCATATTATTTCATCAACATTGTTATCTATTATCATTATTCTATTTGACATTTCAACATAAAATACAAACTGAAAATTATATGACATGATATGAAGAATGTGGTGATCCTAGGTGCACACCGCTGGTTGCTAGAGGAGGAAAAGACAAACTCGAGGCCTTCCTCCCTGACCAGTGCATGCACCTAACAGTCAGCTATATTACGTCATACCCAGACAAGAATTCATTCCCCAAGACCATGGACCTACAACGTTGTAGGTCCATGCCAAGACATACCCGCTGAACTCTACAATGGCGCTATCTGATACTCTAATTCCCACCCAAAGAGATTTTCCCCAGTGGGGAGGAGAAAAATCTCTTTGTTCCCACCACAGTCAGACAGTGATTTCCAACTGAGGAACGTACGCTCTTCCTTGTGCGCGCCTCTATACATACTTTAGTACTTGATTTTTAACCTACACCACATAAACAGTTAATGAGCGGGGCCTGCAGCCTATAGCTTCTTGGGAGTCTCAAAGCGGAGAACGTCAAGCAAAGATATAGAACAATTGAGTAAAAAAGAATCAGTGAATAAGTTCATCCACACATAACTACAATAGGCAATCATGTATAACAACAATTACTACTACTACTGCTACTACCACTAATATAACACATATACACTGCCTGGAAAGATATATGTTTTAAGGAGTGAATTAAATGATTCTAAGGTATTGGCCCGTCGAATGCTGATGGGGAGATTGTTCCACATTCATAGGACAAGAGATGAAAAGCACAATCCCTATAACATGTAAAGGTAGGAGGTCCGGGAGATAAGTGGAGATTGTAATAGTGGCGCAGTGAACATACCTGGATGTGGAGGGACGAGTGTGGATGCAGAGCGGAGAGAAACAAGGTTGTGGTTGATTTTGAAGATAAGGAGAACTTTTGAAGATGATTCTGTCTTGGAACATTATACTTAAAGGTGCCGTTTATCATTGGAAACAGTTATCTAGAAGCTGTTAAAATTACCACGTTTGATGCACATGTGTAGGTCAGCTGTATCACAAAACATCTTACTATATAAAAATGTCGCAATAAAGCCTGGAATATAGGGAGATATAATTTTTCTCAGTAAACCATAGCTCTGGACTCTTATTCTAGAGACAATTTCATTATAACTATTCACATTTTGTATGTTTGACAATACTTAACATTGATTATACTGATTAACATTTATCGGTTGTTGCTATCTCTAACTCACATTTTGAAACACTAAGGCGGGGTTTCTATTTTCATCTGCAAATGGTAAATAATGCCTTTAAATAATAGGTTGTTTGAACGGTCAAGATAATTCTTGTTGCTCTGAGCCCTAATTTTACTCCATTTAATTCAGACTTCTATGCCAAATACTCGAGTAGGCCCTGTACAAAACACACACACACACACACACACACATATATATGTATATATATGTATATATATATATATATATATATATGTGTGTGTGTGTGTATACCTCAAGGCCTATAAAAAGCAAATTGGTTTAGCAAGAAAGTGTAAAGATAAATAAGGACATAATCTATTTGTTTTAGAATTTGTAATCATTCTGATTTCATGGCTTCAAGGAAATTTCGTTTTTAACCAATTTCCCATTTTTGTCTTTTGCCATTCTGTTCAGCTTTCACTCTCGACTGTCCCGCCAGTCGTTAGCTGTATTTGATCCTCTCATTATCTGTCTTATGAAATATCATACTTTAGTATTTGCAATATTGCCTGGTAATGGATTTGAAATGTGACGCATGTCACGAGATCATACCCCTTCGAGATTCGCATTATTTGCAAGCACTCTATTGTGACGCAAGCGCGCAGTTGCTTATGACGCATCAACTGCGTCATAACCTTGAACAGTACAATGACACGCGCCGCGCATACCCTGGTGCGCACAGGGCGCGTCTAATGGTATGCCATGACAACCAGTTCTCTCCGTACAGAATGGGCAGGTGCCATCACTAAAAAGTTCATGAAAGATTAGATACTCCGTAAGGCGGATCCACAAATGACGTTCAAAAATATAGGGAAAATAAATTAGACCCGGGAGAGTGACGCAGAACTACAGAAAGAATAATGGCAAGCGCTGGAATATCATTTCCAGGTTCGACGAATTCTCCAACCTCGAATTTTATCAACACCCGTGGGCGGTGAGTGATTATGGTTAACACTATAATATGAGGATAGCATTCGTTATTTTAGCTGGTCTATTATGAAAGATATAAGCCCAATTTTGAAACAAATCCAGTCATAGAATATTACGGATGTATCGCAAAATGGTGTAAAGACAGACATCACACCAGAATTAAATGATATTAAGATAAAGTAGATTAATATCAGCCTGAGACAAGTTGAAAGAACTCGTAGTGTTTTTACAATTGAAATGAAAATAGTCCTTAATCTCCGAGTGTCTTTATTTTGATACTAGATTTGAACTTGTCTAATTTGAATATTAGTCTTAAGTGTCTAGGCCTATATCACAAATTAATTCATTTGTATTTTGACATGAAACTCGAGTTACATTTAAACCGTATACAGTGAGTTATAAACATTATTGGAATTTATGATATCAGACATAACACTCATCTTATGGAAAATAAGTAGATACATGACTATCACTATGCATCAGATCCAAGTGACCACAGGAAGGTTTGCACAGTAAAGTATCGTTACAACTATTTGTTTGAAAGAAAGCGAGTCACAGATATCTGCAGCAGATATGTGTGCAGTATTTTCAGACAATTGTTTATTATTCTTAAGCTTTTGCAATTGAACTGTGCATGCCTGCCGATTATAATTCTGTTGAAGGAAGAAAGTGAAAATAAAGTTTGAATTTGAATTTGAATTTGAATTTGAATAATCATGTTTAGTATCAAAATAGGAATTTTTCTCGTGTTTGCATTTTATTCATGGGCCTCTGTTAATAAAAGTGATGGAAGAGTGAAAGGTGTCAATTAAAAGTATATTGCAATCGCATTTCTTTGTCAGCTCATAGGACGGCGCCAGATAGTTCAATCACATTAAGATCTATTGACAGTAACTGATTAAACTGTGAAAAACAACTTAGGAATAAGGAATCTTGAATTAAAAAAGTTTACCTGAATTTAATATATATATATATATATATATATATATATATATATATATATATATATATATGTATATATACATATATAGATATAGATATATAGATATCAAGAGTAAAAACAGTCATATAAACACCGCAGGAGCCAAAAAATTGGACTGACGTTTCGGTCAAAGACCTTAATCAAAGTAAGTGACCTACTTTGATAAAGGTCTTTGACTGAAACGTCAGTCCATTTTATGGCTCCTGCGGTGTTTATATGACTGTTTTTACTCTTGATATCTATTTATTACACACCGATGCAGAACTTTCATATTACATATATATATATATATATATATAATATCAGTCTTAAACAGACTCTTAATCGAAAATGTTGTTTATGATAGGAGACTGCAGATTACAACCCCTTGTTTTTAGAAGTCCCCACCGTTTCCAACAGCTATGATTCTGTATTTGTCATAACAACATTGATTGTATTTCAGTCTGTCAGTTCACAGTATTATCCTTGATTACATATAGTTGTATGAGTCTTGTGTATATCATTATTCAAATGACTTATCGCAATGAAAATAGGTTTTATTGTCGGAAATGAGATATCCGAAATAAAATGAAAAGAAAAGATATTAAATGAATTGAAATGAACTATAGAGGATTTATGCTCACTTCTCTCTGATTTTTTTTTTCCAATGACTAGCTAAGTTCAGTTTTATTTCTAGATTCCGTTTTAATTACAATGTATAACAAAATTTGATACGATATGTCATAAACCATATAACTTGTTAATACGCATTAATACAGATTTGGGGTACGATTGTATAAGGATAATGTATATAGGGAATCAAACATGTACAACATTTACAATGCCAAATTGAATGCAGATTGTACGATAAGAAATATTTTCAAATTGGGTTTAAAGAAAATATAAATTGACCTGTACAATTATCATATGAAATTGGAAATGCAAGGGACCATCGTCATAAGCAGATCGTGATTGGGAAGGTGGCCCCGGATAAACTTACAACACAATAAATGAAACTATATTAAAATACAATTCTATAATATTGCCATTCACGATACAGTGTCATTGGTGAGGTGGCATCTGGATGGATTCCTGAACTGACCAACTACCAGATAGATTACACACCGAAGACCATCATCCTAAGGCAGAAGCGGCCGACTTCGAGCCATCGGAAGAACAAGCCACATCCCATGCATGTCGCTCATCTACGCAGGCTAACCAATGAGGTAGGGCAATATCACGAGAATATTATATGCAATGTATGGTTGGACCTACTACTCATCGACCGCCTAATGTTTATTTGCTTGATAAAAATATTTAACACGGAAATTCACTTTAAAAACTTGACCTACGTGATTGAGAAAATCCAGCACTATCTGTTGTTCCCTTTTCGATTCGAAGTTTCAGTGCAAAAATATCGCCGTCGAACATACGTGGCCTCGTTTCAGCTCCCCGCGGTAAAGCTCCTTATTGAGATCGACCGCTGTTTTTGCATTGACAATGCACGCAAACCGAGTTGTATTGAACGCCGTGTTATACGAAGCTTTTTAGAAACTTCCGTAGACATTACATTACGATTCGGTGAAAATATTCATTCGAAATTTTGTCCTTGATTAAAACCATTAATGAACAATGAATTTTCGCGTTTTCCCACACCATCCTCATCAACGGTCAAAGCCAATCTATTTTTATGTGCTCTGCGCGCAGTGAAGTGCGTACTAAGCGTTCTGTGCGCCAATGTTTACGCGGTCGGTTTCAAAAAGGGTGGTCATATCATGTACATTGCACAAAGGATTGAAGTTATTATGTGAATTTTGCTATGTTCTTAAATTTCATCAGTTTGATGAAGTATACTTGTCTTCAAGATACATTTTGTCCGTTTTTGCATTGAACGAATGTTCATACACAAAGGTGGGTGTGTGTTTGTTTTATTTTGGCTCCTTTTTTTACTGTTTTAATGGCTTTTTTCTGTGACGATTACTTCTTTAACTTGTTTTGCCATTGCTATTGACGTTACTACTAATCCTATACCCCTCATCCAACTCTGCTACTACTACTTTTACTACTACTACTACTACTTTTACTACTGCTACTACTACTACTACTATATACTATCCATGCTACTACTAATACTCTTACTTATTACTGCCATACAACAACTACAACAACGATTACTACTACTACTACTACTACTACTACTACTACTAAAACCCTGTACTACTGCTAAACTACTACTAGTACTAACAATGTAATAGGTATAGGGCCTACTATACTACTGTTACTACTTAACTACCCTATATTACTACTACTACTACTACTACTACTACTACTACTACTACAAACGTACTACTACTACTACTACTACTACTACTACTACTACATTGTACTACTACTTCTACTTCTGCTATATAAAATAATAATAATAATAGTGAGACTCTTATAAAGCGCTCATTTCTACCTAAAAAAGATACTCAAGGCGCTATACATAGAACAGAGTACATACTTATTGTGTCACGTTACAACAGTATCACAGATAATGATAAGACAAGAAACCAACAAACAATATACGTACACATATACATACAGGTATGGTCAATTTAAATTGAAAATGTATGTCTTGAGATTCTTTTTGAAACCATCAAATATATATATCTCATATAGAGTTTGCACTGCAGATGCCACTTTCCCCTATATTATGTCCATTGCTTCTTCTGTCGTTTGCCATGATTCCAGCCCGTTTGTACGGTGAAGACAATCATCACACACGGGGACCCCTCAAGTTCCAGCACTCACATCATGCAGTCGCTAATGAAGTCACAGTTCAAGCTACCACCGGCCCCACCGGGGCGCGCCACTCGCTTCGGCTGCAACAAGAACAAGAGCCTGGCCGCGTCGGGGATAGGTAAGACTATATGCTTGACACCGCTGAAGAAAAATCCAAATACACCCACCTCCTGA
Source organism: Diadema setosum (assembly GCF_964275005.1). Classification (NCBI taxonomy): domain Eukaryota; kingdom Metazoa; phylum Echinodermata; class Echinoidea; order Diadematoida; family Diadematidae; genus Diadema; species Diadema setosum. The sequence continues at coordinate 2,657,821 of NC_092690.1, forward strand.
GTATGACAATATTAAAAGAAAAAGAGCATTCAATGAGAGTACCAGTAAATGAGGATGTTAGTTTAGCAGTCCCATCCATTTCTAATATCTTTTATTATATCTACGGCACAGTCGCACTTTTATTATATCCCGGCACAGTCGCACTTCGTGAGATTCGCCGCTACCAGAAGAGCACCGAACTTCTCATCCGTCTCAATCTACAAGCTTTGTCTTCTTAGTGGGTCCCTCCATTTTTCGAATTTTGCATACTGTATAATTACTTCTAATCACTTGAGCTATATGATAGTTTATAATCATTATAAGGTGGTACAATCATTGTATATACATTCTTTCATGTTATACTTTACGCACCTTAATGTCTGTTATCAAAAAAGTGATGTTCATATCTTTTTTGTCGAATAATGAAATAAAACATTGAATTGAATTGAATTGAATTCCGTATTTATCATAAAAGTAAATTTTAATTTTGAATTCAAACTTTTTGAACTTTGTGAAAGTCCTTTTTGGCTTTATCAAAGTTCTCTTTTTTTTTCATTTTCACAGATGTACATGTATGTAAATGAAAGATTATCTTTTTTTTTCCGTTTTCGTATTGTAAAATTCATATCAGAAAATGAGATTAATAAACGAATTGAATTGAATTGAACTGAATTAAATTGAATTGAATTATTCTTCCATCGCTCCGCCATCTTGCTTTCATTTCACCAGTACCCACACCGAATGCACTGGACAAGGCGAAGGAGGAGGAGGAGCGTCTGCTACCTGCTTGTGCTAAGGTAAAAACAAACAACCATTGTTTGAAACCCGACGTAAACATACGAACTGACAAACGAAATCCCGCCCAATAATCAAGAAATCCAACAAACGTAAATACACACATGCACCCCCTACTGAAAAGCTAAGAGCCAGAGTACGGATTCTTTTAAGCCGTTCTCCACATTGTTGATATTCAAACTCCGTATTGTTTGGAAGGAGCCTGATTAATCAACTTACACAATGTGCTGAAGCAGGCTCGTGGGCCTCTATAAGAATTCTCATTCACGTCAGTCTATTGTGTGGTTAATGTTGAATATTATGCAGGATCTGCGTATTTGATCTGTAGGTGTATAATATGTTTGCATCTTGCCCGATATACCTACATCCTTAGACAATATTATAACTCTTACACAGTTTAGTGTGTATATCTGTAAGCTCTTATAGGTTGTGAAAATATCTGATACTTAACTTGTAACATAACAACAAGCATTCACGAAGTTGTCATGAAGAATATTGCGTACACTTTGTATTATCTTTCTCCGTTTTTTTTTTTAATTGGTGGTTACCAATTTTGATCGCAGATATCTCAACTTAGCTCGTTTTGCGATAAAAACCCTTGAAACATCTTCTATTATCTACTTTCTTTTTTCTTCTGTACACATTGGTCAAATTTGGTGGGGAAATGGACTTTGACACTCATGTAGGCATTATTTATTTCAAAAGAGAAAGAAATTATCTTGTTACAGTCAAACATGTTTATAGCGGCCTCACAAGGGAGGCAAAAGTGGTCGTTATAGACAGGTGTCCGCGATAGACAGGTTCTCTAACATGCTTTCTCTCGAAGGAAATTGTGTTAGTGGTTGTATACGGCAGGTGGACGTCACAGACAGGTGGTTGCTAAGACAGGTTTGACTGTACTATAATTTTGTTTGTTGGTTTTCTTTTATCTCCTATCAGCATACAACTCTAATGACGACGTCGAGTCCGTTCCAGTACGTACCGAGAAAACGAAGAATCACCCCCAAAGTACTGGGTGCGTACACACCATTCTATGACTGGGTTAGCCATTACACAAGCGGAGTAAACCCTCATAGAATGTCAAAATTACTGTTATAATTATTCTCTGGAATTCTAAAAAAGAAAGGAAGGAAATATGAATGTCTTATCCATCTCTTATCTGTAATAATACAATGAGACTATAAAAAACCTGTTTGTTTGTTTGTTTTTACTTCTACCGATTTCCTTTTTCAACGGTTGGTAATAATGACACTTGACCATGGACAATTCTATCAATGATAGTACATAATCCCATTTCGAATTGTCATCTATGTAGTGGTACACGGAAAGCTGTAAAATGACAGAGATATAATCATGGAAATTCATTTCTCGTTGTTGTTTTGCTTCTTTCACTATGTCAATTTCTTGGAGATACATAAATAGTGTAATGCAAGAGCAATATGATATTTCAAACATGTCAAAGACACCCTTTGTATTGGATTAATTTGCGATCACAAGTCACCACTTTCATCGTCATCATCATCAGCATCAGCATCGTCATCATCATCATCATCATCATCATCATCATCATTTTCATCACCAAGGTGACATTATTAATGCCAGCTCTCCAGTGACAGGTTCACCACATTTAATCCCACAGATCATTGTCAAATTTACATTCACCTAAATCATCACTGTTTCCATCACCAACATCAGCGTCACAATCGCCACGTAGTGTTATCATCACCATCATCATAAGCATCACTAACATCAATCTCATCTTCATCCTTCCAGACGAGAGTATCGGGATACTGAAGCATCCGTTGCCGGATAAGACCCCGATTGGGAAACCACGACCACCGAGGAAGACGTCACGACGGCTTGTTGCAAGCGCGCCCTCTACGACACTGCAGGTCCGTACCACACTCTGTAGCAAGTGTTGTATCGATGAATCCATTTTCATCGGTGTTCATAGCACTGTAACTTATAGGGCTCACACCCGTAAATACAGTGGAATGTCCCAGACCCCTTCACAAATTCGTACCAAAGATACCAAAATAAATGAAGAAAAAATTAATCAAAAATCAATGATGTAGTTTGGCAAAAAAACTGAATAGCTGTAGATATTGAGTATGAATTCCTCTACAAATTGCATTTTGGTTGGAAGATGAAAGCTTTTCTGGTGGAATTTGAGGGGACTATATTTCATTGGGTACGTGTACGGATTTTTTGAGTGACAAGAACTCGTAGTCTGGCTTTGCGGACCCCTGGACAGAATTTGGACTGAAGAATCCACCCTGAAAATTTGATGGATGAAAGGGTATATCTCACTTATCCAGGTTAGTGAAGCTGAAACACCTCATATATCCCAACTATTTTACAGAATTTTTTGAAATTTGATTTTTAACACACATCCCTATGGGGAAATATTTATGGGTGTGAGCCCTATAGCGGCCGTAACTATGGTGGGGGGGGGGGGGGGGGGCTTAAAAAAAAGAATAAAAAGAGAGCACTTCCAACGGGTTAGGCAGTGAGCTAGGTGCGTTGCTACGTCAGGGCAAAAGTTATCATCTGTTAGGCACTCTTACCCCCCGCGTTACAAGATTAATTACCATCGATGAAAGCGGTACCCAAACCGCATTGTGCAATACTTTGTGTTAACTTTGAATACGTTCTGCTTAAATCACTCAGGCATTTCATTCATTTATTAACCATACCAGGGTATTTGTATGTTTATTTGCTTTCAACAAATTGTAGAATACATTACATGAATATCATTCAAATGACATGTAAGACCCATTATGAGAAACATAATTTTTGTCAACATTTTGGTCAAGGAACGAAGAATTTAATTTACTATAAAACACTGCACTCCAATCATAACGAAAACGTATATATTCAAATTCATGCTACAATGGAGTTAGAATTCATATCCGCAATTAGGATCTATTTATCTTGATTTACATTACTGTTCGGCTAACGACATTTTTGTATAACCACTGACAACCAATATAGCGAAAGAAGACAAAATATTGTAGCTTTCCAGGAGCCTCCTTTACAGACATAGCGAAATATTATACACGGTAAATTTAAATACATTTCTGCATCCACTCTTCTAACCCTTTTGGACTTCGTTATAAGGGGAGTCACCTTTAGCTTCATGGTGTAACATAAACAGGAATATTATCACTACTATAATCAGAAGGTAAGTAATGAAGACCTGTAATATCTTGGGAAGTCTTCCGTCTTATCAAGCTACTAACGTCAAGTGAACGTACTAAGTTCTTGTAATAATCATGGCAGTGAAGGTTAGTTTCTGAGCAACCATGAGCTCTAATATCAAAAGAAGTATTTCCCAAGATTTTGAACGTGGCATAATAAATGTACGTAATGGAATAACTCCTTAAATAATTGTGATGATCTGGATAACTCTCCGTTGTGAGATTTAGGAAGGATTATTCTTTTTGAGAACATCCTTCATGTCAATTGTAGGTTTCAGGTTTACACAGTAAAGGAGTGGTCTGCCAGGGGTACAGCTCTGAGCTCCCCCCCCCCTCCCCTGTTTGCACTACGAATCAGGACATCACCTACCATTCAATATATTTCATAGCACTGTCACTTTTTACAACAATTTCTTGCAGGTATCCACCTTTGACGGCGGGGCACCACCGGATTACAACCGCACAATCACGGGGCGCAAGCGGCCCTGGCGGCCGGCCGTTCCCGGCGGCATTCTCTGCATACCCGGCTACATGAAGCAGTTTTAGAATCGTGGCTGAAAAAGACGCTATACCATGGCAACTCAACTTTTACACGCATCCTCTTTAAACTGGAGCACGCGGTGATAATATCTTCGAATCACTTGGCAGCCAGTTGATTTAAATTCATTTCGGTGTGCAATATGTGAGCAGTCAAACATGAACAGTTTTGAGACTGATACAGCGTGCTGTAGTTCCCTATCTTATTTCAAAGGACGGGAACAGTGCGTCATTTTTTGCTTTGACTCCGATTGTACCGGGTGTGTCTTCACCTCACAAACCAACGTGCCTCACGAGTCATGGAACTTCTGTGGAAAACGGCATCAATAAATTAGAAAACAAGTTAAATCACAGAACTAGAACACTGTAAATATTGGGCGAGCTAGATGCGACTGTTAATTCAAGACAGAGAGGAATAACTCACTATACGGTAGTACATTGAAATATTGTCCAGTATTTACATCTCAGGCTTTCTGGCTGCGATGGAGAAATTGAAAGCAGAACAAATTTCAGTTTCAATTACAGTAAAAATAGGCAGATCCTTGACGTGGAAGTCATTCAAGATGGGATGTCTATAAACAAGCCGCGGAAAAAAAGTCGCAGTAAGAAAGTGTGGTTACGGCGATTCAGATGCGTAGATGTTTTCAATGAATAGTATTTAAATAAATGATATTGCGATTAATCTCACAGCAATGGAATCAGTCTTATTTTTGATCTGTCAAGATATATGGAAATGTTTGTGGACATTTTAAGTATTATTTGAGCCTTTTGAGCTTAAGGAGTACAGTGCACTCACGTCATCACGGCTACAATGAAATTTCGGTTACAACGAAGTAAAAATTCAGACCGCCACATTTTCCGCTCTATGTTTTCTTTTATTGTTTATTTGTTTGGTTGTAACGAAATTTCGATGTAACGAAAGAAAATTGCCGTCCCAAGTGCCGAGGACTTTGTTATAACGGGAGTCCACTGTAACTGTAATTGTGTCCTGTGTGTGTGTGTGTGTGTGAGTGTGTGTGTGTGCGTGTGTGTGTTGTTCATTTAAGTAGAACTAGAAGCGTATATAAGATTTGAAAAATTTGAAGAAAATGAATCATTTTCCGGTTTTACCAAGAATAAGTGCTATTTGAGGCAAATTGAATTCATCTGACTGATCAAATTAAACCTATTTTAGATGTCTCAAAACAACAACAAAAATGCACGAGCTGGGCAAGGGTGTATTGAAATTATCGTGATGCAATTATTCAAATCATAAACCTTAATTCCAAAAGTACATGCAAAAATGCATTATCAAGTTTTAGAAAGCAAAAAGCTTATATCTCTCTATCAATGATGGACGCTAATACGTCCATATTGAAAAGACCAAAGAAGACCAAAAGAAGACCAAAATTCCAAAATTCCAAAATACAAAATGCCAAGCTCTCATAAATGAGAATATTGTTGACTACTGTCAGCATACCAGGTAGGCCTACTGGCTGGTCATGATTCTATCCTATCAGTAGTTATACATTTACATCTATACCCATCCATTTATCTCTCTTTAGAAATATAATCCCTCATGCAGTTTTACTTGCAAGCATACATTTTATTTGATAAATCAAAACGACTTTAATGCCCAGCACCTAATCACAGAGTACCAGATAAAAGGATAATGATGGTTTTTACTAAAGTTTCCTACGCTGTTACATGCAATTTGATGAACAGTAAGATTTCAAGAGAGAGACGGCGAAAGAGAGAGAGAGAGAGAGAGAGAGAGAAAGAGAGAGAGAGGGGGGGGGGGGGGATGGAGATAGAGATGGAGTGCTCCTTTTGATACAACCTAATCCAAATGAAAATATTGAAAAAAAAACACACCTTTTCTAGAGATTGGGAAATTGACAAACACGGACGTGTCCACGCTGCCGAAGAGGCTAGTTTTTATTTTTTTAATTTTTTTTTTCTAAAAATCAAATCAATTTTAATTCAATTCAAGTAAATTCAATTCATTATTTTCATTCTATTTTCCAACAAATCATAAAACAGAATCAATCAGGAATTAAATCATATAAGCATACATTCAACTGTGCAAAAGATGATAAAGATCTACATGCATACTGGCAAAATACAAAGTTAATTACCCTTCATGAGAAGTCAACTAAAAAGCATGCTTACAAAAAAAGTAAGTATATTGTGAACAACTCTAACTTGTTTTTTTTTTTACAATAACAGAAGAGGAAACACGATAGCATAAGTATAAAATGTTTTACCTATTTTTTCTTTCTTTTTTTTTTTAAATGCTACCACGCCTCCCAAAGAAAGCACTGTATCGCTCGTCGTGAGAGGGCACTGTAATGCAGAATCGTTTTTTTTTTTTTCTTTTTTCCAATATGCAGTGATAGGTTTGTTATCGATAGTGTTCAGCTCGTTGAGCCTCAGTCATCAGAGCTGCGTGTCTTGTTTCCCCGTTGAATGATTATTTCATTTAACTACCGGTACATGTGGAGAAAGCGGGCCGGTCTATCCAGTGGGATATTCTCACAAGTCACAACAATCATAATAAGTCATCAAAGGTAAGTTATCACTTTCTACGACGTCCTGCTATGTCTGATATCTCTACTCTCTATAGGACAATAATAAACAGTATTGGGAATAACGTTTGGTTCGATGCTTTTTTCCAACCTGGATTCAAAGTCTTTTGGCCCATGTATCTAACGGTGACTCAGTATTGTTGGATCGCACGATGTAGAATACTGTTATGATATGTGTATACAAAATGTACTATCAAAAGCGGTGAAACACGGATCAACGCAGTTGCAGGCAAACCTTGCATTAAGAAACTTCAATGAACTCCATACATCTGAACTACCATGAATTCTATCCACCGCTTCTTTCCGTTAAAAAAAAGAGAGAAAAGAAAGCAGTGTGTTTAAGTCCTATCATCAACCTAGTAACATGCAATCATAAAACAAGGCAAAATAAAAGTATTAACGTAGATGTTTGCAAGTATTAAAGCAAATAAATAAAACATGTGCATATCGCTCACTGCATATTGCCGATTCTACAAGATGTTGAAAAGTTAATCTTGATCCCCATGATAACAAATCAAGTCAAATATAGAATACATCATTCTCTCCCTCTCTCCAATTTGTCCAAGACACAATGCATTTAGTACCGCCTTCAAGATAAAGGAATATAATACAGTAGATATGCAACGGCAGTGACAATGCAAGAGTTATGGAGACTTTAATACGTTTTTAAAAACCGCACACCCATTTTTTAAAATATTTTTTTCTTCAAATTTCTCAGAATGCAACAATGACGACACATCACCTCTATGTTTCGGTTGCAGTGATGATTCTCCACGGCGTGAGTATCACAATGTAATCTGAAAATGACGCGAAGACATTCATTATGAGTTCCCTCATGGGGATATTCATTTTGAGTTCCCTTTATGTTACATATATATTTACATAATATTATATCCTATATATATATATATATATATATATATATATAATTAATGTCTTGATTAGTTAAAGATTTATTATGGTCTGATATATGTCAGTATTGTCTTGGGCATTTTTTTTTTTTTCAGTAGGGTCTAAGGTATTCTTTTTCTGTTCCTTTCTAAAACAACAAAAACAACAACATAATTTAAAAATTCACCGGTAGGGCTCCTGGCGGCCTTCGTAATGTTTTTCGTGAATACAGCCGGACACTGTCCAACTATAACCAGTATGAGCCTTCACTGAACAGACACAAACATGTAAGATATTATTCTTCTCTGTCTTTACCTGCAGGTAATAACGGTGACACAGTGTCAGACGCTGAATGGACCATCATCAGAAGCAGTGGAAGCTGGAACTAACACAGAGCTGAGATGTTCAGTGACTGGAGGAACATCATCAATCTTCGCATGGATTGATGTCACAGGTGGTCAGTCTGTCACCATGTTTGGTGGAGGGAACAAACTAACTAATATGCCAAAATATGCTGACTTCACAGTATCAGAGAATGCAGCCTTATCCACACTGACAATTACCGATACACAGGTTGCAGAGGAAGGGAGTTATGTTTGTCAGTCGAATGAGGTGGGGAATCCTGCACCAGCAGCAGAACTTACTGTAGAGGGTGAGTTTGCTACTAATATAGCATTTAGATGACAAAGAAAGTGACTGATCTATTATTGCCCTTGATACTAATGATAGGACCCCATGTTCCAATTTCTACTTAGTTATTGATGCTACTTTTGAATTTGAAATGAGTGAATAACGAATAAGAAACAAGGAATAACGGATCGGAATTTAAAGAGAATACAAGTCATCTAAATGTGACATAACACTTGGATGCAAACACATTACACATTTATCATACTCGTTTTCCTAACGGTGCAGTGAAGATTCCTATATAATAATTATACTATTACCAGATGTCTTTAGATGTCTTCAGAAATCTTCGAAAAAAAAAAGAAGCAGAGGAAGAAAAAATGCAAATTAAATGAAGCAAGAATTAACAGACACGTTAATAGATATTAACCAAATAGAGAAAGGAAAGTTGGGAGGAGCATAACATAAACTAAAGAGAGGACTGTTCGCCAATCAGGGAAGGTATCAGTGCAAATATCGGCCGGGATGGTGTGCCTTTTTGAACCGTTGTGTGATCTTCACTGGCTTTTTATTTTGTATTTGTAGCACGCATAATTAATTATAGTTAACAGTAATATAACAATACTCCTATAACAATCATTACGTCACTATCATTGCATAAAGCTCACACTGGAGTCTGTACGGTATGGCAAACAAGTGAAGCAAGTTGTTTCCATGTTTGACGCTGGACGGGCTGGACAGAATATTCGCGGATTGCTTGCTTATAATCAGTAACATACAGACAAAAAGCATTAAACGTGATCAGCTATTCATCCAAGACATATTCAACATATTTGCCTCATCCTTATGTCCATAATGAAATGATATAATATAATATACACCGGTATTTTTCTTTCACTGCACCGTAAGTCCGTAGAACAGAATTAGAACAGACACCCTAAAACTGGTTCATATCGGAATTTGAGGGACATGTACTCTTACTTTGCAGTTATCTTGAAGATATTTCATTGTCGTTTCTTTGACAACACAATTTCCGTTATTCTCATATTGTCTTCTGACACAATCGCACTATACAAGCGATGTCACTTTGAAGTGTGTTTTACGAGGCAAAGAGAGCAAAAAAGTCCCACTGACCATAGACACTTTAATGACAAAGCAGACACTATTTATTTTCTGGTTATTGTTTATCAGGCTTTATGTGTGTGTGTGTATGTGTGTGTGTTTGTGTGCCTCTCCTTGTGATTGCTTCTGAAATAACATTCGTGTTTCTGTTTCAACTCTTAAACAGTGGCACCAACTTTATCATTAACATTGAATTCTACTCTGATCGCTGGAGAAACATACGAGGCAGTGTGCACAGCTGTAGGAAGCCGACCAACAGTAGACATCAACTGGTATCTTGGTAACGTACAGCAGACCGGTGGGATAGTAACAACAAATGCCCCAAATGCTGGTAATGCAGATCTGACTGATACAACAAGTATGTTTACCTTTACTCCAACAAAGGACAATTACAGGGAATCTCTACGATGTGAGACCACTGGACATCAATTGACCAGGCTTAACCAACAGGATAGCATCAGTTCTCTCAATGTGCACTGTAAGTACAAGCGTGATATGAATATTTTTGTGATAATTATTTTGTTCATTTTTTTTTTTTTGTTCCTTACTATTTGTCTTGCTTTCACTTCTCACTTTCGGAAAATGTGTTGTGTTAGATATGTTAGATAATAATCATTGTATTGTAATATTTTGCAACCCCCATGCACCCCTCCACTGTTTATGCGATGCAGTTGGCTGTCGCAATTAACTCCGAAAGCCAGAAGCCATTCTAATGAAGACAAACAATTAAAAAAGACAAAATCTAAGTTAAATTCCCTTCTCCGATTTTTAGGGTCTTGTAAACACTTTTTTAACTGACTTTTTGACTGACTAATTTGAAATGCTCATTATCGTGTGCTATTTTAAATCATGGATATTCATTTTTGCCACACAAATAGAAAACAATCGACGAAAAGAAAATGCACAAAATAGTATTCATCCCTCAAAACAAAAATGAAAATTGTTTAGTGCGAGAGTACATTATGATAGATATTTCAAGATAATTCAAAAGAAAAATTGATGTTGCCTTGCAGTCCCACCTGATGATGGTATCATGATAGTTGTCTTCACCGAGGACACACCTACCACGCAACTCACTGTGACCTGCATCATCCAGTCAGCTGACCAACCAAACCCATTTGTCACTATGTTCTATATCTACGAAAATGTCACTGACAACCTATCTCCAGTCTCATTAGCTTCACCTTTCACGAGAGCAACACCTAATTTCGACACGGAATACCTCTGTGTTGGTGGAAACTATCTTGGAAACACCACATCTCCGAGAACGTTTGTTCCAAGTACGTAGCATCCATTGTTAGACTTGAAAACACGAGCATCATTGACGATTTTAGGGAAAGTAAATAATTAGAACGCACAACACATAACATTTAATGGATGAGATAGCAGAGAAAAATAAGAAAATTGAATAATAATTCGTCGGGCATGAACATAGCAGGCACAATTCAAGCCAACTGTCGTGGAACGAGTGACATTGGTATTTTGGTAGAGCATTCGGACAGACAATTATACAGAATTTACCTTTTTGACTTCTTTTCAATATCAAAGTAAAACTGAAATATCCAGTTTCTTTTAAGTTTGTATAGTGACTAGTGTGTGTGTGTGTGTGTGTGTGTGTGTGTTTGTGTGTCTTTGTGTGTGAATATGAATTGTACTGGCATGTAGCACGTCAGAGTTTGTCAGCATGAACAAATACATTATACATAAACCTGTCGTTTCTATGTTGATTCTCATCACCACTGACTCATTTAGATTGGGCTACAACATTAGCTCCGACCACGGGAGGGGAAACGTCAATTTCAGTGTCTTCAGAAACACCAACAGGTAGGATTGTCGTTGTTGATATTGTTTGCCATTGATTTGTTTGTGTATTGGCATTGATTATGAAACAGGACCGTTTTCAAACTTATTCTTCAATAACTAGATGTAGGGAGATGCAATAATTCTAAAATAATAAAATACATGTATTTACTTCGTGAATGTCTGTTTATGTATGATTTCATGTTCATTCCATTGTTAAATCATATTTAAATGATAAAACATACTTTCATCATGCTAATGTAAAATGCATGGGGATTGGCATGTATGTAATTACATTTTAGAAGCGAGTTACCGGTAACATTACTGATTTGTATGTAACGCTCTATATCAGACTGGAACGTAGAGAAGAAGTCTAATTTGAAATCCTTGTTTTAATCTGTAATACCTGTCGCTTCTATGTGTATTCTTAACACCAACATATGTAGCAGGTAGGCATACAACATTCAATCCTACCACGGGAAGAGAAACCTCGATTTTAATGTCTTCGGAATCACCAACAGGTAGGATTGTCGTTGCAACTATTGTTTGTCTTTTGTCTGTGTATTTGTAGTGGATATGAAACAGGATCCTTTTCAAACTTATTATTCAATAATTTGATATAGGGAGATGTAATAATTCTAAAATAGTAAAATATTTGCTTCGTGAATGTCCGTTTATGTTTGATTTCATATTCATTCCATTGTTAATTCATGTTCAAATGATATAACACATCTGTTTTCATCATGCTTATGTAAAATGCATGGGGATGGCATGTTTAAAATTACATTTTAGAAGTGAGAACCGGTAACATTACTGATTTGAATATAACGCTCGTTATCAGACTGTAATGTAGAGAAGTCCGATTTGACGTCATTGTTTTTAATCGCTGATTAAGTAAATCAAAGTAAGGGCCTGCCCAATATTGGAAAGTACTATTTACCGTTGGGAGCAGTGATGTAAAAAGAAAGAATGTTCGAGATATCGCATTTGATGCACATGTGAAGGTCAGTTGTATCACTAAAACATCTTACTATATGTCAGTAAACATTTCGCAATAAAGCCTTTTAAAGCGATATCACTATTTTTTCATTGAACCATTACTGTAAACGGTTTACTCCAGACATTTTTTATTACGAATATTGTTCACATTTGTATATCTAACAATACGAAACATTAATTACACTGATTCCCAAGGAACACTTCTGCTTGTTTTCTTTCTTTCTTTTTTCGGGGAGGGGGCAAAATCTCGACGGGGCACATATTGTACACCACCCCCTTCCCACGATAGGAAGTTTTTGTAAAAAAAGAGTAAAAAACACTCGTTTATAGAGCAATTGAAAGCCAAATTCTAAGAAATGAAACATAGTGAAAAAAAAATGCGAAGGACAACGATTATAACATACGGGGACTATTTCTGTGACGATGTGAGATCCTTGGCGAGGGAGCGAAGCGATCGAGCGGGGAGAGGGTCTGGGAGGGGTTTCCACGGTAAGGACTTTTTGTAAAAACAGAGTACAAAAGTCGTGTTTATAGAGCATTTAAAAGGAAATATCTAGGGATTTAAACATGACTAAAAAAGTAGTTAGGAGGAATACGATTGTAACACACGGGGGTATGTGACGGTGTGAGATCCTCGGCGAGGGAGCGAATCGACCGAGCGGGGGGAGGGTGTGAGAGGGGGGATACCTCCCTCCCAAGGTAAAGACTTTTTGTACAAAACACAGTACATAAGTTGCATTTATAGAACATTTAAATGCAAATTTTTAGGGAATTAGACATGATAAAAATTCAATTCAATTCAATTTTTATTTTCCACACATGGGGTGGAACACCCTCGTCAGCCAAAGGCTGGTTTTCAGAGGGGTCCACACATACAGTTTAAAAATACAAACATTATACATACAGTATGACAAGGATATACATAATACACATAATATGCAAAGAACAAGAAACAGGGTATAAGCACCATGATAGCTTGTTTCAGACACAAAAGGAGAAAAAGGGAAAAAATATCTACAAGGCCTTAGATTACGACATAAAAAAAGACCGTTTAAAGGACTACGATTATAACATATCCCTTGGATAGGACATAAAATGGAGGTCCCGTGTGTGAGAGAATAACAACTCATGCACGTAAAAGATCCCGCTTCATTCATTCATCGCAAAGAGCAGGGTGTTTAACCCGGTGAAGTGGTCCCACCTCACATCCAACTGGACCCCATGGAAGACCAGCTTAACGTAGCTGAATATGGGCTATCCAGCCATCTTGTCAGGTGGAAAATGAACAAACAAACATAGTATACATTAGGGTACATTATGTGACGGTGTTAGATCCTGAGGGTGTGGGAGGGGAGTGTCACGGGAGGGACTTTTTGTAAAAACCTAATATAAAAGCCGCGTTTACAGAATGTTTTAATTTAAATTTCTAGGGAATTTAACATAAAAAAAAAACACCGCGAAAGACTATGATCATAACCTTAATATGAAAACTATTCGTTTTACTACATGTACGGGCAGAACGAGTGAGCCACATTCACTTTGCCTTTTGTCTGAAATGCATTCATTAAAAGCTTAAACGTGATTGCATTGTTCGAGCAAAAAAAAAAAATCATACATTGTTAAAAAAACACAAAATAAGATGAAAAATATAAGTTTAAGCTTTACTAAAAACTAGTTTTCCCCCCCAAAAAAAATCTAATGGGCGACAGGGGTAATAGCCCCCCCCCCCCCGCTTCCGGCGCCCTTGATTGATTCAAATAGTTACATTTGGCTGTTTCCTTTCTTAACTCACAGTCTACAATTGTAAATTTTGAAGCTTCAAAGCTGACTTTTCGTTTCACCTGCAAATGGAAAATTTTAAGTTTAAATCTACAGTGTCAGTTAAAACATTTCCCAAGATTCCGAGTATGAGTACAGAAATGATATCATGTTTTATAAAACAATTCTGACATTGCGCTTTATTGTAACATCACAAAGCTGCCGCTCTGACATCGTGTGCTGCTGCATGCTTCTTATAGTAAATGAGACCAATGACTAGCTGTTCTGTTGATTCACTGTAGGATCTCTTCACAACATCGCATCCACCATACGACTTCTCGCTTTTCATTTCATTTCAATTAATTTGTTTCATTCTTATTTTTTTTTATCAAAAAAAAACCAACAAAAAATAAACCAGGATTTACAACATATATGCTAGTATTCAACTTTACATGATATATAATTGTTAACAAATTAACAATTATACATGCATACGGGGCATAAGTTATGTTTGGAGAAAAAAAAAGAATTGAGAGGTCCACTGAAAAGCATGTTCGGTACTTTGTAAATTGTTAAAGAAGAAATTTATAGGAAATAATATCATATAAACTGACTGTTTTCCATCATTTAATGTTATTTTGATTAATTTCTGACATAAATCATACAATAAAAGTTGTCTCTGCTTTGAATATAAGAATCTTTATTTTTATCAAATTTGAGCACTGGAGGAAGTTCGATGCGGCTACGAAAAGTGCCAAATCTGTGACGTCACCACGTGTGTATGCAATCCAGTGGGATTTACGTATATAGGCAAACTGTGTCCACTTTTCAGGAAATTGGTGTGTAATTTGTTGTCAATCTATCGTCCACCAAAACTATATATTCACGTCGTGATTGTTTGTTTGTGTTCATTGGAATCATATTTTACACCCATAAATTTACGGAAAAACAAAGTTTTAAAAGCACAAAACCTATCGTCAGCTCAAGATTCACGATTGCCGTGATCAGCTGTTCCTTCGTACAGCCACAATTTGCTGTTATTATTGACACAACAAATCGATCATTGTGGGGGAATTGCATATAGCTGAGGGTAATCTTACATACTCATGAAGGATGATAACTAAGTCAAAGAGCTGTAATTGATTGAAAATCATTTTTACACCCATAAATTTACGGAAACACGACGTTTGAAAAGCACAAAACGTACCGTAATCAGCTCAAGATTCGCGATTGCCGTGATCAGGTGTACGCACAACAGTACCAGCAGAATCGGCAGTGAAGAGGTATTCCTTGATGCCGTGATTTCAGCTTGATTCTTCCTTGAAATGGCATGATGAAGGTTTGTTAGATAAATGTGACCTTCTTTTTCTCTTGTGCGTTGGTTTAAATTCTAATTTCTATCTCAACTTGCTAAAAAAAAAACAACAACAGTCTAACAAAGCGGGAAACTGCAACATTTCAGTGCTGAGCAGCAGTCACGATACACGGGGGTGTTGCATGCAAGCATGCACCGCTGCTGTAGCGATCCCCATAGTATAACACGTAGGTTGCTTGTAAACAAGGGGGGTCCTCGGCGCAGTTGACTAATCGTGAACACGTATTTCGATCACGTGTCTTGGTAAGCAACAAGGCTGTTTACGCGTCTGGGAGACGATTTGCATAAACTTACGCATGTTTCAGACGAATTTATGAATGAAAGTGACTAGCATGAGATCATGTCATGACCATATTTGGAATAAGCAGAGGTAGAGCTTTCTGTAGGTACCAAATGTGTCAGGGTTCAATTCAGAATATCTAAGACACGATCGCCAAAAGAACAATCATTTTCGCCGTAAGCGAAGGCGATTTAGTCTTTAGACGTAAGATTTTGGCCAACATTTGAGATTGACATCACACTTTTCTCTTCAAAATTCCACAATTTGTAGGTTGTATTTGAAGGGTTTGTTTGCAAAGACCGATAAGTCCATTTTTGAAGATTTTGAAGTACGATCTCTGTCATACAGCACAAAATAATACCTTTTAAATGACATATTGGTCACTACATTTAATGGTATATATATTTTTGAAGTTATGGTCACAAGAAGCAAAAAAATTCTTATTATTCTCTTTATTTTTCTTGACCTTTAATCGCAAATATCTCCATTTGGCAAATATGGACTTATCGGTTTTTGCAAACAAACTCTTCATTTCGAAATGTTGTTAATATCTATCAGAAACTGGAAAATTTCCCCTACAACGTGATACCAAAATGTCTATTTGGTCCCTGAGGTAGGTCATTTTTTGACCTTTTTCGGGCTGTAGCGCGAAATCACAATTGCCGAGAAGTTTCGGGTTTTGCCAGAGCGGGTCTCATAATATCTAGCCGTACGGCAAATCAGCTCATACACATTAGGTGACGTCGCTCAAATCCGATTTTTTTTTTTTTTTGTAGCGAATGGAGCTACGTGGTCATGGAAATTGGGTGTTTTTTCAATCTCAAAAACAGTTTAGGGGTAAAGTTACATCGTCTAAAAGATATCTAGTTTTGTTAACTAGCTTCTTAGCTTTCCGTATATAGATATCAAACTTGTCATATTTCCAGATTCTCTATAAATTTCTGCTTTAACCACTCAAAGGATTTTTGTGAACATACGTGTATTTGTTTACAAAGACAGGACGTGGAACAAGACAGGACAGAACAAGACAGGAGAAACATAACCACATAACATGACTTGACAGAATGGTATAACATTCTATTCTCTTTCTTTTGATCCAAAATACAAAGCAAATCAAATATACTTTGCATCATTTCAAGTTTCTCGTTAAAACTGTAGGCCTCGATGCCTCCAAAAGAACTGTTACTTCGCCCCTCAGCGATGGTTCTTTCGAGTCACCTCTGCCCATAGTTTTAATCAGAAACTTTCAAGGAATAGTATATTTCTATAAAAGATGTGAAACACTGCTTGTCTTTCATGTTTTTTTTTTTTTAATTTAAGATCATATTAATCAAACAAAGTGGAAATATTTTAGCATGCGGAGAGAACGTTCAGATAATCAACCATTTTTGTTAAAGTGGTCATCATGAACAATTTATATTATTTTTTTTTCTAATAAGTGTTTTATTTACATGAAGTAGTTGCAATTGTTCAGTTGCTGTTAATGGCTTATACTCTGAAAACAAAATGTATTAAAAATAATGAAAGCAGTTGAAAACATCTGGGAAACGGCACCATTCTCTACGTTCCTATTATTTCAACATTTGATAGCAGCTATTTCCATAGCAACTGGTTGACAAATTGCCCTAAATCCACGTAAATGTAGGGCAATTTGTCAATCAGTTGCACTGAAACATCTAGACGGAAGAACATCATGAGCTATTTCAATAGTTGCGATGTTTGATAGTTTACAGTCAAGTAGTTCACAGATATCCCGTTCAAATATAGCGTGATGACTTTGTCATGTTTGTCGAGATTTGTAAGCGGCTGTAAAACACAAGTGGTATATCAGACTGTTACTGTGTAACAAATTGTTCCTTTTGTTTACTCTCTCGCTCTTCTTCTTCTCTCTATCCCTCTCTCCCTGCCTATCTCTCCCTCTCTCTTTCAAGGGAAACGTACTTCTTGTGTGTGGGTTTTCCCTGTTATTTTCCCATTAGCTATTTTGTCCAAACTATCATACTCGGCCCCCAATAGGCGGACAATCACTAGGCCTACGATATAACGTACAAGAACGATCACTGTTGTATCACTGTGATGATAGTGACATCAAGATAATGCCCATTAGAATCGATTGTATGTTCAAGGGACAGTACTTAAAAAAGATGCTTGTAACAAATGACTCCTTAACATTTATCGATCATTTTCTCAAGAGAAACCATAATCAAAGGTATAATCATTAATGACTTGAACGTGAACAATTTGACATCCAAGACAATCATCTTTTTCAACGTCATATTTTAAAAAATGAAATAACTAAAAACTTCATTGCAATAAAATGCACAGACCCTTTCAAGAAAATCATACGAGCATACAACAAAATCTCGCTTTCATTCTTGATAAAAATGATAGCAAAACTACATTTGTATTATTAGTACGTTAATAACGCACACCCACAATATCCTGAACAGGAAGAGATTATAGCAAAAATTAAATTCAAAAATTAAAAGGACATTCTAGACGATTTCATAATTTCACATAATGTAGTGCATAAATCAACAACTTCATGCATAGATTTGTGGAATTTACTGTGGGTTTTGAGCAGAGAAACGATACTTTGAAAAACCTTAAACAAATTACACTGAACAAGGATGATGACATAGGAGACTCACATAAATTCAGAAATGTAACACTGTAATTTTCATGACACTACCACTTGCTTGCGAGTTCACCTGTGTATAATCTATGCCTGCCTTCTTCTTTTGTTCTGCTTCCTTGAGCCCCAACTCATGCATTTTTATAGTGACTCTGCCATGTCATCATCCTTGTTCATTGCAATTTGTTCTAAATTTTGAAAATATTCTTATTCTTTATCCCAATTATCATAAATTCTGAAACTCTGTCCTCAGTATAACTAATTTATACATGTTTAAATGTAAAAATCTGAAAATCATCCGGAGGTCTCCTTTAACCACAAGGAAGTCCCTCGAGGTATACTAATTACAAGCCAAAGAGACACCATTATGTCGAGTGAAGAGATATTAAAGCAATTGCCACAATGTTTGAACACTTCTTGCCATCAGGAAGTTATCTCTCTAAAAAATCATATCAGGTTCTTTAGGTAGCTAATTATACATGGTTCACATAATCTGGACGAGGCATAAAATTCATATCACATGTGTGCTGAAACCAAGGTTAAAGTCCGTTTGGGGAATGATTCTCGAGAGGTTTGTAAGCATGTGCGAAGGGGAGGATGAAAAACGTTCCGTTTCTGACTATTGGTGACTCAACCGAATTTCGTTGTTGTACTTTGCTTACAGTCGACTTCTCTTCTATTAAAAGAAAACAATATGCATGACTGACTTTAATATGATATGATCATGCACAAACCTTGGACTTTTACCTTTATACCTTTATACAAAACCACAAATGCAATTTGAATATGAAAACATTCGATATCATGTGAGATATATACCAACGTATTAACGTGGGCCTATAACGGAGACATCAGGAATTTCTGTATAGCGCCCTTTTTGCCTTGTTGTTATAACTGGGTAGAAAGGAGACATAAACATCACCGTGTATAGTGGCGTTGCAGTCTGGTTCAGTTATTGTGACCTAGTATCGGATCACCATTATGACTTACCATCCTATCTGTAGATTTATTTGTTTGCCTGTTTTGTTTTATTTGTGTGCGATTTTCTCAAGTCACACTAAACAGGAGAATTATACATTTGGAAAGTAACATTACACCACGCATAAGGCTTAGCATGCTGCCGTACAAATTAATTCCAATACACACATAATTATGAGCATAACAGTATTCGATTAATACCGACATATAGGATGATAAAACAAAGAATTCAGAAGGAAATCGTGAAAATGGCAATTGTAAAATTAATTACGTAATGATTGATTATTCATTCAGAATATGTTGTGCCGATACAATAACCAAAAATTAGGGAAAAAAATGAAATAAAGGGGATTTAAATGATTTGATTTGAACATTCATTATTTCTAGACATTAATATAAAGGAAAAGCAGCTGATTGGCATTGATCAAGGCCTCGGAGTAAAATAAGAAATTAAATTTAACTTACATAACTATTTGTAAGGTACGTTTATGCATCAATATTAAACTCCAAAATTTCGTAATAATTTGTGAAGTTAAAAGAAAGAGGGGATATTACAAATAATTTTCATTTTATATGATTTTCATAGGCATTTTTTTTTCAAATATAACAAATGAAAAATAACATAATAACGTATATTATAATTATCACTATTATACTGTTTTGAATTGAGTGCTGTGAAGTATAATTTTGATAATTTGACCTTTTGTCATGTATCATAAGTGTGTATTTTGGGTATTTACGTGTCGTGTGATTGTCAGTAAGATATTTCTTCCTGCAATATTAGCTTTGATATGATCATGAGTATACTTTTACCTATACTCATGCAGAAGGTTATTAGACTCCTTATATATCTGTATAAAGTGTCTGTAAATAAACTCACTAAAAAAGGACACAAAATTTCGTGTGCGGGTATCAACGGCTATTATAGTTCGATATCTATCTTTTTTTTCTTAAGTGTCTCAAAAGAATATAGTCCAGTTGTGGACTTTATTTGCTCAAGGAGATTATTTCAAACATCTGGTCCATGGTGTCTAATTGACTTGTTGAGCTATCATTAGCTTGGGATTGCGGACGTAATAGTCTTTGAAATGTCGAATTGGGTACAGGTGGACGCTGGAGTTCACAGTGTACAGGTTGTTGAATGGGTATGGGGGGGATTTGTAAAAGTTATTTTGTACACGATTATCGCGGATTGTAAAATAGTTTATGTACCTTTCCTAATGCAAGAATAACAACTGTTGAGCAGGCATATATCTTGAAACGTAAAGAAATTGTTAACATTTGGTATTTTTTCAGAGTGGAAATGTGCTTTCAAAGCATCAGCGTTTATAATGGCGGTAACGCATTATCATCACTTACTGTTGCTGTCGTTTTTATGCCAATATGTTTGTAATCTAGATGGCGCCTGCCCTTGTTGCTGTCCATTGTCTGGTATGGTAGCTGCAGTGTCAATCATGGGGGTACTGCTTGCTGTTTCCATAACGGTTAATGTTCTTCAATTCTACAGACAGAGCAGAGGTTGGTATGAATGGCTTGTTATTTGGATTCATCATATATTTTTGTTATTATTAGTAGTATTATTATCTGTATTGTTATTATCATAATTATCATTATCATTATTTTCTAATATCTTCATTTTGTACATTATATGAATATAACTATATATTTATCTATTTATTGTTCCTTTCATATAGGCAATTAATAAGTCTGGGTAGGGACAGTTCTGGGTCCAGCCTGTTGTATATTTCCAAACGTACTTTTTAAACGGCACACAAGAAGTCGCTTTGTAAAACAAATACTTTAGTAAACATTTTATATGTTTAATAACAAGGAACTTATTTTTATAATGATAAAATGATCTAATACTTCTACAATATGTATATATTGTGTGTATAAAGGTGTAAGTATTTCTGCATAATACATTGTTTTCTCCCTGTACATAAGTATTCGGAATTAGATAGAAAATGAATAATATACATGTATGATATTTATAGGTTTTCCAGACCAATTTCGCACTTTTGTCAGTCCATATGATAGAAGGTTCATTCAATTAAGCAAAACCCCTCGTAATTGCACAATCGGTCTTTCAAAATTACGTTCAATATAGCATTTCGATCAATGAAATTTGCAGGTGTGGCTTTCGAATTCGTAAAAAGGGCATTTAAATTGGCTGGTACTCTACGTTCATTCAAATTCGCCATCACTCGCCAAAAAAAGGGTTTATGAGTCATTTAATTTCGGGAATGGGCGGTCAAATTATAAACATTTTCACTCAGATTTACGCCATTTTATTTCTTTTTTTGAAAAGGTTGAAACATTTAAACGTGTATTTCTATGTGACTTTTTGTTTCATCCACACAATGTTAAGCAGTGAAAGTATCACATTTTTGAGCCCATGCATGTATAACTCGAGTTTGTTCTTCTGTAACGCCCCTTTTATCTCATACATGTCATTATAGGGTAGCCTTTATGAACCGATACTATACAGATTAACTTCATCTTTTCACAGTCGTGACAGCTCCAGTTAGATACAAACGTATATCTCAAGAAGACAGAAATGGAATCATTGAAACATTTGATGATCATAAACTTAAAGGGATCTTACAGTTCTGGTTGAGACCTAATTTCAGGTTTCTAACATTTTTTGGTGAGATAATGAGAAACCTCTTATAAAATATGAAAGAGCATGTAATTCTATGAGGAATTCAACTTTTATTTGATGAAAATTGGTTTTGAAATGGCTAAGATATCCAAAAAAAGAGCGATTCTAATGAAGTGTGGGACTCACACTTTATTATGATCGCTTTGTTTTACTTTGTTTTTGGATGTTTCAGTTATTCCAAACCCGATTTTCATCAAATAAACTTTGAATTCCTCTTAAAATGGTATGCTCTGCACTATATCATAAGTGTTTTCTTGGTATCTCGTAGAAAGTTAAAAGCCCAATTCTCATCTCTACCAATACTGTACTATCCCTTTAACTTCCTGTAACTGGCCGACATACTCGGAATAAAGCGCTCAACGGCCACATGCATATTCGGACTGGGAGACTCAATAGGCACATTGTAAAAAAGAAAAAAAAAATAACCGTTGACAAAATCTCTAAATTAAATACTAAGATAAGTAATGTAATGATGCTTACAAACAAACACTATGTTGGAAAAAATAAAGAAAGAACCAAAGCATAAACACGTGTGCTAAATTGACTGCAAAAGATGGTAAATTGGATGTCCCAAAGTGAATTCGAATGAACGAGCGCAGCATGCATACGTCATCACATGACTATCATTAACTGTATACGCCGAATATTTCGTGAGGTTTTTATTTTCGCCAATTTCACAAGTCGGGTGCTATTCGTGAAATTAAAGACACACGAAAATATTGACTCTGTTCCAAAACTGAATGAACGAATAACAAAATGTTGCTTGTCTTACGAATTCAATCGAAAAAAAGCTGTTATTTAGGATGACGCTAGAGGTAATTTGAATTCTCTAAAATAAATTTGAATGAACAGATCATAAAATTGAAAGACCGAATAAATATTGACTGCAGCAATGATTAACTAGACTGACAAAAGTGCGAAATAGGCCGGAAAAAAATATATTTCAATAACCTTTACATACACTATAGGCATGGGATAACATTTCAAAAGTCGAACAAATCAGAGTATATGTATAGTATATTGTCTACCTGAATATTCCGTAATTACATAATGATACAAAAAATTACTGTAGTAAAATTATTTAATTACAGTAATGGAATGTTAATACAAAAATTACTTCAGGTACAATAAAGCATCAGTTTTGTTCTCTTATTTTTCTTTTAGTGAAAAGTGTGTCTACGAAACACGCAAGGTAAGAAAAGTGGACATCACCATATTTTCCCAGCATTTAACTTGGGGATAAGAAGAGCAACAGCTTCCAGTAGATGCGAAAGGGGGGGGGGGGGTGAGGACTTTTGACGATGCAGACCCTCCCCCCCTCCGACACACTCACACTCGCACGTATTTGGTTCTTCAAGATATTAAGGGGCGTGCGTTGCACATTGACTCCCTGAAACTAGCTCACACCCACCCCGTACACACAATACAAACGAACAAACTGTACTGCTACTTTATAAAACTCTCTGGTTTTCGCCTTTAATGAACACTTTTGTTTGGTTTTAACTTTAAAATTGATTAAAAAAAAATGCCGTTATTCATATGTTTCCATCATCATTTTGTTGTTGTTATTGTTGTCCTTTCGTTCGGATGATGTATGTTCGAAATTAGGTAAATAACACCTCATCAATGTTGACCCTGTTTGTACCATAGGACAGACATTCAAGGAGACGAGAACAACGCCTATAAGATGCTCGAAAGCGAAAGCAAAGGTGGAGTGTAGCCTTTTTAAACACAATATTGTTGTTGTTTTAGAACATTACAGCCATCACTTTAGCCAATAATTTTAGTGGAGATTTTCTTTTCTTTCATGTTTGATCACAAAGAAAAGATTATACAATTTAAGACAAAATGCGTTAATGTTATTACCTTTGTTTGGTCTGATTGTTCTTGTGAGGTAGTTTCATACAGTGTGCACATGTGAGTGTGAGCGTGTGTGTGTGTGTGTGTGTGTGGGTGGGGGTGTCTGTGTGTATGTATGCGTGTTTCTAGCTGTGATTGGCATCTTCTGAACACATGAGAAATGACAAGACACTTCAATATGAGACAAGATAAGTTTTTAACGTATTTGGTGACACCATAAGGAGTTTCTGATCAATAGTTTATAGTAGAGGATTGATGTTTTTGTCCCCGCCGAACGAGTTCGAGCAGGGGACTATGAAACGGGCTCCGTACGTGTGTGTGTCCGTGTGTCCGTCCGTCCGTGTGTCCGTCCGTGTGTCCGTCCGTGTGTCCGTCCGTGTGTCCGTGTGTGCGTCCGTGTGTGATCAAAATCTTCAATTTGCTACTTCTCTGTCATTTATGAGCCAATTTTGATTCTGTTTGCTTTATATGATAGCACTACATGGGAGCTTTGAAACTTGTACACAGAATTTCAGTCGTGACCTTTGACCTTGACCTTTGACCTATATTGTACATTTTGCTACAAAATGCTACTCCTTCGCCATTTCTAACCCGATTTCGATTCCGTTTGCTTTATGTGATGGCACTAGGTGAGGGCTTCAAAACTTCTACACAGAATTTTGACCTTTGACTTCTTTGACCTTTGACCTTGATTTTTTGACCTATATTGTACATTTTGCTACAAAATGCTACTCCTTCGCCATTTCTAACCCGATTTCGATTCCGTTTGCTTTATGTGATAGCACTAGGTGAGGGCTTCAAAACTTCTACACAGAATTTTGACCTTTGACTTCTTTGACCTTTGACCTTGATTTTTGACCTATATTGTACATGTTGCTACGAAATGCTACTCCTTCGCCATTTTTAACCCGATTTCGATTCCGTTTGCTTTATATGATGGCACTAGTTGAGGGCTTCAAAACTTCTACACAGAATTTTGACCTTTGACTTCTTTGACCTTTGACCTTGATTTTTGACCTATATTGTGCATTTTGCTACAGAATGCTACTCCTTCGCCATTTCTAACCCGATTTTGATTCCGTTTGCTTTATGTGATAGCACTAGGTGAGGGCTTCAAAACTTCTACACAGAATTTTGACCTTTGTCTTCTTTGACCTTTGACCTTGATTTTTGACCTATTTTGTACATTGGCTACAAAATGCTACTCCTTCGCCATTTCTAACCCAATTTCGATTCCGTTTGCTTTATGTGATAGCACTAGGTGAGGGCTTCAAAACTTCTACACAGAATTTTGACCTTTGACTTCTTTGACCTTTGATGACCTTGATTTTTTACCTATATTGCACATTTTGTTACAAAATGCTACTTCCGGGGGGGACATATGTTACGCACCGCGTAATTTCTACTTTTCCTTGTTTACTTTTGTTACCATCCAACAAGCCCGTCCAACTTGTAATCAAGCGTTATAGTAGAAGGGCTTTACCAGAGGTTTAGTTTTTGTTTTTAATTTTGATTTTTTTTTGGCATTGCTTTTCGGGGGGGGGGGGATGTCTTAAAATATGATGCCAAAAAAAAGAGAGAGAGAGAGAAAAAAAGAGTGTTAACTGTCATCAGACACATGTGAGCCTCTTTCCCGTCGTTTGACAGGTAATTCTTCATATCAACCACTTACACCGAGCACCGCTGCAGTTCGAGCTGAAAACTTGACGTTCTTTTCTCGGCTTGGTTCCATCGGCCTGGGGAAGTTTGGCGACGTGTGGAAGGGTGAACTCCGCACAAAACAAAGAGCGGCTTCGGTAGCCCTGAGACAGGTCACAGGTCATTACTAAGTAGAACTGTTTCCCTAAGATTACAAGATATTTTGCTCTTTTTATTTGTGGAAGTTTTAATACAATACCAAAATCATTAATCAATATTTGAAGCTAACCTGCAAGAAATACAACATTGGTTCATGGTGATACAAAATGAAGTTTAGCAGGTGTCGGCTTAAGATTTGCAATGTTAAAATTGTCATTCACTTAATTCTAAACAAAAATATATTCCCCGAAATGTGATTGAAATGGCTGAGACCTTTAGAATAAGAAGAATACAATGGGGAATACACATTCTGTAGTATAGGATTTCCCAGTCAATCTCATATTTTTGTTATTGAAGTTCCTATTCCATACATTCAATTTCAGGCATTCCACGCTCGCAGCACTGAATCAGCAATCAAATTCGAAATCCGGTCATTCGAATTCCATATCGGAGCAATCAAATTTATGAGAGGAGGACGTATTTCAGCAATGATTATTTAAATTCATGTCAAGCTTGCGACGGAATCTCGTCGGTCATTCAAATTCGGGAATAGGTAACCAAGTTCCAACTAACTGCATTCAATCTTTAAAGAAGTCTTCAATTTATCTAGTTTTTTTTTTATTTAGTTTTGAAAATATATGGATTATGGTGAACGGTATTTACTTTGCAGTAGAGGTCCACCTGTTCATTCTAAAATTTGAAGTCGGGCTTATAGAGAAGGAATATACAGGCAAATTAGGCACTGTATAGGCCTACAGACATGACAGACGAGCAAAGGATGATTGTCCACATTGAAACTAATAACATGAACATTGTATACGTCTTATATTGGTTTACTTTTGCGAGACTCTGTGAGATCATTTTTGTGTGTCAGTTTCACTTTTATTGATAACCCCCCCCAAAAAAAAAAAAAAAAATCAGGCTATTAAGTTCCTACTTAGTGCGACCAATTTAACGAGAAAAAATGGAGGAGACTTATTTTAAGAAAGAAAAAGGGCATACGCAACCAAGTAAGGCTTGCATGAAGTGTAATATAAGTTCTACATTGATATGTTTTCATGTATTCTTTCTTTTTCATCTCTATAAATTTTAATCTGTAAGGTCCAATCAGCAGTGCATCCTAAAGACAGCGACAATAATTATAATCACATTCATTGATGATACTACCTGCTGACAAAGCCCCAAACACTAACCACACAATGACAATGCATCAATAAAAGACAAACTGACACACAGTGATCTCACAGAGTCGCGCAAATGTAAAATAATAAGAAAGCAATAAAAGATATTAAAAAATACGTATACAATGTTCATTTCATCAGTTTCAATGCGGTTGCAATTATTGTTTGGTTTTTCCGAAGGTGTCAAATAACCTTCCCTATTATGCTCGTCTGTAGGCCTACACAGTGCCTAATGTGCCTGTATAGTCATTCTCGCGAAGCCCGAGTTCAAATTTTAGAATGAGCAGGTGGACCTATACTGCAAAATAGATGATCTTCATCATAAAGCCCAATATATTCAAAGCTTAATGAAAACGACAAACATACACACCGCCCCAAACTAACTAAATTCAGGGATTTTTTTTTAAATGCTGTTATTTGGAACTTAGTTGCCTATTCATGGATTAGAATGACCAGCTTGAGATGATTTTAAAAGCTCATTGCTGAAATGCGTGTTCCTCTCTTAACTTTGAATGCTCTGATAGTGAATTCGAATGACCGGATTTTGAATTTGTTTGCTGATTCATTTCTGTGTGCGTGGAATGTGTAAAATAAAAAAGTATGTTATTATTTTGGAGTAAGGATTAAAGTATGGGATAGTGAAATAAGAGGTCGAAATATTGAGTTTCTGTAAAATGGAGAGAGTGTTTAGCGGAAGAGTAATATTTCAACAGAAATGACAAATTTGGTTAAATCATCAGTTGTCTACCATTACATACAGGTTAAGAGTACAAGCTTAATATTCTGCCATCACATACAAATATCCCTTAAGATATTTCGTTACGATTTTGAACTGAATCAAATCGTTGAAAGCTATGTGAAATGGTATTCAAATGTATGTGTAGTAATATTCCTCACGGACGTTCGCTGCCCAGAACATGGTAAACTTCCGCGGTGAATAAAAACTTATTCCTCTGGGAAAATCCTAGTATAATTGGGTTCATATTAATGCTTGAATTATACTCTTTCAGGTAAGATAAATGATTTGGAGAATTCCCTACTTTTTAAATTTTGCGTTGTTTTGGCTCAATTGTACATCGTTCAAAATTCTGACCCATATATATAAATATATATATAATGATAGGCATATATGTATTATATTCATATTTAAAGCAGAATGCAATAAGAAATAAACATCTTTCACTACTATAAAATAAATGCATTGTAAAGTCCCTACTGCTCAAAATTAAAGAGATGTGCATGGCAATATCTATTGTGTTGATAAACACTACAATGATATGTTTTGTTTTTTTTTAAATCATCATGAAAGTGCGTTTACGACCGGTCTTGAAGAAATAATGTTGGAAATTGTAACAGCAAATATTCCCCTGATTGACCCCAAAAATTAATTTCTTTTGCTAAAGCATTACATACTTTTAAATCCTTAGCTAATGAAACTATGAGGTTTGGAATATCAATAAGTGTTTGAGACAGCTTTTCTCTGTCGAACCATCTTACCTCATATTTTCTGTACAGGAAGTGTCGCAGACATTGTGCAGATGGTGAAATATCTGCAAAAACTCCCAAACCATCAATATATTGTGAGGTGTCTTGGTTTCTGTGAAGAATATCGTAAGTATTATCAGTTTACCCCGACAGAAAAAAGAATGCAATGGTTTCATCCAAGCGTGGTTTATTTAAATGGAAAAAAAAACCCCAACATTTTAAACAAATATTACCTTCTTCTTTTTGTGAAGTTGAACAAGTCAATGAATGATACTCATTTGCTTAAGATATCTGTGATAGTCATATTCAAACAAAAAAGAGGCAAAATTGAAGTATTCAAAACCTTTTTATTGACTTCTTTATATATATATATATATATATATATATATGTTATTATTATTATTATTATTATTATTATTATTATTATTCTGACGCCCTACAGGTGCCATCGTACACGAATTTGTTTTCGGTGGGACACTGCTGACGTTTCTCCAGTTTAATAAACAGTCTTCAAAATCTCCCTATGGTAACGTCAAGCCAACAAGATCTCGTTTTGATGAGTCCAAGTTACTGAAGTTTGCCTGGCAGGTGGCAAAAGGAATGGAATTTCTTGCGTCCAACAAGGTAATTACACAAGAAAAGCCAATTATGATTTCTTTGATAAAAGTGCACATAATTGGTAATGAAGACGTACTTTATTGTTTATGAAATTAGAAAAAAAGTTGACACTCCTGATACAGATTTTAAATCTATAACTTTTAAGATTTCGAGGATGTAGCTCTCACATCATATTAATGGACCAGATTCAATTCTTGCTTGGCAACTTCATTGTCAACGGAAGAAAGGCGGACCTTATTGATTCTTTTATTAGTCAATATACACAGGACGCGGTGTAGTATAGATGAGCAATGTGTTTTTCCATTGACGCCTAGTCTTCTTCCAGTGAGCCCCAACGCACTGAAGCGATGCATCTAGAGGATCTTGCATTAGGAACCTTCTTTTTTCCTTTACCGTAACTACTTAAGACATAACTCTGCATCAATCAAACCTTCGTCTTTGTTTGCCGATAGCTCTCTCATTGTTCCCTCACGAGATCCAAATAATGTTTCTTGAAACTGTTGTTGACTTAATCATTTAAGAAATTCGATTCAAGCTAACAAGCTATGCTTGCATTTTAATCTTATCACACACGCACACACACACACCCTCACCCACATCCTCACACACACACACACATACACTCACACACACACCCACACACACACACACACACACACACACACACACACACAGATGTGTACTTGATAACCTCCTTTCTTGGAACTTATAACCCCCTAAAGCATGTAAGGTTCCTCCAAGTCTATTTTTCTCCCACATATTAAGTGTGATACTCTCAATACAATTAAACCGCATCCTGCGACTTTTTCTTATTCTGTGTATGTGAGTGTGTGTGTGTGGGGGGGGGGGGAGAGTCCTCTCCACGTGGGCGTTGCGGAAGAAGATAGGTTATATCGTTCTCTGGAGCCTATTTCATGATGATTCTTATCAAAGTGTTCATAATTTATTATCACCTTTAGATTATCCATGGAAACCTGTGTGCACACAACATTCTGATGACGGCAAACAGGATCTGTAAAATTTCTGACTATGGGATGACGTCATTTACGTCACCCTCTGAAAATGTAAGTATTGTTATTGAAGCATACATTATAAAAGGAATTATGTTATACCATAATGGCTAATTACAAGGAGCATCCGTCTTTTTATTTTCCTGACATGATCATGAATATAGGCCTACGTATATGATACAAAATACATCAGTACTACACACACCTCTGAAACATATTTCTTCTGAGAGAAAATGTAGTGCGTGAACCGTTTTGATGCCACATGGAGCCTCAGTCCACTAAAAAAAAAGTTTGAGCGAAATATCAAAGAAGAAAATAGGTCCACTCTATTGTCTCTTCTTAATCACTTTACAATATAAGTTTGAGAAATATCTACTTTAAAAACCACACACTATACCTGTATTTCCTTTGTTTATTAACGTTAAATTGATTGAAGGGTGTGGGGGGGGGGGGAGGTACTCATTCATGTATAATAATATTCATGTTGAAATATTATAATCATGTGATATGTCACTCATTTATTTTTTCCTAATCATTCTTTACAGAAACCAACGCGCTGGATGTCACCTGAAGGAATGAAAAATATAAATTGGACGCTAGAGATCGATATTTTCTCATACGGAATTCTTCTCTGGGAAATTGTCACTCTTGGTATATAATCATTGCTATTTGTTTAACATTCCCAAATTCATAAACCTCGATCTAGACCAAAGACAGCAATAATATGAACTTATTTTACGTGTATTCTTCATATTATACACAATTTATGACACCTAGAAAGGTTGCTTTCTTTTGATTGATTGCTTGATATTGATTATTTGATCTATCTTACTTCTACGACTTCATTCGCTATTAAAAATGGACAGGATATTTCACTCGGAGAAAGAGGAAATTATTGACACTTTCACATCATGAAATATTCTGTAATTGTACAATTATTATTTGTATGATATATATATATATATATATATATATATATATATGTATATACGTGTGTGTGTGTGTGACTGACACTGACTGTGTGTATGCCAATACACTTTGCCATTAAAAAAAAAAAATGACCCCTTATCAATACCGTACTTTACAAAATAGACAGTTTAATGTCTTGAGATGTACAGTGTATTTCTTTGAGACACATGACGTGTACTGCCATGACAGAGCCTGCGATATTTGAAGAAAGAGTATAAAATTCGTTAGCAAAAAAAAAAAAAAATATATGGAGAAAGGGAACAAGATACTGATAAGTTATATATTTATACACGTGATTCTTTCCGTTTTCTTTGCTGTCTTCTATGTCTCTTTTCAAGGAGCAAGGCCATATCCCAAAATGACGATGGACATAGTGAAGCAGCAGGTTATAAAGGGATACAAGATGCCACGCCCTTCTCACTGTGGTCAAGAATTGTGAGTATATACCGTCACTTCCAGTTTGCTTGCAGGTAGATGTATGATGTGTGTGTCTGCCTGTGTGCTTGTGTGTGTTTGCCTGTGTTTGCGATAATTCCCATTGATTCCTGATGTCCTGCACCGAATCAGTCTAGATGCGACAGTTTAGAGATAATGGTAAATTACATAATTCAAAGACAGATCTATGCAAAAAGCAAATGATGGGCCATTTAAAGCTGTTGTTGTTGTTGTTTTCCCGCTTAGATACTCTATAATGACCAGCTGCTGGGAAATGGAGCCAGCAAAGAGATGCTCTTATGACGTCATTCAGAGGAAACTTGAACCGATTATGGAAGTGTATCACGTAAGTTATCATATCCGTTTTATGTAGTATAAGAATAAGCTTAGGAAGCAGTATCGAGTACGCCATTTGTATATCCAACACGGTTGCTATTTGATAAAATTCTGTTGGAACTACGATGGCGTACTTGAGACTCCTAAATTTTCTTAAAATAAAACTCTGAACAACACTTGTAAAAATCCAATGTATTATGTATATATCAACCATCAAAGTGTAAGATGTTTCTCATAACATTAATAATTTCTTACCTATTCATTATATCAATTCAATTAATTTCGTTAATTTCCATTTCAAATCACCAAAAAAAAAAAAACACATTAAGCATTCATTGTTAGAAATGAAACATAAAATCAATGACATCAGAATTACAGTCATAAATTGTTCCAGATTACAACAGGCAACAAGTAAAATGTAAAATGGTGTACACACAAAAAGCCAATAAGGCCTGTAGGCGCGCGTACACCGTTACGAATCTAAATTATTTTCTAAAATCATAAATCAGTTTGATACAGAAGATACACAAAAGAACATAAAACAAATTATTAGAAGTAATTTCTTACATATAATTTGAATATTGGAAGTTGACGTAATGATCATTTCAGTGTCAATCCCGCAGTTGGTTTCCTGTATAATTTGCTGATGAAATCTACTGTGCTCGCTTTACTCTTTCCAGGAATGCCTGTCACTCCGAAACATGGATGAGAGATTGTATGAATCTGTGGCGGATATAACAGTCTAGACTGAGGATCCATAGCCCTACGATGAAAATCAATTTTTCATGGATTTTCGTGATGTGATTGATAAACGCTGATAGTGACTTCAGATATCATGTTTTGTTGGATGCGTTTCTGTTAATGCAGCTTCGTGTTTTAATTGACCGACATTACATATCTGTTATAAAAGTCCTACTGAACTAAAGAGGGAAAATGGAGCAGCGTTTCAACATGGACGTAACAAATAAAACAAAACGATACTAAATATTTTGATTCTGTGCATACTGTAGTGTCGTTATTGCCCTCAAGGCTTGCAAGTCTGTATCAATGTTCAACAGAGCACAAATAAGTTCCATGCACTGACAGTACTACTAGTTAGCTTAGTAATTTATTGTTAATACCATTGAATGTGTCTTATGTAATGAAATGGCCTCTCATCATACTCATAATAGTCACAGAATAATTGACATAATGATATCCTCACGTGCTGTTAATAGTGATCATTTAGTTAGTACATACTTTTGCATGTTCAACAGTAGCAGTGTACCTATCACATTCATGTTTCACATGCTTGTTAGTGTCTGTAGGATTTATTACTCTCGCATATGAATAACTTCTTGATCGCTTGTTGTCATATATATATACGGGATTACAGGTTATTTTTGTCCTGCTATTATGGACATTATTGTAAAGTTGATTATCGTCTTATTATCTCTCATTATACTGTATAATTGTCAGTGTTCTTCATTACGGTTTAATAGTGCACGGCTAACGTTGCAGTGTATCGCACTGTACTGTATTGAAACTAAATTAATTACAATTGTTAATTTTAGAATCTGAATTTGACGTCTGATTTTTGTTTCAGGTCATGCACTGTCATGTAAAAAGTAACCACTCTTGTCCAAACGAAGCTTTGTAAAATCAGGACACCGTTGCCATTGGATTAATTATCAAAGAAAAAGAAAAAAAATAGTCAACGCACGCTATTATCCGAGGTTATTTAGTTATTATTGAGACACATTCCATAAGTGTCTTTATGCCATTTTATCGCCAGTATAAGTATTATCATTTTGAATGCTAATGTATACATTATTCTTTGCTTGGGATGTCTGAAGATAAAAGAAACAAGTTTTATCTCATTGTAAAAATAAGATTCACCAAATTTCCTTAAATATCATCATGTGATTATTGGGATTCAATATCATATCGATTCCCGACTAGGCGCTATTGTCTAAAAGTACACGGTGTTGATCACGAAAAGCCGCTGAAAACGAAAATAACGAGAAGATATATGATATTATTAATCATAATTTCTAGAATATTCCTTGTAATGTCACAAGTGAGGTATTACAGGAAAGGTTCAATTTGCTCTATCTGATGATGGACTAAAATATGTTTTAAAATAGTGCGTAGCTTATTTTGCAATGAAACTGGTCGTATATTCATAATAAAAGCATTCATATCAGCGACAATGTGCGGATGTAGCCTATACACATTGACAATAATGATGGTGGTAATAATTTTGAAGTCGAGGAAGGGTTCGTACGAGAAAAAAAAAATCATGATTTGACAATGCTTTGTTTTAGATGACGCTGTTCCCACTCCGTCTTAGTCACAGTACATTATGTATTATAGGTGGACTGTTTGTTACAGATAATCCCCTTCCAGTGCTTATGACAATAATCGGCCAATGTTGCAATATCTTTCTCACCTGTTTGAGAAAAAAAAAAAACGAATATGAATAATGACGAACTCTGGTATGACACTTTTTGGCTCAGCGCAGGATGTCGGCCCATTCATAAACGTCCTAATGCTTTATATGCCACCTCAGTCCTGGTTCACAGATTGTTATAGCGTCATTGTCCAAAAGAAACTCATATTTTGTATGTACATTTTGTTCTAATTGCTATCTTTACTCCTGAACAATTTGGTGTGCAAGTCAATAATGCCTTAGAGATATGAAATACTTTTTTAAGTTAAAAAGTCGTTTTTATCTTATATCTAAGATATCTGATTTACACAGTTATTAATTTTTTATAATATGTGTGCTGTTATACACAAAACCTAGACAGGAATTTCCTAATAGGATTAATGGAATATACATTGCTTTTAATTTTTCTTTTACCTGTTTTTATTTATCAAATTTCTTTACTTTGTTAAGATTTGTCAGTTGTTGTTGTTTTTTTTTTCTTTCTTGTTTCTCTTTTCTTCTCTTTTTTTCTTATTTTGGTTGCATTGACTGTTCCATAAATGTACAAAATTAAATCAATTCATCTGGACTTACTGTTTTAATTCCGAGAACGGTTTCACGTCCGATCCTGGATGCTTCATCAGCTTGTCTGATTTGGGTGGGAGAATGCGATACAACCGCTCCCGGGTGTACAGCTCTGTCATCCGGAGAATTCCGCGGCGACTGACTTCGAACAATAACGTCGGGAGTGCGTCTGCGCCGATTGGCAACGACGCCTTTCCGCCACAGTCCTGTGTTGATCTCGTCTCATATGAATGAAGTTAATCATGGGGTTTTTTTTTTTTTTTCAGCAGAAAAATCGTGTTATGGTATTTACTAGTAAGAAAGGTTACACTGGTATGAATTTATGTATGAATGCTTTGAAATTAATCAAGTCCAGTATTGTGAACATATGGGACTAGTATTTGATAGTGATTTGAACTGGTCAAAGTATATAAATATAGAAAAAAAAATAAGTTGTCAAAAAAGAATCAATTTGATGCGATGCATGGGTATCTGGTGCGTCGTGGGGAAGTGATTTTCATGCCCTCAGTTTGATGCATAATCATCTTAGCAGACAAAATAGACTTTGCTTCAGAGGTCTATAATTCTGCCTGCAATTATACATACATACATGCATACTTATATATACATACATACATTATGAAATACAAACATGCATTTATAATTAATTTAAATAATTCAATAAAATATACATACATTAAATCAAAAAATGCATGTATGTGTTTGCGTGTAGTGTTATGGATATTAACATTTAGATACTATAGAAGGGCATTATCTGAATTTACATCACACATATAAATAGAACCGTGGGCAAAATGATTTGAAGTTTTTTGAAAAGAAAGTCTTGGTTGGACTAACAGGTTATTATAATTTTCAATCGATGAAAAAAATGTTTACTACTATCTTTGAAAAGATGATCATCATGTATTGTATTCTTTTATTTTATCTAATTTGTACTGATAATTTCATCCTTGTTCAATATATCATTTAATTTTGTCCTCCTTCACACATTTTGAAAGCTTACGTCTCATCTCGCACTTGTCAATGGCTCTTTTACAACCGCTCACAGGATGCACAATCTCAATACATATCAAGCTCAATCGCTTTTTCAACAGGGAAAAAAAATTGCAGATCAAGACAAATGCGGTTCATGGAGATTTTCAGAAGATTGTGCAAAATGTAGCCAAATCTGTGGCATATACTGCGGAATTCCTGAAGCTAAATACGTTTAGTCACAATCATTATTTTTTATGAATTCCTCAATAGCTCATCAAAGGCACTAATATTAGAAACATCATACCACCCTCTACGGCGACTAATACTGGGTTCATTTAGTAAGTAGGCCTATTCATAACTGACTGGGAGCACGTCAGGACCCCGTGTCATTAAAAAACAACAGCACCCCCCCCCCAAAAAAAAAAGAAAAGAAAAGAAAAAGAACAAAACAAAACATAAAAAGCCACAAATACGTTACAATAGGAACTCTTGCTACATTAACCCCCGTACCAAAAACCAAAGAGAAAGCAGTATTCTTGATATCAACATGACAATTGTCACTGCGGCAAGAGGCACTATTTAAAAAAAAAAAAAAAAAAAAAAAAAAAAAACGTTTTTAAAAAAGGAACCCTGATGATGTGTCTCCTGTTACTTAAGTGAATTTTTAGTTGGTTACGCTATTTTTTGTGATGATTTAATTCATTTACTACAGGTGTATGTGCATCAAGCTTTCTTCGGGCCCCAGAGTTGATACGATATGCAACTCTTGCTGGAATAGCAATTGTCATTAATTTTGTCACTTTGATTAGTACGTTATACTTCAGTCCAAGTGCAGGTTGACATAGACAGATATTCAGTTTGTCAACTTATGACGTGCCCCAAACAGATTTCTCGAAACATTAAACTGGAAGATGGATTTATACTTGATAAATTCGACAATACCCACTTAAAACGTATTGATCCAAACAGGCTGAACAATTATTCGTCACTCAGACCTGTTGAGTAGGTCCTACTAGAAGTTCTTTACAAAACTATCATTTCACTCCTCTTTTATTTAAGTTCTTTAGCAAAAAAAAAAAAAGAAAAGAAAAAAAAAACTGCTGGAGTTCAAAATAGAAAATCATGAAAATGGTAGCCATTTATGTCAAGGCTCATCTTACCATTATGGTTATAGGATTCTTTTCCACGTAGTCATCTTATTTTCGACTTAAAGTAACACTTGAAACTGGACTGTTACGAATGAGTGCGGCGAGACGAAGGGTTAACGAGTATCCAATTTACGTCAGGTTCTTCTCTCTAGATACTTTATATGTCTCTCCCTTGCGCGTCCACTTCACATAAGCCTTACTGTTTAGTCCCAGATAAGACAAGCGACATGGAACTATGGAACGTAAACTGTAGACGCAAAAACGTTACAAGAAGCATTCTAAGCACCGGGATTTGATTTCCCAGCCCAATATTCTAGTCATAAACTGTTAGGAGGGTTTCTGCGTTCTGTTCTTTAGCCCAGCTGGCTCCGAAGATGCTGAGAGGAGAACCGGCAGCTTCATCGATACTCCACACTTGTGATCACTCTCAGCGAAGCTGCTGCGTCATCTCCTTTAACCTTTGGTTTAATAGGAGTTCGCTATCTCAGGGAAGGCGCCAAACGGCTACATGGGAATACAAGAATACAGACAATACAACCAACACAAAAGGTACAAACAAAAGGGCTGTGAAGCACAATTTGAATAGGCCTATGCAGAATTAACAAGTCCTACACTAAACGGTTTGTTCAATTAAGCATGCGATAATCATAAATCCTAGCCACATTTGACTTATTCCTTGCGAGATTTGGCTCACACAATCTTGCAGATATTGATAGCAATACGAATGACTTGTATTGGTTTCATTAAAACGACATGAGAAGTTAGCGATATGTTGATATTCAAAACCAATAAATTCATTGTCCAATATACTGCCATTTTTTTTCAAAACAAATTATGGCATCTATGAAGGGAACGCTTTTTACACCAAGGGAACTCGCATTTAAACTCACGTTCTACTCAGACACAATTCGACGAATCAGATATGCATTACACTACTCATTTAGATAAGCAATAATATTATTCCAATAGAACGGGACTCTTGTGTACACATTAACCATAACATTGTTCAATCACCCCACTCACAAACTTAATACCTCTCATAAAAACTCTGGTGACAAATTGAAAGTCGAATTTCAATCATCTATTAATCATTTCGCCGTGAAGTAGAGAATAATTGCTCAGTTATCATTCAGAGAATTATATTGAGCATAAAAACAAAACACTGCCCCATGGCTATTAACACTCATCACGGTCCGTAAAAAAAAAAAAAACAAAAAACAGTTCTGCATACCGTTTTAAGTGTCTGAGCGTCCAGTGAAAAGATTCTTGTATCATGTATGCATGTGCTGTGATATGTGTGAATGTTTGTATGTACATGTATGTGAGTATGTATGCATGCATGTAATATGTTTTCGTGTTTTATATTTCTCTTCCTTTGTAAAAGGTGGTGAATCCTTTTTTCACCAAACAGGATTTCTTCCTTTTTTAAGATTCAATAACACATTCAGTATTCTTTACATAGATAACTCTTTACGACATTAGATTGGAGAAAGTAGCAACGAAAAGTATGGTATTTTCTCCCGTCGCGAAAGATGCCGGGTAGCCCTAAAGACGGATTCAATCACAAATAGTACATGCATACTTAACTGCAATCTGAACCTTGAGAAATCCATGCTGGCTTGCTTTCTGATAGCTGTGTAGATTCCAGGGGCCCATTTCATAAAGATATTAGGATGTCAAATCTTGCTGGAATGACAACTTCTAATAGCAACAGCCAATCTGGAGGCTGGATTCTTGTCGAAACTGTGACAATTGCCATGCCAGCAAGAGTTGCTATCATATCAACTTTTTTTATGAAATGGGGCCCAGATGACTCAAATATTACCTGATTACTTCCTAAAAGACCTGAATGTCTCATTGCTGGGAGGACACACTGTTAAGTACAGAGATGACATATTATTCAAGAACACTATACACAAATCACACATCATCGTCACTGAAAGATAATGAAAGTATTTCACCATGCACTAAAAAAAATTGTCAATAAATTTCTACTGGTGTGATTGGCAATACAGAAAAACTCGTTTTGGGTTTCCTCATGATATTCACCTGTCTCATCTGATTAAAGATCAACAAGTGGCGTCAGCGTCTCAAACTGCTGCTGGCGGGGGCTTCTTTCCCTCAGGCGTATAGATCATTGTAAAACATGAACATTGTTGAATAAGTATATACGAAACCATTAATAAGGATGTTTCTTCGCCTGCTGTGGAGGTCTCCATAACCTGTTCCTCCTTCACCCAATCCCAAACGTAATGAGAGAAGACCCGGTAGCCTCGCATCGACCATGCACACTAGCTGCTAATGTCAAAGGGATTTACGCTCAACGAAAAATAGCTGCGCCATCTCTTCAAACCTCCGGTTCGTAACATCGCCATCTTACGGCGGGATCAAAACAGTAATCGAACGGTGTTGTGAAAACAAACAAACAACTCTAGAAAAGTAAGTAGGACATAATACGGGGAAGCACTACTGCACTAGCTTTGACAACTGTGACTGCTAATCACAAAGGATTTCGTTCCGTCTTTCGGGCAGAGGAGGAAACAGATGACACAAAATAACCGTATTTTTGTGGGTTTGTCTATTTCGTGAAACCTTGTTCAAATGCAAAAAGGTTGTGATAACAATGCAGGTTTTGCTTCAGACGTAAGATAGCGATATAAGGAAACCGGATTATGGAATCTAGAAATATAAAAAAGTGGAAAAAATGCATTTTCTATACAGTGCTTACAAGCTCTGACTAAGAGAGATATAATCATGGTAATGGAGAAGTAAATACCTATCAATCCATGAATAATGGCAAATCATTTGCTGCACATAATGGACATAGCAATACAAAACAATCATAAAGATGTAATGAAGTTCACTTATAATAATGTATTCGAAACAGTTTGGACATTTATGTAATACACATTGTAATTTTTTTTTTCTCAAGATTTGTTGGAGGAATATAAAGAAAAAAGATAATTATACACTGTTTCTAGCCATCAGTAAAATGAATAAATCATAGGTGATAAAAGTAAAAAAGAGGATTGCATCTGGGCTGCGCCTTCAGAAAACAGTGCTAACAGGTTGCCATCTTGCAATCTGTGGTCTCTCATTCAATTTATATATTAGTTATGCTCCAGAACTGCTTTGAAGGTTGGTATGAAGGGTAGTGAGTGTGCAGATGTTGCATTTCAGTGCATAAAACATTTCGTGCTATTGTGATGGGAACTGGGTTGCTATACGACAATGTGCATTATCCACGGTTATTGTTATGTTTGCCAAGTCTGCCGGCGACGCAAGGGTTGGATGATCTTTCTGAATGCAGAACATTTATTCCAGTGTAGGTCCTTCAAAACATACTGTATTTTAGTTACCCCACGTATTTATTTCTTTCACAATGTGACAGATGATTGGGAAAACGCAGGGCACGAGGTTGAGGTCTGAAGAACTGTTGCCATGTGCTCCCTGCTATTGTATTGTATACTTTTGTCGAAAATGAAATAAAATAAAATGAAGTGAGCTGTTCCGTAAAACTTTCTCGTTGTATGCAATTTACTTTGCATACACGTTGGGAATAAAAGAAATGTATAGACAGACTGAGGTTACTCCAAACTGAGCTATTCACTGTAAAACTCTCGCGCCGAATTTAAACTTTGGTACTTGCGCATTAACTTGTTATTGATCAAAATCGACCGGAAATCAATAGATATTACTACTTGTTGTATCAGAAATCCAAATCAAGTGAAACGTGCTTTTCGCTGTTGCTTACGCTCAGTACTTGAAATTGTCTGAAACGTATATAAATTGGTATGGGAGTAATTTGAGCATTTTTGAAATTTTGACATATCATGACGAGCGTCGAATTTAGATTTTAATACTTGCGCATTAACTTGTTATTAATCAAAATTGACCGGAAATAATGTTACTACTTGTTGTATCAGAAATCCAAATCAAGTGAAACATGCTTTTCGCTGTTGCTTACGCTCAGTTCTTGAAATTGTCTGAAACGTAAATAAATTGGTATGGAAGTGATTTGAGCATTTTTGAAATTTTGAAATATCATGACGAGAGTCATGATACTGCTAAGCATGATCGATCATTTGACGTTCTGTCAAAATCACAAAATGGCCCCTAGAGATCTTCAAACATAACCGATTTCGAAGAAAACAGAAGAATAAAGTAGACATTATCATGTTACATTGACATGAAACATTTCACGTTTACTCTTAATGCGCCACACTGTAAGCCCCCCTGTGTGCTACATTATTCCGAGACTGCAGGAAGTGTGCTACATTATTCCGAGACTGCGGGAGATCTGGGCCGCGTTTCATAAAACTTGTTATCAGTGACAAGTTTTCATAGTTGTTATAAGCTACCGAAATCCTTGCATCTGATTGTCTTAGAGCAAATTTGTCACAGATATGTGGCAGTAGGGTTACAGCTCGTTATTCCGAAGGTTCTTTAGTCCGGAGGTTCGTTATTCCGAAGGTTCGTTAATCCGAAAATGTGATGAGGTTTGTTATTCCGAAGGTTCATTAATTCGAAAATGAAATAAGGTTCGTTATTCCGAAGGTTCGTTAATCCGAAAATGAAACACATCTCGTTATTCTGAAGGTTTGTTACGGACCATTTTATTATCATTTCGGATCAACGAACCTTCGAAATAGCGAACCCTATTTCATTTTCGGATTAATGAGCCTTCGGAATAGCAAACCCTATTTAATTTTCGGATTAACAAACCTCTAGCTATAGGGAATTTGTGTGTTTCTGATTAACGAACTTTCGGAATAACGAACCTTCGGAATAACGAACCTTCGGAATAACGAAGAGCACCCGGTGTTACTCATACCAAGTTTTATGAAAAGGATCCCAGGAGTCTCTGCTTCAAGAAGATTTCACCGATTACGATGGGGACATGAAATGGAATTCGTATATCATCAACCACGCAAAATAACCTTTTGTGACGAGATGAAAGAGTCTTTCTTTCCAAGTCTGCATTATTCACAGTGTGCCATTGTGTGTGCCTACACACCGCATAGGAATGTGTAACCAAGGTGCATCCTAATAAATGTTCTTACACCATGGGAAAGGGCATGCCCTATTGCAATTATTGCAGAAGGTACTTCCTACGCCAATAGATGATGTACTGACACTCGTCTTGATAGCCTCTGTACAAGGTGTCGGGGACGAGGACTTATCTAAAAACTAATTTTGAGACAAAAGTTGAGCAGCTGATCCAGATGACATGTGATAGTCACTTTCCTCTTCTTTAACTTGGAAAATGCGATTTCCGCTTCTTTCCAACCTATAATGACTTCAATTCATTATGATGCAAGTAACGCTGTGAAAATTGTCAGAGTACCTCAGATGAGGTAGAGCTACTCGAAAAAAAAAAAATCAGCTAAATTTAGTGTGAACTCAGTCGTGATGTAACAAAGGAAAACTAGTGTTTGATGACTCCTATTTTCTGTGACTAATGCTTTTATAATATGTATGTCAGCATATTTGCTAATTCAGGTTTAGTGTGAAGACGAGTGGCATTCAAACACAAAATGTAGGCTTATATATTTCCTACTGGTAAACTAAGCACTAACCCAATCATCCCTTTTGCATTTATCCCACCTGTATCAAATACGTCTGTCAAGCAAGTAGATAATCCTATTCGATTATTTTGTATTGTAGAAATACATACTACAATATTAAACAAGAATTGAAAAAAAAATGA
The DNA here is from genome assembly GCF_964275005.1 of Diadema setosum. Classification (NCBI taxonomy): domain Eukaryota; kingdom Metazoa; phylum Echinodermata; class Echinoidea; order Diadematoida; family Diadematidae; genus Diadema; species Diadema setosum. Next base: position 2,700,545 of record NC_092690.1, read on the forward strand.
ATATTTGTAAAGAAGCTTCCAAATTCAATTTGTCTATCACTAAAAAGACATAAAAGGTAATATAACGTTCTTTTCAAATGATAGTAAAAACAGTAATCATTTCTTATGCGATCGAAATTGAATTTAATGCTAATGACTTTAATCATTGGAATCGAAAGAAACAAAATTGGATGAAGGAACTTATCTCAGTGCAATAATAACAATTGCCTTGACATACTCTTTTTCACAAAAAATGTTTTGAATGATATAATTATAAATATAGGTCTACTTCCAAAGTTAACTCATTTCCTTGTGTGAACTTGACCCATAATCAGTTCTCATTCATACCATTTATCATTTCCTTCACCTTTCTTTTTACATTCTAACATAACCTTGTTAATGATACCATCGTTTAATATGTTTTTTTTTTTCTTATTGTGTCGATCACATATTATGCACTTCTGAAAGATATCTTGACATATAAACCACAATACGCTTTAGGAGGTAAAGCAGTATAGTAACACCACCACCACCACCACCAAAAAAAAAAAATAAATAAATAAATAAAGGCGGTAACAACGTCACGAGACAGGTCAACGTTCTAATAGTTTGCTCGGAACTCTTCTAGCTCGTGCAAGTGAGGTTCGGAAATGCCATCAATAGGCCTATTTTTTTAGAAGTCGGGAAGACTCGCCATAAAATCAAAGTAACAACAAAAACAATTAGAACGGTGGAGCTATGCATTTTCGGAGGGGGGGGGGGGCTGTGCTTTTTCAGTGAGATGAGACGAAGTTGTATCTACCAGGGCATCATTAGTAGTTCAGACCTCCAGTATAGTTTTCAAGAAATGACAACCTTTCTCCTCGTCTGGTCGTCTGTTTTCCCTCCCTGTTGTTCCTGGAGCTGTGTGTGTGTGTGTGTGTGTGTGTGTGTGTGTGATTTTTTCTTTTCAGTTAGGTGAGACGATATTGTCGTACCTCCCCCTCTGTACAATAGACGCTTCTGAACTTTTATTGTTTGTTTGCGAGTTTGCCCAAAAAGACGATGGTACAAATTCCATGTTTGCCTGGTTGTCGATGTGACTGACAGAAGTAATGTTTGTACTCTTCATATTCGGGTACAAGTGTACCTTATTCTCGGGTTTCGTTTCGTTTTATTGTCCGTCTTTCGTCTTCAAAACATTCCACCTTGTCTTGTCCTTTTTGGTCAAATGACATTTAAAATACTTCAAAGATTTACATTATTTGTTCTACGTGTGTATAATTGTTCCGTTCTTTCCTTTAATTAAATTTATAAAAATTGTTACAAGGCATATTATGTTCAGAGGCCGTTGTCCAAGTCAAGCGTTTTGTTTATTGATTAGAGTCTCCTCCACTTGTACACGTAAAGATCTGTAATGATAGCAATGTATTATTTCACATGATTATATATTTTTAATACGAAATTTTGTTTATATTTTCATGACATGTGAATAATATGTTTGATATTCTTATACTTATTCTTTGTTATGTGGAGAAATAAAACTTTTTGAAACTGAAAACTGAAATGATGAGAATGTAGGCCATATTCTTTTCTGTTCTCAAATTTTCAAAATGAATCTTATTATATACATGTATCTGGATGAGTAAAACATTATACAATAAAGTGATTAAATATCGAAAAACATGTTTGATGTTTCTTAAGCCAAGTTTCGCTATGTGATTCACTACATCCATTACTGCATGTATTATATCAAAATGCATAATTATGATATATTACTATCTAGTCATCACACACATTGAGTATAAAGCAATGAATGATATTGTTAGGACCAGTATTCTGACAATACATTGTATGTGCATTAAAGATAATTACCTACCTCCATATGCCGTAAACACAAACGTTTAATCTTTAGCCCCTTGATTTTCCAAAGAATAATCTGATATTTTTGTGTGTGCGTGTTTCTCAGTATATCTGGGTTCCTTTTCGTTATCTTATGTTCATCAATAATAAAGCCAGCCCCCGGCCAAATTAAAGATTGTAAACGGGATTGTGGACCCGACTAAAAGCTCTATGGTTATAAACTGTATTACGGTAGACTGTTACTGACGATATTTTAACACTTACTTTTTTCCGCTAATATACGACAAAACTAACGTTGGACTGCAGAAAGCTATAACACTGGAGAAATTCCAATGCAGCAGGACAGATAGGACCCGGGATGAAGACTTAATTGAGAACAATGAGCACATGACATGGAAGTTGTTATTTTCAAAGCATCGACCACGCAAAATAACCTTCTGTGACGAGATGAAAGAGTCTTTCATCCAAAGTCCGCATTTTTCACAGTGTGCCATTGTACATTGCAGGTGAATGTGTAACCAAGAAGCATCCGTCATAGACAGTTATTACACAATGTGAAAGGGCATGCTCGATTTCCATTTTTGCAGAAGGTACTTCCTACGCCAATAAAATGATCTACCAACACTTGGTAGCCTCTATACAAGGCGTCAGGGACGAGGATGTTAACTAAAAACAAATTCTGAGACAAAAGGTGAGCAGCATGATGAAGATGATATGTGATAGTCACTTTCCTCTTCTTTAACTTGGAAAATGCGATTCCGCTTCATTCCAGCCTATAATGACTTCAGTTCATTATGATGCGAGTAACGCTATGAAAATTGTCAGAGTACCTGAGCCGAGGTATATAAGGCTACTCGAAGAAAAAATCAGCTAGATTTAGTTTGAACTCAGTCGTGATGAAACAAAGGAAAGTTAGCGTTTGATGGTTCCTATTTTCTGTGCCTAATTTACCTAAGCTATTTATGTAAGTATGCCTTTTCGCTAATTCAGGTAGGCCTATATAGTGTGCAGACAAGTGACATTAAAACACACATAAATGTACGCTTATATATTTCCTACTGGTCAACTAAAAAGTCATCCATCATCATCCTTTTTGCATTTATCCCACTTGTATCACATAAGTCTGTCAACCAATAAAGATAGGCCTCTTTGTTCATTTTGTATTGTAGAAAAAGATACTACAATAACAAGTGATATCAAAAATCTTCAAAAATTAGATAGCTTGTAAAGAAGCTTGTGAAATCAATTTGACTATCACTAGAAATGATAGACATAAAAGGTAATATAACGTTGTTTTCAAATGATAGTAAAAACAGTAATCATTTCTTATGCGATCGAAATTGAATTTAATGCTAATGACTTTAATCATTGGAATCGAAAGAAACAAAATTGGATGAAGGAACTTATCTCAGTGCAATAATAACAATTGCCTTGACATACTCTTTTTCACAAAAAATGTTTTGAATGATATAATTATACATATAGGTCTACTTCCAAAGTTAACTCATTTCCTTGTGTGAACTTGACCCATAATCAGTTCTCATTCATACCATTTATCATTTCCTTCACCTTTCTTTTTACGTTCTAACATAACCTTGTTAATGATACCATCGTTTAATATGTTTTTTTTTTCTTATTGTGTCGATCACATATTATGCACTTCTGAAAGATATCTTGACATATAAACCACAATACGCTTTAGGAGGTAAAGCAGTATAGTAACACCACCACCACCACCACCAAAAAAAAAAAAAAATAAATAAATAAATAAAGGCGGTAACAACGTCACGAGACAGGTCAACGTTCTAATAGTCTGCTCGGAACTCTTCTAGCTCGTGCAAGTGAGGTTCGGAAATGCCATCAATAGGCCTATTTTTTTAGAAGTCGGGAAGACTCGCCATAAAATCAAAGTAACAACAAAAACAATTAGAACGGTGGAGCTATGCATTTTCGGAGGGGGGGGGGGGGGGCTGTGCTTTTTCAGTGAGATGAGACGAAGTTGTATCTACCAGGGCATCATTAGTAGTTCAGACCTCCAGTATAGTTTTCAAGAAATGACAACCTTTCTCCTCGTCTGGTCGTCTGTTTTCCCTCCCTGTTGTTCCTGGAGCTGTGTGTGTGTGTGTGTGTGTGTGTGTGTGTGTGTGTGTGATTTTTTTCTTTTCAGTTAGGTGAGACGATATTGTCGTACCTCCCCCTCTGTACAATAGACGCTTCTGAACTTTTATTGTTTGTTTGCGAGTTTGCCCAAAAAGACGATGGTACAAATTCCATGTTTGCCTGGTTGTCGATGTGACTGACAGAAGTAATGTTTGTACTCTTCATATTCGGGTACAAGTGTACCTTATTCTCGGGTTTCGTTTCGTTTTATTGTCCGTCTTTCGTCTTCAAAACATTCCACCTTGTCTTGTCCTTTTTGGTCAAATGACATTTAAAATACTTCAAAGATTTACATTATTTGTTCTACGTGTGTATAATTGTTCCGTTCTTTCCTTTAATTAAATTTATAAAAATTGTTACAAGGCATATTATGTTCAGAGGCCGTTGTCCAAGTCAAGCGTTTTGTTTATTGATTAGAGTCTCCTCCACTTGTACACGTAAAGATCTGTAATGATAGCAATGTATTATTTCACATGATTATATATTTTTAATACGAAATTTTGTTTATATTTTCATGACATGTGAATAATATGTTTGATATTCTTATACTTATTCTTCGTTATGTGGAGAAATAAAACTTTTTGAAACTGAAAACTGAAATGATGAGAATGTAGGCCATATTCTTTTCTGTTCTCAAATTTTCAAAATGAATCTTATTATATACATGTATCTGGATGAGTAAAACATTATACAATAAAGTGATTAAATATCGAAAAACATGTTTGATGTTTCTTAAGCCAAGTTTCGCTATGTGATTCACTACATCCATTACTGCATGTATTATATCAAAATGCATAATTATGATATATTACTATCTAGTCATCACACACATTGAGTATAAAGCAATGAATGATATTGTTAGGACCAGTATTCTGACAATACATTGTATGTGCATTAAAGATAATTACCTACCTCCATATGCCGTAAACACAAACGTTTAATCTTTAGCCCCTTGATTTTCCAAAGAATAATCTGATATTTTTGTGTGTGCGTGTTTCTCAGTATATCTGGGTTCCTTTTCGTTATCTTATGTTCATCAATAATAAAGCCAGCCCCCGGCCAAATTAAAGATTGTAAACGGGATTGTGGACCCGACTAAAAGCTCTATGGTTATAAACTGTATTACGGTAGACTGTTACTGACGATATTTTAACACTTACTTTTTTCCGCTAATATACGACAAAACTAACGTTGGACTGCAGAAAGCTATAACACTGGAGAAATTCCAATGCAGCAGGACAGATAGGACCCGGGATGAAGACTTAATTGAGAACAATGAGCACATGACATGGAAGTTGTTATTTTCAAAGCATCGACCACGCAAAATAACCTTCTGTGACGAGATGAAAGAGTCTTTCATCCAAAGTCCGCATTTTTCACAGTGTGCCATTGTACATTGCAGGTGAATGTGTAACCAAGAAGCATCCGTCATAGACAGTTATTACACAATGTGAAAGGGCATGCTCGATTTCCATTTTTGCAGAAGGTACTTCCTACGCCAATAAAATGATCTACCAACACTTGGTAGCCTCTATACAAGGCGTCAGGGACGAGGATGTTAACTAAAAACAAATTCTGAGACAAAAGGTGAGCAGCATGATGAAGATGATATGTGATAGTCACTTTCCTCTTCTTTAACTTGGAAAATGCGATTCCGCTTCATTCCAGCCTATAATGACTTCAGTTCATTATGATGCGAGTAACGCTATGAAAATTGTCAGAGTACCTGAGCCGAGGTATATAAGGCTACTCGAAGAAAAAATCAGCTAGATTTAGTTTGAACTCAGTCGTGATGAAACAAAGGAAAGTTAGCGTTTGATGGTTCCTATTTTCTGTGCCTAATTTACCTAAGCTATTTATGTAAGTATGCCTTTTCGCTAATTCAGGTAGGCCTATATAGTGTGCAGACAAGTGACATTAAAACACACATAAATGTACGCTTATATATTTCCTACTGGTCAACTAAAAAGTCATCCATCATCATCCTTTTTGCATTTATCCCACTTGTATCACATAAGTCTGTCAACCAATAAAGATAGGCCTCTTTGTTCATTTTGTATTGTAGAAAAAGATACTACAATAACAAGTGATATCAAAACATCTTCAAAAATTAGATAGCTTGTAAAGAAGCTTGTGAAATCAATTTGACTATCACTAGAAATGATAGACATAAAAGGTAATATAACGTTGTTTTCAAATGATAGTAAAAACAGTAATCATTTCTTATGCGATCGAAATTGAATTTAATGCTAATGACTTTAATCATTGGAATCGAAAGAAACAAAATTGGATGAAGGAACTTATCTCAGTGCAATAATAACAATTGCCTTGACATACTCTTTTTCACAAAAAATGTTTTGAATGATATAATTATACATATAGGTCTACTTCCAAAGTTAACTCATTTCCTTGTGTGAACTTGACCCATAATCAGTTCTCATTCATACCATTTATCATTTCCTTCACCTTTCTTTTTACGTTCTAACATAACCTTGTTAATGATACCATCGTTTAATATGTTTTTTTTTTCTTATTGTGTCGATCACATATTATGCACTTCTGAAAGATATCTTGACATATAAACCACAATACGCTTTAGGAGGTAAAGCAGTATAGTAACACCACCACCACCACCACCAAAAAAAAAAAATAAATAAATAAATAAAGGCGGTAACAACGTCACGAGACAGGTCAACGTTCTAATAGTCTGCTCGGAACTCTTCTAGCTCGTGCAAGTGAGGTTCGGAAATGCCATCAATAGGCCTATTTTTTTAGAAGTCGGGAAGACTCGCCATAAAATCAAAGTAACAACAAAAACAATTAGAACGGTGGAGCTATGCATTTTCGGAGGGGGGGGGGGGCTGTGCTTTTTCAGTGAGATGAGACGAAGTTGTATCTACCAGGGCATCATTAGTAGTTCAGACCTCCAGTATAGTTTTCAAGAAATGACAACCTTTCTCCTCGTCTGGTCGTCTGTTTTCCCTCCCTGTTGTTCCTGGAGCTGTGTGTGTGTGTGTGTGTGTGTGTGTGTGTGTGTGATTTTTTTCTTTTCAGTTAGGTGAGACGATATTGTCGTACCTCCCCCTCTGTACAATAGACGCTTCTGAACTTTTATTGTTTGTTTGCGAGTTTGCCCAAAAAGACGATGGTACAAATTCCATGTTTGCCTGGTTGTCGATGTGACTGACAGAAGTAATGTTTGTACTCTTCATATTCGGGTACAAGTGTACCTTATTCTCGGGTTTCGTTTCGTTTTATTGTCCGTCTTTCGTCTTCAAAACATTCCACCTTGTCTTGTCCTTTTTGGTCAAATGACATTTAAAATACTTCAAAGATTTACATTATTTGTTCTACGTGTGTATAATTGTTCCGTTCTTTCCTTTAATTAAATTTATAAAAATTGTTACAAGGCATATTATGTTCAGAGGCCGTTGTCCAAGTCAAGCGTTTTGTTTATTGATTAGAGTCTCCTCCACTTGTACACGTAAAGATCTGTAATGATAGCAATGTATTATTTCACATGATTATATATTTTTAATACGAAATTTTGTTTATATTTTCATGACATGTGAATAATATGTTTGATATTCTTATACTTATTCTTTGTTATGTGGAGAAATAAAACTTTTTGAAACTGAAAACTGAAATGATGAGAATGTAGGCCATATTCTTTTCTGTTCTCAAATTTTCAAAATGAATCTTATTATATACATGTATCTGGATGAGTAAAACATTATACAATAAAGTGATTAAATATCGAAAAACATGTTTGATGTTTCTTAAGCCAAGTTTCGCTATGTGATTCACTACATCCATTACTGCATGTATTATATCAAAATGCATAATTATGATATATTACTATCTAGTCATCACACACATTGAGTATAAAGCAATGAATGATATTGTTAGGACCAGTATTCTGACAATACATTGTATGTGCATTAAAGATAATTACCTACCTCCATATGCCGTAAACACAAACGTTTAATCTTTAGCCCCTTGATTTTCCAAAGAATAATCTGATATTTTTGTGTGTGCGTGTTTCTCAGTATATCTGGGTTCCTTTTCGTTATCTTATGTTCATCAATAATAAAGCCAGCCCCCGGCCAAATTAAAGATTGTAAACGGGATTGTGGACCCGACTAAAAGCTCTATGGTTATAAACTGTATTACGGTAGACTGTTACTGACGATATTTTAACACTTACTTTTTTCCGCTAATATACGACAAAACTAACGTTGGACTGCAGAAAGCTATAACACTGGAGAAATTCCAATGCAGCAGGACAGATAGGACCCGGGATGAAGACTTAATTGAGAACAATGAGCACATGACATGGAAGTTGTTATTTTCAAAGCATCGACCACGCAAAATAACCTTCTGTGACGAGATGAAAGAGTCTTTCATCCAAAGTCCGCATTTTTCACAGTGTGCCATTGTACATTGCAGGTGAATGTGTAACCAAGAAGCATCCGTCATAGACAGTTATTACACAATGTGAAAGGGCATGCTCGATTTCCATTTTTGCAGAAGGTACTTCCTACGCCAATAAAATGATCTACCAACACTTGGTAGCCTCTATACAAGGCGTCAGGGACGAGGATGTTAACTAAAAACAAATTCTGAGACAAAAGGTGAGCAGCATGATGAAGATGATATGTGATAGTCACTTTCCTCTTCTTTAACTTGGAAAATGCGATTCCGCTTCATTCCAGCCTATAATGACTTCAGTTCATTATGATGCGAGTAACGCTATGAAAATTGTCAGAGTACCTGAGCCGAGGTATATAAGGCTACTCGAAGAAAAAATCAGCTAGATTTAGTTTGAACTCAGTCGTGATGAAACAAAGGAAAGTTAGCGTTTGATGGTTCCTATTTTCTGTGCCTAATTTACCTAAGCTATTTATGTAAGTATGCCTTTTCGCTAATTCAGGTAGGCCTATATAGTGTGCAGACAAGTGACATTAAAACACACATAAATGTACGCTTATATATTTCCTACTGGTCAACTAAAAAGTCATCCATCATCATCCTTTTTGCATTTATCCCACTTGTATCACATAAGTCTGTCAACCAATAAAGATAGGCCTCTTTGTTCATTTTGTATTGTAGAAAAAGATACTACAATAACAAGTGATATCAAAACATCTTCAAAAATTAGATAGCTTGTAAAGAAGCTTGTGAAATCAATTTGACTATCACTAGAAATGATAGACATAAAAGGTAATATAACGTTGTTTTCAAATGATAGTAAAAACAGTAATCATTTCTTATGCGATCGAAATTGAATTTAATGCTAATGACTTTAATCATTGGAATCGAAAGAAACAAAATTGGATGAAGGAACTTATCTCAGTGCAATAATAACAATTGCCTTGACATACTCTTTTTCACAAAAAATGTTTTGAATGATATAATTATACATATAGGTCTACTTCCAAAGTTAACTCATTTCCTTGTGTGAACTTGACCCATAATCAGTTCTCATTCATACCATTTATCATTTCCTTCACCTTTCTTTTTACGTTCTAACATAACCTTGTTAATGATACCATCGTTTAATATGTTTTTTTTTTCTTATTGTGTCGATCACATATTATGCACTTCTGAAAGATATCTTGACATATAAACCACAATACGCTTTAGGAGGTAAAGCAGTATAGTAACACCACCACCACCACCACCACCAAAAAAAAAAATAAATAAATAAATAAAGGCGGTAACAACGTCACGAGACAGGTCAACGTTCTAATAGTCTGCTCGGAACTCTTCTAGCTCGTGCAAGTGAGGTTCGGAAATGCCATCAATAGGCCTATTTTTTTAGAAGTCGGGAAGACTCGCCATAAAATCAAAGTAACAACAAAAACAATTAGAACGGTGGAGCTATGCATTTTCGGAGGGGGGGGGGCTGTGCTTTTTCAGTGAGATGAGACGAAGTTGTATCTACCAGGGCATCATTAGTAGTTCAGACCTCCAGTATAGTTTTCAAGAAATGACAACCTTTCTCCTCGTCTGGTCGTCTGTTTTCCCTCCCTGTTGTTCCTGGAGCTGTGTGTGTGTGTGTGTGTGTGTGTGTGTGTGTGTGTGTGTGATTTTTTTCTTTTCAGTTAGGTGAGACGATATTGTCGTACCTCCCCCTCTGTACAATAGACGCTTCTGAACTTTTATTGTTTGTTTGCGAGTTTGCCCAAAAAGACGATGGTACAAATTCCATGTTTGCCTGGTTGTCGATGTGACTGACAGAAGTAATGTTTGTACTCTTCATATTCGGGTACAAGTGTACCTTATTCTCGGGTTTCGTTTCGTTTTATTGTCCGTCTTTCGTCTTCAAAACATTCCACCTTGTCTTGTCCTTTTTGGTCAAATGACATTTAAAATACTTCAAAGATTTACATTATTTGTTCTACGTGTGTATAATTGTTCCGTTCTTTCCTTTAATTAAATTTATAAAAATTGTTACAAGGCATATTATGTTCAGAGGCCGTTGTCCAAGTCAAGCGTTTTGTTTATTGATTAGAGTCTCCTCCACTTGTACACGTAAAGATCTGTAATGATAGCAATGTATTATTTCACATGATTATATATTTTTAATACGAAATTTTGTTTATATTTTCATGACATGTGAATAATATGTTTGATATTCTTATACTTATTCTTCGTTATGTGGAGAAATAAAACTTTTTGAAACTGAAAACTGAAATGATGAGAATGTAGGCCATATTCTTTTCTGTTCTCAAATTTTCAAAATGAATCTTATTATATACATGTATCTGGATGAGTAAAACATTATACAATAAAGTGATTAAATATCGAAAAACATGTTTGATGTTTCTTAAGCCAAGTTTCGCTATGTGATTCACTACATCCATTACTGCATGTATTATATCAAAATGCATAATTATGATATATTACTATCTAGTCATCACACACATTGAGTATAAAGCAATGAATGATATTGTTAGGACCAGTATTCTGACAATACATTGTATGTGCATTAAAGATAATTACCTACCTCCATATGCCGTAAACACAAACGTTTAATCTTTAGCCCCTTGATTTTCCAAAGAATAATCTGATATTTTTGTGTGTGCGTGTTTCTCAGTATATCTGGGTTCCTTTTCGTTATCTTATGTTCATCAATAATAAAGCCAGCCCCCGGCCAAATTAAAGATTGTAAACGGGATTGTGGACCCGACTAAAAGCTCTATGGTTATAAACTGTATTACGGTAGACTGTTACTGACGATATTTTAACACTTACTTTTTTCCGCTAATATACGACAAAACTAACGTTGGACTGCAGAAAGCTATAACACTGGAGAAATTCCAATGCAGCAGGACAGATAGGACCCGGGATGAAGACTTAATTGAGAACAATGAGCACATGACATGGAAGTTGTTATTTTCAAAGCATCGACCACGCAAAATAACCTTCTGTGACGAGATGAAAGAGTCTTTCATCCAAAGTCCGCATTTTTCACAGTGTGCCATTGTACATTGCAGGTGAATGTGTAACCAAGAAGCATCCGTCATAGACAGTTATTACACAATGTGAAAGGGCATGCTCGATTTCCATTTTTGCAGAAGGTACTTCCTACGCCAATAAAATGATCTACCAACACTTGGTAGCCTCTATACAAGGCGTCAGGGACGAGGATGTTAACTAAAAACAAATTCTGAGACAAAAGGTGAGCAGCATGATGAAGATGATATGTGATAGTCACTTTCCTCTTCTTTAACTTGGAAAATGCGATTCCGCTTCATTCCAGCCTATAATGACTTCAGTTCATTATGATGCGAGTAACGCTATGAAAATTGTCAGAGTACCTGAGCCGAGGTATATAAGGCTACTCGAAGAAAAAATCAGCTAGATTTAGTTTGAACTCAGTCGTGATGAAACAAAGGAAAGTTAGCGTTTGATGGTTCCTATTTTCTGTGCCTAATTTACCTAAGCTATTTATGTAAGTATGCCTTTTCGCTAATTCAGGTAGGCCTATATAGTGTGCAGACAAGTGACATTAAAACACACATAAATGTACGCTTATATATTTCCTACTGGTCAACTAAAAAGTCATCCATCATCATCCTTTTTGCATTTATCCCACTTGTATCACATAAGTCTGTCAACCAATAAAGATAGGCCTCTTTGTTCATTTTGTATTGTAGAAAAAGATACTACAATAACAAGTGATATCAAAACATCTTCAAAAATTAGATAGCTTGTAAAGAAGCTTGTGAAATCAATTTGACTATCACTAGAAATGGTAGACATAAAAGGTAATATAACGTTGTTTTCAAATGATAGTAAAAACAGTAATCATTTCTTATGCGATCGAAATTGAATTTAATGCTAATGACTTTAATCATTGGAATCGAAAGAAACAAAATTGGATGAAGGAACTTATCTCAGTGCAATAATAACAATTGCCTTGACATACTCTTTTTCACAAAAAATGTTTTGAATGATATAATTATACATATAGGTCTACTTCCAAAGTTAACTCATTTCCTTGTGTGAACTTGACCCATAATCAGTTCTCATTCATACCATTTATCATTTCCTTCACCTTTCTTTTTACGTTCTAACATAACCTTGTTAATGATACCATCGTTTAATATGTTTTTTTTTTCTTATTGTGTCGATCACATATTATGCACTTCTGAAAGATATCTTGACATATAAACCACAATACGCTTTAGGAGGTAAAGCAGTATAGTAACACCACCACCACCACCACCAAAAAAAAAAAAATAAATAAATAAATAAAGGCGGTAACAACGTCACGAGACAGGTCAACGTTCTAATAGTCTGCTCGGAACTCTTCTAGCTCGTGCAAGTGAGGTTCGGAAATGCCATCAATAGGCCTATTTTTTTAGAAGTCGGGAAGACTCGCCATAAAATCAAAGTAACAACAAAAACAATTAGAACGGTGGAGCTATGCATTTTCGGAGGGGGGGGGGGGCTGTGCTTTTTCAGTGAGATGAGACGAAGTTGTATCTACCAGGGCATCATTAGTAGTTCAGACCTCCAGTATAGTTTTCAAGAAATGACAACCTTTCTCCTCGTCTGGTCGTCTGTTTTCCCTCCCTGTTGTTCCTGGAGCTGTGTGTGTGTGTGTGTGTGTGTGTGTGTGATTTTTTTCTTTTCAGTTAGGTGAGACGATATTGTCGTACCTCCCCCTCTGTACAATAGACGCTTCTGAACTTTTATTGTTTGTTTGCGAGTTTGCCCAAAAAGACGATGGTACAAATTCCATGTTTGCCTGGTTGTCGATGTGACTGACAGAAGTAATGTTTGTACTCTTCATATTCGGGTACAAGTGTACCTTATTCTCGGGTTTCGTTTCGTTTTATTGTCCATCTTTCGTCTTCAAAACATTCCACCTTGTCTTGTCCTTTTTGGTCAAATGACATTTAAAATACTTCAAAGATTTACATTATTTGTTCTACGTGTGTATAATTGTTCCGTTCCTTCCTTTAATTAAATTTATAAAAATTGTTACAAGGCATATTATGTTCAGAGGCCGTTGTCCAAGTCAAGCGTTTTGTTTATTGATTAGAGTCTCCTCCACTTGTACACGTAAAGATCTGTAATGATAGCAATGTATTATTTCACATGATTATATATTTTTAATACGAAATTTTGTTTATATTTTCATGACATGTGAATAATATGTTTGATATTCTTATACTTATTCTTTGTTATGTGGAGAAATAAAACTTTTTGAAACTGAAAACTGAAATGATGAGAATGTAGGCCATATTCTTTTCTGTTCTCAAATTTTCAAAATGAATCTTATTATATACATGTATCTGGATGAGTAAAACATTATACAATAAAGTGATTAAATATCGAAAAACATGTTTGATGTTTCTTAAGCCAAGTTTCGCTATGTGATTCACTACATCCATTACTGCATGTATTATATCAAAATGCATAATTATGATATATTACTATCTAGTCATCACACACATTGAGTATAAAGCAATGAATGATATTGTTAGGACCAGTATTCTGACAATACATTGTATGTGCATTAAAGATAATTACCTACCTCCATATGCCGTAAACACAAACGTTTAATCTTTAGCCCCTTGATTTTCCAAAGAATAATCTGATATTTTTGTGTGTGCGTGTTTCTCAGTATATCTGGGTTCCTTTTCGTTATCTTATGTTCATCAATAATAAAGCCAGCCCCCGGCCAAATTAAAGATTGTAAACGGGATTGTGGACCCGACTAAAAGCTCTATGGTTATAAACTGTATTACGGTAGACTGTTACTGACGATATTTTAACACTTACTTTTTTCCGCTAATATACGACAAAACTAACGTTGGACTGCAGAAAGCTATAACACTGGAGAAATTCCAATGCAGCAGGACAGATAGGACCCGGGATGAAGACTTAATTGAGAACAATGAGCACATGACATGGAAGTTGTTATTTTCAAAGCATCGACCACGCAAAATAACCTTCTGTGACGAGATGAAAGAGTCTTTCATCCAAAGTCCGCATTTTTCACAGTGTGCCATTGTACATTGCAGGTGAATGTGTAACCAAGAAGCATCCGTCATAGACAGTTATTACACAATGTGAAAGGGCATGCTCGATTTCCATTTTTGCAGAAGGTACTTCCTACGCCAATAAAATGATCTACCAACACTTGGTAGCCTCTATACAAGGCGTCAGGGACGAGGATGTTAACTAAAAACAAATTCTGAGACAAAAGGTGAGCAGCATGATGAAGATGATATGTGATAGTCACTTTCCTCTTCTTTAACTTGGAAAATGCGATTCCGCTTCATTCCAGCCTATAATGACTTCAGTTCATTATGATGCGAGTAACGCTATGAAAATTGTCAGAGTACCTGAGCCGAGGTATATAAGGCTACTCGAAGAAAAAATCAGCTAGATTTAGTTTGAACTCAGTCGTGATGAAACAAAGGAAAGTTAGCGTTTGATGGTTCCTATTTTCTGTGCCTAATTTACCTAAGCTATTTATGTAAGTATGCCTTTTCGCTAATTCAGGTAGGCCTATATAGTGTGCAGACAAGTGACATTAAAACACACATAAATGTACGCTTATATATTTCCTACTGGTCAACTAAAAAGTCATCCATCATCATCCTTTTTGCATTTATCCCACTTGTATCACATAAGTCTGTCAACCAATAAAGATAGGCCTCTTTGTTCATTTTGTATTGTAGAAAAAGATACTACAATAACAAGTGATATCAAAACATCTTCAAAAATTAGATAGCTTGTAAAGAAGCTTGTGAAATCAATTTGACTATCACTAGAAATGATAGACATAAAAGGTAATATAACGTTGTTTTCAAATGATAGTAAAAACAGTAATCATTTCTTATGCGATCGAAATTGAATTTAATGCTAATGACTTTAATCATTGGAATCGAAAGAAACAAAATTGGATGAAGGAACTTATCTCAGTGCAATAATAACAATTGCCTTGACATACTCTTTTTCACAAAAAATGTTTTGAATGATATAATTATACATATAGGTCTACTTCCAAAGTTAACTCATTTCCTTGTGTGAACTTGACCCATAATCAGTTCTCATTCATACCATTTATCATTTCCTTCACCTTTCTTTTTACGTTCTAACATAACCTTGTTAATGATACCATCGTTTAATATGTTTTTTTTTTCTTATTGTGTCGATCACATATTATGCACTTCTGAAAGATATCTTGACATATAAACCACAATACGCTTTAGGAGGTAAAGCAGTATAGTAACACCACCACCACCACCACCAAAAAAAAAAAAAATAAATAAATAAATAAAGGCGGTAACAACGTCACGAGACAGGTCAACGTTCTAATAGTCTGCTCGGAACTCTTCTAGCTCGTGCAAGTGAGGTTCGGAAATGCCATCAATAGGCCTATTTTTTTAGAAGTCGGGAAGACTCGCCATAAAATCAAAGTAACAACAAAAACAATTAGAACGGTGGAGCTATGCATTTTCGGAGGGGGGGGGGGGCTGTGCTTTTTCAGTGAGATGAGACGAAGTTGTATCTACCAGGGCATCATTAGTAGTTCAGACCTCCAGTATAGTTTTCAAGAAATGACAACCTTTCTCCTCGTCTGGTCGTCTGTTTTCCCTCCCTGTTGTTCCTGGAGCTGTGTGTGTGTGTGTGTGTGTGTGTGATTTTTTCTTTTCAGTTAGGTGAGACGATATTGTCGTACCTCCCCCTCTGTACAATAGACGCTTCTGAACTTTTATTGTTTGTTTGCGAGTTTGCCCAAAAAGACGATGGTACAAATTCCATGTTTGCCTGGTTGTCGGTGCGTGACTGACAGAAGCAATGTTTGTACTCTTCATATTCGCGTACAAGTGTACCTTATTCTCGGGTTTCGTTTCGTTTTATTGTCCATCTTTCGTCTTCAAAACATTCCACCTTGTCTTGTCCTTTTTGGTCAAATGACATTTAAAATACTTCAAAGATTTACATTATTTGTTCTACGTGTGTATAATTGTTCCGTTCCTTCCTTTAATTAAATTTATAAAAATTGTTACAAGGCATATTATGTTCAGAGGCCGTTGTCCAAGTCAAGCGTTTTGTTTATTGATTAGAGTCTCCTCCACTTGTACACGTAAAGATCTGTAATGATAGCAATGTATTATTTCACATGATTATATATTTTTAATACGAAATTTTGTTTATATTTTCATGACATGTGAATAATATGTTTGATATTCTTATACTTATTCTTTGTTATGTGGAGAAATAAAACTTTTTGAAACTGAAAACTGAAATGATGAGAATGTAGGCCATATTCTTTTCTGTTCTCAAATTTTCAAAATGAATCTTATTATATACATGTATCTGGATGAGTAAAACATTATACAATAAAGTGATTAAATATCGAAAAACATGTTTGATGTTTCTTAAGCCAAGTTTCGCTATGTGATTCACTACATCCATTACTGCATGTATTATATCAAAATGCATAATTATGATATATTACTATCTAGTCATCACACACATTGAGTATAAAGCAATGAATGATATTGTTAGGACCAGTATTCTGACAATACATTGTATGTGCATTAAAGATAATTACCTACCTCCATATGCCGTAAACACAAACGTTTAATCTTTAGCCCCTTGATTTTCCAAAGAATAATCTGATATTTTTGTGTGTGCGTGTTTCTCAGTATATCTGGGTTCCTTTTCGTTATCTTATGTTCATCAATAATAAAGCCAGCCCCCGGCCAAATTAAAGATTGTAAACGGGATTGTGGACCCGACTAAAAGCTCTATGGTTATAAACTGTATTACGGTAGACTGTTACTGACGATATTTTAACACTTACTTTTTTCCGCTAATATACGACAAAACTAACGTTGGACTGCAGAAAGCTATAACACTGGAGAAATTCCAATGCAGCAGGACAGATAGGACCCGGGATGAAGACTTAATTGAGAACAATGAGCACATGACATGGAAGTTGTTATTTTCAAAGCATCGACCACGCAAAATAACCTTCTGTGACGAGATGAAAGAGTCTTTCATCCAAAGTCCGCATTTTTCACAGTGTGCCATTGTACATTGCAGGTGAATGTGTAACCAAGAAGCATCCGTCATAGACAGTTATTACACAATGTGAAAGGGCATGCTCGATTTCCATTTTTGCAGAAGGTACTTCCTACGCCAATAAAATGATCTACCAACACTTGGTAGCCTCTATACAAGGCGTCAGGGACGAGGATGTTAACTAAAAACAAATTCTGAGACAAAAGGTGAGCAGCATGATGAAGATGATATGTGATAGTCACTTTCCTCTTCTTTAACTTGGAAAATGCGATTCCGCTTCATTCCAGCCTATAATGACTTCAGTTCATTATGATGCGAGTAACGCTATGAAAATTGTCAGAGTACCTGAGCCGAGGTATATAAGGCTACTCGAAGAAAAAATCAGCTAGATTTAGTTTGAACTCAGTCGTGATGAAACAAAGGAAAGTTAGCGTTTGATGGTTCCTATTTTCTGTGCCTAATTTACCTAAGCTATTTATGTAAGTATGCCTTTTCGCTAATTCAGGTAGGCCTATATAGTGTGCAGACAAGTGACATTAAAACACACATAAATGTACGCTTATATATTTCCTACTGGTCAACTAAAAAGTCATCCATCATCATCCTTTTTGCATTTATCCCACTTGTATCACATAAGTCTGTCAACCAATAAAGATAGGCCTCTTTGTTCATTTTGTATTGTAGAAAAAGATACTACAATAACAAGTGATATCAAAACATCTTCAAAAATTAGATAGCTTGTAAAGAAGCTTGTGAAATCAATTTGACTATCACTAGAAATGATAGACATAAAAGGTAATATAACGTTGTTTTCAAATGATAGTAAAAACAGTAATCATTTCTTATGCGATCGAAATTGAATTTAATGCTAATGACTTTAATCATTGGAATCGAAAGAAACAAAATTGGATGAAGGAACTTATCTCAGTGCAATAATAACAATTGCCTTGACATACTCTTTTTCACAAAAAATGTTTTGAATGATATAATTATACATATAGGTCTACTTCCAAAGTTAACTCATTTCCTTGTGTGAACTTGACCCATAATCAGTTCTCATTCATACCATTTATCATTTCCTTCACCTTTCTTTTTACGTTCTAACATAACCTTGTTAATGATACCATCGTTTAATATGTTTTTTTTTCTTATTGTGTCGATCACATATTATGCACTTCTGAAAGATATCTTGACATATAAACCACAATACGCTTTAGGAGGTAAAGCAGTATAGTAACACCACCACCACCACCACCAAAAAAAAAAAAATAAATAAATAAATAAATAAAGGCGGTAACAACGTCACGAGACAGGTCAACGTTCTAATAGTCTGCTCGGAACTCTTCTAGCTCGTGCAAGTGAGGTTCGGAAATGCCATCAATAGGCCTATTTTTTTAGAAGTCGGGAAGACTCGCCATAAAATCAAAGTAACAACAAAAACAATTAGAACGGTGGAGCTATGCATTTTCGGAGGGGGGGGGGGGGGCTGTGCTTTTTCAGTGAGATGAGACGAAGTTGTATCTACCAGGGCATCATTAGTAGTTCAGACCTCCAGTATAGTTTTCAAGAAATGACAACCTTTCTCCTCGTCTGGTCGTCTGTTTTCCCTCCCTGTTGTTCCTGGAGCTGTGTGTGTGTGTGTGTGTGTGTGTGTGATTTTTTCTTTTCAGTTAGGTGAGACGATATTGTCGTACCTCCCCCTCTGTACAATAGACGCTTCTGAACTTTTATTGTTTGTTTGCGAGTTTGCCCAAAAAGACGATGGTACAAATTCCATGTTTGCCTGGTTGTCGGTGCGTGACTGACAGAAGCAATGTTTGTACTCTTCATATTCGGGTACAAGTGTACCTTATTCTCGGGTTTCGTTTCGTTTTATTGTCCGTCTTTCGTCTTCAAAACATTCCACCTTGTCTTGTCCTTTTTGGTCAAATGACATTTAAAATACTTCAAAGATTTACATTATTTGTTCTACGTGTGTATAATTGTTCCGTTCCTTCCTTTAATTAAATTTATAAAAATTGTTACAAGGCATATTATGTTCAGAGGCCGTTGTCCAAGTCAAGCGTTTTGTTTATTGATTAGAGTCTCCTCCACTTGTACACGTAAAGATCTGTAATGATAGCAATGTATTATTTCACATGATTATATATTTTTAATACGAAATTTTGTTTATATTTTCATGACATGTGAATAATATGTTTGATATTCTTATACTTATTCTTTGTTATGTGGAGAAATAAAACTTTTTGAAACTGAAAACTGAAATGATGAGAATGTAGGCCATATTCTTTTCTGTTCTCAAATTTTCAAAATGAATCTTATTATATACATGTATCTGGATGAGTAAAACATTATACAATAAAGTGATTAAATATCGAAAAACATGTTTGATGTTTCTTAAGCCAAGTTTCGCTATGTGATTCACTACATCCATTACTGCATGTATTATATCAAAATGCATAATTATGATATATTACTATCTAGTCATCACACACATTGAGTATAAAGCAATGAATGATATTGTTAGGACCAGTATTCTGACAATACATTGTATGTGCATTAAAGATAATTACCTACCTCCATATGCCGTAAACACAAACGTTTAATCTTTAGCCCCTTGATTTTCCAAAGAATAATCTGATATTTTTGTGTGTGCGTGTTTCTCAGTATATCTGGGTTCCTTTTCGTTATCTTATGTTCATCAATAATAAAGCCAGCCCCCGGCCAAATTAAAGATTGTAAACGGGATTGTGGACCCGACTAAAAGCTCTATGGTTATAAACTGTATTACGGTAGACTGTTACTGACGATATTTTAACACTTACTTTTTTCCGCTAATATACGACAAAACTAACGTTGGACTGCAGAAAGCTATAACACTGGAGAAATTCCAATGCAGCAGGACAGATAGGACCCGGGATGAAGACTTAATTGAGAACAATGAGCACATGACATGGAAGTTGTTATTTTCAAAGCATCGACCACGCAAAATAACCTTCTGTGACGAGATGAAAGAGTGTTTCATCCAAAGTCCGCATTTTTCACAGTGTGCCATTGTGCCATTGCAGGTGAATGTGTAACCAAGAAGCATCCTTCATAGACAGTTATTACACAATGTGAAAGGGCATGCTCGATTGCCATTTTTGCAGAAGGTACTTCCTACGCCAATAAAATGATCTACCAACACTTGGTAGCCTCTATACAAGGCGTCAGGGACGAGGATGTTAACTGAAAACAAATTCTGAGACAAAGGTAAGCAGCATGATGAAGATGACATGTGATAGTCACTTTCCTCTTCTTTAACTTTGAAAATGCGATTTTCGCTTCTTTGCAGCCTATAATGACTTCAGTTCATTATGATGCGAGTAACGCTATGAAAATTCTCAGAGTACCTGAGCTGAGGTAGGGCTACTCGAAGAAAAAAAAAACTGCTAAATTTAGTTTGAAATCAGTTGTGATGAAACAAAGGAGAATTATTGTTTGATGATTCCTATTTTCTGTGCCTAATTTACCTACTCTATTATTGTCATTTTCGGTGAGGAGGTAGATCAAGTAGATTATATAATCTACTTGTGGCTTTACATTGTTTGATATCATGATATGTTAGATATAGAGTGTAAATATTCAAAGATGAATACACGACGCTTTCAGAACGATTTAGCTGATAATTATTGTCGGTGAATCATTCAAATCTAAGCCCGAATGATCTACTTACATTTCCATGTGAAATGAATTCCACACTAAACGTATCACATATCAATATTCGATTCATTAATGCAAGCTTTGACGAATTACAACTGTTGTTTGAAACAGCGCTGTAATCTAAAGTTAAGATCATGGAGTATCAGAAATATGGCATGTCGATAACCCGAATCTGTATAAATTGTTTGATTATAACTTTGAATACCTACGTCGAAGTGATAGTAGAGGAGGTGATGTAGCAATGTACTTACACTCCGAGTTGCGTTACAGGCGCATGCGTGATATCGCTATACCGAATACGGAATCGCTCTGGGTGAAAGTAGAACACGGTAACACGCATATTATTGTTGGTACTGTATACAGAAAACCAGGTGGAAAAGTGGATGATTTCTGTAATAGTTTAAACGATGTATTGCATCAAATGAGTTAAGATAGAACGAGTGCATTTTTTTGGCGATTTCAACATCAATTTACTTTTTACAACTTATTAAAACACCTACCCGAATAGCTAGACATAGTAGCTCTTTGATTGACCATAATGATATTTATTCAAACATCAGTTCTTGTCAAATTTCAGCTGGAACCATTATTAGCTGATATGCCATATCACTTACCTGTTTTTGCTTTGTTTGAGTGTTATTTCCAAAAAAAAAAACACGAAAAAAAAAAAAGGTTCTGCAGCTATGCAAGCTATTCTCCAGTAGCAGGGAATGATTTAGTAGATTGTATTTCATGGGAAAATGTTTATGACTGTACAGATGTAAATGATTCGTACGATTCATATCTTTTGATCTCATCGAGTCTTTGTGACAAACATATTCCCTTTCAAAACACCAATAATAAAAAAAACATCATGTGAAGAAGTCATGGATTACACCTGCAATAGCAAAATCAATTTCTAAAATATTGTATATCATCAGTTCTCTCTCATACCATTTATCATTTTCCTACACTCTTCTTTTTACGTTCTAGCATAACCCTCTTAATGATACCGTCGTTGAATATGTTTTTTTTTTGTGTATATGCCATAATCATGCACTTCTGAAACATGTCTTTACAAGAGCACAATAAGCTTTGAGAGGCAAATTAAGGATCTATAGTGCATTAGTAAAATGTCTCGCAAACCAACTAAAAAGGTGGTAACAATGTCACGGTTCCACGTTTAGTCTTTTCACAAGGCTACCTCGCACGAGAGGTTCGGAAAGAGCGCTAAATCGATATTTAGGCGTAAACATTCAAAAGCTGACAGACTTGCCATATAAATCAAAATAACAACAAACATAACAAGAATGGTGGAACTATGCATTTTCTAAGGGGGGGGGGGTGATTTTTTCAGGGAGATGAGACAAAATCATTTTACCTACCTGGCCATATTTAATATTACCTCCAGTAGTCTGCAAAACATGACGATCCTTTGTCCCTCGTCTGGTCTTTTGTTTACCTTTCCTGTTGTTCCTGGAGCTGCGTTTTTTTTTTTTTTTTTTCGGGGAGGTAAGACGAAATTGTCGTACCTCCCTATCTGTGATATAGACCCTTCTGAGCTGATTAGTCGGATGACCCTTGACTCTTCGCCGTCGCCGGCCCAGGTGAAGCCCCTTAGATTGGTTTCCAGAATCAGAATCAGAAAGAATCAGAAAACCAGAATCATGCTTCAGTAAACTTTATAGTAGCGGCCTATTGTATATGCGCCAACAGAGCGCGTGGACTATGAAATGTGAATTGCGACCGTATCCCCATTGCTCTGATAATATTTCAGAAGACTATATTTATAGGCATCGAGTAACATTTCCAGTAAGTAACACTTTTCCGGCCGGCGAACACGACGAAGTGACGAGCGCGTCGTATTGTACCCAAAACGTGTTTTGTAAGAGAAACATTTTGGAGAGGCACAAGGATCTCATTTCATGAAGGGAGGATGATTACTATACTTTTATTATCATTCTTGTCGTCTTGTGAGTATGGATAATACATTATTTGTTTTTTCTTTAGATACGTAATGACTATGCTCCTTCAATAGATATTTGCTGTCTTGCAGTTCATACAACTTTTCTATGTGGGGTTATTTTGTTTGAAAAGGCCCCTAAGTAAAGTGGGTTTTTACGAAGGCCCGATGGTCAATTTTACATTGTCACTTCAATGACAAGTTCATTAACCATATTATAACTGATGTTGCACAGATCTCGTTAAGTGATCATTACATGATTTTCACGTGTGTTAAGTGTTCAGCTACAAACTCAGGCCATAAATTGGCCCGTTTCAGAGATTACAGTGAATTTAACTGTGATGATTTTGTCAATGATATATGTAACTGTGATGTTTTGACAAATCATCAAGATTTCTCATCTCAAATTATTTGTGATGATATTTGGCAAAATTGGATAAATGCATTTCTGAAAATATGTGATAAACATGCACCAATTAAATATATTCGAATAAAGAATAGATATAATCCATGGATAACATCAGAAATTATAGGTATGATGTATAAGAGAGATTACCTTAAACGCAAGGCTACATGTGCTACTTCTTTGAATGAATATCGGAAACAAAGAAACATTGTCACTGATGCAATTCGTAAATCAAAGAAAGTGTATTTAGCATCAGTTTCTGAAACGTATAAAAACAACCCTAAGAAACTTTGGAAGGAATTACATAGAGCCACGGGTAATTCGAAGTATCTTAATAGTGCTCATAATGAAATAAGTCCTGATAAATTGAATGATTTTTTTGTACATGTTGGGCAGAAAATGTTTAATTCTTTTGATAATGCATTATTATGTTGGAAAAACCCGAAATGTCTTTACGAATTTAGATTCTCTGATTTACAAGAGGGTGATGTACTAAAGATTTTACGTGAACTGCCCAAAGACAGTAATTTAGATATTTTAGATATAGATAGTAAACTTTTGAATATTGCTGCATTATATGTATCTAAAACTTTGACTGGTATTTTCAATGGTTCGTTAAAGAGTGGACTTGTATTTGAAGATTGGAAATTCGCCCGTGTCACCCCTATCTACAAAGGGAATGGAGATAAAGAAGTTTTGTCAAATTACAGACCGATTTCGGTGGTCTCTCACGTTGCAAAAATTCTTGAAAAATTTGTCCAAAAGCAGTTCATTTCTTATTTACTTCATCATGAATTGATTACTGTTGAACAGTCAGCATTCTTACAATATCATTCAACTGTTACGTGCTTGCACAGAGTAATTGATGACTGGCTTGAAGCTCTAAATGCCCGTGAAGTAGTGGCAGTGTGTTTCCTAGATATATCCAAATGTTTTGATGCAATTTCACATGAATTATTACTTTTGAAATTGCAATATCATGGAGTTCATTGCACTGAATTATGCTGGTTTGAGAGTTACCTGAAAGGAAGGAAACAAGCAGTATGTTTGAATGGAAAGCTATCAAAGCCAAACAGAGTAACAATAGGAATCCCTCAAGGTGGAGTTCTTGGACCCATACTCTTTTTGCTCTTTATCAATGATATCACTCAGAGTGTTAATTCAGGTATCTGTAATATATACGCTGATGACGTTGCAATCTACAGCTATGGGCAAAATGTGAATGATGTTGAAATAAGGCTTCAAGCCTGCATTGATGAAATATATACCTGGTATAGAAATAACAAATTGAAAATTAATGCTGATAAAACAAATGTAATGGTTGTATCCTCACGTTTTAAACCTAATTTGAAGGATTTGAATGTAAATCTTAATGGAATCAGACTTAAACAAGTCGATTGTGTAAAATATTTGGGTGTTAACATAGACAGTCATTTGACTTGGGATAATCATGTAAAACAGCTGTGTAAAAGCTTAGCATACAAAGTGTTTTCTTTACGACGACTTAGTAGCACCCTTGACACTCGGTTACTTAACATCCTATACAAGTCTACCATTCAACCATGTTTTGACTATGCTTGTTCTGTGTGGGGAAACTGCTCCGCAAAAAATCGCGAATCTATACGACGCATTCAAAAAAGAGCTGCCCGTGTAGTTTCCAAACAATTTGGATATGGTGATATAAGCGTGACTGAATTGTTTAACCAATTGAAATGGCAAAGCCTAGAAACCCGACGTGACTATTTTCTTTGTATGCTCATGTATCAATGCATTCACGGCACAGCACCAGTCAGGCTTTGCAATGAAGTAGAAATGTATTTTGATAGACATGGCCTAAACACAAGAAATGCAAATTCGTTAAATGTAGTATTACCGAAGCCAAACAATGAAATGTTTAAACAATCTTTCAGATACTCGGGCTCCATTGCCTGGAATTCTCTTCCCACTGAATTGCAAAATGCACCAACTCTTTTGACTTTTAAAAGGTTTTACAAACGTACCTTTTTAAAGACATATATTGTGAAATAACAGTTCTTAGTTATTCAGTGCCTTGAAATGTATGTATACAGCCGTCACTACATTTTTTATTTTGCCTAATGTCGTGTATTTGTATATCCAATGCTGATCGTAAACTTTTTTTTTCCTTTATTTGAATTTTGTGAGCTTTTCCTGCACGGGGATTCCTCGGATATTTCATTAAGTATGATTTTATATTTTCACTGATTGATTGATTAATTGTTATAATGGTCATTTTGAACTGCCGGGCTGTCACTTTTTACTAGTCACCTACCACACATTTTCATCTCTGAATTTCAGTAGGCCTATACATAGAAATGGAGGTTGTTGTATCGCATTTTTTTTTTATTTGACACGTTTATGTACATGTATAATGCCATCGCCAGTGTCGTATTTATGTATATTACGTTGTCTTTCTAGAATGTGTATTGTATGTGTGCATTGTTTGTGTGGGTATTTGCCTGTGATATGTCATCTTGTGTTGTATCACTGCATGTGGTGCGAGTGTGTGCTCGAGTGAGTTTTGTGTGTGGTGTGTCTGTTGATGGTGTGCGTGTGTAATTGTGTGTGTGTGTATGTGTGTGTATGTGTGTGTGTGCGCGTGTGTGTATGTACGCGTGTGTGTGAGTGCGCGTGTGTAAGTGAGTGTGCCGTGTGTGAACTGTAATAGGCTTGACCGAGTGTCTGGTGTTGTATAAATGGGGTTGCTGAAAACTGCGTGTTTCAGTCTTGAGTGTACTGATTCTGTTTGGTGTGAACAGTGGGCAGAATATACTCCAAAACTTAGGATTTTTCTTCTTCTTTTTAACGAATTGTACATTTGTATCCCAGTCCGGCAGTCCTTTTTTGTTCTAAATCTGTTGTAAATGATTTTTTTTTCGCTTTTTGATGGTCTCTCTTTTATAGTATATACATGCATCCCCTGTGCAGGAAAATGCATTGTTTTTACACAGGACTTCGATGTAAAACAGCTTTTAGCTGATCGTTTTTATCCTGTATAAATGTGTTTCAATAAATAAATAAATAAATTAACTTCCAATATTTCAACAATGTATCATCCTACATTAAAAAAAAAAATACTTATTTTGTGTAGAATTATCGATCATATTGATGGTAGGCCTACAGGTAATAACATAAACTACCACTGAAGCATAGATTTTACAGATTTAGGATGGAGTTCTAAACTTTCCTTTTCAGTTATTCGAACAATATTGAAAGTTTCAGTTTGGTCTGCAAATTTATGCTGATATCGCATTAACGGGACTGCAAAATGGAATCGATGTTGAAGAGAAGTGAAAAAAGACAAAAGAAGAAAAATATTCATTTTAATAATTTTATTAATGGTAATATTTTGTCTAAGTAGTTTTAAGGGCTGGTAAAATATTGGTGGAAATGGGAATAGGGTTTTTAACTTTTTGTGAGATACCAGGAGACTACTCATGAAATAACACGGAGCATGCCATTCTAAGAGGAATGCATTGGTTTTGGCATGGCTGAGACATCCAAACACAAAATAAAACAACGCAGTCTTGATAGAATGTGGGTCCCACCTTTTATTAGTATTGCTCTGTTTTGGATATCTCTGCCATTTAAAAACCGATTTTCATCAAATAAAATAATGAATACCTCTTTGAATTTCATGATCTTTCAAAGAGGTTTATCATTATCTTAAGAAAAAAATGTTAGAAGATAAAGTTAGGTTTCAACGAAAACTATAAAATCCCTATAAGGTCTTGTTTTAGTTTCTGCTAAAGACATTATATTTTACTTTGATCAGGTTTGAATAAAAATAATTTCAAAATCACAATAATATGGACATTTTCCTTTCCTTTAATCCTTTGTGGTGGTTTTAGTATATATCTATATTAACTACTGCACTAATTCAATTGCAGATATTGCCGTGGAGGGGTCATCTAACTTCGAAGATGTTGTCTCGTCGGTAGAACTGATTGCAGGAGAGCGAGGTGTTGTCCCGTGCAGAGTGACAACACAGACGGCTCTCGGTGTATTCTGGATAAAAGCGGGTGATCCTCCGAATGTCTATTTGACAATACTCCATCTAGAAAGCAGTCCTGGTCTAAAGAGTGGTCAAGGATATGAGGCTGGCTTGTACGACATTTCAAACAACTTTTCCCTGATCATCAAGGACGTCCAATTCGAAGATGAGGGTCAATATTTCTGTGACATTTTGGACTTTGCAACGACTGCCATAACAAGACGGACAACGAATGTTTACGTTCGCGCAAATGGTATGTGGCTTAAAAAAGATATCGGTAATAACATTCACTACAATTGCTAAAATGTGACACGACTGTGGGGGCTACGTAAGACTCAGTTCTCTTGACAGAAAATAACATAATGCCTGGGCTTTTGATTCCTTGAATAATGTTAAACAGTGAACGATGTAGCACTTCCATTAATCGATGTGCAAAATTTTCGTAAGCTATTAAATATACTATAAGTAAATATACTGTACTGTACTATACTTTGGTGTGACACGACAATGGCAAGTATCACTAATATGAGGTACATCTAATTGCCTGAATGAATGAAAACTACTATAGTTTGCTATGAACAAAAAGTAAAGTTAAAGCATATGCAAAGTAGGGGGTAACGTAATAATCGCCCACACGACGTAACAAGAAGGTTTAACAAAGATTGGTGCTTTATCATGACATGCCTCGAAGCATGTCCCTTCCCCGCTTTCTGTTTTGAGAGAAATGCAAGTCTATTAACTTTTTTACCTCTCCCTTTGTCTGCACAGCCTTGGTTATTAACAATGGAAAACGTTCACTATAATTTTATACATTCAAAGAACATAAAAAACGAAAGAAGATATATCGTTGGGTGTCGTTTGGTGGTAAAACATTTTGCTGGAGTGGAACAGATCTACCACGTTTTGAGAAAATGGTCATCTAAGGATTTGATCGAGCAAATTTTTCTCTCATCCATTACGGTAAAATTTTATATCCAGTGGATATCAGTCTCGCCTATACTCAAAATTAAAAGTTTATGGATAGCCTACTTTAACAGATACAAAGGAATACAAGGAACATTTTTTTTTTTCACATAGGGTTCGAAGAGAAAATCAACTCCATGTTAAACCTGATTTTAATCCGTTCCATATTCTGAAATGTCCATAGACTTAACACACAAGCCACCAGGTTCCCGAATGGAACGGGTTAATAGAATGAGTTCAATTAACAAATTGAATTATGGAGTTTTCATTCGATCGAGTCGTGGAAGGAGTCATGGTAATACGTTTCAGATGTTTTGACTGTAAAGAAGTGAGATCAAAGATACTGTAGATGGGTGTATCATAGGAAGTAAGTAAGACGATAATGTCATGGCATTACAAGTCTCTTTTGGAATCACTTCCATTATAGTTTCCTTCTTTTACAGCACATCAGAAGAAGGAAAATAATATGTATGTGTGTATGTGTGTGTGTGTGTGTGTGTGTGAGTGTGTGTGTGAGTGGGTGTTGGCACATATTATTGTACATAATAATTATCTTATATTACTTTTTTGTTTATGGTTTGATCTGTAAAAAAGCCCCAATTTTGTGTTATGAAAGCATGTTATCAAAAAGAATGTGATTCCGCAACTCAGCTGCTTATACCCCTTTCAGGTAATCGCGGTTCAATTATCCGCATCCAAATAATGCGGATGAAGAAATCAAAATCGCGTTCATATATCCCATGATGTGCGCACTACTTTTACGAGCGCCCGTTCATATAACGGTGCGAAAGACGGGAGTATTTGTCATGGTTACTGCGCACGCCTCTATAATGACGTAATGTTTCCGGTGATATATACTCACGTGTATGCACAGCTCTCGCTCAAGCTCAGCAATCAGCGGTTGTGCGGGAAATCGAGTGACCTTTGACTGAACTGTGGAATGTTAGTGCGCATAAGTCGTAAAACGCG
Source organism: Diadema setosum (assembly GCF_964275005.1). Taxonomy (NCBI): domain Eukaryota; kingdom Metazoa; phylum Echinodermata; class Echinoidea; order Diadematoida; family Diadematidae; genus Diadema; species Diadema setosum. Next base: position 2,730,083 of record NC_092690.1, read on the forward strand.
TTCATGTATTCTCGATCAACTCCTCATGCTGCAAAAATGCGGATAATAGCAGCATCAAAATAATGCGCACTTTTTTACTCCTCTCCCGTTCATGTAATCAAAATTTTACGACTTTTTAATAGTGCTCCTATTATCCGCATCCACGATTACCTGAAAGGGGTATTATTCTCGTTCGAGTTAGTACGCCTATTATTGTGAAAAAGAACCAGATACTGAATTAAATTGGAATATCATGAAAAAAAATGTGTAACAGAAATGAGATGATGATCTTGAGAGCAACGAGTTCTTATCACTAAATCATGAATATGACATTTTGTGCGCAAATCAGTGGAATAATACAATAATAACCTTGAAGTCTTAATCGCCTTATAGCTGATTTTCATAAAAATCATAAATTACACTTCGACCTGCTATTGCTACTCGGCGAAGAAACATAAGAACTTGAATTTCCATGACTGATAACCCTCATGTATTTCTCATCCAATCAGAATGACTTTTCGCCATTCTGTGAGCCTTATTCTACTCTAAACATGATGGGGATTACAGTTCCCCCCGCAGGAAAAAATGTTTCTTTGTTTGCAGTTTGTGAAACCATGGAGTTATAATGATTTTAATGCCAAAGCAGTATGTCTGCAACTCCGCCTCGGCAGCTCGTCATGCGTGACGGTTAAAGCAAAGGCGCTGGTTGTGTTATCACTGGTAGAAAAAAACAAATGACACACCAATTTCATCAATAAATTTGGTCTCTTGAGTTACTTCTTTTTTTTTTCTCTCTCTCTATCTGTCATATTCCCCTGACAAATGTTGGCACAGACACTGACTACTGACACAAAATTGCATTAGTGTCTGGTTTCTTTTTCAAATTATGAAAAAAAAATAGAATGTACGTGTTTCACAACAGCAATAACAGCAACAACAGCAATATCCATCATGATCTCCTCGAGGATAACAGGATTATTGTCGCTATTATTAAAATCAGATAGCACAAGACATGAGTGTGATCAGTGGTATAGTAATGGTTGACAGAATCAATGATCTCCTCGTCTAAGCTGATATAGCATATAATCAGATAGTTTGGTCTACTCGGTTACTCAATGTAACATATTGAAATTCCGCAACTCCAGTACTTTACAGCAAAACGGGATGAAACTTCTACTCCTGTTTGCTTAATTTTATTGTTTTGTTTTTTCTTAGATATCTTGAATATGATATCGAATTTTACTTTAACTTAACAGTTCGAGAAACAAATTAATATTCTTCACCGGAGAGGGAAATAGGGGCCTACTATAAAGACAAAGTTATAATTCATACTCAGATAGCATGTGTGTGTTTGTGTGTGTGTGTTTGTGTGTGTGTGTGTGAGGGTGTGTGTGTGTGTGTGTGTGGGTGGGTGTTTGGGTCTTTGGGTGTTTGGGTGTTTGGGTGTGCCCGCCAGTGTCGAACCAACCTGGTCGCCTATGCTGATGTGTGTTTGTCATAGTGTCTGTATACCTAATAGTGTAACGAGTCTTTCGTTATCTATTTGACATCACTTTATCCATGTGCTTAATGACAATTTTGTATTGAAAAGGGAACAGAAAATACCTAATATGCTCAATTAACAAAATACTCCAAGCAATTGAACCTTGCAATAATAATTTCATAATTGTCTTATTATTTTTCTCCAATTTTCTTTTCGTGATACTCCTTGTAATCTGTGTCTCATTCATATCGGTGAAAATTGTCTGTCCAACCATCTCTCCTCTTTTGATCAGTCACACTTTGTGTTTTACTTGACTTTTCATTCTCTTCCTTTCCATTCTGTTTCACACAGATGCAGGATCTTGCTTCTCATTTCATTTTTGTTGTCCTGCACACGGGTAACAATGAGAACAAAAGGGCAAGGATAGATGTAAATATAGTAAAAATGCAATCAAGCACTAAGCGTGATTCTGGCCTAGTATGAGTGTGTGTCTACCTCGCTAATTCTCCTTACAAATCTCCAACTGACGTAGACACAAACTTGCGATAGTGTCTTCTTTTCCAGATTATCAAAAAGCAGAATATCATCTGCGTGTCGCGTAACAACAATTACAACGACAAATCAATCATAATGATAATTATCTATGGACCAACAAGATTACTGTCGCTATATCAGGTAGTCCAAGACATAACTATGATAGTTTGTTTACAAAACAATGCAATTGTAGTGAATTAAAGATACGCTCGACTCAGCTGATGTAGCATTAAATCAGATATAGTGTGACCTACATCAGTATACTCGGTTAATCTCGTTAAACTTTTGAAATTCAGTAGCCAAAAGACCTGACACCACAAAAGGCTAATATTTCTATTTTTGTTTGTCTAATTTACCTGTTTTGTCCAAGCTAACTTTAATATTATGATATGGAATACAGTTCGAGAAACAAGTTAATATTCTTCTTATCCGGAGAGGGGAGTACAAACCTACTAAGACAAAGTTATAGTGTGTGTGTGTGTCTGTGTGTTTTGTGTTTGTGTTTGGGTGTGCTTGTCAGTGTTGAACCACCTTGGTCGCCTGCGCTGATGTGTATTTGCATAGTTTGGTGCGTTTTTGTATACCAAATAGTGTAATGAGTACTTTGTTCTATGTTTAATATCATTTCATACTTGCATGGATATGATTAAAATTAAAGAGAAAACATTAAATCCCTTGTACTATGCTCAATGATCAAAATACCTCAAGCAACTCAAAGCACCTTGCAGTGATACTTTCGTGACTATTTTATTATTTTTGTCCTATTTTTTTTTTTATTTATGTATACCTATTAATCTCTGAGCGGTTACACACGGTCAAAAATTCTTCATTTCAATGATGATTCCAGTGAAAAATAATTCTAATAACGAATTTTTAGCACGTGTGGAAGCAAATTAGAATCACGAATGCTAATCACAATCACGAATTCAAATTCTAGTCTGGAGGTGAATTCCAGTGAAGTTTCACTCAAATTACGGTGCGAAATTTGCGTGTGTAATGCTTGACCTCCAAAACATCTTTTGAGGGGCAGAGCTTACGTGACCTTTCAAGCACTTCCGTAGCAATACGCGCACCGCATGCATGCACTCGATCGTACGCTTTGATTGATAAGTCACCAAGGGTTACGTAGCGCCTTAGCTCGAGAATTCGAATTCTAATCACAGTTTTCGAGCGAGCGTGTGTAAGGTCCGATAATTCTAAAGACGAATTGCAATCATCATTACAATTATGATTCAAGTTACGAATTTTCTCTCGTGTGTAACCGATCTTAGTCTCATTAATCTCTGTGAAAGCTGTCTCTCTCTAATTGGTCGTTTTTTCCCCGTTTATACTTTTTTTTTCCCCTGCGCAGTTCTATATGATGATTTTGTTTTCAAGTTTAATATAACAATATATATAATATTTTGATTGTGCTCTCTTGGTTTCAAGGTGTGTCATTCCAGCCATGTCTCCTCTTTTGATCATTTACATTATGTGTTTTACTTAACTTTACATTATTTCTATCCATTCTGTTTAAGATCCAAGATCTTGCCTCTCATATTTTGTCCTTCCAACTTTGCTAAAGAATATTTGAAGAGTTTGTTCGCAAAAACCGATAAGTCCATATTTGCCAAATGGAGATATTTGCGATTAAAGGTCAAGAAAAATAAAGAGAATAATGAGAAAATTTTTGCTTCTTTTGACCATAACTTCAAAAATGTACCTTTATATGTAGTGACCAATATATCATTTAAAAGGTATTATTTTGTACTTTATGACAGAGACCGCACTTCAAAATCTTCAAAAATGGACTTATCGGTTTTTGCGAACAAACTCTTCATTTTTTTTTTGTCTGTTCCCTGTTGTTGAACACACCTATTCCACACCTGATTGCATTCCCGCTGCCTACATGTAGCCTTGCTCTTTTGTTCTCATTGTTACCGGTGCAGCTTCTTGTCGATGAATGTTGCGTGATATAATAGCCAACGGTAGTAGTCTTGTTAGGACAGTATGAGGGCCAAGTAGTTCCGTTTTGCCACAGGCCGAGAGATGGCGTGAAAATCCCGTAATTCCTAGATCCAAAAGTTTCGATTGCTTTCTCACTCGTATGGTTCAATCTTATAGGGCTCACACCTGTAAATAAAATGGACTGTCCCAGACCCCTTCACAAATTCGTACCAAAGATACCAAAATAAATGAAGAAAAAAAAAATCCATGATGTAGTTTGGCAAAAAACTGAATAGCTGGAGACATTGAGTATGAATTCCTCTACAAACTGCATTTTGGTTGGAAGATGAAAGCTTCTCTGATGGAATTTGAGGGGACTATATTTCTTTGGGTACGTGTACGGAAAATAGGTGATTTTTTTGAGTGACAAGAACTCGTAGTCTGGCTTTGCGGACCCTTGGACAGAATTAGAGCAGAAGAACCCACCCTGGAAATTTGATGGGTGAAAGGGTATATCTCACTTATCCAGGTTAATGAAGATGAAACACCTCATTTCTTCTAGCTATTTTACAGAATTTTTTGACATTTCGTCGCTGGGGTGACAAGACCTCGTATCTCAAGAATGTCAAATGTTCAGGAGGGCAAAAAACATGGCGGCCAAAGCACTGTAGTGAATGGGAAAGCCTTTCCTTTGACATGTCATGGTGGCTTCATTTTTGGAGTAAGACAGTTGGGATTTGGCCAAGACATCACTTGACACATTATGTGACCATTAAGCAAAAAAAAAAAAAACAAAACAAAAAAAAAAAAAAAAAAACAAAACAAAACAAAACAAAACAAAAAACAAAACAAAACAACACCATTTTTGAGATACGAGGTCTTGTCACCCCAGCGACGATTTGAATTTTAACACACGTCTCTATGGGGAATTATTTACCCGTGTGAGCCCTATAGCGGCGCGCTGTATCGCCCTCTACGGCAATATACGGAGGAACATAGAGATGACACAAATAGAAAGAGTAACGATAGAGATGAATGTTTGGTTCCTGTGTTTGCCCTTTTTGACTGACTTAGATTGTGTTAGGATCTAAAGCTCAGACTCCTTCAATTCACTTTTACTCCTCTAGCTTGCTTTCAAGGGACACCAACTTCTCAGATTTTTTTCCTGCCTTTTTTTTTCTCTTGTCATTTTACGTGGCGAACATTACTGATTCTATTATACTCTCATGATTTTCCGAATTATTTGTTTATTACTATTATTACATTATTGTTTTCACTATAATTTGTATAGTGACATTTTTTATCAATGTTGATATTTCTTACTTACTTACTTACTTACTTACTTACTTGCTACCAATTATGCCATGGTCAAGTTAAAGTGCAGAAAAAAAAAACGAAAAAAAAAAAAAAAAACGTCCTCCATTCGGCTCTGTCCATTTCCAGGCAGGTAGTGTTCCCAAGATGTGGTTTGGTTCCTTATCACTCTTCTCTCTCCATGTGCATGACGCATGTGTTCTTGGCTCTTCCCCTCTTCGTCCTCCCTTCTGGAGACCAGTAGAGTGTTGTCTTGGTAATGATGACCTGTTCTTTCTTGAGGATATGACCAATCCATCTGCAGCGCTTTCTTTGGATAATTGCGTCCATGCATTCCAACTGTCATTTGTCATGCAGGTCTTCATTCAATATGGCATCTGGATAGGATATTCGATACAAGGTTCATCGGTGATTTAAATGGCATTGTTCGTCATCCTCCACCATTGTACCCATGTTGTTATTGTTGTTGTTGTTGTTATTGATTATTTTTTTTTTGTAAACAAGGGAGGTGGGCAATTCCGACATTGGTTATAAGAAACAACAATGGAGAGTTTGATTAATCTCATTCTTTCTGTCTCTATATTTCAAACTTTTTTTACTATCGATTTCTTTTTAGAAGGAGTGGTAATAAAGGAAATTAATAGTTCTTATAGGTCCTATCTTTCTTTCTTTCTTTTTTGTTGGAGTGCCGAATATTCTGCTCGTTTGATTTCAATACTGTTGATGGGCCTTGTTTTCAATACGGTAAGAAAGATCACTCTCAATGTTGATGAGAGTAGTGCGAAAATCTAGCATCAGAATTAGGCTTTTGAAATGATGAATAACAAAATTTCTTCTTTCTTTTCCTGTGTTGAATTTCACCTTATCAGCCATTTCCAAGGGAAATCCTTCAACAGGTCTTCCAATAAAGACCACCCTACATTCGTCTGTAGTTTCCCCCAAGCATGGTAAGCGAGAAGACGACTCCTATATGTGTATATCCAAAGACGAAATGAATAATCTGAAACATGATCGAAAAATATCATTATAGTGTGAAAACTAGGAGTTCCCGCTATAGCAATTATTCGAATTTTGAATAGATCATGAACTGCAATATGACTGATACTGTAACATATGCATATTTTATCTCCAATGTGTAGTCCAACTGTGTCCAAATGTGTCTAGTATTGGTAGTTTACAGTGAGCTGGTCCCCGGACATGGAAGTGAAACAAATTCCCTTGTATTCATAGTATTTGGTATTGTACTGTTGCAAGTTGGAAACGTCCCGTTTTGTTCTCTTAAAAGATATTTGTTGTCTATATTATTCCTCCGTAACGAGGGCAAGTTGGACGTACAACATTTTCCGATGTCGATTGCAAGTGTCTAATGGTATTCAATACTTGCAATTCTTAGAACTGAAAACTTGAAAAATACATTTTATGTGACTCCATTCGTTGATCATGATCGCTATCATTTTTGTCTCTTGTGAGTGGTATATTACAGTCAGTTGCTTTTTAACGTTAGTATACATCTGTTCTTCGATAATGCCACTGAAAAATCTCATTATCTTTGCAGCTGTGAAAGCGTCACCTCTGGTCTTCAGTGCTGCGGGATTTTATCTACTTGGGGTCCTGACATTTTGTTTTTGTTATTATGCCAGGAAACGACGACGCAATGTGAATGGCAAGTTTATCAAAATTCTTTACAGAACGTATAGGATCGTTTATTTGTCAAACTGTCTGTATCGAACTGTTATGGACATAGCAATTCATGTTAATTCATAATTTGAAAAAAAAAAAGAACAAGAAACAAATATTAATGTAAAATTGAATACAATGATTGTCGAGGCTAATGTAAGCGTGCACCACAAAACGAACAAAAAGTCGCACCACTTGATTTTACGTAAGGACGAAAAAAAAGTGAAACGTGTTAACTTAGTCAATCTTAAGTTTTTCATATTTTCTGAAAGAGCTTTTCTTCCTCTATGTTATTCTTAAATTTGGGATCATAACATGAATGGAAAAGCCTGTTTTTAGGAGTTTTTGTACAACCCATTTTTGGGGGAAAATAGAATTATCAAGTATGTCTTTGAGTCTCCTTTTCATTTCTTGAAATGATCTAATATCTAATCTAATATCTAATATTGACATACATATGTAACTTTTTTATTGCACGTTATTCTATTAGGATTTGAGGAATTTATAACGGGATTTATTAGTATGTTTAAAGGGACTTTACTCTCAGAAATAACATGATCGTGCTGTAGCAAGATGCAAATGATACTTTAACAAATTGACACATATTACTTGCTTTCTCTTCGTTGTTTTGATTTTCTAATCAGAGCAATTTTCCAAGATGGAAGAAGGACATGGTGACCGTGAAGCATTCAGTCGAGAGGGAGAACAGTGTCATGAGTAAGATGAACCTACATTACACCATCGCTTAACTACTCATGACTTTCTTAAATAGTGTAATAAGAAGATCTTGTCATGAAAACAAAAAACGAAATTTTGTCGTGAAAAAAATAATGATGGTCTGAATAGCCTGTAAATTCTTCATGACAGCCTCTCTTTTAGGGGTCTTGCCTGACAAAACACGTTTGTTTTTCGAAAAAAAAAAACTTTACTTAGCAATGTGTCGTAATGTCGGCCACATGAACAAGATTACAAAAACACACGATATCAAGTATGGTTGCAATCATATAATATTGATTTATCAAAAATAAGATCCCTGTTGATTCCTACATAAATATGATAATATAAATACATGTAAAAATGTTACGATAAAGTCAAAACTAAAAGTCTCAATTTATAATTACATGAAAACGTTGGCTTAAAGTAAATGGCAAAGAAGACAAAGAAGGAAACCCAATTTAGACTAACAATTTGTAACTAAATTGCATTGACAGGATATATTAACATTCTGTAAATTGTTTTAAGGTCTCACTGGTCCTCAGAGAGTTTTCCCATAGTTATCACTTCTTTTTCAATTCCTTCACCCATATCCTATAAGAAAATAAACGACACAAAGACACACATACACACACACACACACACACACACACACACACACAAATGAAAGAAAGAAAAAAAGTGTTTACGAAAACATACGCATAACAGGCAGGGTTCGGGAAATTCATTGCTACAAAGACCCCAAATCTAACACTGTCGTGTTGTTTTATAGTACGCTAATTTTTTCTTTCGATTATGCTGAAAATATCTTCACATTCTTATGAAACGATTTTCTATCTGAAGACAATCAATTCGAACAATGTTGTGTTCATTGGACAGAATTAATAATGCATTCTTACTAGATCATCCCTCCATCACATTGCTGAATGGTACTATAGATCAGCCCTTTTAAATGTAGGATGATGTTTTGCAGTTGCATTTTCCACAGTAGCTGAATTACCTACAAATCATACAAAGACCTAATTGAAGACCTGAATATAAGAACGACCCAAGTCCAATTTTTGGCCTAATTCTGTTTGACATGGGAAATTGTAGCTTTTGCATGGACTCATCTTGTGTATAAATGATAAATCCTAATTACCCCGGATGTGCCTGAAATAAATGAGTTTAATCTTATATGAATGTAAGAATGAAGGACTTGGGTTATTCTTACATTCATATTATAGCGCCCTCTCTCATCCTTCTCTCATCTCTATAGCAGAATATCATGTATATGATTTAAAGAACGACCCAAGTCCATCACACAAAATGGCCTCTCCACAATTAATGTAAATGTTAATTTTCATAATCAAGGGCGTACCGAGGGGGGGGGGGGGGTGTTTTGGGTGTTCAAACACCCCCCTTTGCCAAAAGTGGGGTGTTTTGGGTGTTCAAACACCCCCCTTTGCCAAAATGGGCAAAAGGGAGGTGTTTGAGCTATTCCCCTCTTCAGCAATGTTTAGATGTTGACAAATGAAACAAAAGCTGTCTTTACCGCTTTTATTTCCGTTTTGAATTCCGCCTTTCCTTTCTTTTGCGTTCATTTTCTCTCTCTCTCTTCCTTGTTTTATCTTAATGTTTGTGTGGATGATGATACATTATGGAGTTACATAATACTATACGCACTAAAGAACTCGTGTACAGTACGTGTTAATACTAACAGTAACGTAACTGCACCGCGCGCGAAGCTGACGCACAAACAGTAGACATTCCCGATCCCTGCTTTGCTTTCTGGCCGAATCGCGAAGATGCATTGTGCATAATGTTCACCGTTTACCGGTATTATACCGTACGCGGTATACCGTAAATTGTGTATGATGCATAATATTATGTGTGTACAATGCATGCTGCGCTGCAGCCTATTATAGGCACATTGCATGCTAAGTTAGTAGTATCAACTACCAACAGTGGCGTATCTGGGGGGGGGGGACGTGAAAAAAAAAACGAGAAAAAAAAAGAAGAAGAAAAAAACCGACGAAGAAAAAGAATAAAAAGAAGAAGAAGAAGAAGAAGAAGAAGAAGAAGAAGAAGAAGAAGAAACCCTCGCCCGGACGGGAGGAAGGAGAATGGGGGGGGGGGGGGGGGGGGAGAAAACCAAATCAAACAAGATAAAAACAAAACATGAATTCCATGTTTTGTAACGCTGAAACATAAAAGTTTTCGGCTCGCTTGCTGCGCCCGCTCGCCAAGATTTATCCAAAAAAAAAAAAGAATAAGAAGAACAAAACGTAATGAAATTTTAAATGAATAAAAATTTCGGCTCACTCACTCGTAGTAATTTAGTTTGTTGGCATAAATCGTTATCTATGAAGCCGTCACTATATCTTGATTAGATATTGTAAGATTTAATAACCAAAAAATGACAAGAATTCCATGTTTTGTAAGGTGAAATACAAAAATTGTCGGCTCGCTCGCTCCACTCGCTCGCCAAAATTTATCAGATTTTATATCACCCTCAAAAAATCCTTTTAAGTGCTCGAAAAAGCATATCAAGTGGACTTTTTTTTAAGTCCCTACCGGGATGGGATTGGGGTTGAACACTGTTGGTATAAATCGTTATCTATAAGACCGTCACTTTATCTTGATTAGAATTGTCATTCGAAGATTTAATAACCAAAAATGACAAGAATTCCATGTTTTGTAATCTGAAATACAAAAATTTTCGGCTCGCTCGCTGCACTCGCTCGCCAAAGTTCTTCAATATCTATTACATTTAAATCACCCTCAAAAGACCCCTTCTAAGTGCTTGAAAAAGCATATCATGTGGACTTTTTTAAAGTCCCTACCGGAATGGGGTTGGACACTGTTGGTATAAATCGTTATCTATAAGGCCGTCACTATATATTGATTAGATTATTGTAAGTCGAAGATTTCATAACCAAAAATGACAAGAATTCCATGTTATGTATAAAGCTGAAATATAAAAATTTTCAGCTCACTCGCTGCGCTCGCTCGCCAAAATATATCAAAATTTAGGGATGCCTATTACATTTAAATCACCTTCAAAAAGACCCCTCTTAAGTGCTTCAAAAAGCATATCATGAGGACTTCTTTAAATTCCCTACCGGGATGGGGTTGGGGTTGAACACTTTTTCAGAAATTAGGGGCGCAATTTTCGCGCTTGGCCCTAGCGCCGTTTTCCCTAGATACGCCAGCGTGATTCCTGGTTGGCATTTTGAATACAAGCAGGATGTGCGCAGTGTACTCAGAATATCAGAATGGCAAAAAGAGTCGCTGCAATGTTGCGGAATGTGATGTTTGATAGGTTGTACACATTTTGCTATCAAAGCTTGATCATTGATTTTGCAGTGTTGCTTTACATACTAGTCTATATTAAAATGCCTTGCATTGCCAATAATAAGACTTAACCTTGGCTATTTCCTAACTTTTCCATCTATTTGAAACACACACACTCACAAACACAAACAAATTAGGGGATGCTCTATACAGGCGCGGTGGAGCACCCCAATTTGCATCTCATTATCGCCCCGTTCTATTTGAATTTCCAACGGGCATCCACGGCTGCCCGAAACTGTGTGCATGAAAAAGTCAAATCTTTACCTTCTCCTTGTGCCGCTATGCGTGCCACTAGTAAACTCAAACTTCCCACACTATCTAAGTTTTTAAAAACCTTCCTTTTGATGAAAAAATTATGAAATTTGCTGCACTAGAACTTGAGATATTAAAGCGTTTTGAAAATCACTTCCCGCAAAACATGCTCTCTGTTTTTTTTTTCCGACTGGACTATGGCCGGGCTCCAATGTGTCCGAGATTGGCAACATAAGTTTATCAGGCCTCAATCCATATATGGTGAAAGTTTTCGCTTGGTTCCACCCGTACTTTTTGAGAAATCAACATGTTTCTACAGGGTTTGGAATAGAAAATTGTAGTAAGCGAAACAATTGAAAATGACGTCATTTCTTTTCCCGTAATATTGGGCATGCGTGGTGCGTGAGATTCAGGATTTCGTGCTCATTGTTGGTTTGCATGTGACGCAGTCAATTAAATTTTGCTGAGTGTCGCACGGCGGTGACTGCTGAGCTGCTGCCGCGCACGCTGCATGCAGCAAAGCGTTGTGTGTGCTGTGACATGCAACGCTATACAGTCACGCGATTATATATACATGGGACCGACCTGTACACTTTGCGTTCGTGTCATTTTTGACAACATCTTCTGTTTTTTTCCGACACAACCATGGCCGGGAATATTACGGTATGACATTTAAAATGCAAGCAGATAAATAAAATTCGGTGTACTTTGTTCGAATGGCGCTTTGTTTCCGCAATCACACTTCGTGAATTTTAGGATGATTTTCGAGGCATATTTTTGGTAATTTTGCTCGCCAGGTTTTCGCTAAAATTTCACATTTTATCATTGTCAAATCCTTTAATATGTTATATGTGCATATTCGGACATGTTTTCAAATTCAAACTAACTCAATTTTAATCCGAAAATAGGTTTCCTTAAATTGTTATTAGCTTGAGAAGTTGTTTACTTTTTCTCAACTACGCGAGTACATGTTGTTTACTTTATGCAAATGAGGCTCGGCTGCCGATGGATTTCTCCGAGATAATTAGGGTGCTCCACCGCGCCTGTATATAAAGTGCAGATTTTGGACGTCCTTCTCCCGCTTGGTCACTTCGACGCCCCCTCGCTGGTCATACCTCCCCAATCATGAACATAAACCGACACCCTTGACTACCAGTGGCGGATCCAGGGGGCACACCGGGCGCCCCCTCCCTCCAATGGGAAAAAATATATACATGTAGCTACAAACGACAGTTTTTGGACGGTAAAATGTCAAAATTTTCAAGCTCGCTCGCTTCGCTCGCTCGCATTTAACCGTTATATTGCCATTCTCCTGATGTTACTGCCAGTAATAATTGCCAGCAGCAGTTGCGCCCAATGAGCCCCCCCCCCCCCCCCGAATTTCCAAAGCGAAAAAATATAGCTACAAACGGCAGTTTTGGGACTGTAAAATGTCACAATTTTCAAGCTCGCTCGCTTCGCTCGCTCGCATTTAATCGTTATGCAATTCTCCTGATGTTGCTATCAGTAATTGCCAGCAGTTGCGCCCGGTGCACCCCCTCCCCTTGATTTCCAAAGCGAAAAAATATAGCTAAAAACGGCAGTTTTGGGACTGTAAAATGTCACAATTTTCAAGCTCGCTCGCTTCGCTCGCTCGCACCTTAATCGTTATGCAATTCTCCTGATGTTGCTGTCAGTAATTGCCAGCAGTTGCGCCCGGTGCGCCCCCTCCCCTTAATTTCCAAAGCGAAAAAGTATACCTACAAACGGCAGTTTGGGGACTGTAAAATGTCAACATTTTCAAGCTCGCTCGCTTCGCTCGCTCGCATTTAATCGTTATGCAATTCTCCTGATGTTGCTGTCAGTAATTGCCAGCTGTTGCGCACGGTGCGCCCCCTCCCCTTAATTTCTAAAGCAAAAAAAATTATAGCTACAAACGGCAGTTTGGGGACTGTAAAATGTCACAATTTTCAAGCTCGCTCGCTTCGCTCGCTCGCATTTAATCGTTATGCCATTCTCCTGATGTTACTGCCAGCAACTGCCAGCAGTTGTACCCGGTGCAACCCCCTTAATTTCCAAAGGAAATATATATATATATATATATATATATATATATATATATATATATGTATATATATATATATATATATATATATACATATACATTATATTATTATATATAGCTACAAACGGCAGTTTGGGGACTGTAAAATGTCAAAATTTTCAAGCTCGCTCGCTCCGCTCGCTCGCATTTAATTGTACAGTTATGCAATTCTGATGTTGCTTCCATGAGGTGCCCCCCCCCCCATGTCTTGACCCACGGTACGCCACTGAACACCCCCCTCTAAAAAATCCTGGGTACGTCTCATAATAATATATGTTCTAATTGTATATACATTGTTGCCTTCCAATCACAGTTATATAGAATATTACATATGTATTGGACAAATAAAAAAGGTATGAATGTTTTTTTTTTTTTAAGTTTACTAAAAAATGGTCTTCCATGGATTTGGGTCGTTCTTATATTCAGATACTCAATTGGATTATGCTCCCTTTTAAGATGTTAAGAGATAAAGCATTCACCTTTGCAAATGTTTCCATATAAGCAAAATATTTTTTTTTGTTCTCTTTTTGTTTGTACCCTTTCTGTAAGTTATACGAATTGGTAATGCGATTTTAGCGGTGATGGTTATGAGTGATCATTGGTCCTGTTGATGTTTTATTCTTTAGATAACGAAAATTGCTTTATACGTAGTGCCTCAAATCATTCATCCGGTTGAGCAATGCAAATGAACCTATTCTAAATGAGCCTGTGGAGGGGAAATAGAAAAAAACACAATAGTTTGTACGTATGTTTATTTTTCTCATTTTGTTGTTGTTTTCTTACTACAGAAAAAGAGAAAAGAGGGGAATCTTGAAAGAAGAAGTCAACGACTACACAAAGCGTTTATTATCCACTCATACAGCTGATTCAACCACTTCGTCCAGTTCTAAAGATGGTAAGTTTAAAACGATGCGAAAAAAAAAGAAAAGTCATTTCCATAGTAATAATAATGGATTTATCCAATAACCAAACCTAATCTGGCCTCTCCAGCGTCAGACTGCCAACTAACCACTTACTGGACATTCTCATGATCACTGTTTGTCGAAGTAGGCATCCTTATGTTAATTATGGGTGACTTTGCCTCCTCTTCAGAGTAGACCTACAGTGAAAAAAGTGAGGGCGTTGACATGACTGATATTTTTTTTTTATCATTTTGACCAGTATAACTTCAAACAGCAGAATTTGTTGCTGTAGAGATATGCAGACGTTCGGATTTACGAGAGTCTAACTGATAGTTTTGAGTTCTCACAATTGCGTTCCTATTCTGTCATTTTGATACCTCCATCCAACTTTACATATGAGGGTCATGACGATATTGGTGGGACGCATCAATATTTACAGCTGACACAATAATATGTCTATGATCAGTGTTATTTGATATGTCTGCGTCACTCATTTAAGGGAGCGGGCAAAGAGAATGAATATAATAACAATAATAATTATCATTATTATAATTGTTAGCATATCATTCCGTCATTCAGTTTTCAATCTGAAATATCAACATTACATTTGGAAAGTGGCAAAATTGAGAATGATTTAGAATTTCTCTCAATGTATGTAATCATTCAAATTTACGAGGAACCCAAGCTGAAGAGCTTTACGTTATAGTAGACTTTTTGTTTTTATTCTACTTTTATTTCATATTTTATTTGTGGCATACAGTTGAGCCAGAGTGATATAAATACTTTTTAAAAAATATATCATAGAGTTGTGTTTTTATTCTATGAGCTGATTCAAAATAACAGGGAGTCTATATGTTGTGATTCTGTGGAGAAAATAATAAGTAAGTTCAAAAGATTTTGTTCAAAGTCAACATGTTTACAGTGTTATTCAAAGGCAGCATAGTATGATAATGTCTCTTAATGTCGGTGTGTATCTATCTTACTTCCCTACCAGAGCAAATACCAATGACAAACGGAGAAGTAGGAGACGGTATGACAGATAATGATGAGAATAAGAAGGAATCTGGTTACTCCACGGAAGTTGAAGTGGCCGATGTTGAAGAAGACACCATACCTCAAAGATGTGAGGAAGATGGGAACACGTAGGGTCTTAGGACCTTTCAGACGAGAAAGGTGCAAATCTGCGCCTTTAAAGGCGTTCCCACTGTACAGCTGGTTTGAAGTAAAGGTTTTTCCAGTATGCTGCTGGTATTTGTGTATAGTTGAACCTATACTGTTGTCGTGTATAAAAGACCACTTACCTTAGGTCATGTGAAGGCATACTGGCATAGAGACCACTCTTCTGGTTTCCTGTTGCTTTCAACCCGACCCCCCCCCCCCTTCCACGCATATACACTCACGTACATCCTTGTGCATATAGTACAATAATGGTTGACAAGTAAACCGTTGTTTTCCTCTTTCTGCAACAGTGACTTTGTCTACGGGCTGTATGTATGTCTTACTAAAACTTTAATCGCGGTAAGAATCTGGAATGGCCTGCAAATTGATCGGCTTTTCTTCTGGAAATTACAAGCTCAGAAATTAGTTATTTTGGATAATAAATGAATTTTATACTAGTATTCAATAATACAAACACATTCAACTCCAAGCTTATACTCGTTTCAGACATACGTTATTAGCTGTGGAACGAATGCTACATGTGAGAGATAAAAGACAGAAATGCAAAACGTGTTCTTCACCTATTATATTTAATTATTCATTCATACATTCGTGCATGTATTTATTTATTTCATTTGTATGCTACTATTCTTTGTCAATGTGTTTGACTCCGAAACAACTTGAGTCCTAGTAAGAGAACAAACAGAGCTGAGGCTAGAACTCCTGAGAAATTATGAAAGAGGGAAAACAGATAGATTAAATGATATCATTTTATCTTCTTATTCATTCTTCCATTCATTCTTATATTGATTTAAATTAAGTTACATCTGTTTGTCTCTTCATCTTTGAAGAAGAGATCATGTAAAAGGGGCAGGTAAGGTTAAGACCTGAGCCCTGTTTAATGACGAGATATAATTGATTATATAGTTAATTTCTATCATAAGTCTATGGCAGCATTGGTGGTATGTTGAGGAAATATATAATCGATTTTACATTTTGATCAGACAGTGCCCTAGACCCCGCGCGAAATTAGTGCTTTAAGTGGTGGTCGGAGTCTCCTAATCTTTTTACTGCATGGAGGAATGGCAACAGTCCTTCGTAGAATGATGATAACGTGTGTATCAAAATTTATTTAATGATGCATTTAGTGACAACTGTAAATTTCATAATGAATTATGTTTTGTGAAACGTTGTGTTTTGACATGTATATTCCCTGTCACTTCAGTTATTGTCCTGAAGTACAAGGAAATTATTTTGATAATTATGATGTCAGTATGTATACTTAGATAATTATCATCAAACGAAATGTCCTGCAATTTCTTGTGATTCTATGCATTTCTATAAATATCTGAAGAAACTGCCCGGTACCGAGGCCGGCCCAAAACCAGTCTAGGTAACGAAATCTTTTGGATGCACATCTCACATTGTTCGGAATCAGCTTTCATCAACCATGAGCATTGAACCTGACTTGCAAAAAAGACTGAAAGTTGCCTAAAATGACTCCTTCACAGTTATCACTGGTCTATTTGCAAAACTAGAGCAATTAACATTTGGAACTCTTTTGCTAATCCCAGTTAAGCATGCATGTCAAGAACTGAAATTGTGCAAGTCGAAATAAGAACGCGTAAATTCTATTATTTCACTTAATGCCTTTTCCTCTAATTGTCTCGGTATAGCTTTGTATCGAAAATGCTGATTGCATGAACCACACTAATAAAGAACAAATTTGTGTGATGCAAGAAATTTTCGAGTTTCTGCTCTCTCGTTGACTTTGGTTGCAATGATGCTTTAGTTTAAACCATCGATACAATGTTATGCTACTATACCAATATGTAGGATAATAATGACAATAATACAGGGTCCTTGTAAGGGGCCAATAACTGAGAAATGCGATTTCATTTCTTCAGAATATAACATTATCGTCAGACAAATCTTTATATCGCAAATGTATAGACCGGCGGCACTTTCACGTGGACACAGAATAAAAAAGGGGAAAGAATGGTCCAAGACATAATTTATGACATAGTCGTTGGTATTATGGTGAATAGTTATATTGTGATGCTGCAATGGAATGAATATGACTTTGAAATGTAAGCAATGTTCAAGCTTTAGGTAAGAAATGGCCGTATATATTTTAATGCCTTTCTACAGATTTGTATACTGTAACACCATCTTCCGGTGGAAACTCTTTTTGTATTGTATAACTTACTCGTTTTGCCATATATAAATTATTGCAACATTGTCTGGGCAACTTCATACAGTTGTACAAATTCAATATTATTGCTCCAAAGGAAATCCATGCGTACTTGTGCTGGGACTGATTATAGAGCTCAGCCAGACCTTATATTTCCAAAGCATAACATTTTGAAAATTGATGACATTAATTTTTTACAGAGTGCTACCTTCATGTTTCGCTACAATACTCAGTGTTTACCTTCTTATTTCATGAATATTTTCAAACTCAATAAACAAATTCACTCCTACCCTACAAGAAATGCTTCCAATATTCATCTTATAAATCCCAGAGCTTGTTTAGCTAAAAGATCAATTTGGCAATTTCCTGAATGGTACCTTGACTTTTTCATTATCATTATCATTATGTCTCCGTGCTTTGTCACAATGATTTGCTTACATGTCATGTGCAAAATCAGTCATGAATTATTATGAACCATCTGTTTATTTCTGAAGGTGATCAGAGTTGATTGTATTGTGCCATACAGAAACAATAAAATGAAATGAAAAACGCACAAAATAAAATCACTATTGTGATGTTTATTTGTAAATCCAAGTGCTTCCTGGTTTGTTTCCTGTTGTTCACTTTCACGCCTATGAATATAATTAATAACGTTAATTAACCATGAAGATTATTGCTTTCCAATCTCCACACTATTTTCTTCCGTTTAACAGTGGTAGCGGGATACAATAAGTGCCTTTGAAAGACCGAAGCTATCAAAGAGAAAACTGAAATAATCCTGTCTAGGTATCCACGATAAGAAATCATACGGGAAGTCAGGATCCCTTTATCAGGCATTCATTTTTGTTGCCCGTCATTTCATAATATTTTACTGTTTAATGATAATCTGCTTTATTCGATTACTTCAGCTTTTATTGAAGCTTTCAGCAGGATCATAATTCATAATTCATTCTTATTGAGAAAATATATAAGTCTGAGAATACAATCAAATTCAAATGGAAATTATATCTCTCAACGATACACTTTAATAGCATATTATTGCAATAACGAACTCCATCGCATCTATACACACACAAACAAATACAATGTGGTTCATGAACATATTTCTCGAAACAAATTTTGTTAATTTCATTTCATTTCAGTTATTTCCACTTTCATAATTGGTTGACAAAATTTGCATATAAAAACAACAACAACAACAACAACAACAACAACAACAACAACACCAACAACAACAAAAACCCCAAAACAAGAATGCATGTTATCAAATATGATAGTGGAGGAATCATGAGAAGCACAATCTAGGCTTTTATTGAAAATGATCCTAAACTAAAGTAAGCCCATTGAAAGTGATCCCTTCAAATATATACATGACATGCTTCTTTTAACTCGGAAGGTAACTGTTTTCAGGACAGTCACTGTTTTACAACATTGAAATGTTTCCTGGTAACTGAATGTCACAAAGCGCGATATTAGTGGAAAAATGAGCATAGAAAACGAGATTCCATCGGGATTCGAACCTGAGACCTCCGGATTGCTAGCCCGGTGCTTTACCGACTGAGCTATAGAAAGCCCTTGTGCAGTGTTTTGGATTTCTTTTTTTTTTTTTTTGGTTGATTTGGTTTGATTTATTGGTTTCTGTATCATCATTGTACATGTACACATTCATGTACAAACATAAATATAATAATATATATAAGCATTTTCTCGTTCATTGCCTGTGTACAATGTACAGCAAAAGTACAACAAGACACACTACAATGAATAATACAGAGGGGCTACAGCGTAAGCGTAGCTTGATTTGCGTGCAGCCCCCGTAGCATAACATAATATTATAATATACATCGGAAGGATAATAGGAGGGAGGGATGACTTGCATAGAGATAGAATAGTTGAAAGGAGAAAGGGAAAGGAGAGGTTTGTCTGCTTTCACTAAAGGTTTATACAAAGTAAAGTCACAGAAACCCTAAATTTGTCCCAGAAACCCTAAATTCTCTGTGCTCGGATGGTCAGAAGCTATAGCAGTGTCTCTGTATGCGATATCATCCACTTTTATATTATTGAGACAGTTTTATCAACAGTGTATCCATGCTTTTTCAGTATCCATAATTCGTTAAAGTGAGGTATGAAAAACTGAACATATTAATACAAATGCGCAGGACATTCAGAAATATATTGGCAAAGATTAAATGTCAGAAGGATGTTTTATGTACCTTTTATCCGGGAAACAGGAAATAGTAATATTTTGATATGTTTGAATTGCGCAAAAATTAATATGAAGAATGTGCCCTGCTAGAACCAACGCTATCAATTGTTTAATCTCGCTTCCGTGTTTAGTTTCACGATACAAAGAAAGAACGAAAGAAAAAAAAACACATTTTAATGAACGTCTGAAATTAAAATAAGATTGTGCATTGGTCGAGAACTAAAGGCACCAATACATTCAGATGAAGTTTGTCTTGTTGAAATGCTTGACATATTAATTTAAAAAAATTAGAAAATTATTTCATGGCTAAATCGGATATTCAGGAATAAGGTACAACTCATCGAATAAGTTAACCGTAGAGGGCGACATATTAAGTCATGGTGCACCACCTTCTTTCATCTGCGGCTCGTGTCAGAGGGCGTGTTTTCCTTACATTATAATACAAGGGAGATACCATCGTTATCATTTGCCTGTAGCTAATATCCCTGGTCTCAAAATAACCTCCCCGGGTGTTTAGATATACTGGAGGTATGTAAATTCATGTTTCAAGAAAATAATTATACTATCAAATAAAAGGCCCACGGCACATGGAATAAATGATTGTAATTGATGGAGTAGTAAAATTTTTTTGATATTTCTTAGGGATTATATGAAAAAAGTGGGTAGGTATAGTCATCTGCTTTGGAGTTTTCCTTTACTAATTGAAAAAAAATTGAACATTATTATTATTATTATCATTTTTATTTCATTTTTTTTTTTTTGCTGAATACGATTTGGTATAGAGTACCGCAGTGATGATTTATCTATGTGCAGTGGCCCCTTGATAATATCAATGTCCTATATAGATAATTGCACCCAACGGTACATGCAACCCAGTATAAAGACATGAATGTGACCACATGCAACTACCAAAATATAGTAAAATGTTTAATATGTGTTGCTGTTTTATGGCATTATGCGCAATAAATAAAGGTGGGCAGGTTTTTGCAAATGTCAGTAGATGTAGGATATAATTATGGTACACTACTGACAGAGTACTTTTTTTTTGTTACGCATTAAAAGCCATATAAATGTAGATGACGGTTCAAGCACATGTCAGCAAAGACATGGGGCGTGTCATTGATGTAAGGTGTCGTGTCAAGATATTTTTGTGTCAAAAAGTCGGTCGTGGGTCGTGTCCTGCAAATGTCAGTAGATGCAAGATGTGGTACACTACAGGCAAAGTATTTCTTTGTTCAGCATCAGTATAGCCACATTAATGTAGATTACGGTTCAAACATATATAAGCAAAGATGAGGGGGAGGGGTGTCATTAATGAAAGGTATCATGGGAGATTTTTGTAACCACCTGTTTGAATATTAAGAAGTTACTTGATCAAAGTCAGGTGGCCCAATCGCTTACATGGGGTGTGGCGAGCAATATGGATCAGTAGCACTGCTTTAGGTTGGGTCATGTCTCGTCATTAGTTAGCAATGTAGTATGCAAATGTACAGCACTGATTGTAGGTTAAGAATTTTTGGTCACGCGACACTGTTGTGATTTATGGCATACATGCATAACGTACTGCCAGACACTTTAAGTCATGCAACACAGGCTCGCATTAAACACAATTGTTATAGAATCTTCTCACACCGTGACTCTTACACAATAGAATGAACGGTTTTGGGGGCATGTAAGGAACTGTTTGTTTGGTCGTTTTTGTGTTAAGTGTAGTTTTTGAATCTGTGTTTTAGAAATTGCATCTTTGAATTGATAAGTCACTGTGTGGGGCATGGCTATACTGTTAAGATTATGCGCAATGAGTAAGGTGCGGGTCACGCCGTGCCATGAGTCAATAAGATGGAAAGAGCCAGGTACAAAATTTGTAAAGCAAATGCTGCCAGAAACTGCATGGTGATGTATAACTTTGGAATTTTCAGCCAATTTTTTTTTTTTTTTTTTTTTTACAGCAGACAGGGAATTCCATGTTAGGCCTTTGTGTAATGTGCCATGAAAGAAATACCCGTAGTCGAGGCTAGCCAGCCACCTTCTCTGCTTTAAGTTATAGTAACGATACCATGTACCATAAACACAGGGATGCAGAAGAAAGCTTGAATAATGTTTTGCATACAATCATTAGAGGTTTTTTTTTTTTTTATGGAAACCATTTAATGAAAGTGAGAAGGGGAGAGCTCACAGCAACTCCTCTTGTAAGAACAAGGGGTATTGCACTCGTTCTTTTTTTGTATATATTTTTGTTCTTGTCGGTGTTGTTTTTGTATGTTCAAGTGAAAGGTGATGGAACATAAAATGAGTAGGAAATCAGATACTTTGAGTTTAGTTTCTTTAAATGTTAAGGGTCTTAGAGATGTAACCAAAAGAAATGCTATAGTTCAATGGAGTATGGAGAGAGGAGATATAATTTTTCTTCAGGAAACATTTAGTACAATTGACGTAGAGGACCAGTGGAAGAGGGAATGGAGCGGGCACTGTTTTTTTAGTCATGGGAGTAACCACAGTCGGGGAGTTTGTGTCCTCATATCAAATAAATTAAAGTTGAAGGTATTGAAGCAGGAGGGTGACTCAGAAGGGAGATACATATTATTGGAGATTGAAGTATCCAATACAAGTTACATTTTATGCAATGTTTATTTTCCGGTTCGAGATAAGCAGCAAGAGCAAATTGATTTTTTAAATAAGTTAAGTGATCACCTCAACAATTTTAATGTTAATAACTCGTTTATGATTATTGGTGGGGACTTTAATATGATTCGAAATTTTGATTATGATATTTCGAGTAAAAGGAGTACTATAGGCCATAAGTTTAATTTAGAATTTGAACATTTCCTTGGAACCTTCGATGCCTTAGACATATGGAGGAAAAGAAATCCAGATAAGATCCAATTTACATATAAGCAGAAGAACCCTTTGATACAAAGTAGGTTAGATTATTGGATAATTTCTAATCAATTGGAGAAGCAAATTTTAGAGTGTAATATTTTTTCATCAATTGCCCCTGATCACTCGGCTATTCAGTTAGGACTGATCTTAAATTACAACATTTCAAAGAATATAGGACCATCTTATTGGAAGTTTAATAATAGTTTGTGTTTAGATAAAGAATATGTACTTTTTTTTTGAGAGCAGAAATTAAATCTATAATAGAGCAAGGAAAGAAGGAGTTTACAGATGTTAGAGTCCTTTGGGATTTTGTTAAAATGAAAATTCGTGAAATAACAAAGAAATATTCGAAAGGAAAGGCGCAAGAAATACAGGAAAAAATAAGGAAATTGCAGAAAAATATTGCTGATTTAGAACAATTGTTAATTATTTCCAAAGATAATGATATTTTACATCAATTAGAATTGAAGAGAAATGAGATGAAAGGATTATATGATCAGAAAGTAGCGGGATTAAAAGTGAGATCGCGGGCTAAGTGGTTTGAGGAAAGTGAAATTAATGAAAATTATTTTAAACAATTATTAGCATCTAATCAGAGAAAAACATTTATAGATAAATCAAAATTAGAAGATAGTGTAGAAATTACTGATTCGAAGCAGATTCTGAAAGAAATTAAAAAATTTTATCAAAATTTGTATTCTCAAGGTGAGATAATAGACAATAAAGAGGATCTTTTTATTAATATGCCTCATTTGAATATAGGTGAAGACAGTAAAAAATCATGTGATGAGAAGATTACAATGGGTGAATGTATTTCGATATTAAATAAAATGCCTTTAAATAAATCACCAGTAAATGATGGATTAACAGTTGAATTTTATCGAACATTTTGGTCTGATATAGGAAACCTTGTTTTAGAATCTTTTAATGCAGCTTTTGAGAAAGGGGAATTATCAATCTCACAAAGACAGGGCGTAATAACAATAATTAAAAAAGAAGATAAAGATCCTTTGTATATTTGTAATTACCGACCAATTACCCTTCTTAATGTAGACTATAAACTTTTATCTAAAGTTTTATCCGAAAGAATAAAACTGGTATTAGGAGAAGTTATACACGTAGATCAAGTTGGATTTTTGCCCGAGAGGAATATTGGAGAGGCTGTTAGGGTTATTGATGATATTATATTTTATACGCAGTTGTACAATGTGCAGGGCTATCTAGTGACAGTCGACTTTGAGAAAGCTTTTGACACCGTCTCACACTCTTACATGAAATTATTAATGACAAAATATGGCTTTGGTCCATATTTTTGTAGATGGATAGAAGTCTTATACAACAATGCAATTAGTTGTGTTATGAATGGAGGCTTCTCCACGGGATACTTCGAAATAGGTAGGGGAGTAAGGCAAGGGGATCCCTTGTCTCCATACCTCTTTCTATTGATTATAGAAACACTAGCATTGTTTATTCGAAATGAAAAAGATTTAAAGGGTATCTTGATTGGTGATATGGAGACAAAGATAGTAATGTATGCAGATGATTGTTCAATTTTTGTGAAAGAAAAACGTGATATAGAAAGACTAGATAATATATTGGATTCTTTTTATTATACATCGGGATTAAAGATAAACAGGGATAAGACATATATTATGAAATTGGGGTCTTCTAGTCAGAATAATGATAACTTGACTGGAATAACGCTGGGCAAATTGGTTCAAACAGTTAAAGTGCTAGGAATATATTTTTCTTTAGATATTAATGTTAAAGAAGAAATGAATTATAAAGAAATTTTGAGTAAAATAAAAAAATTGTTGGGATGGTGGAAGCAAAGGGATTTGACCCTTTTTGGGAAAATTCAACTGGTTAAAGTATTTGCTATATCTAAGCTATTATACGTTTCTTCCATAATGTCAGTACCTCGATGGGTTTTCAGAGAGGTGGAAACGATTTGTTTTAATTTTATTTGGAACGGTCGTGACAAAATAAAGAGAAATTTATTGTATTTGAATTATGATAAAGGGGGAATGAAAATGCTGAATTTTAGGTACATGGTGTATGCCCAGCGCATAATGTGGATTAAGAGACTTTTTAGAGATGATAAGAATATGAAATGGAAACAGTTTTTTGAACATGTATTTAACAAAGTAGGAGGGAGATTAATTTTTCATTGTAATTATGATCCCCGGTTATTAAATATTAAAGCGCCGAAGTTGTATTTAGAATTTTTAGATATTTGGGATTACTTGAAAGGAAAAAATGTAATTGTTAAAGAAACGTATAATGAAAATCAAATAATTTTTAATAATTTTTTTATTTCAGGTAGGAATTTTCCCTTTAATGAAAAACTATTTAAAGCTAATGTTTTTCAAGTTAAACATGTCATTGACGCTGGTGGAAAAATTAGACCAGGGGCTTATTTTATTAGAAAGGGCCTAAATGCAGACGATTTAATCTCTCTTTATGAATTGTATGATAAATTTCCAGCAGAATGGAAGGTGGCGAGAAAAGGTAACGTGAGGGATCATATTTTGAGTGATAACCCTGCTGATGTTTTTGAAATTAGTCTTAATATAAACAAAAAAGTGTGCCCCTTATTGTCAGTATCTTCAAAAATGATATACAATATTTTTATTGGTACCATTGAAGATTCTTTTCTTTCAAAACACCCAGAAGTATTAGCATTAAACATGGATAGATCGGCTACTGCAGTTTGTTTTTCTATTCCTAGAATTTCGACACTAGACTGGAAGCTGAGAGAATTCCAATATAAGCTTCTGCACAATGTTATTTTTTGTAATGATAAACTTCACCAGTTTGGAATAACACAATCAAATCTGTGCTCCTTTTGTAGGGAAGAGGTTGAAACATATTATCATATATTTTATGACTGTCCTTTAGTTTATCGAATATGGAACGAGGTAGGAAATAAACTAAAATTTCCTCAGTTTGTTAATATAAATTGGCTTGACGTTTTACTTGGATTCAGGGAAAATATCAAACTCGATGCTTTGTTGAATCATGTGTTAATTTTGATTAAGCATATGATTTTTGCTAACCGTAAAAGTGGAAGAGTTCCAACCTGTAAAGAAATATCTAAGGCAATTGCCACCTCAAAACAGTCTGAATATGAAAAAGCAACTTTAAAGGATAAATTGACATTACATTACGCGAAATGGGAAAATTATACTTCATGAAATACCGGGTTTAATTATTGCATCCCGTTTAAGACATATCTTTTGTATTTATCTCAGTCAATCTATTTAAAATGAATGGAATATCCTGTGTTTTGCTTTGCCCGCTCCATATACTGGTTCTTTTTCTCTGATCGTCATTATTAAAGCTTAATTATCTGGTTATGAATCTCCACTTGCCTATGACCCAGAGAGATATTAGTTCTCATGATGTTTATAACTGGTGAATAGATTACATTTTAAAGATTTTGTAATTCCATCACCTTTCATGTTTCTTGTACAGTGTATTTGTTTTAGATAAAATCTTTATTCAGACTGGTGACTGAATAAGTGTGTACAATTTATTAATGTTTAATCTATATTTTGCACAAACCTTTTTGATGTCCGTCAAACAGTGTAATATAGATATTTTGTGTCACTACAATGTAACAATGTTGATTGGTCTGAATAAAGGCTATAAAAAGCGTCAAAAAAAACTTGTGGACAGCAACTCTTTATTATTCTGTTTTTCATTTTAAAACATTAAATTTCAGTGTTCTGAAATTTTCTCTTCATTTGCAATTCTAAATATAATTCAACTTGAAAATATGCGCTTGCAAAATGTATTCTTTCGTGAAAAGGGGAAAAGTTTTAAAATGTTATCTTTTTTTTTTAGTATTAAACATTTGGAGACAAGCCCACAAATAAGCCAGTTTGGGGTTCCAGTTTGGTCATGAGCAGAAAAAAAAAAAGGTCATTTGTACCGAGAGACAGGTTTGTTTTTAATTTCACTGAGATAAGCATTTGTAATGCTATGATTATTTATGGGATCCTTATAAATGGTGCCTGCCAGTACCTCCACCTGACGGCAAGCCTGGTATTTGGCAATGTTAACAGAAAAAGTTTGTTAATGTATTCAAAACAGCACTGTAGGCGTTTTCACATCAGCCTGATAAAAATCCAAGCTCGAGATATTTTTCGCAGAAAATAGTCAGCAAAATAGCGCGCTATTTCGAAACATCGGGCTGATATGAAAACGCCTAATGAAATAGATGCTTCCAAAAGTGTTGATTGACAAACCATTCTGGTCACTTCATCTACACCTGCTAGGTTCATTCTTTGTTAGAATACGAGTTCCATAAATTGCTATGTTGGGCAAGCTGCTGCATTGTGTCGCTCTGAATTGAGTGAAGTGCATAACCAAGTGAGAAAAATGAAAGGTCATTCGTACCATTTGCACATGAGCGGTCTCCGAACTGGCTTATACGTCAAAAGCTGTCTGCTGCCCTCTACTGACTCTTTAACTATACAGACCTGGGATTTGCTGATCTCTTGCGAGATTTGGCTGACACTTGCAGAGATTAATTTGAATACAAATGACTTGTATTGGTTCCAGTATAGTTTGCACGGAGAAAAAAACGACATGAGAAGTTAATGATACGTTGATATTCAAAACCGTTGAATTCAAAGTCCGATATACCGCCATTTTTTTTCCTTCAGAATAAATTCTGGTATCAGGATGAAGTGAACGGCTTTTAGACCCAGGAAACTCACATTTAAACTCACGTTCTACTCTGACACAATTCGACGAATCACATATGCATTACACTACTCATTTAGATAGGCAATGATATTCCAAGAAAAAGGGTCTCTTGTGTACACATTAACCATAACATTTTTCAGTCACCCCACTATAAAAAAAAACTATGGTAATAAATATTATTGAAAGTCGAATTTCAATCATCTCGAAATTTAATCATTTCTCTGTGGAAAATAATTCTCAGTTATCATTAAAAGAATTACATTGAGCCAAAAACAAAACAAAGCCCCTACGGCTATCAACACTCATCACCGTCCTTAAAAAAAAACAAACAAACAAACAAACAAACAAAAAACAAACAAACAAACAAACAAACAAACAAACAGTTCTGCATTCCGTTTGAAGTGTCTGAGCGTCCAGTGAAATGATTCTTTCATCATGTATGCATGTGCTGTGATATGTCTGAATGTTTGTATGTACGTGCGTATGTATGCATGCATGTATGTTTTAGTTTTTTATTTTCTCTTCCTTTGTAAAATGTGATAGATTCATTTTTCACCTAACAACATTTTTATATGATTCAATAACGTATTCAGAATTCCTTCACAGATAACTCTTTACGATATTAGATTTCTATGGAAAATGGAGAAATAAGCAACGAAAAGTGAGATATTTTCCCCCGAAAGATGCTAGGCAGCCCAAAAGCCGGATTCAATCACAAACCGTACATGCATGCGTAACTGCGATCTTAATCTTGAGAAGGCCATGCTGGCTTGCTTTCTGATAGTTGTGTAGATTCCAGATGACTCAAATATGACTCGATTACTTTCCTATAAGTCCTGAATGTGTCATTGCTGGGAGGATACACTGTATTGTACAGAGGTGGCAAATTATTCAAGAAAAATGCACACAAATCACACAGCATCGTTACTAAAAGATAATGAAAATATGTCATCATCCACGAAGATTATTGTCAATAAGTTTTCTCTTTGTGTGGTTGGTAAAAAAGAAAACTCGTTTTAGGTTTGCTCATAATATTCATTTGTGTCAACTCAATGTAAGTGGTGTCAGCGTCTAAACTGTTGGCGGGGCGCCTTTCCCTCACCCGTAAGTCCTAGGTAATATTTAAAACATGAACATTGTTCAATAAATACTAAACCTTTTATGGTTCTGATTACCTTTTGGATTAGTGATTTAGTACCACTTAACATCCTTCATATAATTTTTTTTTTTTGCGATACAGACTAAAATAAAAGAAGATATCTGTATTTTTCTAAGTGAACCGTAACTCTAGACGTTTGAGTCTGGAAACATTTTTATTATAAATATTGTTCACATTTTGTATATCTAACAATACTTTACATTGATTTTACCGATTCAAATTTTCTGCAGCTTTTGTTTCTATCCCTAACTCACATTTTAGAACTTTCTAAAGCACTAATGCTTGGTTTTGTTTCATCTGTAGATGGTAAATTCTGCCTTCGATAAGGAGGTTTCTTCGTCTGCTGTGGAGGTCTCCATAACCTGTTCCTCTTTCCCACGGGCCCCGAACGTGAAGAGAGGAGCCCCGGGAGCCCCGCATTGCCCATAAACACTCGTTGCTAATGTCAAAGGGATTCACAAAAAGCTCCGCCATTCTCTTCAAACCCCCGCTTCGTAACATCGCCATCTTACGGCGGAAGCAAAACAGTACGAGTAATCGGACGATGTTGTGAAAAACGAACAAACAACTCCAGAAAAGTAAGTGGGACATAATTCAGAGAAGCACTACTGCCCTGACTGCACCGGACTGTGGTTTGTAATCACAAAGGATTTCGTTCCGTCTGTCGGGCAGAGGAGGAAAAAATATGACGCAAAATAAAAGTATTTCTGTGGGTCTGTCGACTTTCGTATTAAACATTGTTCAAGTACAAAAAAGGTTATGATAACATGTAGGCTTTGCTTCTCACGTAAGATAACGATATTACGGACATGGATTATGGGACCTAAAAACAAACAGAACAACAAATGAAATATTGCATTCTCTACACAGTGCTTACAAATTCTCACTAAGAGAAATATTATCATTGTAGGAGAGAAGTTCATAGGCCTACTTAGCAATCCATGAATAATGGTAAATGATTTACTGCAAATAATGGACATAGCAATACAAAGCAATCATCAAGACGTTATGAATTTTACGTCAGTTAGAAATTACATATAGCAATTAATATTGCCATGATTGTAGTCCTAATTAAAGCCACTGAAATGTATTTACCTTTTTTTCAATTTCAGGAGATCATAATAAATTTGTCAATAAGAAGCTAATTAAGAGAAAACTCGAAACAAGGTGAGTAGCATGGCCGAAAGACAGATATGTTTTTTTTTTAATCAAAGAGAAAAGAAACCACGCTCTTTTGACCAATTTATTCCATTTTTCTGTGCACCAACTAAACTTTGCCAATCAAAATGAAAAAAGAAACATTACTGACTATCATGGCATTATCAACAGTCAAGGAAGCAGAAAATATTGCTATCATTATACACGGTATCAAGGATTTAGTGTGATCAGGATAATCGAACCATCACGGTAAACAGGATCCCTCTTTTCATTTATCTACAAGCGTACTGGAAAGAAAAGGTGCCACTGGATTCAAAGCCCGAGTTTATACATTCCACAACATGCCATTGTGTGAGTTTGATTATTCAAGTGCCATGTTTGCATGTCTGACTTCCGTCGACTGGGAACCAAGCTCGTATATTTAGTCACACCCACAAATTCGCCTAAACTGATCTATAAATCACCAAATACCACCGCACAATAAAAGTATTTAGTTCTCACGACTCCATTCCTGAACCATGTAGCCTGTATACAGTACTCTCCGCGTAATCGGGTATCGCTTAAACTGGTACTCCGTTTAATTGGGTTAAAATGTCAAAATCAGTTCCAATGCACATTAAAATTACCTGATAATCGGGTTGCCTCTCCGCATAAACGGCTAAAAAATGTTCGTCTAATCTAATTTCTACCCACATTTTATCGCAAATATAATACTCTAAGAAACCATGAATGTCAACATTTTCACGGCTAATCGCATTCTCTGTTTTATTTGCTAACAAGACCGATCATTTTGCGAGTGATTAGCCTAAACATGAAAACATTACACATGTAGCTGGCATTCCAATTGCATAGTCAGTCAGGAGTTGAACACACTTGCGCTCCTCCCTGGCTCCGCAACAACATTTCACAATACGAGAAGTTTGCAACGAAAATCAGGTCATGCACCAGCTTCATAATATTTTGTTTTTCCCATGCATTCACTTATCGAAAAGTAACCCGACGTTCTACGTGAGAGAAGTGTTCATTTCGGGAAACGCCTGCTTGTTAGCTAGGAGTCCATATTCAAACGACAAAGTTTTCTGAAAACATTATTTGTCCATAAAAAGAGTGTAAATTTTTGCTCGTGACTGAGCAAATGTGAGATATAAGTATAATGTGCCGTGCAAGCTTAAGCACACAGTATAGGTGTTTGGTGCGGTGTACAATGCATTATGTACAATACACATTATGTGCGTCAATTGTGAATGAGACGTGTTCTTCTGTTAATCGGGTACTCCGCTGAATAGGGTAAGAAACGCTCTGCTAGAGCCTACCCGATTATGCGGAGAGTACTGTACTGTGGTGATTGACTATCAAGTGATGTTCCCTATTGAGTAAGTTCTAATGTAAGTTTCTGTCACTGTTTTGAGTGCATAAGTCGTAATACTACAATACTGTTCATATAGCTTCTGGTTATTTATGTCACTCACTGAAGGGGGGGGGGGGGGATACTCCTGTTTTGTTATAATATTTGTCGATTGTGCAGCCGTTTCTTTAATAGCATGGATAATATTCACTGCGCATGCGCATAATGCCCCTTGTCGTTTTGCTTGTGATATTGGAGTGGAAAGTCATTTGGCCATTAAAATTACTCTTTCAGTTCCACATTCGATCATTAAAACACGTAAGCATAAATACCTTGGGATGTGGAATGTATTTCTAGTTGTTATAATCATTATGACTTATTATATTATTTTGAATGACCACCATTTATCGTCTTTGCCTATAAACTTGTGTTGAACTCTTGTTACCAAAGTGGTACTGCCCTCGGTTGGAGAGGGAGCACCTTTCCAGCTGCGGATTTATACAGGACGGGTGCAGTAATTAGACACATCATTCTCTTTTCAAGCTATGAAAGACCCTTCTACAAAACCACATCATCATGGGATTTACATTATGAGTCGTGTTGCAAGAGTTACCAGTATCGGTCTCATTGACCACAATGTGTAATGATAAAATGCGTTCTTTTGGACATAATCGACTCTCCCCCTTTTTGGAAGATTTCTTTGAGAGATTTAATCAGTATAATATATCTATACATGGTTTTGAGCCATCAGTAAAGTTATCAATTCTTCATTGACAGAATAATAGCATGACCTTTCTTCTGTGCTGTGCCACCAGAAGACAGTGCTTAGAGGGATGCCATTTCAGTATAGCCATTGCATGTGTTGAGTATGTTGATGTTGAATGACTGTTTCAAAGATAGGCAAAGGTGTGGTGTTTCGTTGTACAAAACACGCCGTGTAATTTCAGTGGAATCTGGTGCACAGTTGTGTGGTGCGATCCCATGTTATTGAGTAGGTTAGCAAAAAAAAAAAAAAAAAAAAAAAGGAACGTTGAATGCTCTTTGTGGATATTTTGGTAGTTCCATTTCAGGTTTTGCAGTGTATTTGTAGGTCCTCCAAAAGCTGCTCCCCCCCCCCCATGTAGTCATTTCTTTGACAATATGCTGTTATTGTAAACCAACGTATCGTTATTCAATGATGACAATAAAACTTCTTCCAGCAAAAATGCATTCTCGTCATGCTTGAATTGTATCGTTTATGGAGCATGTAAGGTTCACACAAAGATGCTACCTACAACTGACTATGGTGTAAACAACACTCTGAAGGTGGAAAGCAGAAGAACTTCTTCATACTATTTATGTAGCGAACATTATTCAGCATTACGGGTAGCACATTGATATTTTATATTCCATAGTATCTCTATTGGTGTAGGCGTGATTATATAAATGTGCGTTGCCTTAAAGTTTATGATTAAAACTATTGGACGGACTGAGACGAATCCAAAATAGTATACACTTCACTAAAGGAAGCAGCCCCATTATAGTGCAGAAAAAAGTGTTGGAAACACTGATATGCATGCAAACATACCAATTATCAATTGACACATATTTATACACCCGTATATATGGGATCATCCCACTAGACCTACACATACAAGTCATACGACCCACGAGTTCGACATTGAAAACAGGTCCATGAGTCATACAGCTCACGAGTCCTACAACCCACGAGTTCGACACTAGGCAAATAAAACCCATGAGACCGACACTAAAAGTAAAAACAGCCCATGAGTTCGACAGATACAACATGGCGCTTAATGTGTCGGTCTCGTGGGCCTTGTTAGATTAGTGTCGAACTCATGGGCCGTGATGACTCGTGAGCTGTATAACTCATGGGCTGTATGACTTGTGGGCTGTATGACTCGTGGATGTCGGTCTTGTGACGTGCACCCGTATATACTATAATATACACACCACATCCAATACAATGTTGATTCATACAGATTTCTTTGTTGTTACATAAATAATGACAATGATAATGATAATGTATCGATGTGTATCTTTTATATGTCTATCATAATTTAATGTATCTATGTTACAATGTATACGTGTGCTTTGGTAAGTGTATAATGTATCGATGAAACCGATATGCATGCAAACAAAAAAAAAATTCCAGAAACGCACAATGAAATTGAATTGAATTGATGTACAATACATTTTATCATAGTTGCGGTGGAGACTTTCTTTTTTCATGTTTATGACTTCTTTTTTTTGTGAGATAACGAAAAGCCTCATATGATATATGATTTATCAAAGAGTAAGTAGCTCGACGAGAAACCAATGTTTTGGAAAATAGGTTTTGAAATAGCTGAATCATCAAAAGCAAACGATACTAATAAAAGGTGGGACCGACCTTACAAATAGGGTCTGTTTGTATCGCTTTATTTTTTTTTTAAATATCTCAGCCAATTCGAAACCAATTTTAATGAAAAAAAAATGAGATTCCTCTCTGCATAGTATGCTTTGTAAATATTATACGTGAATTTTCAGTATCTTGCAACAAGTCACAAGCTCAATCCTAAGCCCTACCAATGCTATACCATCTCTTTAAAAGCAGATTTTATGTCTGGCAGGGTACACTCTTTTTATTACAATGATGTAATAGTGTTTGCCAATTAATTCAAAGGTAGCACATATAACAATGTGTAAATAGGTTAGTGACAAACATTAACGCAAAAGGAATAATATGATAAATATCATAAACGATGCATGTGATGCAGACAGAATA
The DNA here is from genome assembly GCF_964275005.1 of Diadema setosum. NCBI lineage: Eukaryota > Metazoa > Echinodermata > Echinoidea > Diadematoida > Diadematidae > Diadema > Diadema setosum. The sequence continues at coordinate 2,763,866 of NC_092690.1, forward strand.
TGAAAAATAGAATAGCATGGATTAGATATAAATTTGTCTCTTTTTTCTCTGTTTTCTTCCCTTAAAACAGCAACAACAACATGGATTAAATCAAAGGCTTTTTAAAATAATGATACGATTTCTACATATATTGCGTGTTTCATTCCCATCCCTCTGATTTTACAGGTCTTGTTATCAGTTCAGTTAAGTTTGATTTGATTTGATTTTTTTTTCAAAGGGTTCACACATGAAAATTAAAACACATCTGATAACTACATAGAAAAAATTTATTGAAGTTTAGCATTAATTATTACACATTACATAACGACAATGAGATCACAGTAAATCGACGATACACTTGCTTCCATGTAGAAAGAAAGAAAAAAACAAAATGCAGGTGCCTTCTATCTTTAAAGGGCATGTTTACCTTTGGGAGCAGTGATTAAAAGAAAAAAGATATTCAAGATATCAATTTGAGTGGACATGTTTAGGTCAGCTGTATTACAATACATCTTACCATACATATGACCCTGCACCACAAAACAAACAAAAAGTCGCCAGACATGAATGTTTAGTTAAGAGCATATTCTGAAAGAGCAGACTTTAAGTTTTAGAATAATGCATAACTCAAATCAAATGGACACTCCTAACCTATCTAAATATTGGAAAGAAAGCACAAACTCGGGAAAAGTGTGAACTGAGAAAAGAGGATCTGAAGTACAGTGTCTATTCAAACGCTTAATCTTTACCAAACCGTGCTGGCTGTTAGATGAATGAGACAAAAACAGGAAGTAGACCACCGGAGTAACATCAATGAAGGGATTATCAGATTAAAGTGAAATTAAGCAGGCCTCATTACTACATTCTGTCAATAATGCAGGCCAACCTCAAAGATGTAGCACTATCCTTTCAAAAGTTATTTGAGTTGAAAGTGAAGAGTGTGTACAAGGTTTTTCAGAAATGAAAAGGGGACTCTAAATACACACCTAATCACACTTTTCTACCAAAAAAAAATGTTCAAAATTAACTGCTCAAAAATACACTTTCCTGCCCGTTTTATGAGCACAAATTTTAGCATAATGTAAAAGAAGACTTGCTCTTTCAGAAAATATGGAAAAGTCAAGATCGGCTAGATTGACCCATTTCACTTATTTTCAATCCTCATGCAAAATCAGTGTGTGCGACTTTCACGGTTCGTTTTGTGATGCACGGTCACATATACTAATAAAGTCTAAACTATAAGGAGATATCACAGTTTTCCTCATCAATGTAGACTGTTTAGTCTGGAAAGATTTGTCTTATGACTGGTGTTCACATTTTGTATATTTAACAATGCTCAACATGGATTACTGGTTAAAATTTGTACATTTCTTCTATTCCTAATTCACATTTTAACTATTTTGAACCACAAATGCTGGGGTTTTGTTTTATCAGCAAATGGAAAATTATGCCTTTGAGAAAGTGCTTGTTGTTGATGGCAGCCTCAGAGAGAAATAATACATAATTCACATAAACAATAAACAGCATTTCCCAATGACGAGAAGCTATATGGGGGGGGGGGGGAGGAGGTAGCAACACTTGCAACCGTTGGCTTTGTTGCAATGGTATGAATATATTACATTTATCGTATATACTGCTTCATAGTAAAGACCTTATAAATGGGGTTTTGGCCTGCTGAGTTGATTAAACTCTACTAATCATGAATACTCATCCTTACCCTACATCCTTTTTTGTCTGTATATCATGATCTTTCTTTTGTCACCAAATTCGTTAATACTCTGTTACTGTTGTTGTGATTCCCGTGTTTGAATAATGATTGCACATAAGGACCGGGCCTGGAGGGCAAAGTTGTGAAGTATTGACTTTTGGATAAAAGCCAGCAAAAGGTTGAAAGAACCAAACATGTTCCAGGGCTCCGCCACAAGCCTTTTGCCAAGTCATTGTGGTTGAGACTTTGAAAAATGTGAACTGCTATTCAATAAAGCAACGGGTGAGCACAAGGCCGAGTGTAAAGCGGTCTACAGGGATTCGCTACGTGTAACATGGGAGGTGAGACTCCCTGCAGTGACGTGGGTGCGTGAGTTTATTTCGGGATTTTCCCCTTGCATGATTGTGACATCTCTTTGATATCAGCACTGCCCCTCCCCCTCAAAAAAAAATAACGTAAACACAAACAACAACAAACAACTGCAGTACCAATGCCAGAAGGCAGAGGAGTTCAACGAGTTGCGAATTATTCAATGATTACTGCATGCCTGTAGTAAAGGCCTACTGAAGTTTACTTACAACGTTTTTTAACCATTCTGATTTCCCCTGGATAGAAACATGTCAGACAAGTGCAAGGACTTCTTACATGAGGAGAGGATAATGAGCCTACTCTTTGTATTATTACTGTCATCTTGTGAGTATTGGTCAAATTTGAAGTTTTTTGCTCATTTTGAATTACTAACTAGTTGTTGTTCCATGAATCTAAAATTCGTTTTTATGCAGACTATTAAGCACTTGTTTCTGGATTATTCTCTTAGAATAAATTGGTTTATTGCTCAGATTAACATTGCCACTTAAGAGACAAATTCTTAAGATTTCATTCTGACTATTTTCTATCCGGCTACGAAATGCATCGCTTTGAAGTCATCATTGACTAAACGTGGTAATGACATAGGCGACCGATAAAAGCAAAGACTTTACGGATTAAGTATTGAGTTGTAAACATATAGTCGTTACTAGATAATAGATTGATAGATAATAAATCATTTTTTTTTTTTGCATAGATAAGCAATGCTGATATCGCATCAACGCAGAACAATCTCAGTTGATGATGAATATAAAAAAGAGAGAAATATTCATCTAGACAACTTCATTTCAGGAAAACCGTGAATCATTTTATCTTAGCAACTGATAAGCGGGGTAATATTTTAATCTCTGCAGGGACGTTCATTCTGAACAACGAAGTGAAAAAAAAAAAACCCACATGTATATTGTGAATATATAATCTTTTTTTTTTTTTGCAGGTGTAAGAGAGAGGTTTCTATGAATGGCTGTACATATCATTATAGGTATTGCTGTGGAGGGGTCCAATGACTTCGAAGGTGTTGCTAATTACTCGTCTGTGGAACTGGTCGAAGGAGAACCAGGTGTCCTCCCGTGCAGTGTGGCATCCAGGACGGTGCTTGGCATATCCTGGAAAAAAGAGAGTGATCCTGCGAATATCTCTTTGATAATACTCGACCTTAGTAGTAGTCCCGGTCTAAAGAGCGGTCAAGGATACGAGGCAGGCCTGTACGACATTACAAACAACTTTTCCCTGATCATCAACGACGTCAAACCCGATGATGAAGGCCTATACGTTTGTGCGATTGAGGACTACAATGCAACAACCGCCATAACATATAGGACAACGAACGTTCACGTTCGCGCAAATGGTATGTAACAAAAACAAAGACAATGCTATGAATAATCACTAAATTGGTAATAATGCCACTCGATCATGGGCTAAATTAGACTCAGTCGTGCTTATCTTTAGAATTGCATTGCTGTGATCCTAGCAAATTCAGCTTCCTGAATCTGTCTTTTCATGATTCCTCGTATTACTTTTATTCCTTTACTTTTTTTGGGGGGGGGGGTTAAAATTTTTCATCCCAGGGGCTCTAAGACTGCATCAAATCCCTCTTGAATAAACGAAAAGAAAAGAAAGGAAAAGAAAAGCCAAACAAACAAACAAACAAATAAACGAAAGAACCTGTAACCCAACATTTTGTCATATTTGGCAAAAGTAATGAAAGCCACCTATAAGATCGTTGTGCGTTTGTATGAGTGAGTGTGTGTGTGTGTGTGTGTGTGTGCATCGTGTTCACGTTGCTATTCATTCTCTGCCTCCTTCGCTCTCCAGACACCACCAGCGACACTCCGTCGGAAGATAGCGACTCCGCCCTAGCCCTTGAGCCATGGTGGATAGCCCTCATCTGTGTGATAGGTCTCTTCTTCCTCATCTTCGTCATTAACATCCTATGCACAATGACTGTACAAGTTAGGACTTCTGCAACAAAGTCAACAGCCTGACGGCCCTCGTGGTATAGTATAAGAATTCGGCATGGGGCGATCGTACGTTATTATTACTAGCTCTGATGAAGTGATCTTGGAGTAGCTATACGAGATTTTTTTTTTTTTTTTTTTTGGGGGGGGGGGGAGGCACACGGTATAATCGACGATGGGCTTCGTAAAGCGTTGCTACTTATGCATTAAATATTTTTCCTACACACGATGAATTTCTATTTCATTCAATAACTGGTATAGTTTATTTGTTTGTTTTAATAATTGTATAAATTCAAAGGTTTTATATATATATATATATATACAATATCATATTATATATATATTTTTTTCTTTGGTTTACTGCTCACCAAAATATGATTATTTTTTATTTTGTAATGCAACGGAGGATATGATGTTCTGGTCTGCAAAAAGTCAATTACTTCAGTGTCAGAAATCAAACATACGGACTGTTCGGGAGCATGTTTACTCTCTATGTGCTAAAATCATCAAAATTCAGTTGTTATTGTATAAATTCGCCTTGTTACAAATGAAGCAAATTATTTTTTGTTTCAAATTTGATATTGCTTTGCAGAGATTTTTTTTTTTCAATGGTATACGTGTATGTGACAGCGCATCACAAAATAAAAAAAAAGTCGCACCCCTTTATTTTATGTGAGGACTCAAGACAGGTGAAACAGGTCAGATTTGATTTTTCCTTATTTTCAAAAAGAGTCATTCTGCTTCTACATTATCCCTTAGTTTGGGATCATAAATTGAATGGAAACGGGGTTTTTCAGCTGTTTTTCTACAACTCCTTTTTGGGTAAAGTACTCTCTAAAAAATCGAGTGAAAATATTCACCCTTGAAGGAGTGTATACAAAAAAAGAGTTAATTTAGAGTGAAATTGGAGCAATTTTCTAGTGCAAATTTTCATTTCACTCGTAAATGAAGAGGGACCTCAGGGATCACTCGAAATGTTGTAGTGATCCCTGAGGTCACTCCTAAATGAGTGAAAGGAAAATGTTCACTCAAAATCCACTCCAATTTATTTCACTTTCTTTTTGTATTCACTCTTTCAAAAGTGAATATTTTCACTCGATTTTTCTAGAGAGTAGTGTGATCACGTTTTTCTTATAGGCCCTATTTAATTTCTTGAAAATCATTCGCACACTCTTTACTATTGATGATGCTACTGCTTTGAAAGTTGGCATTCATTATGTACAGAATATGTTAATCAAGCACGCTCAATATCGGTTTAATCTCATAATCTCTTCATTACCTCCGCCAAGGGGAAGGTTATGTTTTTGTTACCGTTTGTTTGTTCGTTTAGTTAGTTACTTATAAGTTAGTTAGTTTGTCCAAGTCCTTATTAAAAGGCTGCATGCTTGGAGGAGTGCTTTTTTAGTTGTTGTTGCCACAATTGTTTACGTCAAATTTTTGTCCGATTTATAGCATGGGTATATAGCATTGAGCATTGAGTAAATTAGGTATTACATCATTCTAAAGCTTCAGCTCTTTCAGAATATGCCCTTGGGTAAAAATTCATGTCTTGGGATTTCTTGTGTGATTGTGATGCAGGGTTACATAATCATTATACTATTACATCATTAAACATAAAATAAAAAAAAAATCATGTAGAACTTCCGTAACAAATGATTAATCTTTCATCCCAGTGTTTCCTCCTGGTTTTCCTGTTGTCTTTAAAATTTTAATTAAGTTCATCATCTAGGAATATTGATGGTGTAAACAAATCGTGCATAAACAAGCACTGCGTTCTCAGTTTATTTTCCATTTTTTTGTAATCTAAAAGCGAAACTGAAGTAAATTAAATGCCTGCATTTTTATGACTGAGTAGAATGTGATTAAAATTCAGAGGTGAAATTGTATTTCTCAGCTTCTGTGTTATGCTGTTTTCTTTGCGGCGAATAGCACAAGGAACGTAATCAATTTTATTTCATTGTTTGCTGCAGCATTATTACCTGGTTTGCTGTCATATTATGTTAATCATAAATTCATCATCTCCGTTGGTTCATTATATCAATCTTGAGGTCCGGTATCGGTAATGTCAAAATTTGACCCTATTGATACCATAGGCCAAGACTGATAAATCATTAATGACACACAACTCAATTTTATTCAGATTTCAGGGAATCAATATTTGTTTATATAATTATGATCAATTAAAATAATCCGCAAAAAGACCAAACCCTAACAGACACATAGCGTGCTTGTGCTCCGTAAACATGAGCAACGATGAAAAGAAATGACCTTATGATATTCTGTACTTCATCAGGCAATATCACTTTTGAAAGGACAATTCCTGAAGTACAGCACCCGCGCACTTCAAAATTTTCTCAAAATAACCTTAAATCAAGAAGAGGGAAATCTTTCACCACGTGTATAGGATATTTTGCCCTTTTAGGAAGTTTTGTCAGCAAACCCATTTCCTCAGAATGTCCGATTACTCTTAAATGATGAGATACTTTTCATGGAAGCACATTGTGCAGGACTGCTGAAATGCTATGGCCCGGCAAACTTCTGTAGATAGATTATACAGTAAAACGGGTCTGACGAATGATATTTCACATTATCTTTGTCAATTGAAACTCATTTCAATTCAATTTATTTGAATATTTACCTATAAAGAAATACATCAAATACAGTGAAATTGAATTATATATGTTATCCAGCTAGGAGACATAATATTACAAAATGAAATACATGATATCCATCTAGGAGATATACATAGAATATTGCAAACATATACAGTATAGCATAGTGGTCTACCTATGAAAGTTGGAACTTGAGAATGAATGCTAAAGAAATATGATGTAACCTACATAGAAGCAAGCTCGTCGAGCGGAGGTCCCAGTGAAAATCGAGCGTAAATATTGAAATGAGGTTCAGTTCAGTTCAGTTCAGTTTTTATTTCTGCATTTCAAAATCAATACAAATCCACAAATCAACAAAATACTTACATAGTCATTTACACAGCTAATATTCGTAACGTTTTTTTTTTTTGTGCACGGGTACAACACATTTAATGACTGAAACATAGAGAAAAAAAAAACCACCAAATGCAAATATTCAGGGATATAGCAAATTCTTCTCTAATGCACACTTTGGGGTCGGATAAGCCACATATTGCAAGTGAATGAACCACTGTCGTTCTGACAATATAACAATCTGAGTCAATGTAGGTCATATAGTGACAATGGTAGATTTAGACAATATTGGAAAATTATTGTATACTTTTCGTGTCTTTGAGAAGAGACAAGGAAGTTTTGGGAAGAGAGCACGTGCACCTACAAATAAAAAAAAACAACAACACATAAACAAAACAAAAACACACACTCCAACAACCAGTTGCAGTGCAGTGAAAATAACAATACAAGCTGTTACCGCGCCCCCAATGTCTTTAGACAATAATGAAGAAATACGGTGAGTTGGCTCAGTCGGCAGAGCGTCTGCCTCACTATCACGCGGCCCGGGTTCGAACCCGAGTCTAGACTGAGCAATGTTGTGTGTAAGCATACCGTCCCCTCTAGAAAGAGGCAAAACACTCTATCCCTCGGATAGGACATGAAATGGAGGTTCCGTGTTTGAGAGAGTAACAACTCATACACGTAAAGATCCCGCTTCATTAATTCATCGCGAAGAGCAGGGTGTTTAACCCGGTGAAATGGTCCCACCTCACATCCAACTGGACCCCATGGAAGACCAGCTACTGCAGCTGAATATGGGCTATCCAGCCATCTCCTCAGATGGAAATGAAATAAACAAACAAACAAATGAACACTGTGGCAGAAATTGGGAGCGCAGATAGCTGGGCTTAACTCTGATTTAATATGACAACAACCATACCAAACAGTGCGGTACAATGGGATAGTCCTGAATGAGCTTAATCGATGTAGTTATTCAATAAGTATTGTCTTAATTTGCATTTAAAGGATGAGATTGGTAAAAATGAGCTCGGGGGGGGGGGGGGGGGGATCGTTTTAGTATTTCGGCTCCGCATGCATAATTGTGTTATTCGCGAAAATTGTGCGAGCACATGGAAGGCGATAAGGGTCTCGTTGACTGGTTGGAGAGTTGTGAATTAACTAGTTTCTTTTGAAAATGGCAAGAAAAACAACAAGAAAATCATTCTTGGACATTTACACGTCAAAAAGACCCAGATTATAATCAGATCAGTCAATTCGGAGATATTATTCATGTGAAAAAAAAAGGTTTGTATGAAATAATATCCACACACATTTTATATAAAAAAAAGCGACAACGATGATTACTCCATTTATGGAGTTGAGCTCAAATAACATTCACATGATTCTTAAATATTGCGTTTATCAACCCTTGTAATGAAAAGAATTTGGAATTCGCCTAATACCGTCTAATGAACATGAATTTATCGGTTATCAAATGAACGAAAACCAAAACAAACGCCGCCCTCTTCGGCAAGATTGTACTACATTCATTTTTCCAGAAAATGATTCATCGAAAAAAATATAACCTGCCAGATAACTCTATCGAATTGTTTTATGAATCAAATCAACTTTCACAATATTTACATACACATTAACATATAATACTAATAATAACAATATAATACTGAATGTTATTGCCGGAAAGGGCTAAGCTCATCAGTTTGGGGTATTACTACTACAGAGAGCCATGGGATTGGCGCCCTCTATTGTCGATAAGCCCAAATACGTAACAATGCACTTTGAAACGGTTGAAGTACACTGGAGTTATTTTTTTAAAGTCAATGGAAAGGGTTTCCTTCTGTGTGTGTGTGTGTGTGTGTGTGTGTGTGCGTGTGTGCGTGTGTGTGTGTGTGTGTGTGTGCGTGTGTTATTAATTTGATGTGCATGTATATGAACAAATACTCTCATAGTGACTTAACCACAATAGCACAGCGCTTTATGGTAGAAAATTATATAGAAAAGATCCAATACGTGAAAACGGTCTGATTAATGACAAAATTAATGAGATTGTTTTTGTTTTTTTCTTTGTGAACGTGCATACTAGCATAATTTAATACCGGTATATTGGTTTCGGTACTTCAATTGCCAAGCAGTATACATTTTGCCGACACATAGGAGCGGCATAACTGAGGCTGGTAGAATGCAGGTGAAGGGTGACTGTAAAATGGCAATTGGTCTCCATGCCAACCGGTGGGGATGCAGGATTAATGGTAATTGAATATTTTCTGAGAGATGATGAGCTGCCTGCAGTTGGCAGCTAGGCCACGGGACATAAATTAGTCTATGATGTTCACTTTCTTAGCAACAATACGGGGAGCAACCCAAACTGGTCTGTTTTTACATGAAATGTTTCCCTAAGCAGGGATATCATTATGCGGACCCGGTTTGAGGGGAAGGGGAGGGGGTGGGTATACTGTGAATTGGTCGACATTTCCTTATTTTCCTTTGGTTCATTAAATGTATTGTGGTTAATGTCTCATTCCCCCTGTCCATATATCAGTATCAGGTGGATTATCGAAATTTACTGAAAAAAAAAGACATTATTACAGCTATCATCAAATACTGCAAAGGACAGTTTGTGGATCTACAGGGGTAGGACAATGTGTGGGGATGGCCAGGTTCATTTCTTTTTTCAATGTATCTGAAAAAAAAAATAACCAAAGAAACCTTACACTTTACTTTTTTGGTTGAAGTAAATCAAATCATTTTTGGAAAATTATCATTGCTTACAATGTACTGATAATATGTATATCAAGAAACAAATGAAGAGTTTGTTTGCAAAAACCGATAAGTCCATATTTGCCAAATGGAGATATTTGCGATTAAAGGTCAAGAAAAATAAAGAGAATAATAAGAAAATTTTTGCTTCTTTTGACCATAACTTCAAAAATATACCTTTATATGTAGTGACCAATATATCATTTAAAAGGTATTTTTTTGTACTTTATGACAGAGACCGCACTTCAAAATCTTCAAAAATGGACTTATCGGTTTTTGCAAACAAACTCTTCATATTTTTGATTCACACATTTCCCTAATTCTAATTCTTAAGTTAATGCACCTTAATAGCTGGAAACGGGTGACTATTGCATATACTAGAGACTTTTGCTGTTGTAGACGTTATAATATTATTTTATACGTTATCTAAATAGCAGTCATATTAGATCAATTTCAAATTAGATCAACTGATGCTACATAATATACGCACATCTTACCTTCCCGCCACATATCATGCCTGTGAATCATACTTGGCTTTCTATAGCGGAAGGTGAGGGTTTCCAATATACAGACGGTTAAAAAAAAAATCATAACAATTGTCTGTTCCCCTGGTGATCGGACGAGTCATGCTTGGTGGAGGGAGGGGGGTGGGGTTTGGCGGACAGGTCTTGCAGAGCTTTGTCAAAGAATATGTTTTTTAGAGGAGAATAATGATAGTCTGGATTTTTGAACAAGTACAGTGGAAACGTTTGATGTTAACAAAAAGCTTCCCGTTTTGATTTACATAGTCCCATGGCGAATTTACGGACGCAATCCCATGTCATTTATTTCAAGTATTGTGCACCCTTCTTTAAGCTTGCGTGATTCTATTCATTACCTATCTTTATCTGAATATCATTTTTGCGCTGCTAGTTTGTGCGAAAATTTCAATAGCTTATGCCATCGCATCTTGTCACGCTTCACGTGTTACCGCCCGCACACAGAGTGTACAGAGGAATATGGAGTGTGTAATAACATTCCAAGGGTTACGGGGAGTGCAAAGTCAACGTCTTTATTGCCTTCTGTCTCTAACAAAATTTCGCCTAAAGATTTTTATTTCTTTTTTTTCAAGGTATCTTGGTTTCGGCATGGGAAATGTATACGTATTAATTTTCTTTATAAGTATGTGTGATTAGGTCAGACAATGTATTTTCAGCCTTCAAACCGTAGGCCTAGTTTAAAAAAAAAATGATCTGCATTAATTTCACTTGAATATGTCCAATTTACGAAAACTTTACAGAGCGATTTCTTTTTGTCAAGTATCGTGTACCTCAGTGAATACATATTTGATTCTTCTCCTAGGCCATGTTATTTCTACAAGGTTGTGTGAATGTGACCATAACACAGGCCTACACATCTTGTCATGCCTCATGTGTTGCCACTTGCACGTTGCTTTCACAATGTCTTCAGAGCAATAAGAGATGATGGTGAGTTCAATGGAAAAATCTTCATGGCACCGTTTTACTCATTCATTCATTCATTCACTTATTTTTCATTTCCAACAAAACATATAAGTATATTACAAAAATTGAATACAGTGCATAAATGTCATTATACAAAGTAAAGGATAAATTTACAGAAAACTTGTAGGTATAGGAAAATGTTGGAAATGGGGAGGAATGCTAAAAAGCTGAGCTTGTAGGCTGCATTTCCCCCACACGTAATACAAGAAATTATATGATCGATTGACTGATAAATATTGAAAATGGATGAAACAAAGAAACTAAGACAAAAAGACCTATGACCTAACTTATCCGAAACAAAACCCTGAACAAATCCCTACACTATACTCGCTGTCATGCCGGAAAAGATAGGAAACAATAGTATGTGTGTGTGTGTGTGTGTGTGTGTGTGTGTGAGGGGGGGGGGGAGAAAACAGCTTAATGCGTGGAGTGAAGATAAGAGACAAAAAAAAAATAGGACACGAGAGGTAATGGATGGATGGAGCCGCTTAGTTGTAATTTCAACAGAATATAAGGTTGGATTTTACACTTCTTTGCAACCAATAAAGAATCAACAATTCTTATAACTATTCAGAATATTTTTTTTTTCAGATTACTCTTAAAAGAACTTAAACTTGGAGATGTCCTTAATCTGTTAGAAAGGTTGTTCCAATATTTAGGTCCAGCAAATGTAAATATAGATTGTGTAAACATAGTTCTAAAGGCAGATGGAATTCATCTCAGTGACGAGTCGGATATTTATGGAACGAGTGGTTTCTCGCAAACATACTCGTGAAGACCGACGGCAACAAATTATTAGAAAGTTTATACATAAATTGGCCAAGACAACAATAATAAATATCAGTATCTTTAGAATTTTGTTCTCAGAAAATAAAACATCGGTGTGGGCTCTCCAAGAAATATGACAAATTATTCGAAGAGCTTTTTTCTGGAGATGGGACAGTCTGTCGAGATATGTTGGATGTGTGTTCCCCCAAGCTATGATGCCATAATTCAAATAATTCAGTTCAATTCAATTCAATTCGTTTATTTCCATTTCAATCACAATAAAACAACATGAAGCATTCGGTGTTACAGATGAACATAAACAACAATGACATGTAAAAGAAACCACAACAACAACATCAGAATTACAGTCATGAATTGTTCCAGAATACAAAAGGCAACAAGTAAAATGGAAAATGGTGTACACATAAGAAGCCAATAAGACCTGTAGGCGCGCATACACCGTTGTTACAAATCGTGTAGAATTGGAATCAAAGTTGTTTTCATTAATCATAAATCAGTTTTATACAGAAGATACACAAAGGAACATCAGACACACACAAAAAACAACCCCGAAATGAACATAGAAAGAATTGTTAGATACCTCAATGCTATCTTAATAAAAAGATAAAAGATGTCTTTTATACTGCTTCTTGAATAAATTATTATGTTGCTTATTATAATTATCTGGGTTAATAATTGCATTCCAAAAAACTGGTCCTGTATGACGAAGAGTTTGTTTTAATTTCGTACTAGGACATTTCCATTGATGAACTTTATTGCAGCTCCGTGTGTTATGAGTGTGTATATTTGAATCTAATGTGAACATATTAATGATGTAAGGAGAGAGTGTATCTGTGTGGAAGCGTTGCATAAAAGAAATTATTTGAAGTTTATTTATATCGTGCAGCTTAAGTGTATTCAATCGTTTAAATAACTGAGAAGTGTGAGCTAAATATGGAGATTTTGTAACATTACGAATTGCTTTCTTTTGTAATTTGAATAACTTATCAAGTCTGGAATTAAAAGTGTTTCCCCATACGACATTACAATACAACAAATGAGGCAATATAAAAGAATTGTAAAGAGAAAATAAAACAAAAGATGGCAATTCAAACTTCAAACGATTTAAAACACCTACAAACTGCGCAACTTTTCTGCATACATTTTCTATGTGTTCACGCCAGTCAATATTTTCATCCAGAATACCTAAAAACTGAACTGATTTACATCGAGTTATTGTCTTTCCATATATTTTTATGTCATTTGTGAATTGCACATTTCCCTTCTTCATATGAAATAACATATAATTAGTTTTATCTACATTTAATGATACATCTTGCACTGAAACCATTTCACAATTTTAAACACATTTTTATTTACAATGAAGCAAGAATAGTAGTGTCATCAGCATACAAAATGAAATCAAAATCAGGGCAAGAATTAACAATATCATTGATATAAAGCAAAAAAAGCAAAGGACCTAAAATCGACCCCTGTGGGACCCCGGTGCAAATCGTTTTAAAATCAGAAGAAACAGAATCAAAAACAGTATATTGCATTCTACCAGAGAGATAAGACTTAAACCACTTCAAACAAATACCTCTGATACCATAATACTCTAATTTCTTTAATAAAACAAAATGGGAAAGAGAATTGAAAGCCTTTGAAAGATCCATAAATATTCCTATTACACTTTTATTAACATTTATTTCATTGATTATTCGGTTTTTTATTTCAGTAATAGCTATTTCAGTTGAAAAACATTTTCGGAAACCATACTGACTCGGATATAAAACATTTTTGGACAATAAAAACTTATAAAATCTATTATACATTACTCTTTCGAGGATTTGAGAAAAACATGGTAGAATTGAAATGGGTCGATAATTACTAAAAACTTGAGAGTCACCTTTTTTAAAAACAGGAATCACTTTGGCAATTTTCAACTTATCAGGTACAATACCGTTAGAAAAAGACAAATTCAAAACATAAATTAATGGTTCAATTATTGCCTCAATTACCCCTTCAACTACTTCACCATCATTTCTCATTCATTTTCAAACCAATATCAACAAAATATTCATTAAAATTATTTGCTATAATATCAGGGTCGTATATAATATTATCATCTATCTTAAATGAATTACATAAAGTTTGCTTACTCTGTTTACGTCCAAGTACATCATTTATTAACGACCATGTCTTTTTTAAGTTATTCTTTACATATGAAAACTTTTTATGATAGTAAGATCTTTTCGCTCGACGTAAACACGAGTTCAATTCATTACGACATTTTTGATTTGATACATTACTTTGTTTTGTTTTTTTTTCAGACGGATTTTTCATATATCGCTTAAAAAGCTTATTTTTCTTTCGTATATCTTTCAAAATAGCAAAATGTAACCCATGTTTTTTTTTTTATAATACATTTCCGTTTACTTTTTTTCACCTTAGGAATACATTTGTCATACTCCGCACAGAAAAATTCAAGAAAAACATTATATGCATCATTTGCATCACTTTCACTGTATACAAATGACCAATCAATCGATTGTAAAATATTATTAAATTTCAAAATATTAATTGGGTTGATCTCTCGAAATGTGAACAAGTTTACGTCTTCAGTGTCTTTACCATGTGAGGGATATATTACGCTATAAATTGGAAAATGATCTGTCATATCAGTCAAAAAAAAAAATTCCAGAATGAATAGATTTATTTACAACATTTGTCATTATATTACCTATAAGAGAAGCAGAGTTTCCTTTAATACGGGTAGGCTTATCTACTAATGGATACACACCGGCTGAAAACAACAAATTAACAAAATCACTTACATAAGAAATATTATACACATTGAGTATGTTGATATTGAAATCTCCCATAATAAATACAGATTTATCTTTAATAAATTCATGATTTAAAAATGTTTCAAAATAAGCAATAAATGATTGCACATTACATTTCGGCTGACGGTACAAAACTTGAACAATATTATGCTTACAAATTCCAGATAACAATTCAATACAAAGAGATTCAAGCCCTTCACATTCTTGCATTGGTTTACAGACTCTGTATTTCAAATCTTTCCTGATGAGCATTGCAACGCCCCCTCCTCTACCTAAAGGCCTCTCAGAATGTATAAAATCATACCCGTCAATATCAAAAGAAAGCGGCAAGCCAGGAGATATCCATGTTTCAGATATGCCTATTATAGAAAAAGACAAATCAAGGCACGCAAGAAAACCGCAAACTTTATCAAAGTTGCGTAATAAACTTCGTGCATTTATATGTATGAAACTTAAATTTACATCTACTTTATTTACTTTAACATTAAATTCAGCATCAGTTACATAATCTACACTTCTTACATCATGAATCAAATTATCATCACCATCATATAAGTTAAACTGAAATCTGCTTCCCAGATTGAGATAATCCGTTTCCTTTTCTGCGTGCTTATCAAAATTTACAAACTCCTCATCGCTGACGCCAAAAAATGGTAAATTATTAAATGAATTATCATTTTCTACATAACCAGTACTTGTATCGTCAGAGCCAAAAAAAAAAAAAAATCAGATTGTAATGTACTTACTGAGTGTGACATACAGAAACAATACCTCACGTTATAACAAACAACATCAACAACAGACGAAGATCAATATATCAAAATTGTAATCACTGAAACAGAGCAAAAAGACAACAGAGCATGTACATATAAATGTGAAAAATAATCATCAAATTGTCACAATGTAGTTTAGCAAAACAAAGAGAAAGCTATCAAAAATTGACCAATGAAAAAAAAACCGCCAAAATAAGGTAAAATCAAAGCTGAATATAACATTAAAAAGATGGGAATAGGAAAATAATATCTAACTCTATTAATAACACCAATATTTCGAGATATTGTGTGACAAATACTATCAATATGTGTGACAAATACTATCAATGCTCACATCATTTTGATCTACAGATTGTCGTAGGACTTCGTTTTCACAGAGTAGCTGGCAGGGGGTGAATGATAATGCGTTTCTCCATTTTGAAGTGTGCGTGCTATCACGTTAGACAAGGCATTTTCAGTGCCACCTTTTGTTAGGACCACTTCATTTTTCTCTATTTTTGATATCTGAGCCATTTTAATTTTCATCTGGTACACTTCTAATTACTCTTTCAATTCTCATTTCTAATAAGTAGTTTATATTTATCTTGCAAATACTTAGAACCTTAATCCAATGGAAACCAAAACTATATCATCTCTGTAAAGTAAAAGCAATGTTTAAGATGAACAATGAGAAATGTAGATACTATTACGGAATGAGGGAAATTCGTGACACGGAATCATTTCACCATCACACGAAAACTTAAAGTTATAACAACTTTATTCCTCCCTCTGGATTCCTCGGACGGCATGGTCCCAGCGTCACTCGAAAATGAGCCATCTTGGCTTTTTCACAAATAGGCCAAAACAGGCCACACCTCTTTGTATAAATGCATATTCATGACATATCTCCCCCACAGAAGAAAGTTTTGCCTATCTTTGATGGTCAAAACTTTCTAAACAAAATAGAAATGAATATGCGCTACTGTATTTCATTTACTTCCTTATAACGCAACGTACAACGTTTGCATGTGTATACTGGTACTTTCCAGTCGGATTATCAAACCAATAAAATCGTTAGCTATAAACCACTAAACTGTGCAGGCTTCAATCAAACGATTAAACAAATAGAATCGATCGTTTTTTGTTAATTCGATTAATTTCGATGATCGATCAACTCTTTACATCGATCTCACATCAGTTGGAAACTATACCCACTATTATACCGATTCTACTGTAATCGATTAACATCTCGATAATTTCGCACTATAACATCTTACTGTACCGCCGTTATTTTATACAAATGACATCATCAAAATTTCACTGGTTGGTGCGAACGAACACTCATTGTAACGACATTCACAGTATATGAATATTCATGACGGCAATGGCATTTTACGTGCGCGACGGTACCTGTACGCAAGTCGCTTAAATGAATATGCATAAAAACGAACGAGAACGGCTTAGCACTTACTACGTTGCTACGCAACAACCTCATTACCTATGTCGGAATGCGGGTACCTCATTAAATATGTTCGCACTCTGAAAACGGATCAACATCCTACCTATACACATAAATACAAGCATTACAGGTGGTTTACAGGGGTGACAAACGTCTGTATGGTTTCCAATGCATTGGAGTATCGGTAATCTTCACTCTAAAAAACTAAAGTGTATGTTATGATGCAAAACAATGTCAGAATCCTGCACTGAACTTGAAAACATACAATAAAACACATTGTAGCTGTATATCACAATTTAAATGTGTACAAAACATGCATACATAATGGTAATGCACTAAAACATGATAATTATACCTCATGCCTCATGCTTGAAACTGAATACTGTTCTAAAAAAGGTACATGTGTGTACAGCTTGTATTTTCACCCATGTACTGTACATAATTATTCATGAAAAATATGAAACATACATTGGAACAACTGGTTCACTTTGACATTTTCTTGCACACATGAAACTTTCCACAAACTGCTTCTATGAAATACACTGTATGGCTTTCTCTGTGTGCATGAAAATATAGCTGTCTATGTATACTATCATTATACACTACACAAAATAATGCTTTACACACGTGTGATGAGTCAATCTTTTCCATGCCATAATCTTCCCAACATTCACCTGGAATTATGAAAGATGGTATTTTTTTAAACACTTTTTGCATAGAATCTTTGACTCATCGTACTGACCTTGTATCAGTATGACAACAAAAAAACAAATTTCTGTGACAGACCTCAGTACAAATCTTATACACGAAATACACTTTGAATCAACTTCTGACAGCTCAAAAAAATAAATGATATTTCTGACACAATTTCCTTCCTAACTTTTTTTTTCTTCTTTCATAAAGAGAAAAATACAACCTTGAATTTCCAAATGGATGACCTTATGCCACAAATTGTACTAAACAGCATATATGCATCCTCTGGTTTTACAAACAAATGAACTTTGGAAGTTAAAACCTCTTTCTGCATCATAATCTGCATCTTTTCTTCATACAGAATTTGGTTGTGAAGATATGAACTACTGTATAACTGAATGCAACATTCCTTTTGTGGGTTTATACCTGATTTGACAAAATGTGAAATCACAAACCGAAAAAACATTTACTTCTGTATGATCTAAAATTTGTTTACACAACATGACTATACATTATGTTCGCCTCACAAAAATGATAATGTTGACATATGAATATCAAACAAATTATACACTTGGTATGTAAAAAACAAACAAAAACAAACAAACATGTGTATCATACACCAACACATTCCAGTCTTTTGGAAGTTTGAACAATGTATGAACATTGACTTCCAGCTATTGAGCGTCCAGCGTTGAATTATTTTAACGGACATTGTCACAATGTTTGTCACAGTTATCAACGTTCATTTTTTCGCTCTTACAGTAGTCTGCGTCCATATCATTTATGCTCTGGAAAGCGCATCAGCGATTATGTTGTCCTTTCCTTTGATGTGAGTCACTTTCAGTCCATATGGCTGCAGAAACAGGCTCCATCGAAAGAGTCTCTGGTTCTTACTGCGAAATCTCTCTAGGAAAGTCAACGGGTTGTGGTCTGTAAATACAGTTACTTCAGGCGAGTTGCTCAGGTACACCTCAAAATGTTGAACTGCTAACACCAGACCCAAGCACTCCTTTTCTATGGTGGAGTATCTCCGCTGATGTCTGTTCAACTTCTTGGAGAAGTAGCTGACAGGTTTCAGGAGACCAGATTCGTCCTTTTGTAGGAGTACAGCTCCAACCCCTACATGGGTGGCATCTATGGCGAGCTGAAAAGGTGTCTCAAAGTTTGGCGCCACCAGCACTGGATCCAACATCAGCACCGCTTTCAGTCTGTTGAATGCTGTCTCACAGGCTCCTGACCAGTTGAATTTGACCCCCTTCTTGAGAAGGTCCGTCAGCGGGGCTACCACATCACTGAAGTTTGGCAAGAATATACGGTAAAAACCGCACATCCCAAGAAAACGACGGAGCTCTTTCTTGGAGGAGGGGGAGGGGAAATCTACAATTGCCTGAACTTTGGCACTACGTGGAAATACACGACCTTGACCTATCTCTGACTCTGGCGATTGATCAAGCAATATCTCTGGATTAGACATCACCTTGGAATTATCTACCCTGGGAATCATTCCTGACTTGAAGTCTACTTCAGGCAGACTCTCTGCATCACTGGGTACATAATCCTGTACATGAACCACAGCAACAACAGAAGAGTCATTCATGCTCTTACCACCTGCATCTGTTTCTCCCTGTGCTTCAATCGAAGCAGACTTACTGAAATTTGGCTCAAAACGAACAGCTTCATCCATACTCTCACTTGTTTCGGCGAGAACTGTATCGCTCAATGTAGCTTCAGCTTCATCATCTCCATTCTTGTTCTCTTTCTCTCTCACTGCTTGTGCCCCTGACACTACACACAATGGAACAATACCTGGGATTTCCTGCTCCGAGGTTTCTGTAGCTGAATCACTAACAGGTTGAGAACACACAATGGGTGATGGCACTACCTTACCACCAGCCAAATCATTTCCCAACAAAAGAGAAATACCTCTCATCGGCAAATTGTCAACAACACCAACAGTCACCAACCCAGACACAAGTTGACTCTTCAACTCAACACTGCACAGCGGGATGGGTTTATATCCCCCATTGACATCCTGGATCAGAACCTGTTTGCCACTGAAATCACTTTCATCCAATGACGACTGATCTGCGACGAGAAGAGTTTGTGTGGCCCCTGTATCTCTCAAAATGGTGACAGGAATCTCATCACCCCTACTGAATCTGACCACACCACAGAACACAAAATCCTTGTACCTCTCATCAATCTCATCATCATCTTTCATGCACTGAGTCTGAGTTGCTACACTCTGACTCATTCCATGCACTCCACTTGACACACGTACAAAACCATTTGGCTCTGACTTCTCTTGTTTTCCAGCATTTTTCAGCTTTAGCTTAGGGCACTGAGTTTTTACATGTCCCTCAGACTTACAGTAGTAGCAAATGAGCTTTCTTTCATTCCTAACACCACTATTCTGCTGAGCACTACCACTTGCTGAATGAGCCTCACCAAACTTCTCTCCCTGGGAAAATTTCCGCCTAACAGGGGGTGACCTCTTCCCCTTATGTGTTAGCTCATAACTGTCAGCCACCATCGCAGCGGACTTTACAGTGGTTTCCTTGGAGTCGTTTACATGCGTCCGCACGTCAACTGCCATGCCACGTTTGCACTCTTCTAGGAGCATAATTTCTCTCAGTGCCTCGTACGTAAGATCTACCTTCAAAGATCTAATCCAACGATCGAAAGCGACCTCTTTTCTTCTCGCCAATTCAACATGAGTTTCACCTTCGGATCGTCTAATGTTACGAAACTGTTGTCGATATGCCTCTGGCACCTGCTCGTAGGACTGCAAAATTGCATCTTTCATTTTCTCGTAATCAAATGCATGTTCACAACTCAGAGAGGAGAAAACCACCTGGGCCTTACCTGTCAGCACTTGCTGAACTAACAATGCCCATTCATCCTTCGGCCACTCTAATCTCATTGCTATCCTCTCAAATGTGAAGAAGAATGAATCTAAATCCTTCTCATCAAATTTAGGCATCAACTTTGTTCTACTTGCCAAATCAGAACCAATCGACCTCTGACCTCTGTTCTGCATAGAGTCTCTAGCCTGCAAATTTATTGCTTCAAACCGCATCATTTCCAACTCCATTCTCTTTCTTTCCATTTCACGCTCATGCTCTGCTGCTCTGAGCCTATCTCTCCGTTCTTCCAACTCTAACATTTCCTTTTCACTCAATTCATCTCTCTGACTCTGTGATTTAGGCCTACCTTCCCCTTCACTGTCTGACAATTCGACAGCAGGCACAGTGTTTAACTTTGCATGCTTAACTACAGCATCCAGAATCTCTGCTTTACGTGTGCAACCGGTCAAATCTACACTTAGCCTACCAGCTACAATCTTCAAATTATCCTTGACCAGCCCTTTCAACCTGGTCACGGTCAAACCCTGACCAACGAATGCTTCCACATCAAAATCGGCCATGATAACTAGCAGCTGCGTATGCTATTGCTACGTAATATGACCGTACCAAATGGCAAAATACACAGCACCAAACGCTGTCACAGCAAACGAATGGCAAATTCAGGCGACCACGAATGGGTCCGGGAGACCAAACAAATAATAGTAAACTTAGTCACAAAACGTCATCTGCAACAAAGAGGCATACAATCAACTCCAGGTCACCTTACCCTAGAAATGGAGGCAAATTAACCAAACGCCCCACCAAACGATTGTCATGCATCATCCAGTGCAGTGACCACAAACGTGACTACAATCTACTCACCGCATCAAAATGCGTAGCTGGGACTAAGCCAACGTCTCCCCAACGACGATACCGTCGACGAACCTCAACATCCAAACACATGACTTGAATGTCCAGTTCTCTCCCGGACAAGCCCCCAATTATTACGGAATGAGGGAAATTCGTGACACGGAATCAATTCACCATCACACGAAAACTTAAAGTTATAACAACTTTATTCCTCCCTCTGGATTCCTCGGACGGCATGGTCCCAGCGTCACTCGAAAATGAGCCATCTTGACTTTTTTACAAATGGGCCAAAACAGGCCACACCTCTTTGTATAAATGCATATTCATGACAATACAGCTTTGTGCTCTTGGTTCGTTTTAATTTTAGCTTAATATCTTCTTTTTCTTAATTTGGGAAAAGCAATGCCCTATTATACATTATAAGAAAATCAGTAAAATTGTGAAGGAATGTGGACAATCAATTCAAAAGTTATGAATTTTGGATTCTGGTTTTCTTTTCTTTTTTTTTTTTTTTTTGGTTATCGCTGGATACGACGACCACGTCATTTCATGACTTCATTTTGGACAACAATATAAGAGTAAAGCAAAGAGGAAATAGCCACATAATGTCGGCTGTCATAAAAAAAAAGTACATAAGGTCCAACTATTGGATCCCCCTGCTTTCTGAAAGAGGTAAGTTGGGTGCTCTTTCATCGTGCTAGAAAAGTGAAAATATAAGTATGTTGAATTTCTCTTACGTGTTCTTCATGATATCGTCTGAATCTTTGTAGAAATAGTAGACAAATACGTAATTTCCATTAGAACCAAAAGAGAAGGTCAAGGTAAGAATTGCAGGTACAACTTGTGACCAATTACAGTTGCATTATTTTAGAAAAGTCAATGACTGGAATCAATACGGGGGATAAACAAATTATTTGAGGAAATGCAGTTTAGGAGGAAAAAACTAGAGTAGCCTACATGAAAAGAAACAAGTAAATTCTATTGTCATCATGTTTGTCTTTTCATTCTCTGAGATGAGTGTGGGTGCTGTGGTGTTATACCTATATGTGAATTCGTCATAGTTCTCAGCCACAGAGCTTTGTCGAAACAGCTTGGCAATATTTGCTGAAAATCACGAGCTAACTAAAGTTGTTGTTTCAACTGCAATGTATTATCTTTGCAAACACACAGCGGAGGCACTCGTGAGGTCGGTATTATGCATTAATAAACGTTACCGTAAATGGCAACTGATCCATGCCAACAGATGGCAGTTTGTGTAAAAAGGTTATTTAATATTTATGAGACGCGGTGGCAGACTGGAGTTTACGAGGGAGATGATCCGGACTGAACGTGAAAAGCCCTCCCAGTTCGTTTGTTCATCACAAAATATCTAGGGCTCTTTTCATTAAGAGATATCAACCACAATGGCAATTGTAATTATCATACCCTTGGTGCGGCAAAAATCAGCAGCTGCCTGGTAGGCTATGATTCATCAGCAATGCAGAGAATGGGTTGCCAGGCAACAGACAAACACAAACACAATGTTCTCATATTATTACTGCTAACCGTAGAATGATTGGTTTCCCTTGTTAGTCCGGGTGCCAAAGCCACTTTTTGGGCCTAACCTTGTTTTACCGTCCACTCAATGTTTTTTGATGGTTTTACCCTATTTCGAGGGTGCTGAATCCGAATCTGGAAGATGCAACCCTTGCATCCTTGAAGGTATTTTGAGATATTCAAGATGGCCGCCAAAATGGCCGCCGAAAACGGAAATTCCCATGTATTTCCTTCTAAATAGTGAGAAATTGAAAACAATTCATGGTTTTACCCTATTTCGATGGTGCTGAATCCGAATCTGGATGATGCAACTCTTGCATCCTTGAGGATTTTCAGATATTCAAGATGGTCGCCAAAGTGGCCGCCGAAATGACCGCCAATTAAAACCAGGAATTCCGATGTATTTCCTTCTAAATGGTGAGAAATTGAAAACAATTCATGGTTTTACCATGAATGGAGGGTGCTGAATCCGAATCAGGATGATGCAACTCCTGCATCCTTGGGGATTTTGAGATATTCAAGATGGCCGCCGAAATGGCCGCCAAAACCAGAAATTCTCACGTATTTCATTCTCATTGGTTCAAAGATTACACTGTTTCATCTACATATCATGGATATTTTTGAACACTAACAATCAGCGGACAAGACATACCCATCTCGATCATATTATTGTGATAGTGATAGGGAGAAGTTTACTGAGATTTCCAATATTACCTGTTTTAATCCATGAACAGTTTTAATCGTTTCAACCATGAACACTCATATTGGTTAATTGGTTTATATTGGTGGTCTTGATGACATTGTTGAAAACAAGAGTTGGACATTTTTATAGTTCTGCTTCAAAGTTTTCTTCAATATAATGTAATATGTTATATATATATATATATATATATATATATATATATATATGACGGGGCAACAAACCTCGTATCTACAAAATGTCACATGTTCAGGAGAAAAAAACAAAAACAAAACAAAAAGCAAACAAACATGGCAGCCAAAGCACCATAGCAAATGAGAGAACCCTTCCTTTGACATGCCATGGTAGCTTCATTTTTGGGGTAAGACAGCTAAGGTTTGGACAGGACATCATTAACTGATTATCTGTTTATTAAAAAAAAAAAAAAAGTCATTTTCACTAAAATTTCAGATACAGGGTCTTGTCGCCCAAGCGACGATATCATACACAAAAGGGGATGGAAAAATCACAGGTAACGCGCAGTAAAAAAAAAAAATAAATAAAAATAATAATAAAAAGAAACAAACAACAGCATGTAAGGTAATAGTTGATAGTCCAGTACTTAACGAATATCATAATCACGCAGAGTGTTTTTGAAATTCCCCTTATATTGATATCTACTACAGTGGTCATGGATGCAACCATTTCTAGTGACGTAATCAGAATATGCCACAAGTTTCATAAGAGTACGCGGCGAGACTCATAAGAATACAAGACAAATTTCAACACCAAATACCAGCAGGCCATAATCTAATATTACTCTTATAGCCAAAAAGGATTAACTTTACATCAGTCTGCGGAGCCCTTATTGGCTACCACAGGCATTACTTTATGACAATTGTGCATTAAGAAATGTTCAGTCTTATCTTTGTGTTTGTACGTTTCAGTATGATGTCAATATCATTTTTCTTTCCATTACGTGTTAAAGTTCCGTTTGAGACATATCGGAATATATCAGTATATTACAATACCATTATGACAGTCATTTTGAATGCCATTGATTGTTGGCTGATTTGACAAATTTGCTCAACGGAGTTGAATTCAAGAATACGGATTACTGCTTTTAATCACTCGCGTCACGTTATAGCACAATATCTCACAATTCATAAGATAATATCAAGGAATTTCCGTTTATACAGGTCATTTGTAAATATCTCAAAACGTTCAGCACCCTCGAAGTGGGGTGGGACCATCAATTTATTTTCAAACTTTCACCATTTAGAAAAAAAAAATATTAACATTGGAATTTCAATTTCTGCCAATTATTTTGGCGGTCATCTTGGACATCTCAAAACCCTAAGGAACGCAAAAATGGCAACAACAAAATGTCGAGGGTGCTGAATAGGGTCTCAAAAATTTCAATATTGACAGTTATTTTGGCGGTCATCTTGGAATTCTCAAAAAAAACTAAAACACAAAAGTTGCATCAACCAGGTTCGGATTCAGCACCCTCAAAATAGGGTAAAATCACCAATTGTTTTCAATTTTACACCATTTAGAACGAATAAGGGGGCCTACATGGGAATTTCCGTTTTTGACGGCCATTTGGAGCCATTTTGGCGGCCATCTTTATCATCTCAAAACCATTAAGGGTGCAAGAGCTGTATCCTGCAGCTTCAAATTCAGCAAACTCAAAACAGGGTAGAACCATCAATTTGTTTTCAATTTTACACCATTTAGAAGGAAAAGGGGGGTTTACATGTCAGTTTGCATTTTTGGCGGTAATTTTGGTGGCCATCTTTATTATCTCAAAACCCTTAAGGCTACAAATGTTTTATCAAGATTCTGATTCAGCACCCTCGAACTAGGGTAAAACCATCAATAATTTTTTCACTTTCTCTCCATTTAGAAGGAAATACTGGGAAATTGCCGGTTTGGGCGGCCATTTTGGCGGCCATCTTGAATATCTCAGAACCCTTAACGATGCAAGAGTTGTATCATCCTGATTCGGATTCAGCACCGTCGAAATAACTTCAAACTATCAATTGTTTTCAATTACACACCACTAAGAAGGAAGTACATAGGAATTTCCGGCTTGGGCGGTAATTTTGGCGGTCAATTTGGCGGCCATCTTGAATATCTCAAAATCCTCAATAATGCAAAAGTCGCATCAGCCAGATTCTGATTCAGCACCCTTGAAATAGCTTAGAACCATCAATTGTTTTCAATTTCTCACCATTTAGAAGGAAATACAGGGGAATTTCCGGTTTTGGCGGCCATTTTGGCGGCCATCTTGAATATCTCAGATCCCTTAACGATGCAAGAGTTGCATCATCCTGATTCGGATTCAACACCTTCGAAATAGCTTCGATCTATCAATTGTTTTCAATCACACACCACTAAGAAGGACATACATAGAAATTTCCGGTTTGGGCGGCCATTTTGGCGGCCAATTTGGCGGCCAGCTTGAATATCTCAAAATTCTCAAGGATGCAAGAGTTGCATCATCCAGATTCGGATTCAGCACCCTCGAAATAGGGTAAAACCATGAATTGTTTTCAATTTCTAACCATTTAAAAGGAAATACATGGAAATTTCCGGTTTGAGTGGCCATTTTGGCAGCCATCTTGATTATCTCAAAACCCTCAAGGATCCAAGAGTTGCATCATGCAGATTCGGATTCAGCACCTCCGAAATAGGGTAAAACCATCAAAAACCATTGGGTGGACGGTTAAAGAAGGTTCAGCCTTTGGCACTCAGAGTATGTTGATGTTCTGTAGCAGCAGATTATATAGGGAGTGTTCTGGAACTTAGACGTTTTAAATGTTGTCTTTGTAAGAGTTTGTTGTGTGTTTATTTGTTTGTTTGATTGTTTGTTTGTTTGTTTGTGTGTGTGTCTGTTTTTTTTTTTTTATTATTATTCCCTGTCAATCATATGGTTTGATATATATCCATGTTCCGCATTTTCCTTTCATCGATTCTATCAATCCTGGGACCTGGTATGGCACCATCGTATTTCTCACACACGGCAGCCGGCCTTTACACAGGTCCAATACATCATATTTCTCACACACTGAGCATAGTCCGATACTGGTGCAAAGAGACCTTTGCATTAATCCACTGAGACTGTTGTACAATTAAATGACTTATTAGCTAATTTGTACGTGCTAATTTTCATATTGAGCAGTTATATTTTTTTGGATATTTCAGGAGAAATATGAGACAGTAAATTGAAATTGAAATTCAACAGGCATAATGCCCTTCTGTAAACATACTCACGGATTTAATCATACGAAAAAAGGACACAATAATTGAACCTTAATGTAATGGGAAGGGCGACGGTACTGATAATAAACTGCTGGTAATACATAAGGTATCAAGAAGTGCCAGGCAAAATTAATTTCAGCTACTATCGTAGCACTCAGGACATAGATTTTTTTTGTGTGTGTGTTTGTGTGTGTGTGTGTGTGTGTGCAATAAAATGGTTATGATCATAATGATGATAGTAGTAGTAATAATAATAATAATAATAATAATGATAATTAATATTGCATAAGAGATAACATATAATGTGTTCTGAAAATAAAAGAGTTATAAGTTGAAAAACTTTAAAGAATGGCAAAAATCTTTGCCATCAATAAATAGGCAACCATCGCAAACATGTCCGACTATTATGTAAACCAATGTTGATTGTATGGAGGTGCTTTACTACTTGATGATTCATCTTGTGAAGTATAATTTATGCACTCTAGGTAATATTCCATCACGAAGTGTCTGCGTGACTCCACTCATCGCCCGAAATCATTCGTGATGGAAACTGCCATTTGGAGGTAGCGTGATAACGATACTATATTTTTCCTCTTTTTGTTGCTTTTATTGGGGGGAGGGGGTGAACCAAAATTAGCAGCTCCCTGGATGGCCTTGGCGCATCAGACATTTAGAGATCAGATGGATGTACAATAATCACTCACAAGCGTCACGTTGGTAGGCCCTATAATGCTGAAGTGCAGTTGGAAGGGTTCAATTTGTTATCTATAGTCTGTAAAGATGATGAGAAGGGATATTTAAGGAGGGGGTTCTTAAATGTTGGTGTTTGAATCATAACAATCTGCCTCCCTGTCTATATATTTATAGATTGATATAAACATCGAGTTCTATGGATATAAAATCTTGACCCTATTTTATGAAGACTCTAAATCGAGCTGATTTCAACTGTATATTTCAACCGTTTACAGTGCGAGGCTCGGCCGCGGCCGTGCCCAGCCCCGCTTGAGTGTAAACGCGGAAAAGGCCAAATGCGGGGCCAAAATTGGCCTCGCATTTGGCGTCGCTCTGGAGGTGGTCTCGGCAGCAGTCGAACCGCGGCCGAGCCCGGCCTTTTCTCAGTGTAAACGTAAACTGGGCCAAATGCGCGGCCAATTTTAGTCTGGCTTCCAAACCATCTGCCTGTACTATTTCGCTGTTCAGGATATTAACCCCTCAACGTCGAAAACTAGTATAGTTGAAGGTGGTTTTGTCCTGCAAAGGATTTTTTTCCTTCATTTGGCAAAGGGTCTGAAAACCAGACATCACCAAATTGCTTTTGTTTACAAGCAGAGCGCCACTACGACAAAATATTGAAAGGTTTGAATCAGAAGCGCGGCAAATCCCGGCAGTGTAAACAGACAAAATTGCGCCACCTTCATTTCAGTATAAATGCGCCAGAGGCCAAATGCGAGGCCAAAATTGGCCTCGCATTTGGCCACGATCTGGAGGTGGTCTCGGCCGTGGCCGAGCCGCGGCCGAGCCCGGCCTTTTCTCAGTGTAAAGGCAAACTGGGCCAAATGCGCGGCCAATTTTAGTCTGGCTTCTAAACCCTCTGCCTGTACTATTTCGCTATTCAGGATATTAATCCCTTCAACGTCGAAAACTAGTACAGAGTAAGGTGGTTTTGTCCTGAAAAGGATTTTTCCTTCGACAAAGGCCTTTGCCCGAACGGCGACTTTGTTGCAACAGAATCCAGTTGGCAAAGGGTATGAAAACCAGACTATACCAAATTGCGTTTGTTTACAAGCAGAGCGCCACTACGAAAAAATATTGAAAGGTTTGAATTAAAAGCGCAGCCGAGCCCTGCAGCGTAAACAGACAAAATGGCGGGGCTCGGCCTCGCAATCGAGGCTGGGCTCGGCCGTGGCTCGGCCGCGGCTCGGCCCAGCCCCGTACTGTAAACGGGGTCTATGTCTATGGCAGCCTATGCCTTTGCATTAATTCACTGAAACTGTTGTGCAATTAAACGGCTTATTAGCTTATTTGTACGTGCCAATTTTCGTATTTAGCAATTGTATTTTTTTGGAGAAGGAGTTTACGAAGGAGATCCAGGCTGAAGGTGAAAAGCCCTCCCAGTTCGTTTGTTCATCACAAAATAGCTAGGGCTCTTTTCATTAAGAGATATCAACCACAATGGCAATAGTAACTAGAGATTGTAATTTGTCATTACTGACAAATTAAGGTGATCCGATTTTTTTTTTTTAAATCAATGATTCGAGTCCTGATCGCAATAGGCATGACCATACAGGTTTCATCTGTGTTTAGGGACATTCGCCGTGTGATGTTTGGAATCTCATTTAGAAAAGCGAGTCAGACCTGCCATCTTTGGTACCAAATTCCGTATACACTATAACGAAGATACAGAATAAAGTGTATTTGACCATTGACCCCACTTTGCACAGCCAGGATGGCATCTGAGCAAAAAGTGGTACTTTTGTAAAATGATTCTTGTAACATGGTCTTTGCGTGTGGAAAATATGGAAGAGATAGGACATATATTCACTAAGATACAGGATTAAACATTTATGACCTTTAACCCTAATTTACATACCCAAGATGGAGTCTGATCAAGAAGGTGTTATTTTAGGAAATAATGTACGTGACATGAACTAAACATGTGCAAAATTTGAGGGTGATAGAGGCTGTTTTTCTTGAGTTATTGCAAAGAAAGTTGCAGAAAGAAAAGAAACATCTCAATACATTGAAAATAAGCTTTAAATTCAGCCAAGTTTTTTAACGTGATCCCGACATTGTACGAAAAAACGAAGGGTACATTACGATAGCCCAAAACCTCAACTACAACATAATATTATTAAAATCTGGGAGAAATTCACCGAAGCATAAGTGGGCTAATGCTCGAAAAAGATAGTCATGTCAATTTTTATTTGCAGAAAAACTGCACTCCAATAGAGATAACACGTCATAACGAAGATACAGAAAGAAGTACATATGACCTTTGACCCCACTTTGCACAGACATGATGGCATCTGAGCAAAAAGTAGTTATTTTTTGAAATGATTCGTGTAACATGGTCTTTGCGTGTGCAAAATATGGGAGAGATAGGACATGTATTCACTAAAATACAGGATGAAACATTTATGACCTTTGACCCTAATTTACATACCCAAGATGGTGTCTGATCAAGAAGTTGTTATTTTAGGAAATAATGTACGTGACATGAACTAAACATGTGCAAAATTTGGGGGTGATAGAGGCCGTTTTTCCTGAGTTATTGCAAAGAAAGTTGCAGAAAGAAAGAAACATCTCAATACATCGAAGATAAGCTTTAATTTCAACCAAGTTTTTTAACGTGATCCCTACATCGTATGAAAAAATAAAGGAACACTAACGATAACCCAAAGTCTTAGCTGCAACATATTAAAATCTGGGAGAAATTCATCGTAGTGTAAGTGAGCTAGTGCTCGATAAAGATAGTCATGTCAATTTTCATTTCCAAAAGAACTGCACTCCCGTAGTGATAACACGTAAAGTGGAAAAATTTGACAAGATGACTTTAAATTCATTTTTACGAGGTGATGACGTCATTTAATCAAAATAATGTTATCGTACTTTTGAAAGAATATTAAATAACCTACCACATACTGAAATCTCGGTGAAAATTGGCAAAGGATTAGTGAGATACGCTTGAATAAACTTGAAATTTGATGATGTCATTTTGAAAATTCACTGTTATTACTTTATTAAAAAATTTGATATCTTTTAATCATTTTTTCAGCATCACCAACCCATGAAATGACATGTACAACTCATCAGCTTTCAGAACATGTAAAGAAAATTGGGGATCACCGTCCATCCTGACGAGCAAAATCGAATTTAAAATTGGCGGTTTTTTTGGCATAGTTGCACTGTATATCGCCATTGACGCGCGCGCGGAATTTCAACTTTGACGGGCCCGTATGACGTCAAAGTGAGTCGGATCGATTTGAAACTTGGTAGAAATATTTCTTGACATTTTAGACATCCGATCTGTGTGAAAAAACGGGAAATATCTATTGCATATGAGCTGTGCATGCGTATATATGCGCGCGCGTACGCGTCCGTCCGATTTTTTCAATATTTCGAAAAATGCTCCAAATGGTCTGAAACGTGTGCAAAGAAATTTTGAGCTCGATTTGAGCATACAAATATTTCTTAAAGAATAGATGAATTTTGAGAATATGACTAGAATGCGCTTGACTTGAAATATATGTGACGTAAATTTCATTGTAAAATCCCATTCCATTAATGGGATATGATTGAGAATGTGTTTTCATATAATGACGTCATAGTGACGTCATGGTCGACTGATCACTTTGATTTTAGTTCGATTGTCGTCTTTGGGACACGATACATATATGGTATAAGTTTGACATTCATAGACAATGCACTTTCTGAGCTATCCTCTACAAAACTTTTGGGGAGAAATAAAGAAAAAAAAAAAGAAAGAATCGAAGACCTGAATATAAGAACGACCCAAGTCCAATTTTTGGCAAATTCAGTTTGACATGGGAAATTGTAGCTTATTCATGGACTCATCTTGTGTATAAGTGTTTTAATCCTAATTACCCCCGGAAGTGCCTGAAATGAATGAGTTAAATCGGGTTAAATCTTATATTAATGTAAGAATGAAGGACTTGGGTCATTCTTACATTCATATAACAGCGCCCTCTCTCATCCTTCTCTCATCTCTATAGCAGAATATCATGTATATGAATCAAAGAACAACCCAAGTCGACCACACAAAATGGCCTCTCCACGATGAATGTAAATGTTAATTGCCATAATGATATATGTTCTAATTTATATATGCAATGTTGCCTTCCAATCATAGTTAAATAGAATATTATTGGACAAATAAAAAAGATATGAAGTTTTTTTTATTTTATTCGAAATGGTCTTCCGTGGACTTGGGTCGTTCTTATATTCATATGTTCAATCAGTACAGATACAGAAGGTAATCCGAGAGGATACTCGGATCACCTAATTATCATACCCTTGGTGCGGCAAAAATCAGCAGCTGCCTGGTAGGCTATGATTCATCAGCAATGCAGAGAATGGGTTGCCAGGCAACAGACAAACACAAACATCATGTTCTCGTATTATTACTGCTAACCATAAAATGATTGGAAAGATTTCCCGTGTTTGATATAAAGATATCCGTGTTCCGCATTTTCCTTTCATCGATTCTATCAATCCTGGGACCTGGTATGGCACCGTCGTATTTCTTTCACACGACAGCCGGCCTTTACACAGGTCCAATACATCATATTTCTCACACACTGAGCATAGTCCGATACTGGTGCAAAGAGACCTTTCCATTAATTCACTGAGACTGTTGTACAATTAAATTAAATGTTTGAGTGGATTCAGGCAAATAAATTGTCGCTTAACATAAATAATACCAATTAGATGGTTTTCAGTAACACAATAAAATCTCTTCCAGGTTTAGTTTTAATGAACGGTTTACAGTTAAATCAAATAGATTCAACAAAATTTTTAGGTATTTATATTGACAGTAACCTTTCATGGAAGGTAGATGTTGATTATTTATGTAAATTGTTGTGCAAGAATGTTGGAATTATTCACAAACTGAAATATCTCTTCCAAAAGAGAATATTGCATTCTCTTTATACAACTTTATTATTACCTTGAATTACGGAATATTAGCCTGGGGGAATTGCTCAAAGACTAAAATTGATTCGTTATTTTTGGTTCAGAAAAAGGCCTTGCGGATCAAAAATCGAGCGCAATTTTTTGATCACACTGATGAATTGTTTGTTTGAAGTAAATTGTTAAAAATTTCTGATTTGTATTTATATCATGTTGGAAATTTCATGTATAAGTTGAATACTGGTGACCTTACAAGTATACTTTCCTCAATGTTTGTGAAAAACAGTGATATTCATACTTACCCTACAAGACACAGTGAATCCAATCATTTTTCTCCTGTTCGTACAGTTTTAGCCCTTAACCCGTTCCTTCCGCAATTCTCTGAGTGCCTTTAATGCCCCCAAACGAGATTCTTTTCGCCCGTCGACAGAGAGGCACACAGTTTGGTAATCCAGCTGAGTGAAGGCAGTCAAGCGGTTCATTGTGTCCCCATTTCTACGGTCAACTACGTGTGCCCGTGAACAATGGAAATATCGATCGGGTGCGAGGTATGAATAGAGCGTGCGCTGATGAGCTCTCAGAATCTTTTGTTCTATACAAAACCAGGTATCTGAATGAGGTGACTGGGGTTAGCGAACCCGCATTTCTAACTGATCTCAGCCTTGATCATTATGTGCATGTTCGTACGAGTTTACAGCAGAACAAGCAAAAAACTAAATCAGGAAAAGGTACATAATACTGTAACCCCCCCCCTTTTTTTTTAAATAGGAGAACAAATCCCGATAGAATAAACTCTGATCTTTTTATCAAACCCACTTTTCTGAGCATTTTAACACAAAGAAATATGAATTTAGGCCACTGAAGCAGGCACCCTTGTCTTCATTTTGGAAACCTAGTAAACCAAGTTCCCGTATATCAGTTGCTCCCACGGGAACCTGGTGAACCAGGTTCTCGTAAGGAACGGGTTAAGACAATTACATCTACCGGCCCTTCTTTCTGGAATGAGTTAGATTCGGTTCGGTTGCACTCATGTTCTTTAAGCTCCTTTAAGAAAAATCTCAAAGCCAATTTTCTAAAATCCTATTTGTAATTATTTTGCCGTAATAGCTTATTATTTTTTTTTTGCATATACTTAAATGATGCCTCGCTCGGATGACCTCACCAGTTTGATTAACTTGGTACTTTTTTAAGCATTTATATCATAAATTAATCATAAAACAGTATATGTGACAGTGCACCTCAAAACGAACATAAAGTCGCACACACTGATTTCGCGTGAGGACTGAAAATAAGTGAAATGGTTCAACCTAGCCGAACTTGACTTTTTCATATTTTCTGAAAGAGCGGGTCTTCTTTTACATTATGCTAAGATTTGGGATCATAAAACGGGCAGGAAAGTGTGTTTTTTAGCAGTTTATCTCGAACATTTTTGGTAGAATAGTGTGATTAGGTGTGTCTTTAGAATCCCTTTTTCATTTCTGAAAAAAACCTTGTCCACACTCTTCACTTTCAACTCTAATAACTTTTGAAAAGATAGTGCTACTGCTTCGAAAGTTGGCAGTAATTATGGACAGAATGTGTTAATGAGGCACGCTTAATTTCAGTTTAATCTGATAATCCCTTCATTGTTGTTACTCTGGTGGTTTACTTCCTCTTTTTTGTCCCATTTATCGCACAGCCAGTACGGTTTGGTAAAGATTAAGCGCTTTTCACACTTTTCACACTTTTCCTGAGTTTGTGCTTTCTTTCCAATATTTAGATAGGTTAGGAGAGTCCATTTGATTTGAGTTATACATCATTTTAAAGCTTAAAGTCTGCTCTTTCAGAATATGGCCTTAACTAAAAACTCATGTCTGGCGACTTTTTGCTTGTTTTGAGGTGCAGAGTCACATATACTATACTTTGTACATCCCGTAAACATTGTAATATTCTCGATATTTTGAATTTTGCATGTTACATCACTTCTGACTTTGATATACTGCACTAAAACCCTATGTTATATTTTTGGAACCCACATCCTACAAGCTTTGCTTTTTAGTGGGTTCCTCATATTACACGTTAATTATACGTCCTTATACATTTTGTGCATTATTGGTTCAAACTGACCATTGTGTGAAAAACATTTCTGCTTCAAATCAAATGGAATATATATAAAACTTGTACGAAATGTGAAATATGGCACGTGAATTAAAAAAAAAAATGACTAATTGGCTAATTTGTACGTGCAAATTTTCATATTGAGCAGTTATATTTTTTTGGATATTTCAGGAGAAATATGACACAGTAAATTGAAAGTGAAATTCAACAGCCATAATGCCCTTCTGTAAACATACACACGGATTTAATCATACGACAAAGGTACACAATAATTGAACCTTAATGTAATGAGAGGGGCGACGGTACTGATAATAAACTGCTGGTAATACATAAGGTATCAAGAAGTGCCAGGCAAGATTAATTTCAGCTACTATCGTAGCCTTCAGGACACATAATAATATATATATATATTTTTTTTTTTTTTGGTGTGTAATAAAATGATTTTGATCATAATGATGATGATGATGATAATAATAATAATAATAGTAATAGTAATGATAACAATAATAATAATAATAATAATAATAATAATAATAATAATAATAACCAATGTTGCATAAGAGATAACATATAATGTGTTTGGACAATAAAAGACTTAAAAAAATCTTTGCCATCAATGAATAGGCAACCATCGCAAACATTTCCGACTAATGTAAACGAATGTTGATTATATGGAAGTGCTTTACTACTTGATGATTCATCTTGTGAAGTATAATTTATGCACTCTAGGTAATATTCCATCACGAAGTGTCTGCGTGACTCCACTCATCGCCCGAAATCATCCGTGATGGAAACTGCCATTCGGAGGTAGCGTGATAACGATACTATATTTTTCCTCTTTCTGTTGCTTTTATTGGGGGGAGGGGGTGAACCAAATTTAGCAGCTCCCTGGATGGCCTTGGCGCATCAGCCATTTAGAGATTAGTCGGATGTACAATAATCATTAACAAGCGTCACGTTGGTAGGCCCTATAATGCTGAAGTGCAGTTGAAAGGGTTCATCTTGTTATCTATAGTCTGTAAAGATGATGAGAAGGGATACTTAAGGAGGGGGTTCTTAAATGTTGATGTTTGAATCATAACAATCTGCCTCCCTGTCCATATACTAATAGATTGATATAAACATTGAGTTCTATGGATATGATATCTGGACCCTATTTTATGAAGACTTAAAATCGAGTTGATTTCAACTGAAAGTCTTTGGCAGCCTGTGTAGTGAAGGATTTAAATTCGATTTTATCTTTCAATAAAATCGGGCACAGAATTTGATTTAGAGGATTTTGTTTAGTGTTCGTTACTCGTTATTCATGAAATGTGTTTATAAATTATGTATCATTATTTCTTTGTTATCATTCATAAATGAGTAATGAATAAGTATGAAAATTTAAAAAAAAATGAAAATGAAATTAAGATGAAATAGACGTAGCCGTGTCTCTCGGCAAGGAGTTGTGACAGTATAGGTCACCATGTATTTCTCACAAGAAGATTTTTATGCCGTCATGTAAACAAAATGATGAGAATAATTTGAAGAAAACAAGAATTAAGACATTTCTCTACGTAGCTCGATCGAGGCATTGACAGGCATTTTTTCATTTGATTCAATGGGTCCAGGAAAGGCACTAGTTATCTTTTAGAGATGAAACAAAACCCAGCTTTAGTGAATCAAAATAGTTCTAAAATGTGACTAAGGGAGAGACATAACCAATGTAGAAACGTTAATCAGTATGATCAATAGTCAATGTTGTTAAATATGCAAAATGTGAACAAGAGTTATGATTTCTTTTTTTTTCCAGACTAAACCGTCAGCAGTTATGATTTGTTTGAGTTTATTGATTTATTATATAACTAAAAGTAGAGTTATCTCTGAATATCTTAGGCTTGATTGCAAAATTCTTATAGGGTAGGATTTTGTTTGTTTTTGTGATACAACTAACCTATACATATTCCGAAATATGCATCAAATGTGATAAATAGAACACTTTTGGAAATCTTTTGTCACTGCTCCCAATGGTAACTTATACATTAAAATTCATTATAAAAGGGAATTGTGTTACCCCCCCCCCAACACTGGAGTTCGATTTACATTTAATTCTTGTCTTGTTCGCGTTTGATCACAAAATTTTTAAGACGGTTTCAACAAGCTTTTGACATGAGTAATGAGTTGAAATTGGCATCAGTTTTCTCATATAAATCCAAGGATTTCCTAAGGGCAGGTTTGCAAGTTGTATGAGTTGAATCATTTTGTTACAATTCATTCGAAGTTGATTGTTACCATAAAATGAAAGTAACATCGGCCACATTACTCTTCTGGGGCCTGTTTCACTAAGCTCTGGGATCAATCCTAAAATCAATTCAATTGATCCCAGAGGCAGTTTTGGGATTGATAATTCCCCCAAAAAGTTAGGAACTGTTGCACTAAGCAATTTGGGAACGATACAGAGCTGGGAATTGAACCCAAAGTTGGGATCGATTCAGATCTGACCCAAGTTGGGAAAGATCCATTACACTCGATGAGTTGCGCGCTTATGATTGTTATGTCATAATAGCGATGACCTCAATCAGAAGCGTCATAATGGCAATGAAGTGATACAATTTATCATGTGCTCGTATGTTACATAGAGCGAAAAGAGAGAAGAGCAAATAAAAGTACGAATGAAGGGAAGGAAGAAAGAATGGAGAGAGAGAAAATAAAGAGGAAGAGGGTGAGGAAAATGCCATATGCAGTATACTAGTAAGACGCCAAGGTTAAGTACATTATATCGCCCAAAATGATATAAAGACCATTCACACGGTGAAATTATCAATTTAATTATGTTGAACCTCATACTAGTACAGAATTTTCTGCTAGTTTCACCTATATGCCACGTTGGGCATTTAACACACATGATGCAGATATATATATATATATATATATATATATATATATATGTATACAATACATATATATATATATATACATATATATTATATATATATGTATATACATATATATACGGTGTTGTATAATATGATACATACATACATATTTACATATATAAATGTATCTGTTCCACTCACACTGAGGACTGTAATTGCTGTCATTAATGTTTGGAACAATATTGTATTCTTTATCTGGTATATATGTTTATTTTTTGTTCGTCATTTTCATCTTTGTTGACATGTTTGAACACACATGTATGTGTATATCTATCTTTTCATCTTTAAAGCGCCATGAGCACTGAAAGGTGGACCAAGGTCCTGTGCGCTATATATCGTTATGGTTACATGTATACATGTTTATAGTGTATTTACATAGATACCCAAAATTCACTGTGCGCCAACGAAACCATCAACTATAGCACTCGATAAAACAACATCAATCAACTACAGCACTCCAGACACTTTTGAATAAGTCAACTGTTACAAAAAATATTCACATTTGATGCCATTTAATTGTGCAATGTCAAAATGCTACCGGAAAAAAAAAAATGCAATAAATGCACACTCTTCATTATCTGAAAGCCTGTTCTTGGGTTTCAACACCACTACATCACGTTCACAC
Organism: Diadema setosum; assembly: GCF_964275005.1. Taxonomy (NCBI): domain Eukaryota; kingdom Metazoa; phylum Echinodermata; class Echinoidea; order Diadematoida; family Diadematidae; genus Diadema; species Diadema setosum. Next base: position 2,802,086 of record NC_092690.1, read on the forward strand.
ATCACATCTGGGTGTGTTAAAATCACATAGAGGGAACAATGGTAATTGAAGTCATGAATGAATTAGATATGAAAATCAACACCAATGAAACTCTTAATACTAGTATGCATCTTTCTTCTACATGCAGTAGCTCTTCTCTTCTCTTACAACTGAAAAAAAATATTCAAATTCAAATCAAATTCATGGTAGAAACGTGTACATTACAACATGAGACAGCTCCATTCAGACATTCCCTCTTTTAAGCCTCCAACACAAGACACAAGTGTTTTTTTTTTATTGTTAAAGGTCAAGAGTGAAGTAGCGTATATGCATAACAAAGAGAATGGAAAGGAGAGAAAGGTAGCATATTATGCACACCAGAGAGAATGAAAATGAAAGAATCATAGCAGAGCAAGAAGAGAGCAATGAGAAAAATAGGTTCAAGAGAAATTGAGCAAGAAAGAGGAAATATGATATATATACCATGTACTTTGATTTTAGAGGGGGATGGAAGAGACTACAGATTTATAACGACTTTGACACACAATTACATAGACAAAGAAAAAATGAAAAAATCAAGGACTATGACTAAAATGGCTTACTCATTGCCTTAGATGGTCTCTATGAATCTATAATAGTCAGATAAAACAAATACATAATAAACAAAGTGGCTATTTAGTAAAGCATCTGGGCCACCTGAAATTGCATTTGGCCACCCAAAATCATGGTTAAGTGGCCCGGCTGGCCACCTAAAAAAAAAAAGTTAAGGGCAAGTCCTGGTATGCGTACATCGTATTGCGTATGGCCTACTGCCTAACGTCGTCTGCTGCGCGGGAGAGACCTTATGCGTGCGTGAGCTGCTGGAGTGTAGCAGCACGGTCGATAGCATGCAGCTCTATGGGGCATTCACATCACGTATAAACACCCAACATGCCCTTTCCAATGTGGCCTTGGTGCCCCTCTGACTGACCTAAGTGCCCTTTAATGGCTGCCCTCTTGGAAAAAGTGCCCTTTTCTAAATGGCCTTGCCCCTCCAAAGTCCTATTTCAAGGCCTGTAGTATGCATATTAGTAATATGACACAAATTGATTACAAAAACACACACATATTATATATATATATATATATATATATATATATATATATATGAAGAGTTTGTTTGCAAAAACCGATAGGTCCATATTTGTCAAATGGAGATATTTGCGATTAAAGGTCAAGAAAAACAAAGAGAATAATAAGAAAAATTTTGCTTCTTTTGACCATAACTTCAAAAATATACCTTTATATGTAGTGATCAATATATCATTTAAAAGGTATTATTTTGTGCTTTATGACAGAGACCGTATTTCAAAATCTTCAAAAATTGACTTATCGGTTTTTGCAAACAAACTCTTTATATATATGTATATATATATATATATATATATATATATCTATTAAGCTCACAAACGTTCACAATGAGATAAAATTCAATGTCGTGTCAAAAGCTAAAGAGTGAGGTTTCAAAGTAAAAGTATTCACCAGCCAAAGGTATAAGTTTCCAGGAATCTGCTTACAGCATACTCTTGTACTTGCTATTACAATATTACGGAATGAGGGAAATCCTGGTGGGGCAACAACATGTCACACATTCTGACACCGAACAAATCACCACCACAAATCAAACTTAAAGTAATGAAAACTTTATTCTTCCCTCACTTCCTCAGACGGCATGGTCCCAGCTTCGAGCAATCTTGACTTCCACTGTGGGCAGAACAGGCCACACCCACTTTGTACAAATGCATATTCATGACACTATTAACACATTTACAGTAAAATATTCATACAATAATGCCTAAACTTTCCTGCTAAATGACTTTTGAAAGAATACCATTGTTGTTACACAGGGAGATCAAAATCAAAAGTAACTTTTAATTCCCCTGATTCAATTAATTAAGTTAATTCCTCTGAATCAACTGTTGTCGTATTTGTGTGGACTTGTTATGTGGAGGTTGGAGATGATGAATAAATTGTTACATTACTGTTGGCTCGGCTTATTCATCAATTGCAGGATAGAATGATGCCGCGGTTGCAGATCCCCCTAGTTTATACACAGATCCCTCTTAAAAGAAAATGGTGACTCTGCCATGGAATGTGGCTAGAAGCTAAGATCTAGAACAAAGATCACCATGATGATGAGGAAACAGCATAGTGCCATTTATGTGTAGAAACATTCAAAGGCGCCCTGCTCCCAGAATGTATTACACGTCATTCACAAAGTTGCTGGAAAAGATAAGGCTTCAGTTGAACAGATTTGAAAGCTCAACTTGAAGACAAGATCATCTGTAGCTACAATGCTTGGACAAGACAGTCCCCAAGCTGTTCTCCACGGCTGCATATAAGAAGGAATAGGGTTTCATATCCTCCAATAGAAAGGACGAAGGCTGTGACTGTAGATGTTCCTTGTTGATGACACATGACCAATAAAACTCAGCAATAGTCCCTTCCTGAGGTAAAACAGAGCAAATAAAATAAAAAGAGAAACATTGAAGACGTCTTGAACCACAAAATGGTTTTGTTACTGTTTTTTTTTTCGTATCACATTAATTCTGTAGTGACTCATACCATAACTGGATGGACTCTCAAAGATGGTCACAAAAGCAAAAGATTATTTTGCGAATAAGAAAAAAGACATGTCTTGTGGGGGTAGCATAGGTCTGTATTTCACGGAAGCCACAGACTATCATATTACATCTCTAGCCCAAGTAATGCTATTTTTCATTTTGATATCTAGCTTAAAGGACAAGTCCACCTTCATATACATAAGGATTGCGTGAATGCAACAATATTAGTAACATACATCAGTGAAAGTTTGGGGAAAATCGGACAATCCGTTCAAAAGTTATGAAGTTTTAAAGTATCTGTGCAGTCACTGCTGGATGAGAAGACTACTACAGTGTATGTCACATGCGTACAACGATATAAAGAAAATAAAAAGAGAATTTCACAAAACTTCACTTTTTTAATACAGTGCACATTTCTTTGACTTGTTACTGACATATGTTAGTGGTAATAATTATTCCCCCTGCCTTCTGAAAGAGAGAAGTCAAGTGTTCTTTTGCTACTCGAGGAAAATGAAAATATGTTCAATTTTCTTCATTCTTTCTTTATATCATTCTACACATGTGACATCACAAGCTATAGTAGTCTTCTCATCCAGCCTTGAGTGAGAAGAAACGTCAAAAATTCATAACTTTTGAACGGGTTGTCCAATTTTCCTAAAACTCTCACTGATGTGTTCTACTAATATTGCTGCATACACTCAACCAACACGTCCATGAAGGTGAACTTGTCCTTTAATTCAAGACAAAGTCATGTTGCAAATAGATGTCACTCTGCCAATTAATGTAGTCAAATCTCTCAGGACTTAATAAACAAATGATGGGCAATGGTAATAAGTTTAAAGTTAGATATTACACTACTTGCATTTTTGGTCTCCATACCAACACTTGCATTGGCCATTATTTGACTTAAAATCAACTTTGGTTTTAAAAGAGCTTTCTGTACATTCCGGGTTTTGGATTCATGACATATCTCATGCCGTTTTATAGATCTTGATTTGCCAATGCTGGATCACATAAAACCAACTTTAAGTATCTCAGGATCCTTTAAAGAGAAGAAGAATGAGAAGAATTTATATTTCTCTGAGGGAGGCAGATTTAAGACGCGTGAAAAAATATGAATTCAAGGAAATGACTGGAGTCAATACGGGGGATAAAAAAAATTATTTGAGGAAATGCAGTTTAGGAGAAGAAAAAAAAATAAAGTAGCCTACATGAAAAGAAACAGGTAAATTCTATTGTAAGCATGTTTGTCTTTTCATTCTCTGAGATGAATGTGGGTGCTGTGGTGTTAGTGAATTCGTCATAGTTCTCAGCCACAGAGCTTTGTCGAAACAGCTTGGCAATATTGGCTGAAAATCACGAGCTAACTAAAGTTGTTGTTTCAACTGCAATATATCTTTGCAAACACACAGCGGAGGCACTCGTGAGGTCGGCACCATGCATTAATATACGTTACCGTAAATGGCAACTGGTGTCCATGCCAACAGATGGCAGTTTGTGTAAAAAGGTTATTTAATATTTATGAGACGCGATGGCAGACTGGAGTTTACGAGGGAGATGATCCGGACTGAACGTGAAAAGCCCTCCCAGTTCGTTTGTTCATCACAAAATAGCTAGGGCTCTTTTCATTAAGAGATATCAACCACAATGGCAATTGTAATTATCATACCCTTGGTGCGGCAAAAATCAGCAGCTGCCTGGTAGGCTATGATTCATCAGCAATGCAGAGAATGGATTGCCAGGCAACAGACAAACACAAACACAATGTTCTCATATTATTACTGCTAACCGTAGAATGATTGGTTTCCCTTGTTAGTCCGGGTGCCAAAGCCACTTTTTGGGCCTAACCTTGTTTTACCGTCCACCCAATGTTTTTGATGATTTTACCATATTTCGACGGTGCTGAATCCGAATCTGGATGATGCAACTCTTGCATCCTTGAAGATATTTTGAGATATTCAAGATGGCCACCAAAATGGCCGCCGAAACCGGAAATTCCCATGTATTTCCTTTTAAATGGTGAGAAATTGAAAACAATTGATGGTTTACCCTGTTTGGAGGGTGCTGAATCCGAATCAGGATAATGCAACTCCTGCATCCTTGAGGATTTTGAGATATTCAAGATCGCCGCCAAAATGGCCCCAAAACCGGAAATTCTCACGCATTTCATTCTCAATGGTTCAAAATTGAGAACAATTGATGGTTCTATCCTATTCCGATTTCAAAATGGCCGCCAAAACCGGAAATTTCCAGATATTTCAATTTTAATGTTTCGCAATTGAGAACAATTTCATTGATGATTTTATTATATTTCGATCACTGTGTTGAATGCGAATCTGGACGAAACCACCCTTGCATCATTGAGAGTTTGGAGATATTCAAGATAGCCGCCAAAATGCTGGCCAGAATGGTGAGAAATTGATAACAATTGATGGTTTTACCCAATTTCAGGTTTTCGTCAATGGCAAAATCTAAACCCATCCATACTCTGCTGATAAACGAAAGCATATTGTACATCCCAGTTTGAACTTGATGTACAGTGAAACCAGCTTTACCGGATATCTTGGAGTTTGTAAGCTGTGCCAGGAATGAATCCTGCAAGACTACAGATGCGGTTAAATATTTGAAAGACTACACTGTTTCATCTACATATCCTGGATATGTTTTGAACACTAAAAATCAGTGGACAAGACAATAACTACCATACTCATCTTGATCATATTGTGATAGTGATATAGAGAAGTTTACTGAGATTCCCAACATTACCTCTTTTAATCCAGGAACAGTTTTAATCGTTTCATCCATGAACACTCATATTGGTTAATTAGTATATATTGGTGGTCTTGATGACATTGTTGAAGACAAGAGTTGGACATTTTTATAGTTCTGCTTCAAACTTTTCTTCAATATAATGTAATATATATATATATATATATATATATATATATTTATATATATATATATATCATATATATATGTGGGGCAGCAAACCTCGTATCTACAAAATGTCACATGTTCAGGAGAGAAAAAACAAAAACAAAAAGCAAACAAACATGGCAGCCAAAGCACTATAACAAATGAGAGAACACTTCCCTTGACATGCCATGGTAGCTTCATTTTTGGGGTAAGACAGCTAAGGTTTGGACAGGACATCATTAACTGATTATCTGTTTATTCAAAAAAGCCATTTTCACTAAAATTTCAGATACAGGGTCTTGTCGCCCAAGCGACGATATCATATATACACACGAGGGGATGGAAAAATCACAGGTAACGCGCAGTAAAAAAACTACACTAATAATAAAAACAAACAACAACATGTAAGGTAATAGTTGATAGTCCAGTACTTACGAATATCATAATCACGCAGAGTGCTTTTGAAATTACCCTTATATTGATATCTACTACAGTGGTCATGGATGCAACCATTTCTAGTGACGTAATCAGAATATGCCACAAGTTTCATAAGAGTACGCGGCGAGACTTATAAGAATACAAGACAAATTTCAACACCAAATACCAGCAGGCCATGATCTAATATTACTCTTATAGCCAAAAAGGATTAACTTCACATCAGTCTGCTGAGCCCTTATTGGCTACCACAGGCATTACTTTTTAACAATTATGCATAAAGGAATGTTCAATCTTATCTCTGTGTTTGTACGTTTCAATATGATGTCAATATAATTTTTCTTTCCATTACGTGTTAAAGTTCCGTTTGAGACATATCGGAATATCTCAGTATATTACAATACAATTATAACAGTCATTTTGGATGCCATTAATTGTTGGCTGATTTGACAAATTAATTTGCTCAACCGAGTTGAATTCAAGAATACGGACTACTGCTTTTAATCACTCGCTTCACGTTATAGCACAATATTTCACAATTCATAAGATAATATGAAGGAATTTCCATTTATACAGGACATTTGTAAATATCTGAAAACCTTCAGCACCCTCGAAATTGGGTGAGACCATACATTTATTTTCAAACTTTCACCATTTAGAAGAAATATTAACATTGGAATTTCAATTTCTGCCAATTATTTTGGCGGTCATCTTGGACATCTCAAAAACCCTAAGGAACGCAAAAATGGCATCAACAAAATGTCGAGGGTGCTGAATAGGGTCTCAACAATTTCAATATTATCGACAGTTATTTCGGCGGTCATCTTGGAATTCTCAAAAAAAAAAAAACAACAACAACACAAGAGTTGCATCAACCAGGTTCGGATTCAGCACCCTTAAAATAGGGTAAAACCACCAATTGTTTTGAATTTTACACCATTTAGAACGAATTAGGGGGCCTCCATGGGAATTTCCGTGTTTGACGGCCATTTGGGGGCCGTTTTGACGGCCATCTTTATCATCTCAAAACCATTAAGGATGCATGAGCTGTATCCTGCAGCTTCAAATTCAGCAAACTCAAAACAGGGTAAAACCATCAATTTGTTTTCAATTTTACACCATTTAGAAGGAAAAGGGGGGTCTACATGTGAGTTTCCATTTTTAGCGGTCATTTTGGTGGCCATCTTTATTATCTCAAAACCCTTAAGGCTACAAAAGTTTTATCAAGATTTTGATTCAACACCCTCGAACTAGGGTAAAACCATCAATAGTTTTTCAATTTCTCTCCATTTAGAAGGAAATACAGGGGAATTTCCGGTTTTGGCGGGCATTTTGGCGGCCATCTTGAATATCTCAGAACTCTTAACGATGCAAGAGTTGCATCATCCTGATTCGGATTCAGCACCGTCGAAATAGCTTCGAACTATCAATTGTTTTCAATTACACACCACTAAGAAGGAAGTACATAGGAATTTCAGGTTTGGGCGGCCATCTTGAATATCTCAAAATCCTCAATGATGCAAGAGTCGCATCAGCAAGATTCGGATTCAGCATCCTCGAAATAGCTTAGAACCACAAATTGTTTTGACTTCTCACCATTTAGAAGGAAATACATAGGAATTTCCGGGTAATTTGGCTGCCATTTTGGCGGCCATCTTAAATTGGTTAGAGCCAGTTAGAGCCATTGTTGTTTTTGTACATAATTTTGGATCTACTTTTCTTTAAGAATGCGTATCAGTCAATTCTTACTTTGCAACCTCTTAACAATTATGCCAACCAGAATTCACTGTCCATGCATGCATCCCAGATCTTCTCGCTCGGCTCTATGCTAAACGGCATGTCTGCAAACTCTTGTAGCCAAATGTTCGTATCGTTGTCGTTGTTCTACATGTTCTCTGATTGCAATTTTCCGCACACCCATAACATGGCTTCAAAAAAAAAAAAAAAAACTCACTCTGAATGTTATTCTTGAAAAAAAGCTTTATGTCCTCGTTTGTGCTTGATATTATGTTCAGACAAATCTATCCACCTGCTTTTTCTACTACAATCTTATGCCACAAAAGAGCTTGTGCATTTCTCCTTACTAGATCACTCATGACGCTTCCTTCTCACCTATGTGTCACACGGAATTTTCCTTTATTTTCCGTCTGTCCCTCGACACTTTGTATTTGTCCATCCCTAGAGAAGACGGTTTCATTATTCACTGTGCATTCCAGTTATTACCAACTGCAAGGTCATTACCTCATGAGAACGCAGTGTGGTATGCATATGCTTACCAACTGAATATTGTTTTTGTAACTCGTTTCCAAGAGACATACTGTAATCTAAGTCATAAACATGTATTTCCGGTAAACAACTCATTATTCAACTCCTGTTTGTGCACTTCTGAACATGGATGAGTTCATAAACGTTATTTCTTCTTCTGTCATAGATAGTGATGTACACGATTATCAGCCAGCTGCACTGAATACCCTCTTACATTCTTATGATAGCGAAGAAGGTGAAGACTCCGATTTTGTTACTTTTTTAAACACAGAAACCCAAGATCTGAAGCTTGATTTTGACGCTAGTGATGCGTCTGCTCGAAATGAAGGCCAACTTTCTCACTATCACTTGGAAAAAGAAATGATTACACTTTCTCATTCACACTCTAATGAGCTTTTTGTTTCACATTTCAATATAAGAAGCCTGAATAAAAATTTTGATCAATTACTCGTATTTCTCAACGAATTACAATTTAAACACAGCATAATCGGTCTCAGTGAAACTTGGCTCAAGGAAACGTCACCTTCTTCTCTATTTACCTTAGACGGTTTCAAATTAGTTGCCAACAACAGGATTACCAAAAGAGGTGGTGGTGTTGGTTTCTACGTCATGCAAAATTTAAACCATAAACTGTTAAATGAATATTGTATCATGTCTGAATGCCTTGAGAGTATTTTTATTGAAGTCATGACCCCTAGTAAGGGGAATATCATCTTTGGGGAAATTTATAGACCTCCTCATTCCAACCTTAATGAAATCACTGAGCTATTTCACAATCTTCTCTGTAATGATTACTTTGATAATAAGACATGCTTCATTATGGATGATTTTAATATTAATCTTTTAAATTGTAATGACACTTTATGCAGTCAAGACTTTCTTAATTTCATGTTGTCAAAATCATCCATTCCTCTTATCAGGAAACCTACTCGGATATCTGATGCTACTTCTACTCTCATTGATAATATATTCGTTAATAACGTTTTTACTGATGTTACTTCTGGTATTGCAGTATCTGATATCACCAATCATTTCCGGATATATGCGCTTGTACCACAGTTTTCTATTAGGAAAATGCCAACCCTTAATTCAGGTTTTCGTGATATGTCAGAATGTAATCTTGATAGATTTAGAGAGGGATTGAGGTCAGTTGATTGGTCATCTGTTTATAACCAAAGAAATGTAAATTCGTCCTTTGATGTTTTTATGAACATCCTTATAAATACTTGTAATGTTTATATACCCTTATTAAGACGATTCAGATCGAATTATAAGAGAGTACCAAAACAACCATGGATTTCAAAGTCCCTACTTAGGTCTATCAATAGGAAGAATAAATTGTTTTGCAGATACCGAAAATCTCCAAATGATGTAACTAAATCCCGTTATATTCGTTACCGCAATGTACTTACTTCTTTGTTGCGCTTAGCCAAGCAACTGTATTTTGCAAATCAGTTTGAAAAATGCAAGTGTGACATTAAGAGTACGTGGAGGGTGATTAACACAGCTTTGAAATCCAGCACTGTTACAAATCCCCTACTCATATTTTGAATGACGGTCATCAAATTGATGATCCACAGGAAATGGCCGATGTATTTAATGATTACTTTGTTAACTTAGGACCTGATCTTGCTAGCAAAATACCAAATGCCCAGATAAATTTTCATTCTTTTTTAAAAGACAGGAATGTACAAACCATGTTTTTCATTCCTATTGTTGAAGAAGAAATCAAAGAAATTGTTGACAACCTAAATATTAAGAAAAGTTTAGGTAATTATGGTATTTCGGCTTTTCTTCTGAAGAATATAATAAATGAAATAATTTCTCCACTCACGTATTTTTTCAATCAATCTTTATCTAGTGGCAAAGTCCCAGATAATATGAAAATCGCTCGAGTTGTTCACATATACAAAAAGGGTCCAAAAGAATTTGTGAGTAATTACCGCCCAATATCTCTCTTAACCTCAGTCTCAAAAATTCTCGAAAGGCTTGTTTATAAACGGACTCTTAGATTTCTTGTTAATTGCAATATTCTTTCCCATTTTCAAGTTGGATTCAGAAAACAGCATAGCACAACTCACGCATTATTAGCCTTCATTGATAAAATAGCTTATGCATTAGATGATGCTTCCCACACCATAGGTGTTTTTCTCGATTTTTCGAAGGCTTTTGATACCATTGACCATCATATTTTGCATTATAAGTATAAGCCATTACGGTATCCGTGGGAGGGCTTTAGAGTGGTTTAAAGACTTTCTCACAAACAGAAAACAATTTGTTTATATAAATGGTCATGAGTCAGGTATGACGTCAACTTCTTGCGGATTGTGTCCCCCGGGTTCTCTTCTTGGCCCACTTTTATTCATCCTGTACATCAACGATCTCCAAAATTCGTCACAGATTCTTTCTTTTATTTGTTTCACTGATGATACAAATCTATTTCTGTCTCACCGCAATCCCAATACCCTTGTAAGTATAATGAATAATAAATTAAAATCTGTTCAGTAATGGATTTACGCTAACAAATTATCATTAAATGTTGATAAAACACATTATATGTTATTTAGCAATTCCTTGCAAGTAATTCCTGATGATGTTAAGATTAATGATATTAACCTAACCCGAGTAGATAGTACCAAGTTTTTAGGACTTTACATCGATAGCGACCTTTCCTGGAAAACTCACTTTAATTTTTTAAGCAAAAATTTTGTCACGAAATACAGGAATCCTAAACAAACTGAAACATTTTTTGCCCAACCATATTTTGCAGATTGTATATTCAACCATGATTTCCCCATATCTTAACTATAGAATTCTTGCGTGGAGTAACGCATCTAAATACTTACTGGAATCGCTTTTTCTTCTTCAAAAGCGAGCGATCAGAGTTATTAACTATGCTGGGTATTTATCTCACACAAACGTCTTATTTCAGAAAAATAAGATTTTAAAACTGATAGACTTGTTTGGTTATAATTTAGGTATTTTTATGTACAAATTTTCCTCAAAAGATCTTCCTGGTGTTTTTCTACAGATGTTCATAAGAAACAATTCTGTCCACCACAATCCAACTCGCCAGAGTGACGCTTATCACCTTGCACGAACTCGAACAGTTTTCGCTAAAAACATAATTATGTCTACAGGTCCTAAATATTGGAATGATCTCCCAACAGAAGTTAAAAGCTGTTTGTCATTATCATCCTTTAAGCGTAAACTCAGACAGCATGTATTGAATAGCTACAATACACAAGTGCACTAACATTCCTTTTTATTACGCTCATGGCTGCTCTGTTTTCATATACTACTCGGTTGTTGCTATGTGAACAGACTCATGCATATAAATTCTAGTTGCATGCTCTCTCTCAAATTCCTGCCCGTCCGTGTTTTTCCTTCCAGTTCCAGTAAGACCTTGGTCGTGTCGCATAGTTTCCCCTCCTTTCTTTCTTTCCTTTCTTTTATGCGTCATTGCAGCTGGCTGGTATATCACATACATGAATTGCAATTGATTCATGTTCTCCAGTTTTCAAATCTTTCCCCGTGTCTATGGAAGCCGGAATGTTTAAACCCTAAAATTATATAGTACTTAAGTAGTCACGTCATTATCACTCCCATGTCAAAATAGCTATTAGAGCAACTGCTATAGTGTGCAGCATGTAGTTACTTGTTCTCATTTTATCATACACATAAATACATGTGAGAAAAATCTTCTGTGCCCCGAGTAACAGTCATTCTTTTATCCTTATTTTTGGTCCTAATTGTACCCGTGCTCCTCATCCTGTTCCCCTCACTAGGCTTTTGTTGGGACCTACACTCAACAAGCTTTGCTTTTACTAGGTTCCATCGTATCTCTCTTCGCATCCTTTACTTTGATTGAAAATGACACATCGACCGTTATGTATTACTTTTGTATTCCTATTTCTTCATGTATATATCCAAGCTGGACATTCTGCATTATATTTTGTTATATACCATGTATTTTCCATCGAGAAATACGAAAATAAATTGAAATTGAAATATATCAACATCCTCAAGGATGCAAGAGTCGCATCAGCCAGATTCTGATTCAGCACCCTCGAAATAGCTTAGAACCATCAATTGTTTTCAAGTTCTCACCATTTAGAAGGAAATACATGGGAATTTTCGGTTTTGGCGGCCATTTTAGCGGCCATCTTGAATATCTCAGAACCCTTAACGATGCAAGAGTTGCATCATCCTGATTCGATTTCAGCACCTTCGAAATAGCTTCGATCTATCAACTGTTTTCAATTACACACCACTAAGAAGGACATACATAGGAATTTTCGGTTAAGGCAGCCATTTTGGCGGCCAATTTGGTGGCCATCTTGAATATCTCAAAATCCTCAAGGATGCAAGAGTTGCATCATCCAGATTCGGATTCAGCACTATCGAAATAGGGTAGAACCATTAATTGTTTTCAATTTCTCACCATTTAAAAGGAAATACATGGAAATTTCCGGTTTGAGTGGCCATTTTGGCAGCCATCTAGAATATCTCAAAACCCTCAAGGATGCAAGAGTTGCATCATGCAAATTCGGATTCAGCACCTCCGAAATAGGGTAAAACCATCAAAAACCATTGGGTGGACGGTAAAACAAGGTTCAGCCTTTGGCACCCAGACTATGTTGATGTTCTGTAGCAGCAGATTATATAGGGATTGTTCTGGAACTTAGATGTTTTAAATGTTGTCTTTGTAAGAGTTTTTTTTTTCTGTTTATTTGTTTGTTTGTTTGTGTGACTGGTTGGTTGTTTGTATGCGCTTTTTTATTATTCCCTGTCAATCATATGGTTTGATATATAGATATCCGTGTTCCGCATTTTCCTTTCATCGATTCTATCAATCCTGGGACCTGGTATGGCACCATCGTATTTCTCACACACGGCAGCCGGCCTTTACACAGGTCCAATACATCATATTTCTCACACACTGAGCATAGTCCGATACTGGTGCAAAGAGACATTTGCATTAATTCACTGAGACTGTTGTACAATTAAATGACTTATTAGCTAATTTGTACGTGCCAATTTTCATATTGAGCAGTTATATTTTTTGGGATATTTCAGGAGAAATATGACACAGTAAATTGAAATTTAAATTGAGCAGGCATAATGCCCTTCTGTAAACATACTCACGGATTTAATCATACGAAAAAGGGACACAATAATTGAACCTTAATGTAATGAGAGGGGCGACGGTACTGAGAATAAACTGCTGGTAATACATAAGGTATCAAGAAGTGCCAGGCAAAATTAATTTCAGCTACTATCGTAGCACTCAGGACACAGATTTTTTTTTTTTTTTTGGTGTGTGTAATAAAATGATTTTGATCATAATGATGATGATGATAATAATAATAATAATAATAATAATAATAATAATAATAATAATAATGATAATAATTAATATTGCATAAGAGATAACATATAATATGTTTGGACAATAAAAGACTTGTAACTTGAAAAACTTTAAAGAATGGCGAAAATCTTTGCCATCAATGAATAGGCAACCATCGCAAACATTTCCGACTAATGTAAACCAATGTTGATTGTATGGAAGTGCTTTACTACTTGATGATTCATCTTGTGAAGTATAATTTATGCACTCTAGGTAATATTCCATCACGAAGTGTCTGCGTGACTCCACTCATCGCCCGAAATCATCCGTGATGGAAACTGCCATTTGGAGGTAGCGTGATAACGATACTATATTTTTCCTCTTTTTGTTGCTTTTGTTGGGGGGAGGGGGTGAACCAAAATTAGCAGCTCCCTGGATGGCCTTGGCGCATCAGACCTTTAGAGATCAGACGGATGTACAATAATCACTCACAAGCGTCAGGTTGGTAGGCCCTATAATGCTGAAGTGCAGTTGGAAGGGTTCATCTTGTTATCTATAGTCTGTAAAGATGATGAGAAGGGATACTTAAGGAGGGGGTTCTTGAATGTTGATGTTTGAATCATAACAATCTGCCTCCCTGTCCATATACTAATAGATTGATATAAACATCGAGTTCTATGGATATGATATCTGGACCCTATTTTATGAAGACTTAAAATGGAGTTGATTTCAACTGAAAGTCTTTGGCAGCCTGTGTAGTGTAGGATTTAAATTCGATTTTATCTTTCAATAAAATCGGGCACAGAATTTGATTTAGAGGATTTTGTTTAGTTTTCGTTACTCGTTATTCATGAAATGTGTTTATAAATTATGTATCATTATTTCTTTGTTATCATTCATAAATGAGTAATGAATAAGTATGAAAATTAAAAAAAAAAATGAAAATGAAATTAAGATGAAATAGACGTAGCCGTGTCTCTCGGCAAGGAGTTGTGACAGTATAGGTCACCATGTATTTCTCACAAGAAGATTTTTATGCCGTCATGTAAACAAAATGATGAGAATAATTTGAAGAAAACAAGAATTAAGACATTTCTCTACGTAGCTCGATCGAGGCATTGACAGGCATTTTTTCATTTGATTCAATGGGTCCAGGAAAGGCACTAGTTATCTTTTAGAGATGAAACAAAACCCAGCTTTAGTGAATCAAAATAGTTCTAAAATGTGACTAAGGGAGAGACATAACCAATGCAGAAACGTTAATCAGTATGATCAATAGTCAATGTTGTTAAATATGCAAAATGTGAACAAGAGTTATGATTTCTTTTTTTTTTTTCCAGACTAAACCGTCAGCAGTTATGATTTGTTTGAGTTTATTGATTTATTATATAACTAAAAGCAGAGTTATCTCTGAATATCTTAGGCTTGATTGCAAAATTCTTATAGGGTAGGATTTTGTTTGTTTTTGTGATACAACTAACCTATACATATTCCGAAATATGCATCAAATGTGATAAATAGAACACTTTTGGAAATCTTTTGTCACTGCTCCCAATGGTAACTTATACATTAAAATTCATTATAAAAGGGAATTGTGTTACCCCCCCCCCCAACACTGGAGTTCGATTTACATTTAATTCTTGTCTTGTTCGCGTTTGATCACAAAATTTTTAAGACGGTTTCAACAAGCTTTTGACATGAGTAATGAGTTGAAATTGGCATCAGTTTTCTCATATAAATCCAAGGATTTCCTAAGGGCAGGTTTGCAAGTTGTATGAGTTGAATCATTTTGTTACAATTCATTCGAAGTTGATTGTTACCATAAAATGAAAGTAACATCGGCCACATTACTCTTCTGGGGCCTGTTTCACTAAGCTCTGGGATCAATCCTAAAATCAATTCAATTGATCCCAGAGGCAGTTTTGGGATTGATAATTCCCCAAAAAAGTTAGGAACTGTTGCACTAAGCAATTTGGGAACGATACAGAGCTGGGAATTGAACCCAAAGTTGGGATCGATTCAGATCTGACCCAAGTTGGGAAAGATCCATTACACTCGATGAGTTGCGCGCTTATGATTGTTATGTCATAATAGCGATGACCTCAATCAGAAGCGTCATAATGGCAATGAAGTGATACAATTTATCATGTGCTCGTATGTTACATAGAGCGAAAAGAGAGAAGAGCAAATAAAAGTACGAATGAAGGGAAGGAAGAAAGAATGGAGAGAGAGAAAATAAAGAGGAAGAGGGTGAGGAAAATGCCATATGCAGTATACTAGTAAGACGCCAAGGTTAAGTACATTATATCGCCCAAAATGATATAAAGACCATTCACACGGTGAAATTATCAATTTAATTATGTTGAACCTCATACTAGTACAGAATTTTCTGCTAGTTTCACCTATACGCCACGTTGGGCATTTAACACACATGATGCAGATATATATATATATATATATATATATATATATATATATATATGTATACAATACATATATATATATATATACATATATATTATATATATATATATATATATATATATATATATATATATACATATATATACGGTGTTGTATAATATGATACATACATACATATTTACATATATAAATGTATCTGTTCCACTCACACTGAGGACTGTAATTGCTGTCATTAATGTTTGGAACAATATTGTATTCTTTATCTGGTATATATGTTTATTTTTTGTTCGTCATTTTCATCTTTGTTGACATGTTTGAACACACATGTATGTGTATATCTATCTTTTCATCTTTAAAGCGCCATGAGCACTGAAAGGTGGACCAAGGTCCTGTGCGCTATATATCATGGTTACATGTATACATGTTTATAGTGTATTTACATAGATACCCAAAATTCACTGTGCGCCAACGAAACCATCAACTATAGCACTCGATAAAACAACATCAATCAAATACAGCACTCCAGACACTTTTGAATAAGTCAACTGTTACAAAAAATATTCACATTTGATGCCATTTAATTGTGCAATGTCAAAATGCTACCGGAAAAAAAAAAATGCAATAAATGCACACTCTTCATTATCTGAAAGCCTGTTCTTGGGTTTCAACACCACTACATCACGTTCACACATCACATCTGGGTGTGTTAAAATCACATAGAGGGAACAATGGTAATTGAAGTCATGAATGAATTAGATGTGAAAATCAACACCAATGAAACTCTTAATACTAGTATGCATCTTTCTTCTACATGCAGTAGCTCTTCTCTTCTCTTACAACTGAAAAAAATATTCAAATTCAAATCAAATTCATGGTAGAAACGTGTACATTACAACATGAGACAGCTCCATTCAGACATTCCCTCTTTTAAGCCTCCAACACAAGACACAAGTGTTTTTTTTTTATTGTTAAAGGTCAAGATTGAAGTAGCGTATATGCATAACAAAGAGAATGGAAAGGAGAGAAAGGTAGCATATTATGCACACCAGAGAGAATGAAAATGAAAGAATCATAGCAGAGCAAGAAGAGAGCAATGAGAAAAATAGGTTCAAGAGAAATTGAGCAAGAAAGAGGAAATATGATATATATACCATGTACTTTGATTTTAGAGGGGGATGGAAGAGACTACAGATTTATAACGACTTTGACACACAATTACATAGACAAAGAAAAAATGAAAAAATCAAGGACTATGACTAAAATGGCTTACTCATTGCCTTAGATGGTCTCTATGAATCTATGATAGTCAGATAAAACAAATACATAATAAACAAAGTGGCTATTTAGTAAAGCATCTGGGCCACCTGAAATTGCATTTGGCCACCCAAAATCATGGTTAAGTGGCCCGGCTGGCCACCTAAAAAAAAAAGTTAAGGGCAAGCCCTGGTATGCGTACATCGTATTGCGTATGGCCTACTGCCTAACGTCGTCTGCTGCGCGGGAGAGACCTTATGCGTGCGTGAGCTGCTGGAGTGTAGCAGCACGGTCGATAGCATGCAGCTCTATGGGGCATTCACATCACGTATAAACACCCAACATGTCCTTTCCAATGTGGCCTTGGTGCCCCTCTGACTGACCTAAGTGCCCTTTAATGGCTGCCCTCTTGGAAAAAGTGCCCTTTTCTAAATGGCCTTGCCCCTCCAAAATCCTATTTCAAGGCCTGTAGTATGCATATTAGTAATATGACACAAATTGATTACAAAAACACACACATATTATATATATATATACATATATATATATGAAGAGTTTGTTTGCAAAAACCGATAAGTCCATATTTGTCAAATGGAGATATTTGCGATTAAAGGTCAAGAAAAACAAAGAGAATAATAAGAAAGATTTTGCTTCTTTTGACCATAACTTCAAAAATATACCTTTATATGTAGTGATCAATATATCATTTAAAAGGTATTATTTTGTGCTTTATGACAGAGACCGTATTTCAAAATCTTCAAAAATTGACTTATCGGTTTTTGCAAACAAACTCTTTATATATATGTATATATATATATATATATATATATATATATATATATATTAAGCTCACAAACGTTCACAATGAGATAAAATTCAATGTCGTGTCAAAAGCTAAAGAGTGAGGTTTCAAAGTAAAAGTATTCACCAGCCAAAGGTATAAGTTTCCAGGAATCTGCTTACAGCATACTCTTGTACTTGCTATTACAATATTACGGAATGAGGGAAATCCTGGTGGGGCAACAACATGTCACACATTCTGACACCGAACAAATCACCACCACAAATCAAACTTAAAGTAATGAAAACTTTATTCTTCCCTCACTTCCTCAGACGGCATGGTCCCAGCTTCGAGCAATCTTGACTTCCACTGTGGGCAGAACAGGCCACACCCACTTTGTACAAATGCATATTCATGACACTATTAACACATTTACAGTAAAATATTCATACAATAATGCCTAAACTTTCATGCTAAATGACTTTTGAAAGAATACCATTGTTGTTACACAGGGAGATCAAAATCAAAAGTAACTTTTAATTCCCCTGATTCAATTAATTAAGTTAATTCCTCTGAATCAACTGTTGTCGTATTTGTGTGGACTTGTTATGTGGAGGTTGGAGATGATGAATAAATTGTTACATTACTGTTGGCTCGGCTTATTCATCAATTGCAGGATAGAATGATGCCGCGGTTGCAGATCCCCCTAGTTTATACACAGATCCCTCTTAAAAGAAAATGGTGACTCTGCCATGGAATGTGGCTAGAAGCTAAGATCTAGAACAAAGATCACCATGATGATGAGGAAACAGCATAGTGCCATTTATGTGTAGAAACATTCAAAGGCGCCCTGCTCCCAGAATGTATTACACGTCATTCACAAAGTTGCTGGAAAAGATAAGGCTTCAGTTGAACAGATTTGAAAGCTCAACTTGAAGACAAGATCATCTGTAGCTACAATGCTTGGACAAGACAGTCCCCAAGCTGTTCTCCACGGCTGCATATAAGAAGGAATAGGGTTTCATATCCTCCAATAGAAAGGACGAAGGCTGTGACTGTAGATGTTCCTTGTTGATGACACATGACCAATAAAACTCAGCAATAGTCCCTTCCTGAGGTAAAACAGAGCAAATAAAATAAAAAGAGAAACATTGAAGACGTCTTGAACCACAAAATGGTTTTGTTACTGTTTTTTTTTTCGTATCACATTAATTCTGTAGTGACTCATACCATAACTGAATGGACTCTCAAAGATGGTCACAAAAGCAAAAGATTATTTTGCGAATAAGAAAAAAGACATGTCTTGTGGGGGTAGCATAGGTCTGTATTTCACGGAAGCCACAGACTATCATATTACATCTCTAGCCCAAGTAATGCTATTTTTCATTTTGATATCTAGCTTAAAGGACAAGTCCACCTTCATATACATAAGGATTGCGTGAATGCAACAATATTAGTAACATACATCAGTGAAAGTTTGGGGAAAATCGGACAATCCGTTCAAAAGTTATGAAGTTTTAAAGTATCTGTGCAGTCACTGCTGGATGAGAAGACTACTACAGTGTATGTCACATGCGTACAACGATATAAAGAAAATAAAAAGAGAATTTCACAAAACTTCACTTTTTTAATACAGTGCACATTTCTTTGACTTGTTACTGACATATGTTAGTGGTAATAATTATTCCCCCTGACTTCTGAAAGAGAGAAGTCAAGTGTTCTTTTGCTACTCGAGGAAAATGAAAATATGTTCAATTTTCTTCATTCTTTCTTTATATCATTCTACACATGTGACATCACAAGCTATAGTAGTCTTCTCATCCAGCCTTGAGTGAGAAGAAACGTCAAAAATTCATAACTTTTGAACGGGTTGTCCAATTTTCCTAAAACTCTCACTGATGTGTTCTACTAATATTGCTGCATACACTCAACCAACACGTCCATGAAGGTGAACTTGTCCTTTAATTCAAGACAAAGTCATGTTGCAAATAGATGTCACTCTGCCAATTAATGTAGTCAAATCTCTCAGGACTTAATAAACAAATGATGGGCAATGGTAATAAGTTTAAAGTTAGATATTACACTACTTGCATTTTTGGTCTCCATACCAACACTTGCATTGGCCATTATTTGACTTAAAATCAACTTTGGTTTTAAAAGAGCTTTCTGTACATTCCGGGTTTTGGATTCATGACATATCTCATGCCGTTTTATAGATCTTGATTTGCCAATGCTGGATCACATAAAACCAACTTTAAGTATCTCAGGATCCTTTAAAGAGAAGAAGAATGAGAAGAATTTATATTTCTCTGAGGGAGGCAGATTTAAGACGCGTGAAAAAATATGAATTCAAGGAAATGACTGGAGTCAATACGGGGGATAAAAAAATTATTTGAGGAAATGCAGTTTAGGAGAAGAAAAAAAAAATAAAGTAGCCTACATGAAAAGAAACAGGTAAATTCTATTGTAAGCATGTTTGTCTTTTCATTCTCTGAGATGAATGTGGGTGCTGTGGTGTTAGTGAATTCGTCATAGTTCTCAGCCACAGAGCTTTGTCGAAACAGCTTGGCAATATTGGCTGAAAATCACGAGCTAACTAAAGTTGTTGTTTCAACTGCAATATATCTTTGCAAACACACAGCGGAGGCACTCGTGAGGTCGGCACCATGCATTAATATACGTTACCGTAAATGGCAACTGGTGTCCATGCCAACAGATGGCAGTTTGTGTAAAAAGGTTATTTAATATTTATGAGACGCGATGGCAGACTGGAGTTTACGAGGGAGATGATCCGGACTGAACGTGAAAAGCCCTCCCAGTTCGTTTGTTCATCACAAAATAGCTAGGGCTCTTTTCATTAAGAGATATCAACCACAATGGCAATTGTAATTATCATACCCTTGGTGCGGCAAAAATCAGCAGCTGCCTGGTAGGCTATGATTCATCAGCAATGCAGAGAATGGATTGCCAGGCAACAGACAAACACAAACACAATGTTCTCATATTATTACTGCTAACCGTAGAATGATTGGTTTCCCTTGTTAGTCCGGGTGCCAAAGCCACTTTTTGGGCCTAACCTTGTTTTACCGTCCACCCAATGTTTTTGATGATTTTACCATATTTCGACGGTGCTGAATCCGAATCTGGATGATGCAACTCTTGCATCCTTGAAGATATTTTGAGATATTCAAGATGGCCACCAAAATGGCCGCCGAAACCGGAAATTCCCATGTATTTCCTTTTAAATGGTGAGAAATTGAAAACAATTGATGGTTTACCCTGTTTGGAGGGTGCTGAATCCGAATCAGGATAATGCAACTCCTGCATCCTTGAGGATTTTGAGATATTCAAGATCGCCGCCAAAATGGCCCCAAAACCGGAAATTCTCACGTATTTCATTCTCAATGGTTCAAAATTGAGAACAATTGATAGTTCTATCCTATTCCGATTTCAAAATGGCCGCCAAAACCGGAAATTTCCAGATATTTCAATTTTAATGTTTCGCAATTGAGAACAATTTCATTGATGATTCTATTATATTTCGATCACTGTGTTGAATGCGAATCTGGACGAAACCACCCTTGCATCATTGAGAGTTTGGAGATATTCAAGATAGCCGCCAAAATGCTGGCCAGAATGGTGAGAAATTGATAACAATTGATGGTTTTACCCAATTTCAGGTTTTCGTCAATGGCAAAATCTAAACCCATCCATACTCTGCTGATAAACGAAAGCATATTGTACATCCCAGTTTGAACTTGATGTACAGTGAAACCAGCTTTACCGGATATCTTGGAGTTTGTAAGCTGTGCCAGGAATGAATCCTGCAAGACTACAGATGCGGTTAAATATTTGAAAGACTACACTGTTTCATCTACATATCCTGGATATGATTTGAACACTAAAAATCAGTGGACAAGACAATAACTACCATACTCATATTGATCATATTGTGATAGTGATATAGAGAAGTTTACTGAGATTCCCAACATTACCTCTTTTAATCCAGGAACAGTTTTAATCGTTTCATCCATGAACACTCATATTGGTTAATTAGTATATATTGGTGGTCTTGATGACACTGTTGAAGACAAGAGTTGGACATTTTTATAGTTCTGCTTCAAACTTTTCTTCAATATAATGTAATATATATATATATATATATATATATATATATATATATATATATATATATATATTTATATATATATATATATTATATATATATGTGGGGCAGCAAACCTCGTATCTACAAAATGTCACATGTTCAGGAGAGAAAAAACAAAAACAAAAAGCAAACAAACATGGCAGCCAAAGCACTATAACAAATGAGAGAACACTTCCCTTGACATGCCATGGTAGCTTCATTTTTGGGGTAAGACAGCTAAGGTTTGGACAGGACATCATTAACTGATTATCTGTTTATTCAAAAAAGCCATTTTCACTAAAATTTCAGATACAGGGTCTTGTCGCCCAAGCGACGATATCATATATACACACGAGGGGATGGAAAAATCACAGGTAACGCGCAGTAAAAAAACTACACTAATAATAAAAACAAACAACAACATGTAAGGTAATAGTTGATAGTCCAGTACTTACGAATATCATAATCACGCAGAGTGCTTTTGAAATTACCCTTATATTGATATCTACTACAGTGGTCATGGATGCAACCATTTCTAGTGACGTAATCAGAATATGCCACAAGTTTCATAAGAGTACGCGGCGAGACTCATAAGAATACAAGACAAATTTCAACACCAAATACCAGCAGGCCATGATCTAATATTACTCTTATAGCCAAAAAGGATTAACTTCACATCAGTCTGCTGAGCCCTTATTGGCTACCACAGGCATTACTTTTTAACAATTATGCATAAAGGAATGTTCAATCTTATCTCTGTGTTTGTACGTTTCAATATGATGTCAATATAATTTTTCTTTCCATTACGTGTTAAAGTTCCGTTTGAGACATATCGGAATATCTCAGTATATTACAATACAAAATACAATATAACAGTCCATTGTGGATGCCATTAATTGTTGGCTGATTTGACAAATTAATGTTGCTCAACCGAGTTGAATTCAAGAATACGGACTACTGCTTTTAATCACTCGCTTCACGTTTATAGCACAATATTTCACAATTCATAGATAATATGAAGGAATTTCCATTTATACAGGACATTTGTAAATATCTGAAAACCTTCAGCACCCTCGAAATTGGTGAGACCATACATTTATTTTCAAACTTTCACCATTTAGAAGAATATTAACATTGGAATTTCAATTTCTGCCAATATTTTGGCGGTCATCTTGGACATCTCAAAAACCCTAAGGAACGCAAAAATGGCATCAACAAAATGTCGAGGGTGCTGAATAGGGTCTCAACAATTTCAATATTATCGACAGTTATTTCGGCGGTCATCTTGGAATCTCAAAAAAAAAAAAACAACAACAACACAAGAGTTGCATCAACCAGGTTCGGATTCAGCACCCTTAAAATAGGGTAAAACCACCAATTGTTTTGAATTTTACACCATTTAGAACGAATTAGGGGGCCTCCATGGGAATTTCCGGTGTTTGACGGCCATTTGGGGGCCGTTTTGACGGCCATCTTTATCATCTCAAAACCATTAAGGATGCATGAGCTGTATCCTGCAGCTTCAAATTCAGCAAACTCAAAACAGGTAAAACCATCAATTTGTTTTCAATTTTACACCATTTAGAAGGAAAAGGGGGGTCTACATGTGAGTTTCCATTTTTAGCGGTCATTTTGGTGGCCATCTTTATTATCTTCAAAACCCTTAAGGCTACAAAGTTTTATCAAGATTTTGATTCAACACCCTCGAACTAGGGTAAAACCATCAATAGTTTTTCAATTTCTCTCCATTTAGAAGGAAATACAGGGGAATTTCCGGTTTTGGCGGGCATTTTGGCGGCCATCTTGAATATCTCAGAACTCTTAACGATGCAAGAGTTGCATCATCCTGATTCGGATTCAGCCCAGTCGAAATAGCTTCGAACTATCAATTGTTTTCAATTACACACCACTAAGAAGGAAGTACATAGGAATTTCAGGTTTGGGCGGCCATCTTGAATATCTCAAAATCCTCAATGATGCAAGAGTCGCATCAGCAAGATTCGGATTCAGCATCCCGAAATAGCTTAGAACCACAAATTGTTTTGACTTCTCACCATTTAGAAGGAAATACATAGGAATTTCCGGGTAATTTGGCTGCCATTTTGGCGGCCATCTTAAATTGGTTAGAGCCAGTTAGAGCCATGGTGTTTTTGTACATAATTTTGGATCTACTTT
This sequence comes from Diadema setosum, assembly GCF_964275005.1. Taxonomy (NCBI): domain Eukaryota; kingdom Metazoa; phylum Echinodermata; class Echinoidea; order Diadematoida; family Diadematidae; genus Diadema; species Diadema setosum. The sequence continues at coordinate 2,826,415 of NC_092690.1, forward strand.
TCTTTAAGAATGCGTATCAGTCAATTCTTACTTTGCAACCTCTTAACAATTATGCCAACCAGAATTCACTGTCCATGCATGCATCCCAGATCTTCTCGCTCGGCTCTATGCTAAACCGCATGTCTGCAAACTCTTGTAGCCAAATGTTCGTATTGTTCTCTGATTGCAATTTTCCGCACACCCATAACATGGCTTCAAAAAAAAAAAACTCACTCTGAATGTTATTCTTGAAAAAAAGCTTTATGTCCTCGTTTGTGCTTGATATTATGTTCAGACAAATCTATCCACCTGCTTTTTCTACTACAATCTTATGCCACAAAAGAGCTTGTGCATTTCTCCTTACTAGATCACTCCTGACGCTTCCTTCTCACCTATGTGTCACACGGAATTTTCCTTTATTTTCCGTCTGTCCCTCGACACTTTGTATTTGTCCATCCCTAGAGAAGACGGTTTCATTATTCACTGTGCATTCCAGTTATTACCAACTGCAAGGTCATTACCTCATGAGAACGCAGTGTGGTATGCATATGCTTACCAACTGAATATTGTTTTTGTAACTCGTTTCCAAGAGACATACTGTAATCTAAGTCATAAACATGTATTTCCGGTAAACAACTCATTATTCAACTCCTGTTTGTGCACTTCTGAATATGGATGAGTTCATAAACGCTATTTCTTCTTCTGTCATAGATAGTGATGTACACGATTATCAGCCAGCTGCACTGAATACCCTCTTACATTCTTATGATAGCGAAGAAGGTGAAGACTCCGATTTTGTTACTTTTTTAACACAGAAACCCAAGATCTGAAGCTTGATTTTGACGCTAATGATGCGTCTGCTCGAAATGAAGGCCAACTTTCTCACTATCACTTGGAAAAAGAAATGATTACACTTTCTCATTCACACTCTAATGAGCTTTTTGTTTCACATTTCAATATAAGAAGCCTGAATAAAAATTTTGATCAATTACTCGTATTTCTCAACGAATTACAATTTAAACACAGCATAATCGGTCTCAGTGAAACTTGGCTCAAGGAAACGTCACCTTCTTCTCTATTCACCTTAGACGGTTTCAAATTAGTTGCCAACAACAGGATTACCAAAAGAGGTGGTGGTGTTGGTTTCTACGTCATGCAAAATTTAAACCATAAACTGTTAAATGAATATTGTATCATGTCTGAATGCCTTGAGAGTATTTTTATTGAAGTCATGACCCCTAGTAAGGGGAATATCATCTTTGGGGAAATTTATAGACCTCCTCATTCCAACCTTAATGAAATCACTGAGCTATTTCACAATCTTCTCTGTAATGATTACTTTGATAATAAGACATGCTTCATTATGGATGATTTTAATATTAATCTTTTAAATTGTCATGACACTTTATGCAGTCAAGACTTTCTTAATTTCATGTTGTCAAAATCATCCATTCCTCTTATCAGGAAACCTACTCGGATATCTGATGCTACTTCTACTCTCATTGATAATATATTCGTTAATAACGTTTTTACTGATGTTACTTCTGGTATTGCAGTATCTGATATCACCAATCATTTCCCGATATATGCGCTTGTACCACAGTTTTCTATTAGGAAAATGCCAACCCTTAATTCAGGTTTTCGTGATATGTCAGAATGTAATCTTGATAGATTTAGAGAGGGATTGAGGTCAGTTGATTGGTCATCTGTTTATAACCAAAGAAATGTAAATTCGTCCTTTGATGTTTTTATGAACATCCTTATAAATACTTGTAATGTTTATATACCCTTATTAAGACGATTCAGATCGAATTATAAGAGAGTACCAAAACAACCATGGATTTCAAAGTCCCTACTTAGGTCTATCAATAGGAAGAATAAATTGTTTTGCAGATACCGAAAATCTCCAAATGATGTAACTAAATCCCGTTATATTCGTTACCGCAATGTACTTACTTCTTTGTTGCGCTTAGCCAAGCAACTGTATTTTGCAAATCAGTTTGAAAAATGCAAGTGTGACATTAAGAGTACGTGGAGGGTGATTAACACAGCTTTGAAATCCAGCACTGTTACAAATCCCCTACTCATATTTTGAATGACGGTCATCAAATTGATGATCCACAGGAAATGGCCGATGTAGTTAATGATTACTTTGTTAATTTAGGACCTGATCTTGCTAGCAAAATACCAAATGCCCAGATAAATTTTCATTCTTTTTTAAAAGACAGGAATGTACAAACCATGTTTTTCACTCCTATTGTTGAAGAAGAAATCAAAGAAATTGTTGACAACCTAAATATTAAGAAAAGTTTAGGTAATTATGGTATTTCGGCTTTTCTTCTGAAGAATATAATAAATGAAATAATTTCTCCACTCACGTATTTTTTCAATCAATCTTTATCTAGTGGCAAAGTCCCAGATAATATGAAAATCGCTCGAGTTGTTCCCATATACAAAAAGGGTCCAAAAGAATTTGTGAGTAATTACCGCCCAATATCTCTCTTAACCTCAGTCTCAAAAATTCTCGAAAGGCTTGTTTATAAACGGACTCTTAGATTTCTTGTTAATTGCAATATTCTTTCCCATTTTCAAGTTGGATTCAGAAAACAGCATAGCACAACTCACGCATTATTAGCCTTCATTGATAAAATAGCTCATGCATTAGATGATGCTTCCCACACCATAGGTGTTTTTCTCGATTTTTCGAAGGCTTTTGATACCATTGACCATCATATTTTGCATTATAAGTATAAGCCATTACGGTATCCGTGGGAGGGCTTTAGAGTGGTTTAAAGACTTTCTCACAAACAGAAAACAATTTGTTTATATAAATGGTCATGAGTCAGGTATGACGTCAACTTCTTGCGGATTGTGTCCCCCGGGTTCTCTTCTTGGCCCACTTTTATTCATCCTGTACATCAACGATCTCCAAAATTCGTCACAGATTCTTTCTTTTATTTGTTTCACTGATGATACAAATCTATTTCTGTCTCACCGCAATCCCAATACCCTTGTAAGTATAATGAATAATAAATTAAAATCTGTTCAGTAATGGATTTACGCTAACAAATTATCATTAAATGTTGATAAAACACATTATATGTTATTTAGCAATTCCTTGCAAGTAATTCCTGATGATGTTAAGATTAATGATATTAACCTAACCCGAGTAGATAGTACCAAGTTTTTAGGACTTTACATCGATAGCGACCTTTCCTGGAAAACTCACTTTAATTTTTTAAGCAAAAATTTTGTCACGAAATACAGGAATCCTAAACAAACTGAAACATTTTTTGCCCAACCATATTTTGCAGATTGTATATTCAACCATGATTTCCCCATATCTTAACTATAGAATTCTTGCGTGGAGTAACGCATCTAAATACTTACTGGAATCGCTTTTTCTTCTTCAAAAGCGAGCGATCAGAGTTATTAACTATGCTGGGTATTTATCTCACACAAACGTCTTATTTCAGAAAAATAAGATTTTAAAACTGATAGACTTGTTTGGTTATAATTTAGGTATTTTTATGTACAAATTTTCCTCAAAAGATCTTCCTGGTGTTTTTCTACAGATGTTCATAAGAAACAATTCTGTCCACCACAATCCAACTCGCCAGAGTGACGCTTATCACCTTGCACGAACTCGAACAGTTTTCGCTAAAAACATAATTATGTCTACAGGTCCTAAATATTGGAATGATCTCCCAACAGAAGTTAAAAGCTGTTTGTCATTATCATCCTTTAAGCGTAAACTCAGACAGCATGTATTGAATAGCTACAATACACAAGTGCACTAACATTCCTTTTTATTACGCTCATGGCTGCTCTGTTTTCATATACTACTCGGTTGTTGCTATGTGAACAGACTCATGCATATAAATTCTAGTTGCATGCTCTCTCTCAAATTCCTGCCCGTCCGTGTTTTTCCTTCCAGTTCCAGTAAGACCTTGGTCGTGTCGCATAGTTTCCCCTCCTTTCTTTCTTTCCTTTCTTTTATGCGTCATTGCAGCTGGCTGGTATATCACATACATGAATTGCAATTGATTCATGTTCTCCAGTTTTCAAATCTTTCCCCGTGTCTATGGAAGCCGGAATGTTTAAACCCTAAAATTATATAGTACTTAAGTAGTCACGTCATTATCACTCCCATGTCAAAATAGCTATTAGAGCAACTGCTATAGTGTGCAGCATGTGGTTACTTGTTCTCATTTTATCATACACATAAATACATGTGAGAAAAATCTTCTGTGCCCCGAGTAACAGTCATTCTTTTATCCTTATTTTTGGTCCTAATTGTACCCGTGCTCCTCATCCTGTTCCCCTCACTAGGCTTTTGTTGGGACCTACACTCAACAAGCTTTGCTTTTACTAGGTTCCATCGTATCTCTCTTCGCATCCTTTACTTTGATTGAAAATGACACATCGACCGTTATGTATTACTTTTGTATTCCTATTTCTTCATGTATATATCCAAGCTGGACATTCTGCATTATATTTTGTTATATACCATGTATTTTCCATCGAGAAATACGAAAATAAATTGAAATTGAAATATATCAACATCCTCAAGGATGCAAGAGTCGCATCAGCCAGATTCTGATTCAGCACCCTCGAAATAGCTTAGAACCATCAATTGTTTTCAAGTTCTCACCATTTAGAAGGAAATACATGGGAATTTTCGGTTTTGGCGGCCATTTTAGCGGCCATCTTGAATATCTCAGAACCCTTAACGATGCAAGAGTTGCATCATCCTGATTCGATTTCAGCACCTTCGAAATAGCTTCGATCTATCAACTGTTTTCAATTACACACCACTAAGAAGGACATACATAGGAATTTTCGGTTTAGGCAGCCATTTTGGCGGCCAATTTGGTGGCCATCTTGAATATCTCAAAATCCTCAAGGATGCAAGAGTTGCATCATCCAGATTCGGATTCAGCACTATCGAAATAGGGTAGAACCATTAATTGTTTTCAATTTCTCACCATTTAAAAGGAAATACATGGAAATTTCCGGTTTGAGTGGCCATTTTGGCAGCCATCTAGAATATCTCAAAACCCTCAAGGATGCAAGAGTTGCATCATGCAAATTCGGATTCAGCACCTCCGAAATAGGGTAAAACCATCAAAAACCATTGGGTGGACGGTAAAACAAGGTTCAGCCTTTGGCACCCAGACTATGTTGATGTTCTGTAGCAGCAGATTATATAGGGATTGTTCTGGAACTTAGATGTTTTAAATGTTGTCTTTGTAAGAGTTTTTTTTTTCTGTTTATTTGTTTGTTTGTTTGTGTGACTGGTTGGTTGTTTGTATGCGCTTTTTTATTATTCCCTGTCAATCATATGGTTTGATATATAGATATCCGTGTTCCGCATTTTCCTTTCATCGATTCTATCAATCCTGGGACCTGGTATGGCACCATCGTATTTCTCACACACGGCAGCCGGCCTTTACACAGGTCCAATACATCATATTTCTCACACACTGAGCATAGTCCGATACTGGTGCAAAGAGACATTTGCATTAATTCACTGAGACTGTTGTACAATTAAATGACTTATTAGCTAATTTGTACGTGCCAATTTTCATATTGAGCAGTTATATTTTTTGGGATATTTCAGGAGAAATATGACACAGTAAATTGAAATTTAAATTGAGCAGGCATAATGCCCTTCTGTAAACATACTCACGGATTTAATCATACGAAAAAGGGACACAATAATTGAACCTTAATGTAATGAGAGGGGCGACGGTACTGAGAATAAACTGCTGGTAATACATAAGGTATCAAGAAGTGCCAGGCAAAATTAATTTCAGCTACTATCGTAGCACTCAGGACACAGATTTTTTTTTTTTTTTTTGGTGTGTGTAATAAAATGATTTTGATCATAATGATGATGATGATAATAATAATAATAATAATAATAATAATAATAATAATAATAATAATAATAATAATAATAATAATGATAATAATTAATATTGCATAAGAGATAACATATAATATGTTTGGACAATAAAAGACTTGTAACTTGAAAAACTTTAAAGAATGGCGAAAATCTTTGCCATCAATGAATAGGCAACCATCGCAAACATTTCCGACTAATGTAAACCAATGTTGATTGTATGGAAGTGCTTTACTACTTGATGATTCATCTTGTGAAGTATAATTTATGCACTCTAGGTAATATTCCATCACGAAGTGTCTGCGTGACTCCACTCATCGCCCGAAATCATCCGTGATGGAAACTGCCATTTGGAGGTAGCGTGATAACGATACTATATTTTTCCTCTTTTTGTTGCTTTTGTTGGGGGGAGGGGGTGAACCAAAATTAGCAGCTCCCTGGATGGCCTTGGCGCATCAGACCTTTAGAGATCAGACGGATGTACAATAATCACTCACAAGCGTCAGGTTGGTAGGCCCTATAATGCTGAAGTGCAGTTGGAAGGGTTCATCTTGTTATCTATAGTCTGTAAAGATGATGAGAAGGGATACTTAAGGAGGGGGTTCTTGAATGTTGATGTTTGAATCATAACAATCTGCCTCCCTGTCCATATACTAATAGATTGATATAAACATCGAGTTCTATGGATATGATATCTGGACCCTATTTTATGAAGACTTAAAATGGAGTTGATTTCAACTGAAAGTCTTTGGCAGCCTGTGTAGTGTAGGATTTAAATTCGATTTTATCTTTCAATAAAATCGGGCACAGAATTTGATTTAGAGGATTTTGTTTAGTTTTCGTTACTCGTTATTCATGAAATGTGTTTATAAATTATGTATCATTATTTCTTTGTTATCATTCATAAATGAGTAATGAATAAGTATGAAAATTAAAAAAAAAAATGAAAATGAAATTAAGATGAAATAGACGTAGCTGTGTCTCTCGGCAAGGAGTTGTGACAGTATAGGTCACCATGTATTTCTCACAAGAAGATTTTTATGCCGTCATGTAAACAAAATGATGAGAATAATTTGAAGAAAACAAGAATTAAGACATTTCTCTACGTAGCTCGATCGAGGCATTGACAGGCATTTTTTCATTTGATTCAATGGGTCCAGGAAAGGCACTAGTTATCTTTTAGAGATGAAACAAAACCCAGCTTTAGTGAATCAAAATAGTTCTAAAATGTGACTAAGGGAGAGACATAACCAATGCAGAAATGTTAATCAGTATGATCAATAGTCAATGTTGTTAAATATGCAAAATGTGAACAAGAGTTATGATTTCTTTTTTTTTTCCAGACTAAACCGTCAGCAGTTATGATTTGTTTGAGTATATTGATTTATTATATAACTAAAAGCAGAGTTATCTCTGAATATCTTAGGCTTGATTGCAAAATTCTTATAGGGTAGGATTTTGTTTGTTTTTGTGATACAACTAACCTATACATATTCCGAAATATGCATCAAATGTGATAAATAGAACACTTTTGGAAATCTTTTGTCACTGCTCCCAATGGTAACTTATACATTAAAATTCATTATAAAAGGGAATTGTGTTACCCCCCCCCCCCAACACTGGAGTTCGATTTACATGTAATTCTTGTCTTGTTCGCGTTTGATCACAAAATTTTTAAGACGGTTTCAACAAGCTTTTGACATGAGTAATGAGTTGAAATTGGCATCAGTTTTCTCATATAAATCCAAGGATTTCCTTAGGGCAGGTTTGCAAGTTGTATGAGTTGAATCATTTTGTTACAATTCATTCGAAGTTGATTGTTACCATAAAATGAAAGTAACATCGGCCACATTACTCTTCTGGGGCCTGTTTCACTAAGCTCTGGGATCAATCCTAAAATCAATTCAATTGATCCCAGAGGCAGTTTTGGGATTGATAATTCCCCAAAAAAGTTAGGAACTGTTGCACTAAGCAATTTGGGAACGATACAGAGCTGGGAATTGAACCCAAAGTTGGGATCGATTCAGATCTGACCCAAGTTGGGAAAGATCCATTACACTCGATGAGTTGCGCGCTTATGATTGTTATGTCATAATAGCGATGACCTCAATCAGAAGCGTCATAATGGCAATGAAGTGATACAATTTATCATGTGCTCGTATGTTACATAGAGCGAAAAGAGAGAAGAGCAAATAAAAGTACGAATGAAGGGAAGGAAGAAAGAATGGAGAGAGAGAAAATAAAGAGGAAGAGGGTGAGGAAAATGCCATATGCAGTATACTAGTAAGACGCCAAGGTTAAGTACATTATATCGCCCAAAATGATATAAAGACCATTCACACGGTGAAATTATCAATTTAATTATGTTGAACCTCATACTAGTACAGAATTTTCTGCTAGTTTCACCTATACGCCACGTTGGGCATTTAACACACATGATGCAGATATATATATATATATATATATATATATATATATATGTATACAATACATATATATATATATATACATATATATTATATATATATATATATATATATATATATATATATATATATACATATATATACGGTGTTGTATAATATGATACATACATACATATTTACATATATAAATGTATCTGTTCCACTCACACTGAGGACTGTAATTGCTGTCATTAATGTTTGGAACAATATTGTATTCTTTATCTGGTATATATGTTTATTTTTTGTTCGTCATTTTCATCTTTGTTGACATGTTTGAACACACATGTATGTGTATATCTATCTTTTCATCTTTAAAGCGCCATGAGCACTGAAAGGTGGACCAAGGTCCTGTGCGCTATATATCATGGTTACATGTATACATGTTTATAGTGTATTTACATAGATACCCAAAATTCACTGTGCGCCAACGAAACCATCAACTATAGCACTCGATAAAACAACATCAATCAAATACAGCACTCCAGACACTTTTGAATAAGTCAACTGTTACAAAAAATATTCACATTTGATGCCATTTAATTGTGCAATGTCAAAATGCTACCGGAAAAAAAAAATGCAATAAATGCACACTCTTCATTATCTGAAAGCCTGTTCTTGGGTTTCAACACCACTACATCACGTTCACACATCACATCTGGGTGTGTTAAAATCACATAGAGGGAACAATGGTAATTGAAGTCATGAATGAATTAGATGTGAAAATCAACACCAATGAAACTCTTAATACTAGTATGCATCTTTCTTCTACATGCAGTAGCTCTTCTCTTCTCTTACAACTGAAAAAAATATTCAAATTCAAATCAAATTCATGGTAGAAACGTGTACATTACAACATGAGACAGCTCCATTCAGACATTCCCTCTTTTAAGCCTCCAACACAAGACACAAGTGTTTTTTTTTTTATTGTTAAAGGTCAAGATTGAAGTAGCGTATATGCATAACAAAGAGAATGGAAAGGAGAGAAAGGTAGCATATTATGCACACCAGAGAGAATGAAAATGAAAGAATCATAGCAGAGCAAGAAGAGAGCAATGAGAAAAATAGGTTCAAGAGAAATTGAGCAAGAAAGAGGAAATATGATATATATACCATGTACTTTGATTTTAGAGGGGGATGGAAGAGACTACAGATTTATAACGACTTTGACACACAATTACATAGACAAAGAAAAAATGAAAAAATCAAGGACTATGACTAAAATGGCTTACTCATTGCCTTAGATGGTCTCTATGAATCTATAATAGTCAGATAAAACAAATACATAATAAACAAAGTGGCTATTTAGTAAAGCATCTGGGCCACCTGAAATTGCATTTGGCCACCCAAAATCATGGTTAAGTGGCCCGGCTGGCCACCTAAAAAAAAAAGTTAAGGGCAAGCCCTGGTATGCGTACATCGTATTGCGTATGGCCTACTGCCTAACGTCGTCTGCTGCGCGGGAGAGACCTTATGCGTGCGTGAGCTGCTGGAGTGTAGCAGCACGGTCGATAGCATGCAGCTCTATGGGGCATTCACATCACGTATAAACACCCAACATGTCCTTTCCAATGTGGCCTTGGTGCCCCTCTGACTGACCTAAGTGCCCTTTAATGGCTGCCCTCTTGGAAAAAGTGCCCTTTTCTAAATGGCCTTGCCCCTCCAAAATCCTATTTCAAGGCCTGTAGTATGCATATTAGTAATATGACACAAATTGATTACAAAAACACACACATATTATATATATATATACATATATATATATGAAGAGTTTGTTTGCAAAAACCGATAAGTCCATATTTGTCAAATGGAGATATTTGCGATTAAAGGTCAAGAAAAACAAAGAGAATAATAAGAAAGATTTTGCTTCTTTTGACCATAACTTCAAAAATATACCTTTATATGTAGTGATCAATATATCATTTAAAAGGTATTATTTTGTGCTTTATGACAGAGACCGTATTTCAAAATCTTCAAAAATTGACTTATCGGTTTTTGCAAACAAACTCTTTATATATATGTATATATATATATATATATATATATATATATATATATATATATTAAGCTCACAAACGTTCACAATGAGATAAAATTCAATGTCGTGTCAAAAGCTAAAGAGTGAGGTTTCAAAGTAAAAGTATTCACCAGCCAAAGGTATAAGTTTCCAGGAATCTGCTTACAGCATACTCTTGTACTTGCTATTACAATATTACGGAATGAGGGAAATCCTGGTGGGGCAACAACATGTCACACATTCTGACACCGAACAAATCACCACCACAAATCAAACTTAAAGTAATGAAAACTTTATTCTTCCCTCACTTCCTCAGACGGCATGGTCCCAGCTTCGAGCAATCTTGACTTCCACTGTGGGCAGAACAGGCCACACCCACTTTGTACAAATGCATATTCATGACACTATTAACACATTTACAGTAAAATATTCATACAATAATGCCTAAACTTTCATGCTAAATGACTTTTGAAAGAATACCATTGTTGTTACACAGGGAGATCAAAATCAAAAGTAACTTTTAATTCCCCTGATTCAATTAATTAAGTTAATTCCTCTGAATCAACTGTTGTCGTATTTGTGTGGACTTGTTATGTGGAGGTTGGAGATGATGAATAAATTGTTACATTACTGTTGGCTCGGCTTATTCATCAATTGCAGGATAGAATGATGCCGCGGTTGCAGATCCCCCTAGTTTATACACAGATCCCTCTTAAAAGAAAATGGTGACTCTGCCATGGAATGTGGCTAGAAGCTAAGATCTAGAACAAAGATCACCATGATGATGAGGAAACAGCATAGTGCCATTTATGTGTAGAAACATTCAAAGGCGCCCTGCTCCCAGAATGTATTACACGTCATTCACAAAGTTGCTGGAAAAGATAAGGCTTCAGTTGAACAGATTTGAAAGCTCAACTTGAAGACAAGATCATCTGTAGCTACAATGCTTGGACAAGACAGTCCCCAAGCTGTTCTCCACGGCTGCATATAAGAAGGAATAGGGTTTCATATCCTCCAATAGAAAGGACGAAGGCTGTGACTGTAGATGTTCCTTGTTGATGACACATGACCAATAAAACTCAGCAATAGTCCCTTCCTGAGGTAAAACAGAGCAAATAAAATAAAAAGAGAAACATTGAAGACGTCTTGAACCACAAAATGGTTTTGTTACTGTTTTTTTTTTCGTATCACATTAATTCTGTAGTGACTCATACCATAACTGGATGGACTCTCAAAGATGGTCACAAAAGCAAAAGATTATTTTGCGAATAAGAAAAAAGACATGTCTTGTGGGGGTAGCATAGGTCTGTATTTCACGGAAGCCACAGACTATCATATTACATCTCTAGCCCAAGTAATGCTATTTTTCATTTTGATATCTAGCTTAAAGGACAAGTCCACCTTCATATACATAAGGATTGCGTGAATGCAACAATATTAGTAACATACATCAGTGAAAGTTTGGGGAAAATCGGACAATCCGTTCAAAAGTTATGAAGTTTTAAAGTATCTGTGCAGTCACTGCTGGATGAGAAGACTACTACAGTGTATGTCACATGCGTACAACGATATAAAGAAAATAAAAAGAGAATTTCACAAAACTTCACTTTTTTAATACAGTGCACATTTCTTTGACTTGTTACTGACATATGTTAGTGGTAATAATTATTCCCCCTGCCTTCTGAAAGAGAGAAGTCAAGTGTTCTTTTGCTACTCGAGGAAAATGAAAATATGTTCAATTTTCTTCATTCTTTCTTTATATCATTCTACACATGTGACATCACAAGCTATAGTAGTCTTCTCATCCAGCCTTGAGTGAGAAGAAACGTCAAAAATTCATAACTTTTGAACGGGTTGTCCAATTTTCCTAAAACTCTCACTGATGTGTTCTACTAATATTGCTGCATACACTCAACCAACACGTCCATGAAGGTGAACTTGTCCTTTAATTCAAGACAAAGTCATGTTGCAAATAGATGTCACTCTGCCAATTAATGTAGTCAAATCTCTCAGGACTTAATAAACAAATGATGGGCAATGGTAATAAGTTTAAAGTTAGATATTACACTACTTGCATTTTTGGTCTCCATACCAACACTTGCATTGGCCATTATTTGACTTAAAATCAACTTTGGTTTTAAAAGAGCTTTCTGTACATTCCGGGTTTTGGATTCATGACATATCTCATGCCGTTTTATAGATCTTGATTTGCCAATGCTGGATCACATAAAACCAACTTTAAGTATCTCAGGATCCTTTAAAGAGAAGAAGAATGAGAAGAATTTATATTTCTCTGAGGGAGGCAGATTTAAGACGCGTGAAAAAATATGAATTCAAGGAAATGACTGGAGTCAATACGGGGGATAAAAAAAATTATTTGAGGAAATGCAGTTTAGGAGAAGAAAAAAAAATAAAGTAGCCTACATGAAAAGAAACAGGTAAATTCTATTGTAAGCATGTTTGTCTTTTCATTCTCTGAGATGAATGTGGGTGCTGTGGTGTTAGTGAATTCGTCATAGTTCTCAGCCACAGAGCTTTGTCGAAACAGCTTGGCAATATTGGCTGAAAATCACGAGCTAACTAAAGTTGTTGTTTCAACTGCAATATATCTTTGCAAACACACAGCGGAGGCACTCGTGAGGTCGGCACCATGCATTAATATACGTTACCGTAAATGGCAACTGGTGTCCATGCCAACAGATGGCAGTTTGTGTAAAAAGGTTATTTAATATTTATGAGACGCGATGGCAGACTGGAGTTTACGAGGGAGATGATCCGGACTGAACGTGAAAAGCCCTCCCAGTTCGTTTGTTCATCACAAAATAGCTAGGGCTCTTTTCATTAAGAGATATCAACCACAATGGCAATTGTAATTATCATACCCTTGGTGCGGCAAAAATCAGCAGCTGCCTGGTAGGCTATGATTCATCAGCAATGCAGAGAATGGATTGCCAGGCAACAGACAAACACAAACACAATGTTCTCATATTATTACTGCTAACCGTAGAATGATTGGTTTCCCTTGTTAGTCCGGGTGCCAAAGCCACTTTTTGGGCCTAACCTTGTTTTACCGTCCACCCAATGTTTTTGATGATTTTACCATATTTCGACGGTGCTGAATCCGAATCTGGATGATGCAACTCTTGCATCCTTGAAGATATTTTGAGATATTCAAGATGGCCACCAAAATGGCCGCCGAAACCGGAAATTCCCATGTATTTCCTTTTAAATGGTGAGAAATTGAAAACAATTGATGGTTTACCCTGTTTGGAGGGTGCTGAATCCGAATCAGGATAATGCAACTCCTGCATCCTTGAGGATTTTGAGATATTCAAGATCGCCGCCAAAATGGCCCCAAAACCGGAAATTCTCACGTATTTCATTCTCAATGGTTCAAAATTGAGAACAATTGATAGTTCTATCCTATTCCGATTTCAAAATGGCCGCCAAAACCGGAAATTTCCAGATATTTCAATTTTAATGTTTCGCAATTGAGAACAATTTCATTGATGATTCTATTATATTTCGATCACTGTGTTGAATGCGAATCTGGACGAAACCACCCTTGCATCATTGAGAGTTTGGAGATATTCAAGATAGCCGCCAAAATGCTCGCCAGAATGGTGAGAAATTGATAACAATTGATGGTTTTACCCAATTTCAGGTTTTCGTCAATGGCAAAATCTAAACCCATCCATACTCTGCTGATAAACGAAAGCATATTGTACATCCCAGTTTGAACTTGATGTACAGTGAAACCAGCTTTACCGGATATCTTGGAGCTTGTAAGCTGTGCCAGGAATGAATCCTGCAAGACTACAGATGCGGTTAAATATTTGAAAGACTACACTGTTTCATCTACATATCCTGGATATGATTTGAACACTAAAAATCAGTGGACAAGACAATAACTACCATACTCATATTGATCATATTGTGATAGTGATATAGAGAAGTTTACTGAGATTCCCAACATTACCTCTTTTAATCCAGGAACAGTTTTAATCGTTTCATCCATGAACACTCATATTGGTTAATTAGTATATATTGGTGGTCTTGATGACACTGTTGAAGACAAGAGTTGGACATTTTTATAGTTCTGCTTCAAACTTTTCTTCAATATAATGTAATATATATATATATATATATATATATATATATATATATATATATATTTATATATATATATATATTATATATATATGTGGGGCAGCAAACCTCGTATCTACAAAATGTCACATGTTCAGGAGAGAAAAAACAAAAACAAAAAGCAAACAAACATGGCAGCCAAAGCACTATAACAAATGAGAGAACACTTCCCTTGACATGCCATGGTAGCTTCATTTTTGGGGTAAGACAGCTAAGGTTTGGACAGGACATCATTAACTGATTATCTGTTTATTCAAAAAAACCATTTTCACTAAAATTTCAGATACAGGGTCTTGTCGCCCAAGCGACGATATCATATATACACACGAGGGGATGGAAAAATCACAGGTAACGCGCAGTAAAAAAACTACACTAATAATAAAAACAAACAACAACATGTAAGGTAATAGTTGATAGTCCAGTACTTACGAATATCATAATCACGCAGAGTGCTTTTGAAATTACCCTTATATTGATATCTACTACAGTGGTCATGGATGCAACCATTTCTAGTGACGTAATCAGAATATGCCACAAGTTTCATAAGAGTACGCGGCGAGACTCATAAGAATACAAGACAAATTTCAACACCAAATACCAGCAGGCCATGATCTAATATTACTCTTATAGCCAAAAAGGATTAACTTCACATCAGTCTGCTGAGCCCTTATTGGCTACCACAGGCATTACTTTTTAACAATTATGCATAAAGGAATGTTCAATCTTATCTCTGTGTTTGTACGTTTCAATATGATGTCAATATAATTTTTCTTTCCATTACGTGTTAAAGTTCCGTTTGAGACATATCGGAATATCTCAGTATATTACAATACAATTATAACAGTCATTTTGGATGCCATTAATTGTTGGCTGATTTGACAAATTAATTTGCTCAACCGAGTTGAATTCAAGAATACGGACTACTGCTTTTAATCACTCGCTTCACGTTATAGCACAATATTTCACAATTCATAAGATAATATGAAGGAATTTCCATTTATACAGGACATTTGTAAATATCTGAAAACCTTCAGCACCCTCGAAATTGGGTGAGACCATACATTTATTTTCAAACTTTCACCATTTAGAAGAAATATTAACATTGGAATTTCAATTTCTGCCAATTATTTTGGCGGTCATCTTGGACATCTCAAAAACCCTAAGGAACGCAAAAATGGCATCAACAAAATGTCGAGGGTGCTGAATAGGGTCTCAACAATTTCAATATTATCGACAGTTATTTCGGCGGTCATCTTGGAATTCTCAAAAAAAAAAAACAACAACAACACAAGAGTTGCATCAACCAGGTTCGGATTCAGCACCCTTAAAATAGGGTAAAACCACCAATTGTTTTGAATTTTACACCATTTAGAACGAATTAGGGGGCCTCCATGGGAATTTCCGTGTTTGACGGCCATTTGGGGGCCGTTTTGACGGCCATCTTTATCATCTCAAAACCATTAAGGATGCATGAGCTGTATCCTGCAGCTTCAAATTCAGCAAACTCAAAACAGGGTAAAACCATCAATTTGTTTTCAATTTTACACCATTTAGAAGGAAAAGGGGGGTCTACATGTGAGTTTCCATTTTTAGCGGTCATTTTGGTGGCCATCTTTATTATCTCAAAACCCTTAAGGCTACAAAAGTTTTATCAAGATTTTGATTCAACACCCTCGAACTAGGGTAAAACCATCAATAGTTTTTCAATTTCTCTCCATTTAGAAGGAAATACAGGGGAATTTCCGGTTTTGGCGGGCATTTTGGCGGCCATCTTGAATATCTCAGAACTCTTAACGATGCAAGAGTTGCATCATCCTGATTCGGATTCAGCACCGTCGAAATAGCTTCGAACTATCAATTGTTTTCAATTACACACCACTAAGAAGGAAGTACATAGGAATTTCAGGTTTGGGCGGCCATCTTGAATATCTCAAAATCCTCAATGATGCAAGAGTCGCATCAGCAAGATTCGGATTCAGCATCCTCGAAATAGCTTAGAACCACAAATTGTTTTGGCTTCTCACCATTTAGAAGGAAATACATAGGAATTTCCGGGTAATTTGGCTGCCATTTTGGCGGCCATCTTAAATTGGTTAGAGCCAGTTAGAGCCATTGTTGTTTTTGTACATAATTTTGGATCTACTTTTCTTTAAGAATGCGTATCAGTCAATTCTTACTTTGCAACCTCTTAACAATTATGCCAACCAGAATTCACTGTCCATGCATGCATCCCAGATCTTCTCGCTCGGCTCTATGCTAAACCGCATGTCTGCAAACTCTTGTAGCCAAATGTTCGTATTGTTCTCTGATTGCAATTTTCCGCACACCCATAACATGGCTTCAAAAAAAAAAAACTCACTCTGAATGTTATTCTTGAAAAAAAGCTTTATGTCCTCGTTTGTGCTTGATATTATGTTCAGACAAATCTATCCACCTGCTTTTTCTACTACAATCTTATGCCACAAAAGAGCTTGTGCATTTCTCCTTACTAGATCACTCATGACGCTTCCTTCTCACCTATGTGTCACACGGAATTTTCCTTTATTTTCCGTCTGTCCCTCGACACTTTGTATTTGTCCATCCCTAGAGAAGACGGTTTCATTATTCACTGTGCATTCCAGTTATTACCAACTGCAAGGTCATTACCTCATGAGAACGCAGTGTGGTATGCATATGCTTACCAACTGAATATTGTTTTTGTAACTCGTTTCCAAGAGACATACTGTAATCTAAGTCATAAACATGTATTTCCGGTAAACAACTCATTATTCAACTCCTGTTTGTGCACTTCTGAATATGGATGAGTTCATAAACGCTATTTCTTCTTCTGTCATAGATAGTGATGTACACGATTATCAGCCAGCTGCACTGAATACCCTCTTACATTCTTATGATAGCGAAGAAGGTGAAGACTCCGATTTTGTTACTTTTTTAAACACAGAAACCCAAGATCTGAAGCTTGATTTTGACGCTAATGATGCGTCTGCTCGAAATGAAGGCCAACTTTCTCACTATCACTTGGAAAAAGAAATGATTACACTTTCTCATTCACACTCTAATGAGCTTTTTGTTTCACATTTCAATATAAGAAGCCTGAATAAAAATTTTGATCAATTACTCGTATTTCTCAACGAATTACAATTTAAACACAGCATAATCGGTCTCAGTGAAACTTGGCTCAAGGAAACGTCACCTTCTTCTCTATTCACCTTAGACGGTTTCAAATTAGTTGCCAACAACAGGATTACCAAAAGAGGTGGTGGTGTTGGTTTCTACGTCATGCAAAATTTAAACCATAAACTGTTAAATGAATATTGTATCATGTCTGAATGCCTTGAGAGTATTTTTATTGAAGTCATGACCCCTAGTAAGGGGAATATCATCTTTGGGGAAATTTATAGACCTCCTCATTCCAACCTTAATGAAATCACTGAGCTATTTCACAATCTTCTCTGTAATGATTACTTTGATAATAAGACATGCTTCATTATGGATGATTTTAATATTAATCTTTTAAATTGTCATGACACTTTATGCAGTCAAGACTTTCTTAATTTCATGTTGTCAAAATCATCCATTCCTCTTATCAGGAAACCTACTCGGATATCTGATGCTACTTCTACTCTCATTGATAATATATTCGTTAATAACGTTTTTACTGATGTTACTTCTGGTATTGCAGTATCTGATATCACCAATCATTTCCCGATATATGCGCTTGTACCACAGTTTTCTATTAGGAAAATGCCAACCCTTAATTCAGGTTTTCGTGATATGTCAGAATGTAATCTTGATAGATTTAGAGAGGGATTGAGGTCAGTTGATTGGTCATCTGTTTATAACCAAAGAAATGTAAATTCGTCCTTTGATGTTTTTATGAACATCCTTATAAATACTTGTAATGTTTATATACCCTTATTAAGACGATTCAGATCGAATTATAAGAGAGTACCAAAACAACCATGGATTTCAAAGTCCCTACTTAGGTCTATCAATAGGAAGAATAAATTGTTTTGCAGATACCGAAAATCTCCAAATGATGTAACTAAATCCCGTTATATTCGTTACCGCAATGTACTTACTTCTTTGTTGCGCTTAGCCAAGCAACTGTATTTTGCAAATCAGTTTGAAAAATGCAAGTGTGACATTAAGAGTACGTGGAGGGTGATTAACACAGCTTTGAAATCCAGCACTGTTACAAATCCCCTACTCATATTTTGAATGACGGTCATCAAATTGATGATCCACAGGAAATGGCCGATGTAGTTAATGATTACTTTGTTAATTTAGGACCTGATCTTGCTAGCAAAATACCAAATGCCCAGATAAATTTTCATTCTTTTTTAAAAGACAGGAATGTACAAACCATGTTTTTCACTCCTATTGTTGAAGAAGAAATCAAAGAAATTGTTGACAACCTAAATATTAAGAAAAGTTTAGGTAATTATGGTATTTCGGCTTTTCTTCTGAAGAATATAATAAATGAAATAATTTCTCCACTCACGTATTTTTTCAATCAATCTTTATCTAGTGGCAAAGTCCCAGATAATATGAAAATCGCTCGAGTTGTTCCCATATACAAAAAGGGTCCAAAAGAATTTGTGAGTAATTACCGCCCAATATCTCTCTTAACCTCAGTCTCAAAAATTCTCGAAAGGCTTGTTTATAAACGGACTCTTAGATTTCTTGTTAATTGCAATATTCTTTCCCATTTTCAAGTTGGATTCAGAAAACAGCATAGCACAACTCACGCATTATTAGCCTTCATTGATAAAATAGCTCATGCATTAGATGATGCTTCCCACACCATAGGTGTTTTTCTCGATTTTTCGAAGGCTTTTGATACCATTGACCATCATATTTTGCATTATAAGTATAAGCCATTACGGTATCCGTGGGAGGGCTTTAGAGTGGTTTAAAGACTTTCTCACAAACAGAAAACAATTTGTTTATATAAATGGTCATGAGTCAGGTATGACGTCAACTTCTTGCGGATTGTGTCCCCCGGGTTCTCTTCTTGGCCCACTTTTATTCATCCTGTACATCAACGATCTCCAAAATTCGTCACAGATTCTTTCTTTTATTTGTTTCACTGATGATACAAATCTATTTCTGTCTCACCGCAATCCCAATACCCTTGTAAGTATAATGAATAATAAATTAAAATCTGTTCAGTAATGGATTTACGCTAACAAATTATCATTAAATGTTGATAAAACACATTATATGTTATTTAGCAATTCCTTGCAAGTAATTCCTGATGATGTTAAGATTAATGATATTAACCTAACCCGAGTAGATAGTACCAAGTTTTTAGGACTTTACATCGATAGCGACCTTTCCTGGAAAACTCACTTTAATTTTTTAAGCAAAAATTTTGTCACGAAATACAGGAATCCTAAACAAACTGAAACATTTTTTGCCCAACCATATTTTGCAGATTGTATATTCAACCATGATTTCCCCATATCTTAACTATAGAATTCTTGCGTGGAGTAACGCATCTAAATACTTACTGGAATCGCTTTTTCTTCTTCAAAAGCGAGCGATCAGAGTTATTAACTATGCTGGGTATTTATCTCACACAAACGTCTTATTTCAGAAAAATAAGATTTTAAAACTGATA
Organism: Diadema setosum; assembly: GCF_964275005.1. Lineage (NCBI taxonomy): Eukaryota > Metazoa > Echinodermata > Echinoidea > Diadematoida > Diadematidae > Diadema > Diadema setosum. The sequence continues at coordinate 2,846,556 of NC_092690.1, forward strand.
GACTTGTTTGGTTATAATTTAGGTATTTTTATGTACAAATTTTCCTCAAAAGATCTTCCTGGTGTTTTTCTACAGATGTTCATAAGAAACAATTCTGTCCACCACAATCCAACTCGCCAGAGTGACGCTTATCACCTTGCACGAACTCGAACAGTTTTCGCTAAAAACATAATTATGTCTACAGGTCCTAAATATTGGAATGATCTCCCAACAGAAGTTAAAAGCTGTTTGTCATTATCATCCTTTAAGCGTAAACTCAGACAGCATGTATTGAATAGCTACAATACACAAGTGCACTAACATTCCTTTTTATTACGCTCATGGCTGCTCTGTTTTCATATACTACTCGGTTGTTGCTATGTGAACAGACTCATGCATATAAATTCTAGTTGCATGCTCTCTCTCAAATTCCTGCCCGTCCGTGTTTTTCCTTCCAGTTCCAGTAAGACCTTGGTCGTGTCGCATAGTTTCCCCTCCTTTCTTTCTTTCCTTTCTTTTATGCGTCATTGCAGCTGGCTGGTATATCACATACATGAATTGCAATTGATTCATGTTCTCCAGTTTTCAAATCTTTCCCCGTGTCTATGGAAGCCGGAATGTTTAAACCCTAAAATTATATAGTACTTAAGTAGTCACGTCATTATCACTCCCATGTCAAAATAGCTATTAGAGCAACTGCTATAGTGTGCAGCATGTAGTTACTTGTTCTCATTTTATCATACACATAAATACATGTGAGAAAAATCTTCTGTGCCCCGAGTAACAGTCATTCTTTTATCCTTATTTTTGGTCCTAATTGTACCCGTGCTCCTCATCCTGTTCCCCTCACTAGGCTTTTGTTGGGACCTACACTCAACAAGCTTTGCTTTTACTAGGTTCCATCGTATCTCTCTTCGCATCCTTTACTTTGATTGAAAATGACACATCGACCGTTATGTATTACTTTTGTATTCCTATTTCTTCATGTATATATCCAAGCTGGACATTCTGCATTATATTTTGTTATATACCATGTATTTTCCATCGAGAAATACGAAAATAAATTGAAATTGAAATATATCAACATCCTCAAGGATGCAAGAGTCGCATCAGCCAGATTCTGATTCAGCACCCTCGAAATAGCTTAGAACCATCAATTGTTTTCAAGTTCTCACCATTTAGAAGGAAATACATGGGAATTTTCGGTTTTGGCGGCCATTTTAGCGGCCATCTTGAATATCTCAGAACCCTTAACGATGCAAGAGTTGCATCATCCTGATTCGATTTCAGCACCTTCGAAATAGCTTCGATCTATCAACTGTTTTCAATTACACACCACTAAGAAGGACATACATAGGAATTTTCGGTTTAGGCAGCCATTTTGGCGGCCAATTTGGTGGCCATCTTGAATATCTCAAAATCCTCAAGGATGCAAGAGTTGCATCATCCAGATTCGGATTCAGCACTATCGAAATAGGGTAGAACCATTAATTGTTTTCAATTTCTCACCATTTAAAAGGAAATACATGGAAATTTCCGGTTTGAGTGGCCATTTTGGCAGCCATCTAGAATATCTCAAAACCCTCAAGGATGCAAGAGTTGCATCATGCAAATTCGGATTCAGCACCTCCGAAATAGGGTAAAACCATCAAAAACCATTGGGTGGACGGTAAAACAAGGTTCAGCCTTTGGCACCCAGACTATGTTGATGTTCTGTAGCAGCAGATTATATAGGGATTGTTCTGGAACTTAGATGTTTTAAATGTTGTCTTTGTAAGAGTTTTTTTTTTCTGTTTATTTGTTTGTTTGTTTGTGTGACTGGTTGGTTGTTTGTATGCGCTTTTTTATTATTCCCTGTCAATCATATGGTTTGATATATAGATATCCGTGTTCCGCATTTTCCTTTCATCGATTCTATCAATCCTGGGACCTGGTATGGCACCATCGTATTTCTCACACACGGCAGCCGGCCTTTACACAGGTCCAATACATCATATTTCTCACACACTGAGCATAGTCCGATACTGGTGCAAAGAGACATTTGCATTAATTCACTGAGACTGTTGTACAATTAAATGACTTATTAGCTAATTTGTACGTGCCAATTTTCATATTGAGCAGTTATATTTTTTGGGATATTTCAGGAGAAATATGACACAGTAAATTGAAATTTAAATTGAGCAGGCATAATGCCCTTCTGTAAACATACTCACGGATTTAATCATACGAAAAAGGGACACAATAATTGAACCTTAATGTAATGAGAGGGGCGACGGTACTGAGAATAAACTGCTGGTAATACATAAGGTATCAAGAAGTGCCAGGCAAAATTAATTTCAGCTACTATCGTAGCACTCAGGACACAGATTTTTTTTTTTTTTTTTTTTTTGGTGTGTGTAATAAAATGATTTTGATCATAATGATGATGATAATAATAATAATAATAATAATAATAATAATAATAATAATAATAATAATAATGATGATAATAATTAATATTGCATAAGAGATAACATATAATATGTTTGGACAATAAAAGACTTGTAACTTGAAAAACTTTAAAGAATGGCAAAAATCTTTGCCATCAATGAATAGGCAACCATCGCAAACATTTCCGACTAATGTAAACCAATGTTGATTGTATGGAAGTGCTTTACTACTTGATGATTCATCTTGTGAAGTATAATTTATGCACTCTAGGTAATATTCCATCACGAAGTGTCTGCGTGACTCCACTCATCGCCCGAAATCATCCGTGATGGAAACTGCCATTTGGAGGTAGCGTGATAACGATACTATATTTTTCCTCTTTTTGTTGCTTTTGTTGGGGGGAGGGGGTGAACCAAAATTAGCAGCTCCCTGGATGGCCTTGGCGCATCAGACCTTTAGAGATCAGACGGATGTACAATAATCACTCACAAGCGTCAGGTTGGTAGGCCCTATAATGCTGAAGTGCAGTTGGAAGGGTTCATCTTGTTATCTATAGTCTGTAAAGATGATGAGAAGGGATACTTAAGGAGGGGGTTCTTGAATGTTGATGTTTGAATCATAACAATCTGCCTCCCTGTCCATATACTAATAGATTGACATAAACATCGAGTTTTACGGATATGATATCTGGACCCTATTTTATGAAGACTTAAAATCGAGTTGATTTCAACTGCAAGTCTATGGCAGCCTGTGTGGTGAAGGATTTAATTTCGATTTTATCTTTCCATAAAACTGGGCACAGAATTTGATTTAGAGTTTCGTTAGTCGTTACTTATAAAATATGTTTATAAATTATGTATCATTATTTCTTTGTTAACATTCATAAATGAGTAATGAATAAGTATGAAAATAAAAAAATAAATAAAATGAAAATGAAATTAAGATGAAATAGACGTAGCCGTGTCTCTCGGCAAGGAGTTGTGACAGTATAGGTCACCATGTATTTCTTACAAGAAGATTTTTATGCCGTCATGTAGACAAAATGATGGGATTGATTTGAAGAAAACAAGAATTAAGACATTTCTCTACGTAGCTCGATGGAGGCTGTGACAGGCATTTTTCATTTGGTTCAATGGGTCCAGGAAAGGCACTAGTTTACTTTTAGAGATGAAACAAAACCCAGCTTTAGTGAATCAAAATAGTTCTAAAATGTGACTTAGGGAGAGACATAACCAATGTAGAAACGTTAATCAGTATGATCAATAGTCAATGTTGTTAAATGTGACCCTGCACCTCAAAACAAACTAAAAGTCGTCAGACAATGAATTTTTAGTTAAGACCATATTCTGAAAGAGCAGACTCTAAGCTTTAAAATGATGTATAACTCAAATCAAATGGACTCTCCTAACCTATCTAAATATTGAAAAGACAGCACAAACTCAGGAAAAGTGTGAACTGAGAAAAGAGGCTCTGAAGTACAGTTGTCTATTCAAGCGCTTAATCTTTACCAAACCGTGCTGGCTGTGCGATGAATGGGACAAAAAACAGTAAGTAAACCACCAGAGTAACAACAATGAAGGGATTATCAGATTAAACTGAAATTAAGCATGCCTCATTAACACATTCTCGCCATAATTAATGCCAACTTTCGAAGCAGTAGCACTATCCTTTCAAAAGTTATTAGAGTTGAAAGTGAAAGGTGTGGACAAGGTTTTTCAGAAATGAAAAAGAGATTCTAAAGACACACCTAATAACACTATTCTACCAAAAATGTTCGAGATAAACTGCGAAAAAACACCCTTTCCTGCCCGTTTTATGATACCAAATTTTAGCATAATATAAAAGAAGACCCGCTCTTTTAGAAAATATGAACAAGTCACGTTCGGCTAGGTTGACCCATTTCACTTATTTTCAGTCCTCACGCAAAATCAGTGTGTGCGACTTTATGTTCGCTTTGAGGTGCTCGGTCACAAATATGCAAAATGTGAGCAAGAGTTATGATTTCTTTTTTTTTTCCAGACTAAACTGTCAGTACTTATGGTTTGTTTGAGTTTATTGATTTATTATATAACTACAAGTAGAGTTATCTCTGAATATCTTAGGCTTGATTGCAAAATTCTTATAGGATAGGATTTTGTTTGTTTTTGTGATACAACTAACCTATACATATACCGAAATATGCATCAAATGTGATAAATAGAACACTTTTGGAAATCTTTTGTCACTGCTCCCAATGTTAACTTATACATTTAAGTTCATTATAAAAGGGAATTGTGTTACCCCCCCCCCCCCAATCCTTGAGTTCGATTTACATTTAATCCTTGTCTTGTTCGCGTTTGATCACAAAATTTTTAAGACGGTTTCAACAAGCTTTTGGCATGAGTACTGAGTTGAAATTGGCATCAGTTTTCTCATATAAATCCAAGGATATCCTAAGGGCAGGTTTGCAAGTTGTATGAGTTGAATCATTTTGTTACAATTCATTCGAAGTTGATTGTTACCATAAAATGAAAGTAACATCGGCCACATTACTCTTCTGATCTTATAACTTGGTGACCAAAGTATATCTTATAAGTTTGCATATAATAATACAAAACAGTCTTCAATTCACGAAAGTGTCTTTACACCTGAATGATTGATTAATTGACTAATTACTTTATCTTCCAGAATGGAAATTCTTTCTGTATTCGATATAACAACAAAGTAGACGTTATGATATAAATCAAAGGTACACCACGGAAATATCGCGGAATGGAACTGAAACTAGATTATATCATTAACGTACAATATCACAAACACTATAAATACCTGATACACATCGAGGAGAAATCCAGTACAAATATAAATTAGTCTGATAAGAATCAGTGGAATCCTACTAGTTTATTGGTAGAAATTTACTGAAATCGGGTGAAAATGAGGAAGTTGTGACATTTTGAATATTTGATGATTTCTGCAAAACAGTTCTTGTACAGTGGATATGAATATCAAATGAGTGAGCTGACCATGTCATGACCTCACACATTCCATTGATCGTGTTCATATATAAAAGAAGGGATGAAAATTCAATGCCTCTGTCGTTGAAATCTGAATCATGATGTTTTTCCTGGTTGAATAACTTCAGAATAGTCATCAGTTGGATATGCGAGAAATTGAGCCTCAAGCATTATTGCGCTTGAATGAAAAAATGGAAATTTCAATTTTGCATATTCATATTGGCTGTTCAAGAACTGTTTCCCCCAAAATATTGAAACTTCAAAATGCCATGATTTCCTTATTTTTATCAAATTTCGTTCAAAATTAAACCGTTGAATTCGTTATTTCTTTACGCTTTCTTATCAGCCTAGCTTTTGGACAAAATTTATCTGTAATCGGCGTTTATATCTGTACAAAAACAATCAACACTTTTCCTTTTATACAACTATTCAACATAAGGATGTATTCATTAATATCTTTTCCTGCATCATAACTAAACTCCAAACAATATCTTACCTACATATCTCAATCTATTTCATAGTCTTTAGATAAGAGCTTGCTTCGAAAGGGCGATAAATCACTTTTTCAATTGATATAACACCTTTTGGTCCAAAAGATCTTCGTATATAAAATTCATTAACTTCATAACTTTTAACCTTTTCTCTTTTTTTTTTTTTATCTAACTCCACCAAATACCAAATACTTGACAAATGTCATTGTAACAGTAAAGTATTGTGGACTCCCAGGTATGAACATCGTAGAATGCCAGGTTGATTCAACTCATTAACTGAAATTGTTTAAAACAGATTGTGCGAGTTTGAGGAAGTGTTTTTGTTACTCTTTTGTTTGTATTGGCCGTTTTCATGAGCCTTTTAATAAATCATACCTGAAATGCTATAAGTAACAATGAAGTACAAGTCATACAAGGTAGCATTTCCATTTGATAAGGCAGTGTATTAACACATTACCACGTATTTTTCAGCTACTCGCCCTTATAATGAAGTCCTCGGGACAGGCAGTTTTCTTTCGTTACATCAAAATATATTACAACTGAACAAATAAACGATAAAATACTTAATAACATAAAACTGATTATGTAACCGGAATTTCGCTATAACAGCGTTGTTAAAAGAGGGGGGCGTTTCGTCAACGTTTGTCAGCGCTGACAACTTGAGATCACCATAGTAACAGTCAGTGACCAGAGCATCTCAGGCAATCAAAACCAAGGATTTTGCTGAAATTGGTCAGCGCTGACAAACGTTGATGAAACACCCCCCTGGAGTTCACTGTACTATATTTTGAAAGGGATTTCAATTTATTTTCAGCCGGGTATGATAATGCAGCTTTTTGATTTGTACTTTTTTTTGGGGGGGGGGGGGGGGTAGAAGCATCAAATTAGAGAGTGACAATATCATTTCAACAAACAACACGATTTCAACACGATTTCAACAATCGTGAAGGCAACGCAATTGCACGCATGTGGCACTATATACCTTCATCAACAGTAAATGGTTTTCAGCATGTCCTAAAGGGGCGATCCGTGAGCGAATGTGAACTAGTAGATACATCTGGATAAGCATGAGTGGTGAACACATTCCTGTCGATGCCAGAGGTGACAGACACTTCAGACAGCGATCTAATGTGCTTGTGGCAACTGTTTTGTAGGGTTTAGTTATATCTATATCTATATCTATTGGTATGGGTGAAAACGTTGAACGATGTACAATTGACCATTTTCGGGCTTTTCGATATTCAAACCCTTGTAAAATTGTCACCTTGGGGTGTTTTTCATGGTTTTAGGTATCATTTGGTAGGGGAGGGTTGTACCTTTCAGAAAAATATTTACTTTGTAGTGTCCTTACTGCATTTTCTTTAAAAAAAATAATGCTTTGAAGCTGAAAAAAATGGACAAAAATGCATATTTTGGGAAAAAATCCCAGAATCACACGTCTTAATTTTTGTTCTAATGCAATTCTACAGCTTTGTTTTTCCTTGTGAGTAAGCCCACACACTTCAACTATTTAATCAAGTACTTCTGCCATCAACGTGTGTATTATTTATCTTATCAGGAAACGTTGAATTCACTTATGTCTGAAAAAGAACGTCTCTGAATGAATTATCTTTTCCATGACGCCAAAGATTCAGAATGACTATGAAAACATGTAAGGCCATATTTATTTAGCGTCTTATCCATACTACCATTCCATCAAAATTTGTGAGTGAGCTGCGTGAAATAATCGTGTGGTGGCTCATTAAAGAAAATTATACTGAATAACCATCAGAGATGTTCAGTTGTTTAATGGTTTCATTAATGAATGTGGATTATGCTTTAGATAAAAAGTGGTTATCAGTATGTCAGTGTGAGCCAGGCGAGTATGATGATTGGCAACTTTAGTAGCATACTGTCCACAAAAGTGAGTTCTGGTTGAAAACCCGAATTGGTGAATGTCTCTGATCGAAACGAATGTCCCTGATTGAAAGCCTCTGAAGGGATATTCCCTCATCTGACACTTTCGCACTGCATGATATTTTATTTGCGTGCTTATTTTACGCACTGACGAGCCATCCTGGAATCGAGTCAGCACAGTTCAACGACAGATATGCCCACAAATCTTGAAAATGTGAGTAATAACAAAAAAACTTTCCTGGTGTTTGTGCCGATATATTAGAATTATTATTCCGTAGATTTGCCAATCAGTATCATTTGTGAAATTATGTATTGTAATCTTTGGATTAGAGGTAAATTAAAAAAAGGATAGACAGTAAATATGTAAGAATCTGCACGAAAATCAAAGACCGCACGTCTCTGAGCAAAATGAAAGACGTCTCTGAAAATTACTGTTTCATGAAATAAAGACATCCACTTTACAAATTATGAGAACATTAATGTAAATTTATGTCTGGATGGGCTCAGTTAGTATAATAGGAACAAGTAGAACCAAGTTAACACTGGCGTGTTGTAATATTAAGAAAAATGAAGCTTCCTGAAAGATGTTGAAAATATGTAAAAGAGTTTCAAATTTAAGATTTTCTGTTGATTGAGCAAGTGTAAACACATTGCCAGGACAGAAACTATGTTTTATGACTAGTAATAGGTCAATAGTCTGTGATTATTATGTAGCAGTCACTCTAGTTTACGTGAGAGAGGCATTTTTTGTGAGAGAGGCAGAAATGTAAGAAAAATAGGTTTAGGTCAGAGACGTTCTCTGAACAAATAGGATCTGCCCTCAAACCAATATCAATGACCCACCATGGCGAATTGGTGCCTATGTTTGTAGCACATTGGTTCCTCAATCCAACTATAATGCCAATATCTTGTAAAAATCAAACCCATTAAGTACTGATAAGCAAAGATGATTACGTCAGAGACGTTACATTGAACGTTTTACACATTTTCAACTACTACAATAAGGAGTAGATCTTTAATTATTTCAGAGTATATGGCCCTCGTATACATATATCGTTCTAGGTAATTTACGCAATCTAAAAACAATGTTGATTTTATAATTCTGATCAGAGACGTTCATTCGTGCGTACATTGTTCTTCCAGTGCATGATAAATACATTTTAATATCATTTTAACTTTATTTTTTTTTTCTTACAGCAAGATGGGAAGACCGAATGGATTTTAAATGCTCCGAATATTAGAATTTCGTCCTGCTCAGGATCTTTAGGCTCAGTCATGTTCATGGAGCCTACAAGTTCCAGATCACGGCCGTGGTACTGGCAAGACCGGACGGACATTTTGGAGGTGCCATCTGTTTACAAAATAATGACTACTGGTATCCCAACCCCTGTTTCAGGTAGCAAGCGACGCAGTCGGTACCATGCACTGATTGAGGACATGGAATACCAAGTGCAGGGGAAATACAATTCAATGCTATAATGCGGACTCTGTTTTTAATGCACATCACTACGTTTGCTTTTGAGGCTGTAAAATCTGAGGCTTACACGCTAAGAAATAAATGTTCAAATTTGCTCTTAATTTGTAACAATAGCAGCACACCTGCGGTGCATATTTGCACCCTTAATTGTGCTTAATTGCACCCTTAATTAACTGCCTTTTTGAAGTTTTGCTAATTTCTGCAAACAAGTTCTCGTACAGTTGATAAGAATATGCAAATGAGTGAGCTAGCCATGTCATAACCTCACAATTTTCCATTGATCGTGTACAAAAAATAACGAACATTCAATTTTTCTGTCTTTGAAATCTGAAACATGATGCTATTCCTGGTTGATTACCTTCAGAATAGTAATCAGTTATACCCGGATTAAAGCCTCGGGTATATGAAAAACTTAAAATTTCAAAAGTTTAAGTGCAAACATTATATGGCAAGTTGTGAGGGAATGACAAGCTCAATTTGCCATTAGCATATTCATAATGACCGTTCAAAAACTGTTTCCTGAAAAATTAGCGAAACTTCAAAACGTCATAACTTCATTATTTTTTTCTTGAGCCCGTAAGATTTTATTCTTTCTTATCAGCGGCTAGCTCATATTTGGGCCGAATTTCCCCTGTAATGACTCCTTTTCTCTTAGAAGTAAGGTGAGATGTTCTAGTGGTATTATTTTTGAGGTTTGTAAGCCAAATACATGAGAAAAGGAAAAATACTAACATCCATGATGAAACAAGAAAATGTCTATTAAGAATGTCCCTTTACTTTTTCCTCTACAATACTATACTTATGTATCACGTGTATCGCCTTCGAGTAGAAAGAAGGATTGATAATCCCCTACCGATGTGACGGGTAAAATGTGATATTGTAATGTTATCATTGTCAACCTCTTGAAAGAGGTTTTCAGTTCATTTTTGGTCAAACGTTTGCTGTACCACACCGTTGATATTCTTTTGAGTTTGGCGTTTACAATTGAGTATATGAATATAAGAACGACCCAAGTCCAATTTTCGGCCAAATTCAGTTTTTCATGGGAAATTGTAGCTTATCCATGGACTCATCTTGTGTGTAAATGATAAATCCTAATTACCCCCGGAAGTGCCTGAAATTAATGAGTTAAATCTTATATTAATGTAAGAATGAAGGACTTGGGTCATTCTTACATTCATATAATAGCGCCCTCTCTCATCCTTCTCCCACCTCTATAGCAGAATATCATGTATATGAATCAAAGAACGACCCAAGTCCATATGAATCAAAGAACGACCCAAGTTCACCACACAAATGGCCTCTCCACAATTAATGTAAATGTTAATTGTCATAATGATATATGTTCTAATTTGTATATACAATGTTGCCTTCCCATCACAGTTAAATAGAATATTATTGGACAACTAAAAAAGATATGAAGTTTTTTTTAGTTTACTCGAAATGATCCTCCATGGACTTGGGTCGTTCTTATATTCATATACTCAATTTACATCTGCCATAGTATACAAAAAAGCACAGCGGAATTTGATGCTTCTAGGATGAGTATAGGTTAATTACAGCTTTCTGAGACGACATCATAACAGTGGCCCAGGTACGGTCCCTAATAAAAATCCGAACTGGCCTGACATGCACATACAATCATATTTGAGGTATAGTGGTCAAATTAAAATAGTATTAGTAAATTCGTGTTTACCTTTGTTATAGATTTGGACTACATTTGAAAGAAAACATATACAATATTGATAGCATGTGGGCACACCTTCGCATACACCGGAAGGTGAAATACAAAGTAGTGGTCATCATAAACAAAAACAATTCTTGACATATGCCTCGGTAAATGATTTCTCAATGAATGTGGAATGTTAAGTTACGAGCATCTTTTGAAATAGGGAGTTTGGTGTTTAATTCTAGTGATAACTTACAGCCGAAACGTCCCTGATGGAAAAGCAAATGTCTCTGATATAAACAAATAATTTAGGTAAGGTAGCCAAAATTGCAAGTATTTCATGTAATTTTTATTTGTCTGTCATTTAAAAGTGTTGTAAGATATGAATAATATAAAAAGGACAGGTTTGTTGTTGATTTTTGGTGTAGAAATCGAAATTCCTCCTACAATTTGGAGGTTTGTAGTTACAATCGGTTATTATGAAAAATAATTCAAGTTGAAATAACCATTCTGAATTGTTCACAAAAGATAAACATGTGTTTAATAAAAGAATAATGTTGTTTGTTCACAAACCTCGTAATTATGGATCAAAGGTCATTGTTTTTATTGTCTATGTCTGAGGAACGTCTATGAGTGAAACCTGAACGTCTCTGATCAAAACGTGGCTTACTTTCAGCATCTGTAAATGGCTTTTATGGGGATTTGACCAAACGAAATGCACTAAATTCATTATAGGTATCTAGTGAACATTAACATTTAAACAAATGAGACCCCTGCTATATGTTTTGTTCAAATGAGATGAAAGTGAAGATAAGAATATAAAAATCTCTGCTTAAATGACAAAAACTCTACTTTTACTTTAACTTCCGTGTGTATTAGCTTTTGTAAATTTCACAGGAGGTAAACAATATTTTAGGAACAAATTAACACAGTCTTCAAAAGCATGAACAAGATGAAAATATATTCATTTCAATGTTTTTGCTACCCTTCATTTTAATTGTCACTAATACAATGTTTATTTTAGTCAGAGACGTTCACCAATATGTCACACTTCTATCTAATCTTGAATAAAAACAACACCCTTGGAGATATCCCAGTATAATCGGGTTTCCAAGAAAACTGATATCAATGACATTTGACTGAGATATGTTTATATCAGTGAGTGACGTTTTTTTTTTTTTTTATTTTGACCCCTGATTTGCCCAATTGTACATTGTTCAACGTTTTCACCCATATATACATGTATATATATATGTATATATCTTTACACACACACACACACACACACACACACATATATATATATATATATATATATATATATATATATATATATATATCTTTACACATACACACACACACACACATATATATATATATATATATATATATATATATATATATGTGACCCTGCACCTCTAAACAAACAAAAAGTCGCAAGACATGAATTTTTAGTTAAGACCATATTCTGAAAGAGCAGACTTTAAGCTTTAAAATGATGTACATGTATAACTCAAATCAAATGGACTCTCCTAACCTATCTAAATACTGGAAAGAAAGCACAAACTCAGGAAAAGTGTGAACTAAGAAAAGAGGCTCTGAAGTACAGTGTCTATTCAAGCGCTTAATCGTTACCAAGCTGTGCTGGCTGTGCGATGAATGGGACAAAAACAGGAAGTAAACCACCAGAGTAACAACAATGAAGGGATTATCAGATTAAACTGAAATTAAGCATGCCTCATTAACACATTCTGTTCATAATCAATGCCAACTTTCAAAGCAGTAGCACTACTCTTTCAAAAATTATTAGAGGTGAAAGTGAAGAGTGTGGACAAGGTTTTTTTTAGAAATGAAAGAGATAATCTAAAGACACACTTAATCACACTATTCTACCAAAAACGTTCGAGATAAACTGCTAAAAACACACACTTTCCTACCCGTTTTATGATACCAAATGTTAGCATAATGTAAAAGAAGACCGGCTCTTTCAAAAAATATGAAAAAGTCAAGTTCGCCTGGGTTGACCCATTTCACCTATTTTCAGTCCTCACGCATAATCAGTGTGTGCGACTTTATGTTCGTTTTGAGGTGCACGGTCACATATATATATATATATATATATATATAAAGAGTTTGTTGGCAAAAACCGATAAGTCCATATTTGCCAAATGGAGATATTTGCGATTAAAGGTCAAGAAAAATAAAGAGAATAATAAGAAAATTGTTGCTTCTTTTGACCATAACTTCAAAAACATAACTTTATAGTTGTAGTGACCAATATATCGTATAAAAGGTATTATTTTGTACTTTATGACAGAGACCGCAATCCCAAATCTTCAACAAAAACATGTGCCTGGGCGCGCAAGACTGATGCCTAGTCAACAGGTGGTTCAGGCATATCCATTGTTCAGGGCCATTGTCAGCACATACTCACATACACATCATTGGTTCCTGTGCAAAGTTCATTTTGTACTGAGGGTTGAAATTTGACCAAAATCTGAAACCTTATTTCAAAATCAATCATAGATTTCATGAAACTGATTTATGCTTTCACATCCAAATTACCTTCAACAAAATTGTACACTATTCAGCTATTATTCATATCAATGACAGTTTTATCGGATGAATGGTTTTTAGCTATTAATGATCAAAAGTGGGAAACTTTTTTGAAACAAATAGTACACATACATATAACCTTGTCTTGCCGTAATCTTATATATTGTTCAGTGCAAGAAATATATTTCTTTCAAAAGTCTAAGCATTTTGGGGGATTCAAAGAAAATGCTTCCATTTTCGATCCAATTTCGATCACGATTACTATTAAACTTTTACTCAAGTGTCCAGTTTCAAATTCATTTCATGTTTCCATTTTCTCAATGATGATGGGATTACAAAAATGATTGACAGTAAAACAAAAATACAAAATATATAAAACCATAACTTTTGACTGGAGAAGAAAGAAAAAAGCAAACATACTTAACACAAGTGTAAGTGGTCAATATCATCTGAGGATATCACAAGTAAATGTCAGAAATATGACGAGGCCTACATAGAAACAATGATGCTTGTAAAACTGTAGGTTCCCGAATTCATAGGCGTGGAATTACACGGAGAACGGCTGTTTATCTTGACCAACTAAAATTGTACCAGTGCAAAAATCAATATCAAGAATGAACTAATGAACCACAAAATGACTATCGCTCAAACAAGACATATTTCGCAGTGCTTACAAAAGAGTACTACTTATTATACCACAATGAATAGAGCGATTTTTTTTAATAAGTGGATAAAAGCTGATGGTAATTTATTAGCTGTAAGTTAATGCATGAAAATTCCGAGATTATAATAGAATAGTTCTGGAATTTTCAAAATTCTGATTTGATGAAAAAAGAGTTGGTATGAGCAAAATATCCAGTATGGGTTATGATTCTTATTGCATTCTTTTGAATACCAAGGAGGGAATCTAATAATGAATTAACTGCATTTCCCAACGCCATGATTAAAGTGTGGAGATATTAAAGAGGAATATCATGCTCTGCAAAATATAAACAGGGAACAAATGTTTAAGCTTATTAAAATTCCAATACTTCGGGACAAAATGTTACTCACAAAATTAATATGAGTTTTCCAGAATAATTCTCGGTCAATCCAAAGCCCTAAAAACTTTGTGTTATTAACCTGCGTTAAACATATATCAATTATTTTGATCTCATGTGGGACAACAATCCAAAAATTACTTAATTCCATCTAATGAGTTGTTGTTTTTTTTTAATACGCAGGGATAATTTGTTCGCATAAATCCAGGATTGCACAGACCTGAGCATTCACCATACCAATTAATGTATTTGGGTCTCGATGAGAATAAAACAAACTTGTGTCATCGGCAAAAATGAAAGACAAAATTTGCAATGATTTTTGAAGATGGTTTATGTATAAGTTTATAAAAGTGGGCCCAAGAGGGAGCCCTGTGGAACTTCACATGAAATATATAGGTTTTAAATGCGAATCATAGCCGTTAATGTTAGCAAATTGCTTTCTATCTGTTAGGTAACTCTTAAACCATTCTAGAGGTGTCCCGCGGAATCCATAATGACACAGTTTAGAAAATTGAATTAAAAAAAAACTCCAATTGTATGTGATACACTTTTAGAATAATTAGCTATTTGAAAAGAGAATATTACTGAAGTCCACGGAAATGTGTCCATTACACATGGTGATCAGGGACTTAACCGACCGTGTATAAAACCAAACTTTCATTGTCTTCGAACGGATTTTTATTGGTCGCCTATTTGTGTTTGTCACAAAAGCAAGGATGGAGTTTGTTATTGGAGATAATGCACCCAAACAGGTGCATTTCAGCCCAATACTATTAAGTTTGAGGATAATCCGACAATCCGTTCAAAAGTAATAAATTTCAAAGTATCTCTGCAACCACTGCTGGATGAGAAGACTGCTAGGGTTCATTATGTCACATGCGTAGAACGACATAAGGTAAATAAAAAGAGAATTTCACAAAACTTCACTTTATGAATGAAGTGCACATTTCTTCGACTCGTCACTGACGTATGATAAGGATAATTTCATTCCCCTGCCTTCTGAAAGGGAGAGTCGAGTGTTCATTTGCTATGCGAGAAAGGGAAAATACGTTGAATTGTCTTTATTGTTTCTTTATATCGTTGTGAACATGTGACATCACAGCTATAGTAGTCTTCTCATTCAACATGTTCTACCATGACAGAAAATAAAAAAATCATAACTTTTGAACAGACTGTCCGATTTTCCTCAAACTCAATTGAATTGTTGTACTAACATTGCTGCATTTACTCAATATACATTATCTGTACCTTCATATCCCTTGAATCTCTACAATTTGTTCTCCCAATGTCCTTACTTGTAGTAGTTTATGATATTGTTGCAACATGTGACCTTTCTGTATTCTATTTAGTAAGACTTAATTGATAACCTTTTTTGTTTGTTTTAATCGGTTCCCCCAGTTATAGTATGGTCTTGAAAATATCTGTATTTGAATCTTCCCCTAATCTGATCCCCTAATCCCCTTATCACAGGACCTGCGGCTGTACAAGCCAATGCTTTTACGCAGGTCCCATCATATTTGTTCGTATCATGACTACAGTTCAATTCGCATGTATACAGGCCTTGTGTTTACATCAAGACAAACTTTTGTAAATTCCGGTGAGGTCTCAATTAATTGATTTTTTCTTCTAATTTTTATGTACTTGATTGTGATGTATGTGAGAAATATGAAAATATATTGAAAGGAAATGAAATAAAATGTCTATGAAAGTGAACATGTGCTTTAATTTGCATAGCATTGCAGTATACCATAGTAAGAGATACAATACAATTGGTGCTGAAGATGTTAGCATTGTAAGCCCGCCGACGGTGATAGAGTATACATTTGGTGCTAAAGATGTTAGTTGTTGATGCTAGGTGTTACAAAATTCATTTACACATTTAATCCTTAATAGATCTAGAACTATATCAGATTGCACTGTCATTGATATGTGTAATGGCTGAGTGTGCAATTTAGTTTGAAGTGATCAGAATATAAACGCATAAATCCGTTTCATTAGATCCATGGTCAATTTGAAAGCTAAAATTGAGATATAAGTCAAATTTTAACCCTCTACGAAATCAAACATTACACAGGAACCAATGGTGTGTATGTGAGCGTGTGATTTACAATGGTCCTGAACAGTAGACAGAGCTCTGCTGATTAGGCTTCTGGCCTCTTTCTCCAAGGGACATGAATGCTTTATTTGTATATTCATGATATATTGCCCTGGGAACTGCTAGATTGAAATCATGGTGAAATGATGCATGCACATGAAGAGAGTAAGCACATGCAGTCATGTGCTTCATTCACTATTTTCAGGATGAATAAAGACTATCTGTGACAGTGGAGTTCCTCAGGAGAAAAACATTCAAACCATGGCCATTGTCCAGTATCATTATCTGGGTGTTAATAGCCAAACACTCCCATAGACAGCAATGGACCCATGTGCAAAGTGATAGTTTTGTACAAAGAGTTGAAGATATAGAGCGAAATTCGAACCCACCAACTTTAAAAATTATTCTTGAATTTTGACAACGAAACTGATTTAAGATTTCGTTTTCAAGTTTGTAGACTATTTGTAGACTATTTAGCTATTACTCATATTAATGCCAGTGTTATCTAACATTCAATTCAATTCAATTCATGCTTCATTTCATTTTTCGAAAAGAACATAAACATTTCACTTTCTTTGGTAACATACACTTTTTGAACAATTAAAGGAGACCTCCGGATGATTTTTAGACTTTTACATTTGAACAACTATACATTAGATACATCGATTCCAGAATTTCAGAGTGAATTCATAGTGATTGGGTTGAGAATGTTTTATAGATTTACACAAATTGCAATGAACAGGGATGATGACATGGCAGCCTCAACATAAAAACTCATGAATTATGGCTCAAGGAAGCAGAGCAAAAGGATTTGGAACGCATACATTCTACATACGTGAATTTGTATTGCAAGTGGTATTGAATGGAATTGCTATATTTCTGAAATATGTGAGGCTCATACCTTATCAACACTGTTCGGTTTAATTTGTTTACGAATTTTTCGGAGTTTTGTTTCTCTGCTCAAGGACCACAATAAATTCCACTATTCTATACATGGAGCTGTCGTTTTATGTACTACATGATGTAAAATCATGAAAATCGTCTGGAATGCCCCTCTAGGGATCATAAATGGTAAATGATTTTTGTAACACCTAGATACAAGTGACCTCTGTGGGGCCAGATTCATGTTTTATCCTCAAAGAACATGATGATCTTCTTAGATTTTACAGGGCAAAACAGTAATACTTCAACTCAAATATGTCAAGAAGAAACTTTCAAACATATGTTGTCATCCAATGAACATCTAGCTGCAAAAGACGGGTGGGGCTACCAAAAGTTAGGATTTTCTGATTGTGATGTAGACACACAACATAGTGGGCCACTAGATAATGCAAATACTATGTTACTAAAGTGCCGACAGTAAGCGCAGTGTTTTATTTCCTGGTGTGATTATGTGAAAGAGTCACAATAACAACGTCGGTTTTCTAACAAGTCTCAAGTATACACTGTAAAAACATCGGTGTTAGATTTAACACCATGGGTGTTAAATGTAACACCGATCAAACTTCACTAGAGGACCACACCCATAGGTGTTGAAAATGTATTGTGATGGTGTTAACCCGTTCCTTTATACGGGAACATGGTTTACCAGGTTCCCAAAATGAAGACAAGGGTGACTGCTTCAGTGGCCTAAATTCATGTTTCTTTGTGTTAAAAATCTCATAAAAGTGGGTTTGATAAAAAGATCAGAGTTTATTCTATCAGGATTTGTTCTCCTGCTGTTTAAAAAAAAGGGGTTTTACAGTATTATATACCTTTTCCTGATTTAGTTTTTTGCTTGTTCTGCTGTAAACTCGTACGAACATGTACATAAACGTAATGATCAAGGCTGAGATCAGTTAGAAATGCGGGTCCGCTGACCCCAGTCACCTTATTCAGGTATCTGGTTTTGTGTAGAACAAAAGATTCTGAGAGCTCATCAGCGCACGCTCTAATCATACCTCGCACCTGATCGATATTTCCATTGTTCACGGGCACATGTAGTTGACCGTAGAAAGGGGGACACAATGAACCGCTTGACTGCCTCAACACAGCTGGATTACCAACATGTGTGCCTTTCTGTCGACGGCGAAAAAAAAAAATCTCGTTTGGGGGCATTAAAGGCACTCAGAGAATTGCGGAAGGAACGGGTTAAAAAGTGTTCGCCTGGCACTTCGTGGTGTTAATTTGACACTGTGGCTGGTCATATTTTTCACACTTCGCTAGAGTTAATTCAATAATGACACAGCATGGTGTTGATTTGATATTGGTGGTGTTAATTTCAATGGTAAAACACCCGCCCAGCTTCAATAGGGGACCACACCAACTGGTGTTACTGTGGTGTAAATGCGTTTACGCATTTTTTTTTTCAAAAATCAAGTACTTTTTCGGAAAATTCTTTATCGTCATGTTAAAGTTCAAAATTAACAAGAAGTGCAGTAACTAAGAAACTATTCAAAATCAATTTTAAATTTTGAAATGACACCCGGAGGTGTTAATCTAACACCATGAATGAGCACCGGAAAATTAACACCAGCTCGGTGTTTCATATTAAACACCGGACTTTTTGCAGTGTAGGTACCAAGCAATATTGATAATTCCCCTGCCAGCATTCGGGACACGGATGGTTTGGGAAACAAAAAGAAAAAAGCACGGATGACATAGGAAAACATGGTTTTCGTGAAAAAGGTATTTATTATGTGTTTTGTGTCAATTCAGATTGCCATGAACTAAACTAAAACCAACTTAAACTAAGACAGATCAATATTGAACTTAGGAAATTTCCTCTCTACATTGCAATTTGTGTCATCTTGTGAAAACTGAAATCATACATGTTTGTGATGAAGATTGTTTTTGGGAGTGGCATACAGTGTAAAGGTTGTTTTGGTGAAAGGAAAAAAAGAGAAATACAGCGCGGCTATCAAAGCAGCAAATTGTAACTAGGATACGATAAAGTTACGGGATGGAATCATCAAACGATCTATTATGTTCTTTTGCATCAATACGTTGGACACCGTTTCCATCATAATCATAACCAACTAACACAGACAAAATTATGCTAATGGAAAGTGCTTCTGTATTTGATGATTTGTTTCATCTTTTGAAGCAGAATTCGCAAACCCAGCAATATTCCATTGTAAAATGCCTGCGTGACTCCATTCATTACGCCGGCGAAGTCACATGCGATGAAGATAATGCGAGTTTCTGGGAGTGAGGTAATAAGCCAGTTCGTAATTAGCTCATGCACACATTGGTACAAATGCCCTTTCTGTTTTCTCAGTTGGTTGAGCACTTCACTCGTTTAAAGCGACATAAGGCAAAAGCTTGCCCGACGTAATAATCTATGGAATTCATGCTCAAACAAAGAATACTCCATCAGTTGACAATCTAGCAGGTAACCATTTCAACATTTTGTATTGAGTACAATAACAGCCTGTTTCCTTTCATATTGCGAAATACCATTCTTGCTGTCAGTTGGATGTGCTGGCAAGCACCATTTAGATAAGGACCACATTAATAATCATCGCATCATTATATAGATTCTTATATCAGTGAATTTACCAACCAAATTGAGTATCTGAATATAAGAACGACCAAAGTCCATGGAAGACCATTTCGAGTAAACTTTTAAAAACTTCATATCTTTTTAATCTGTCCAATAATATTCTATTTAACTGTGATGGGAAGGCAACTTTTGTATATGCAAATTAGAACATATGTTATTATGACAATTAACATTTAGGCCTGCATTAATTGTGGAGAGGCCATTTTGTGTGATGGACTTGGGTCGTTCTTTGAATCATATGGACTTCGGTCGTTCTTTGATTCATAACATGATATTCTACTATAGAGATGAGAGAAGAATAAGAGAGGGCGCTATAATATGAACGTAAAAATGACCCAGGTCCATCATTCTTACATTCATATAGGATTCAACTCATTCATTTCAAACACTTCCGGGGGTAATTAGGATTTATCATTTACAGAAAAGATGAGTCCATGCATAAGCTAAAATTTCCCATGTCAAACTGAATTTGGCCGAAAACTGGACTTGGGTCGTTCTTATATTCAGGTCTTCAATTGCCTGTTGGTAATTATGACCTTTTTCTGCTTATGCCCAAAGTGCATGGAATTACGAACTAATCTATTGTATTTTCGGTGCGGTGACAACGGCTGCTGCCTGGCTGGCGTTGCCTGGGCAACACTACAAACAAATACAAGCACCATGTTCGCAATATATTATGCTAATTGTAGTGTAGTTTGAACACGTTCCTGGTGAATTGGGGTTATGAGAGGGAGGGTATATGAATTTGGATATTTGAATAATAACAACCCTTTCTATGTTATATACTGATAAATCGAATGAATTCGACGATTTATAGATATACATTTAGTTGAATCTTTGGGGCTTTTGTATTGATTGTTATCCTCTGTATTATACCATCGTATTTATAACATCACAACTCTGAGTAACATACCAGTGCGATTCGAACATATTATGCTCTACTGTATTCAGGGCAGCAATAGTACTACGCGGACAGTACATACGACAAGCATATAGGCCGTACATACAAATTTGAGTGTGTCAGAAGGAATTGTAGGCAAAAGGTAACCATCGAATGCTTAACCCAAAAGGCGAAGGCGTATGGGTTTAGACAAAATCATATATTTACGAAATTTAATTTTTTTAACTACTAACGATTGAAAATGGCTTATGTGCAAGGTGCATCAGATTTTTTTAATACAATAGGGATATGTACAGTATTTAAAGTAACATATTATTTGCCAGAAAGTAATTTTGAAAGTATAACTCATGGCAAATCTACTTCAAGAATTAGTTCAGGCTTGCCATGTACGGAAGCCATGTGTCCAGTAATTCCAGCCAGCTTGTACATACTCTATGCATGGTAAATTTATTGGATGCACGGTTAAAGCCAATAATACTGTTCATTTCTGAATGTGCGAACGTTTGCTACAGCGTGCGAACTCTCGATACAAGTGCACGCTAATAAATTAATGTGGCTCTCGTCAGTGAAGAAATTCAATTCAAGTAAAGAAAAAACCCACATAAAAGCAACATAACAAAAATCGCTGATACAAAAATTCACATGATCTTTAGGACCCCGAAAGAAGCAAGGCTTGTGAGTGGGACCCTATACAAGATACAAATAATTTGGGACTCAGCAGCACAAAAGGCCAACCGCCAATGATGTAAAATGGCATTCCCCATCATAATAATCAGTTGAGTGAACATTCAGATCAGTCACCGAATCCACCGACAGCAGACCAAGGTACCACGTAAGTTCACACACTAACACTACGACATGGCAAGTATATATCAGAACAATCATAATGTATAATGGTAACAGATGAAGGAGACCATAAACACACTAACACACACACACACACACACACACACCCTCACACCCCTATACACAACAACACCACACAGACCACTCAAAACTAAAGTAGGCTGGCCAATCTACATAACATCAAATAAATGTTTAACATGTAGTTTAACAAATTTATTTCAAATTGTATAATAGATATTTTTTACACTGAACTTTGAACCTCGAAAATGTTGTACTCTTCCTAATGTCAACATGGGTAGTTGGTTCCACTCTTTAATACAAGTGGTTCGGAAAGAATTTAAGGAAACAGGTAGCCCTTACATGAGGACGATGGAAGAGGTTTCTTTGACGTGTGTTGTAATCATGAATCCGTGAGTTCAGGGCAAATAATTCTTTTAACTGGCAATATTGAAACGTACAGCCACTTAAACAACAACATCAACCACAACAACTACAACAAAATACCAGTTCTGCACTAAAATTGCAGAATCATCGTAACCGTTCCATAATTCATGATATATATATATATGTGTGTGTGTGTGTGTGTTTTCTGGCGGGGGGGGGGGGAGTGGGGTTAGAAGAAAAAATAAATAAATAGAGAACAAAAAATCCTCGCGCTTATTCATAAGCAACATTTTGCGCATGCCCTGTTGGTATGCCGGTTGTATGCAGCTATTAAAACGGGTTGTACATGTCATAAGCGAGTATTAGGCCCACGCCTTGGCACGTTAAAGGACACTGAAGTGCACTTCGTTCTGGAGAAATTTGTGCGTCACTTGCAGGTTGCGCGACTTCTAATTGAAAAAAAAAAAACCACAAAACTCTTTTGGAAATTAACAATGGCGGAAGTGCCTGCACAGAGAGGAGGTAAGCAGTGTAAATACTTCCCTGGTTAAACCAACTCCTTTGTTACGAGAGTATTGTATTACGATTACATTTATTGCGATGGAGCACACGTATATTTCGTTGCATGGTCTCGAAAGTTCCCTGGATGTGAAACGTCTGTGTTTGGAAATGTTCTTTTCCCTTAGAATTTGTTTTATTATCTCCGCTTGTACAAATTTTGACAAATCAGCAATTCTGCTATCTCAGTATAAACACGAGTACTCAGATTGTTGTCAATTACGTACAGAGTACAATTTAATCGTATCATATACAGGTGGAGATATGATACCATTATTGACTAATAATTCGCTTAGGTTAGATAAGTAATATGTGACCATGCACCACAAAACATTAGTTTTTTTTTTTAGTTAAGGGCAGGCTGTAAGAGAAAAGACTCTAAGCTTTAAAATGATGTATAACTCAATTCGAATGGATTCTCTTAACCTATATAAATATTGGAAAGAAAGCACACACTTAGGAAAAGTGTGAACGAAGGAAAAAGGCTCTGAAGTACAGTGTGTATGCAGCGCTTAATCTTGACCAAGCGGTGCTGCCCATGCGATGAATAGGACAAAAAACAGGAAGTAAACCACCGATATAACAACAAGGAGTGATTATCAAATTGAACTGAAATTAAGCATGCCTTATTAACACACTC
This sequence comes from Diadema setosum, assembly GCF_964275005.1. Classification (NCBI taxonomy): domain Eukaryota; kingdom Metazoa; phylum Echinodermata; class Echinoidea; order Diadematoida; family Diadematidae; genus Diadema; species Diadema setosum. The sequence continues at coordinate 2,870,055 of NC_092690.1, forward strand.
TGTCCAAAAATAATGCCAACTTTCAAAGCAGGAGCGTCATCCTTTCAAAAGTTATTAGAGTTGAAAGTGAAAAGTGTTTATACAAGGTTTCCCAGAAATGAAAATTGGACTCTAAAAACACATCTAATTACAGTATTCTACCAAAAATGTTCGAGATAAACTGCTAAAAAAAACCACACTTTCCTGACCGTTTTATGATCCAAAATTTTAACATAATGTTTCAGAAAATATGAAAAAGTCAAGATCGGCTAGGTTAACCCGTTTTACCGTTTTTCAGTCCTCATGCAAAAACAGTGTGTGCGACTTTTTGTTCATTTTGTGATGCACGGTCACATATGATATGACAGTAACGAATAAAAGGGCCAAATCGCTTACGAAAATGAAAAGTTTATAGAAGAGAAGTGATTGTATACAGAGTTTATTTATTTTATGCCACACAGAAGTAATGCATTTTTGTAGAAATTGAATTTTTGTGAAACTCTCTGGACTTGACTTTGTTATACTTTATATGTGTGCAATGTTATCTAACTGAGCCGATAAATATTCTTACGAATTTCAATTTCAATTTCAATTTCAATTTCAATTTTATTTCCATTTCCATTGAATAAACAGAAAAAAAATATATACAATATATTTACAGAACAAATTTATAACAATTTCAAAGAAAACGTACAAGTGGTCACGAGTAACAACAGAATTTCGTTTCTAAGGTATATACCTAATACAAAGATTAGAATGGAAATGGAGGGTCCCACTTAAAAAGCAAAGCTTGTAGGGTATGGGACCCTCAAAAAATACGTACACAAAGTCAAAGAAAACAATATCAACTGAAATGAAATTAACTTAGGAAGGGGAAAAAAAGAAGAAGAAAAAAAAAAGAAAAAAAAAAGGGGAAATGAGACTATGGTACAACACGCGCCATCGTGGACACAAGCATACTGTACTTCATGATTAAAATGCAATAACAAAACAATACAACGCTCCCTGGTTTGAAATTGCGATTGATTGGGTGCATATGCCGGTATGAATGCATAGGAACGGATGTAAAAAAAAAAGAAAGAAACAGAATAGACTCACTGTTACTGGTACAATAAAATAAATATCTGAGGTAAACTTATGTTAGACAGATTGTTTTCCTTAAAAGATGATTTCTGTGTGATATCTTAATACTTGTAAAAACAAACAAACAAACAAACAAACGACTTGATTGAGAGAATGAAACCGAACCTAATTTGGTTGTATATCATAAGATTTCAACAGAAAGAATTTTAATTTGTTCTTAAAAGAATTCAAAGTTTGTGCTGTTATTATGTCGTTGGGAAGTGAGTTCCAATACTTAGGCCCCTCGTAGATGAAGGTTTGCTGAGCCAGCAAAGTCCTAAAAAATGGTAAATGAAATTCGTTGGATTGCCTTGTAGGATAATTATGAACAGATTGATTTTTTTAAAACATTGATTCAAATATGCCAATCTGAGTGATTTGTATGGACTAATGTATCCCTGCATCATAAAAGCAACAAAAAACGCTCCAGACATGGATTTCTAGGTAAAGGTAGATTCTGAAAGAGTATATTCTATATTCTGAGTCACAACGATGATAAGGGGCGTCTACCGGACAGCCCCTTCGTTACTGCGTCTGTGTTCGGTGTTTTGTACTTTTAATAGTTCTTGCATTTTCCTCCGTCTGTCCAAAGACAATTAGCAAACCATAAAGATAAAATCAAGCATATCAATGACTTATGACAGAAAATGGAAGCGGAAAATTGCGAAAAAAAAATTGTCGACAGAAAGAAGTTCTTCACCGAATTCAAGACAAAACGAAAGAGAACAGATAGTTGACGCAAGAAGAAGACACAGACCGTTATGATTTCTTATATTTTTTGGGTAAGCATAAATGGAGATACGGCGAAGGAAGCAGGTAATTTAATATTGGCATGCATCAAACAGGGAAACATTGATATCGGCGTAAAAGGGGCAAGGACTTGTTTGGAAATAATCATATTCGATAAAGAATTCAAGTTAACAAAGATTGCTGGTGCTTTTATGACACTCCATATCAAGAGCTAAAGATGTTCTTTCATGTTTACCATTTTATCTCCTATCCTTTTTTTCTTGTTATGCAATGTGAAGCATCACAGGGGGGCGAGGAAGAGACTGCAACTACACAGCAAGCGGCAGGGACGAGCACGCCACAACCCGGTGAGTCAAATGGTCCAAATTATAATCTCGCGTTTGTAAAAGCGTGGTCTTCAGTTAACGCATCACCAAGCGAGCAAAGCACAGTTGTTGTTTATTTTTTTTTTATTTGTAGTTGGAAGCTACAGCGCGTGAGAATATCCTCCAACTCTCATTATAACAGTCAATTGAGGAATACAATTGAATCGCTGATTTGTCTGCTCTCTGGAGCCGTAAGCGACGCATACGACCTGTTAGGTAGACACATCTATGATGTTTAATGAAATGACCAGAAAAAAAGGAAGAAAAAGGAAAAATTTGATAGGTGAATAGAATATAAAGAGGGAATTCAAAGAACGCAAATTGTTGCTGAAACAAAATAGTATACTTGTTCATGCGTATAGGGCGAGGTCCTGGATGGCCTGGACCTAGCGCTTCCTTTTTCTCCGTCTGTCCAAAGACAACCAGCCAATCACACAGATAAAATCAAGGATACCAAAGACAAAGAACAGAAGATGGAACCGCAAAATCGCCAAATGAAAAAAAAAACACCACCATCACCAACAACAACAACACGTGGACAGAAAAAAGTCCTTCCATGAATTCAAGGCAAAATTAAAATGGATAAAAAGTTTATTCAAGAAGACACCGACAAATTATGACTTCCTATATTTTGCACCTTCATTTTCTTTGTTTGTTTGCTTTTTTTGATTTGTTTAGCTGGGATACAAAATGAAAATGTTGAATGCGGGGAACATCCTGTACAGCTGATTAGAATTATGACGTGGACTAACGGGGATATCATGAGGGGACTGGTTACGTATGATAATGAGTGTACACAAAATGTTTATTTTCATGACGTCATACTTTGGGAGGGATGAGTATGTGTTGAGCGTCAACTTCTGGCCACCGGCAGGGCTGGGTTTGTATATTCAGCTTAACTTTATGGATGGGCATACCTTGCAGAGACTCGAATCTGTGACGACATGTTTTTGGATGAGGTAACAATCGATCGAGGAATACGATTGAGTCGCTGATTTTGCTGCTCTTTAGAGCCGTAATTGATCACATACAACCTGTTAGTTGCAAACACACCTATGATGTTTAATGAAATTGGGGAAAAACAAGAAAGAAAAAAAGACTATAAATACATGGATTGAGCGGATTCATAGAACTAAAATTGTTGCTGAAAGGAAAGAGTATACCCGTTCATGCGTAGGGCGAGGATCGGGATGGCCTTGAATGGCTTAGCAGTTTATTTTAACCGTCTGTCCTAAAACAGCTAGCAGTCAACCATACAAATAAAATCAAAGATACCACTGATTCAGGAGAGAAGATGGAAGCGGAAAATCGCCAAATCGAAAAAAATAAGTCGACAGAAAGAAGTTCTTCCATAAATTCATGGCAAAATTAAAGAGGAGAGAAAATTGATGCAAGAATGACTTCATTTTTTTTCTAATTTATCTTATTATCATTATGTTTTCTTAGTTGAGATTCAAAATGACAATGGTTAGGGCGGAGAATAACTCGTAGAGCTGATTAGAATTATAAGGATATGGGGAAATCATGAGAGGCCTGGATGCGTATGAACATGATTTTGCACAGAACGTGTATAATATGTTTATGATGTAATGCTTTGGGAGGGCTCAGTATATGTTGAGCGTCAACGTTATACTGGTCACCTGCGCTGGTTTTGTGCATTGAGGTTAACTGTGTGAATGATGTGGCTTTGTAAGGCTCGTGAAGAGAGATTCTGTGACAATCATGTTTTTGGATGAGGTAAATGGGGATGGTAGGTGCGCTGCCTGAATCTAGCTATCTGCAGAGAAAGATGGCGTGTTGCGGTGGGTTGAAAAGTAAATTTAAGGGAAAGTGTAACGCCAATGCATGTAAACTTGTATCGATTCATGATGTGGAAGGGAACCGAGTAATGAGAGAATGAGGGGAATTTCGCAGTTTTTACAATTGAAATTCAAAAATCTGACGCACACTCAAGTAGAGGAAATAATATGTCACTAAAAACTATGTAATAAGGCAATAAATGGAGGTCGAGCGCTGATGGATGTGGGATTGGTTACCCACCGAACACACGAGGAAGCTTTTACATTTTTAAATGGAGGTTTAACGCACACTCGTGGTTGGATTTTATGGATACCGGTATGCCAATCCCTAATTTAACGTACTACGAGTATGGACTATTACGGTCCATTTTGGTAAATTGCACCTTTTGGTAAATTACCAAAATGTGCAATTTACTAAAATGTGCCGTAATTATGTTAGGGCACATTTTGCTAACTGCACATTTTGGTAAAAGAATTTTGTTATCAAAACAGCAAAATGTGCCGAGAGTGCGGCTATACCTGACGGGATGAACTGTTACCAAAATGTGCAGTTAAAAGAGGATTTGCCTGCACATTTTGGACAATCTGCACATTTTGGTAACTGAACTTAAAACCCATGGATGGGCTTGAGACTTATCATACGGTCAAGGAGTAAAGGTAATATGGTCCTGCAGTAAAGACAAGCAAGACACTCTTTTAGCTCACCCGAGCCGAAGGCTCGAGTGAGCTATTGCGATCGCTTTTCGTCCGCCGTCCGTCGTCCGTTGTCCGTGGTGCGGCGTGCGTCGTGCGTCGTGCGTCGTGAGTCGGGCGTCGTGAATAAACTGTTTTCATCTTCTCTTCAAGAACCCGTAGGCAGATTTCAACCAACTTGGTGGAAATCATCCTTAGGGGGTAAGGACCCAAAGTTGTTCATGTGGAGTATGTGGACCCCAGGGGGCCCAGAGGGAGGGCCCCCAAGGGAAAAGGGAGTAAACTTTAACTTTAACATCTTCTCCAAAGCAAACTCCAAACACAAAAAGACCTTATATGAAGAATTTAGTTTGTTCATGGCAAGACCCAAGATGGCCCTCTTGGGCCCTAGAGGGCGTGAAAGTTTGAGGGGTGGGGACCAAGGGGGGAAACATACATTTTCATCTTCTCCTTCAGAACCAGTGGGCGAATTTCAATCAAACTTGGTGGGGATCATCCTAACGGGGTAGGGAACCCAAAGTTGTTCATGTGGAGCGTGTGCCCCCTCCCCCCCCCCCCAGCCCTTAAGGGGGGAAAATTATTAAACTTTAAAAATCGTCTTTCCAGACCCAAGAGCAAAGCAGTCTAGGTATGTTATATGTAGATACCTTTATATGTGAAGAATATAGTTTGTTCATGGCAAGACCCCTTGGGCCCCTGGATGCTCACGACAGTTGGCACGCACTTTGGTCTTGGAGTGAAGACGAACAAGACACGTTCATTAAAGGATTGGTACTGCGTTGTCATGGTAACGACTTATAGCAAGAAATCAGAGAAAATGCAAAAATCGTTTTTTGTTTCTCACATAAGGCCGTCGTACGCGTACTAGGGCGTGGGTATAAATTATCTTCTGTGATATTTGTATATAGTTCGTGTACAATGAAGCCTCGACTGGCTTGTTAAGGGGACACTGCTAGTGTGTAATCGGCCAGTAAAGGGAAGGGGGGGGGGGGGGATAATAAACCGTTCCTGAGATAAAAACTCCGGATTTCTTTCCTTTTTTATTGAGGGAGCATTGGTAGGAAATTTAGCATTCCAAGAGTAAGAATTAAAGTGATCAATGTTCGAGGCAGGACTAGTGTTCAGGGCTAGTAATTTTGTGAAGGGGGGGGGGGGGGCATTTTTCTGGCATAGATATGTCAATAAAACAACAAGAATCAAAATCCACTGTTGAACGAAGGAGATGTATCATCCCATTAATTTCTGGGAAAAATGCATAAATTTGCATAAATTTTCATAATTAGTGAATTTCAGAATTCTGTGTTGAACTCTGGTTGTCCCAATCAAGCCCTATCAGATTGAACAAGCAGAATCAAAATGCACTGTTGAATGTAGGAGAAGTAGCATTTTTGTTAAAAACCGAAAAACTGCATACATTTGCATACATTTGCTTAATAAATGATTTGCAGAATTCTGTGTTGAGTTTTGGTAATCCCATCCAAGCCCTATCAGATAAAACACAGGCAGAATAAAAATCCACTGTAAAATGTAGAAGTAGCATTTTCGCTTATTTGTGAATAAAAATGCATACATTTGTATAAATTTGCATAATTTATAAATTTTCTTTATTGAACTTTGGAAGTCCCAACTAAGCCCTATCAGATAAAACAAGCAGAATCGAAACCCACTATTAAGTGTAGGAGAAGTAACATTTTCGTTAATTTCAAGTCTGGAAAAAATTACATAAATTTGCACAATTAATGAATTTCAGAATTCTGTGTTGAAGAGCCCTCACCTATCTCCATAAGTCAGAGCAATCTGAAGCAAAATCGGCCGAGAAATGACAGAGAGAAAGCAAATCTTATCATTTGTTTTTGTGATGATTGTGGAGGAGCAGAAAGTTACCAAAATGTGCCGTCAATGTCCTGCACATTTTGGTAAATTTACCAAAATGTGCAGTTTCCAAAATGTGCAGTAACACGTTACGGCACATTTCGGTAAGTGCATATTTTGGTAATTTACCAAAATGTGCAATTTACCAAAATGTGCCGTAACCTGGACCTAGACCATGCAAGGGATGAGTGTGTGTGTGTGTGTGTGTGTGTGTGTGCGTGTACATGTTTGTGCGTGTCGTGTGGGTATGGTGTGTTTGTCCAGGGAAGTGTGTGACGACGGATGTAAACGTAATTGGGGGCTGTACAGAGCCCACTATTGAAATGTCAAAATCGCCCACTAATGTCAAAACAGCCACTAATGTCATAACACGTCGACGACAAATGTCAAAACAGCCACTAATGTCATAACACGTCGACGACAAATGTCATAACAACCACTAATGTCATAACACGTCGACGACAAATGTCAAAACAACCACTAATGTCATAACACGTCGACGACAAATGTCATAACAACCACTAATGTCATAACACGTCGACGACAGATGTCAGCATTTCCATTTTTACTGCAAATGTGATAACACGTCGACGACAAATGTCAAAATCGGATTAACCACTAATGTCATAGCACGTCGACGACAAATGTCAAAATCGGATTAACCACTAATGTCATAACACGTCGACGACAAATGTCAACATTTCCAAATTTACTGCAAATGTCATGACGCGTCCCCCCCCCCATTTTCTTATTTTTATTTCTATTGTGTTGACAACATAAAGAGAGAGGGCACTAAAGGGGGGTGCGCCCCCTCTAAATCCGCGATTGCGTCAACCACAAATATCAATATTGGATTAACCACAAATGTCATAACACGTCGACCACAAATGCCAAAACGCATCACAGGGGCGGATCCAGGAATTCCGTTAAAAAAAATAAATAAATAAAAAGAGGGGGGGGGGGCGCCTTTACAACATCAAAGGCTGGCGCGACCTCCCTTTTTTATTTTTGTTTCTGTTGGTTTAACCTAATATAGTGAGGGTGCACGAGAGGGGGAAGCAGCCCTCTCCATCCATCATTGCGTCAATCACAAATGGAAAAACTCATTGCCTGTATTACAGGGGCGGATCCAGGAATTTTGTAAGGGGGAGGTGTCTTTACAAAGTCAAAGGCTGGCGCGACCTTCCCCCTCCCCATTTTCTTCTTTTTATTTCTGTTGTGTTCAGGAAATACAGAGAGGGGCACTAAAGGGGATGCGCCCCCTCTCAATCCGCGATTGCGTCAACCACAAGTCAAAATCGGGGATTAACCCACAAATGTCATAACACGTCGACCACAAAATTTAATGTGATAACGCGTCACAGGGGTGAATCCAGAAATTCCGTGAAAAAAAAAGGGGGGGGGGAGGGGGCACCTTTACAATATCAAAGGCTGGCTTACCCCCCCCCCCCCATTTTCTTATTTTTATGTCTGTTGCATTAACAAAACATAGCGAAGGGGCACCAGAGGGGGATGCGCCCCCTCTCGATCCGCGATTGCGCCAACCGCAAATGTCAAAATGGATTAGGCCTAACCACAAAATGTCATAAGACGTCGACCCCCAAAAATGTCGAAATTTCCAAACGTACTGCAAATGTCAAAACGCGTCACAGGGGCGGATCAAGGAGTTTCGTAAAGGGGACCCCCTTTTACAAAATTAGAACTGCCGCACCCCCTATTTTTTTTTCTTTTCATTTCTGTTGTTTGAAAAAAATGAAAGAAGACACCAGAGAGGAATGCGCTCCCTCTCGATCCGCGATTGGATTATAGGGGCGGGTCCAGGAATTCCGTAAAGGGGGGGGGGGGGACGCCTTTAAAAAAATCAAATGCTTGCGCAAACCACCCCTCATTTTTTTTAATTTAATTTCTTTTGTGTATACCACCCCCCACCCCTCTCGATCCGCGACTGCGTCAACCACAAGTTCATGGCTAATCTTATTGTTTGCATTGCATGGGGCGAAACCAGGAATTCCGTAAAGGGGAGGCCCCTTTACAAAATTAAAGACTGTCGCACACCCATTCATTTTTTTTTTCGTTTAAACAAAAGAAATAAAAAGAAATAAATAAGGGGGAGGGGGATTGCGCAAGCCATTCATTTGGAAAAGACGTCTGCGCTTTACGGAATTCTTGGACCCCCTCCCGTAGTGCAAGCAATGAGTGTTGACATTTGTGGTTGACGCGATCGCGGATCGAGAGGGGGCGCATCCCCCTCTGGTACCCCCTCTCTATTTGTTGTTGTTGTTGTTAAAACAACAGAAATGAAATAAAAAAAAAATCGGGTGCGGCATAACGCGTTACAGGGGGGGGGGGATCCAGAAGTTTCGAAAAAGGAAGGCGTTTTTACAAAACTAGAACTGCCGCACCCCTACCTCCATTTTTTCTTTTTTTTTCTATTGTTTTAACTAAAGAAAAAGAAAGAGAGGCAGCACCAGGGGAGGGGGGATGCGGCCCTTTGTCGATCCGCGATTGCGTCAAACACAAAAGGGCTTTTTACAATTGTGTTTCTTAACCCCGGACTTTCTTTGACCCAGGACTATCGTTATTCCCGTACCAATTTTTTCAGCTTTTTACACTCGCCAATTAGTCCCGTACTATCTCTTGACCGGGGCTAAGGAGAAAACTGACCTTTTTACACTCGTATTTCTTAGCCCTGGACTTTTCAAACCACATGATTATTCATAATTATGCTGTGTACTGTACACGTACACGCACGCACCGGCAGCACTTGATTACCTCGTTTCTGATTGGTCAGTGAGGGTCGGACTTCGTCTCCGTCGCTTAGCCCAGGATTATTTTTTCGTTTTGTTTACACTCACTTGCTTGGCACCGCAATTGCGGTGCTAACCCCTGCTATTTTGCAGGGTCAGATAGTACCGTACTATCGGTGGGGCTAGCCCACTTTGGCAAAAACGAGTGTAAACAGAGAGTGGGCTAAGGATAGTCCCGTACCAACGGTGGGGCTAAGGCCCCCCCCCCCCCCTTAGCCCCACCGTTGGTCCGGGGCTAAGCAAAATTTAAAAAGTGTAAAAAGCCCTTAAATGTCAAAACTCATTGCTTGCATTATAGGGGCAAATACAGGAATTCCGTAAAGGGGAGGCGCCTTACAAAATCGAAGCTGCCGCCCCTCCCCCTCCCCCTCCCCCCCCCCCGATCTGTGATTGCGTCAACCACAAATTACTGTCAAAACCCATCGTTTGCATTACAGGGTGATCCAGGAATTCCGTAAAAGGGATGCGCCTTTACAAAATTAAAGGCTTCCACACCCCGCCCCCATTTTTATTTATTTTTGTTGTTTCAACAACAAAAAAAAAGGGGGCACCAGAGATGTATCAGTCCCCTCCCAATCCATGATTGCGTCAACTACAAATGTCAAAACTCGTTGCTTGCATTAAGGGCGGATCCAGGAATTCAGTATAGGGGAGGCGCCTTTACAAAATAATTATAAGGGCTGCCGCACCCCCATATTTTATTGCTATTGTTAAAAAAAAAAAAGAAAGGTGGCACCAGAGGGGAATGCGCGCCTCCTTCTCGATCCGCGATTACGTTAAAGCCCAAAGAAAGTTCTGGTACGCCTGCAAAAGTTGTCAAATTTTGCTCCAAAATGTGAACGTGTGCCTAGGAAATGTGCGGAATAACGCTGTAATAACAAGATATTCGATGGGTAACGACGAAAATGGGAAATATTAACCAAAAACGTTCAGTCTCAGAACTTACCCGAACGGGGTCAGGCTAGACTCGGACTCGGGGATAACTCGGTCTCGCTGTGCTTGACGGCGGGATGAGTTGTATTGGTTGTCCCGCTGGATTGTATACAGCGTTGTACTATACGGCCTGTATAAACTACATTGTAGCGTTCTGGCTACTCGCAGTGACAATGACAATGACAATGACAATGACAATGACAATGACAATGACAATGACAATGACAATGACAATGTTTTTTTATTTTCCCATGTCACTCAAATATAGAGTATTGGGGAAAATCAAATCATAGCACAGAGTAATAACACAAAAACGAAGAAAAATACAATTTATAACTACTATTTACATTATTTACAAATCAACAGCAAAGCACAGTAGATAATATACATTTGATATAATTGGCGAAAATCTTGAACGAAATGCGTTTGATAAACTATTTACATTATTTACAATCAGCAGTAAAAACAACAATAGAATAGATGCATGTATGCATGAATGAAAATCTTGACTGAGTATGTATGTGGTTAATTAATATATCAAAGTATGCAGATGGGTTTAAAAAAAAAATATCTTAGATTATATTGATTAAAATTTCTGCTAGGCAACACCGGGTATTAGCATTATCATTTATAATTGCTATCTGGATCGAATTCAAGACATTGTTACAATATGAGATTGATTTAAAAAAGAGTGAAAAACAAAACAAAACAATCCAAATAATTAAATATATATACAAACAAGGAAAAAAAAACCGACGAAACACAACTGTACAGTATATATACATAATAATGAAATAACAGAATTAAGATATCAAAAAGGGAACAATACTAAAGTTTTATGTTAAATGGATCTTCATTATCTCTATCGAAAATTTAGCTAGATTTAGCAGTTCCTTATTACATTCTGTATTGAATAACTGATTCATCTTCAATGTATTTGGGCGAATCCTATAATACGGTTTGACAAACTTTTTTCTGCATGACTCCATCTTTGGGCATTCAAATAGATAATGAAATTCATCCCCTATCCGACCCAGGTTACAAAAGCTACACAGTCTGTTTTGTCTTTCAATTCCGTTATATCTTCCAGAAACTACAGGTAAACGGTGGTTAAGACACCTAAATTTTGCAAGTGAAGTTCTATAAAAACATGGCAATTTAGTTAAATAAGAATCCAGTGATAAGGAGCTCTTAAAAATCCTATAGTTGATGCACTGCGTGCTAGTGTTAACTTTATTCATCCAGTTTTGAGTATACAAATCACAAAGCCTGAGTTTAATTGCTGGCCTCAGCCACTTAATAGACAAGTGTCCATAGTCTTGCCACACATTCGACAGTCCTAAGTCGTTTAATATTTTCTGGATGTGTAGTAACCATGGAGAGGAATAAACGTCATGTTGGTGTAAAAGCTTTAGGATATTGCACATAATCGTCGATATTTTAACTTCTTTACCATTTAAAGTTCGGAACCAAAAATTAACCATTCTTTCCTTTATTGTTCGCGACATTTCAAATCTCCCAAGCTCACCAAGGGCCATGCAGTTCATTGTAGTTTTTCTTAATCTTAACACCTGTTTACAATAATTTGTATGGAAGGCTTCAATTTGCTTTAGATTTTCGTAACCCCATACCTCGCTTCCGTAGATAAGAATTGGCAAAACAAGTTTATCAAAAAGGTCTAATTGAATATCTAAAGGCAGCCTTAATTTTCTAGATTTTATCAACAAGTTATACATGGCTCTCTTTGCTTGACTGATTTGTTTATCTTGGGCATTTTTGAAATTATTTCTGTAGCTGAACACTACTCCCAAATATGTATACTCATCAACAACTTCTAATATTTCTGTGTTAAACATAAATGGTTTAAATCTCCTGACCTTTCCTCTCGAGAAAATAACCACTTTCGTTTTACTGATATTGACTTGGAGAGACCATAACTTACAGTATTCACTGAGAGCATTTAAAGCCAACTGTAATTCATTTTCGCTTGTTGCTAGTATCAGCGTATCGTCTGCATACAGAAGCGAATAAAGTTTTAAAAGAACGTCTATGCCATTGTCGAACATGAGCTCCTTCATATTTTTTGGTAACAAATGAACACCACTGAATCTCTCTCTCATGTACAACTCAAAATCGTTCAAATATATAGCAAAGAGAAGAGGAGATAAATTCTCACCTTGTCTGACACCCATATTGCAATTGAAAAAATCAGACCTCTCATTATTATTTATTACGCAAGATTTAAGATGGGAGTACATATTATATATTACTCTGAACACTTTCCCCTTGACGTTGTTTTGTATAAGCTTATACCACAAAGATGTTCTGTCTATTGAATCAAATGCCTTTTTGTAATCTACGAAGGCGCAGTATAATCTTTTCTTTTGGGAAAGGTACAAATCTATGACAGAATGCAGCACAAATACATGGTCAATTGTGGAATAATTCTCTCGAAATCCTGCCTGTTCTTCACCAATAAGATCTAAGGAATTTAGATATTGATTGAGTCTTTCATTTATAATGGAAGAAAATAGTTTTTCAACACAACTTAATAATGAAATACCTCGATAATTATCTGGATCATCAATGGAACCTTTCTTTTTATAGATTGGACGAATAAGACCTATTGACCATTCTGTTGGTATGATCCCTGTATCAAGAATGACATTAAACAATTTAGTTAACACACCTATCAATGAACCACTGCTATTTTTCAAACACTCGTTCACTATTAAATCACTTCCAGAGCTTTTGTTATTTTTCAGTAGCTTGATATGCTTTACTACTTCTTCCCCAGACATTGGGTTGTTAAAAATTTCTGCGTTTGACGAACTTGAAACATTAACATTGCGATTAATCAGGCTACTAAAACTTATACTGTTCTGATTTGGTGGACCATTATCATTCAAATTTTCAAAGTGCGCCTGAAATGCGTCAATACTGATAGTGCAATTATTTATTTTCTTTTTCGTTTTCGGGTTTAGTATTTTCCAATATTCCTTTGGGTCATTTGTCTTTAAAGCACGCAGAGATTCATGGGTCTCCCTAAAATACACATCACGAGCATTCTTCGTGGTCTTCTTGTACAGTCGTTTTACTCTTTCTAGCTCACAAATACTAGTGCTGTTAAGAGATTTACATTTTTTCTTTAATTTTAGGTATTTAGCTCGAAGTTCTTTACAGGTGTCATTGAACCAAGGCTTATCATTACGCGTTCTAGAGGGTTGAAAGCGTCTTTTTTTAGAATCAAACGTTTTCACCATGTTTGCCTTGGACGCAGCCTCAACATAAACTTTTTGAATTGATTCGTACAACGCATCTAAGGTGTCTTGACTAGGCTCATCTTGCACTGCGTCGATCTTGTCTGAAATAGAATCTATAAGTCTTTCATCCAAACCTTCTCTAAACTCATTAGCTAAGGATCTGTCCCATATAATCATTATAGTTTTTGTAGTTGAATACAAATTTTCGTCTTCAAGCGGAATTCCTTTATCATCTTCTAAACAGTCAGTATCATTATTCTCTTCCAAACATTCAACATGATTACGTAACATAACACGTATTGCGTGGTGTTTGTCAGAAATTGTGTCATCAAATGGATCTACCGCAAAATCTTTAACAAGCTGAAAAGAATCCCTTGAAAACAGACAATAATCAATGGTACTTAAGTTTGCAAAAGTAAAGTTGCCTGGAATATCGCTGCCTACACGGCCATTTAAAATAGACAGATCGAATGCTTTGCATAGATCAATAAGATTCTTTCCATTAACATTAACACAATTATCATTATTACGTCTTACCGAAAGCGAAGAGATAAAATCACTTATTTCTAAGTGAGGAAAATATTCCGCGTTGTCCACATGTACACCATCTTCGACATAATCTGCTAGATTTCCAGTACGAGCATTAAAGTCCCCAACTAAACACAGTGGTAAATCTAATTTACTCTTAATATTTATGATTCCACGGGCTATATCTTCAAATATGTCAGGTTCATAATATTTGGAATGTTCATGTGGTATATAAACAGCACCAAGAACAAAATTACAATCAGGTTTAATTTCCACTTTGGTCCACAGGACATATTTAGAGATTATATCACCTAGAACTTGTATATTAAGATTCGACTTCGCTATAATACACAGACCGTGAACTCCACCATAACGAAATGAACCGTCATTATTTTCCTTACAAAAGACTTTAAAACCTGTTGGAATAAGTTCTTCATCTACAGTATCTGTTTTTGTTTCGCATAAGCAGGCAATATCAACATCCCGGATAATTTCTGACAATATACCCAATTCAAGTTTAGAATGCAAGCCACACACATTTAGACCTAGTATTTGAATATCAGATGGAAATGATGAATCAGTTAAGCTACTTATCGATAAGAAGTCCACTTCTTCTTTGTTGCCATCGCATTCCTAGTGGCGAGTGATGTCCTTGATCTTCTCCACTGTCCAGCCCACTTTCCGCAGGTCTTTCGCGGAGTCGATGGATACCTTCTCCTCTTTTCCGTTCGCATTCTTGATGGCGAAAATTCTCCCATCGATGGTCCAGACGGTTTTGATGGACTTGTCCTCCCGAAGGGCGCGCACGATCCTGTTTCGAAGGGGTGTGAGGTCCTCCTCAACGTAGACGTTCTTCCTGGTCTCTTTATTCCGCAGCTCCTTCTTCTTCTTCATCAGAGCCTGCTTCGTAGACCGACGGACGAATTTGACAATGATAGGCCTCGTCGAAGATTTCTGCACATCCGGTTTCCTTCCCGAGACGGGAAGACGGTGGCTGACACTGATGTCGTTTGCTGATATGGATACTCCCATATCGGCTGCCAGCTCCACAACTTTGCTAGTTGTATCCTCCCCTCGCATCTCCTCCAGCCCAAAGATCCGGATGTTGCAGTAATGGTCCGAGTTGTTACAACGCGCGCATCAAAAACCTCTTTGGCGCGCATGTAAAATTAGTGTGCGCCTCTCAAGTACCTCGAAAAACAATCAAAGACGCTTGATAAACAACAACAAAAACTTCAAAGACCGCGCGTCTCAGCAACTGAGGTGATGTGCGTATTTAGGCTTGAGGACCGCGCGCTGTCCATTTGTTTTGTACAGGATTAGCACGAACTTTCCTGTCTGCTCATCAAGGCCTCGTTTGGTACCCGTAGTATTATAGAGTACTGATGAACATGGCGATCACGAACTGTGTGTAAATTGTCTGAAATAGGGTCGAGTTTTCCCTGAGACCGAGTTAGTCTGGAGCCTTCTGGAATAAAAGTCGGTCTACCGACTTTTATTATTTTTCTCAAAATACTCCAAAACGACTCATCATTCCGGCAAACCGCGTCAGCCAGGTAAGTTTCTTTGTAGACTCTTTCGATATATTGCAAGCAAATATGAAATGGTGTCAGACGGGTTCTCAGGCCCTTACCAGAACTTAGTTTTCACTTTAACCATGATATAAAAACTAATTGCTTGCCTTTCAGGGCGGATCCTGGAATTCCGTAAAGGGGAAGCGCCTTTACAAAATTAAAATCTGCCGCACCCCCTATTTTTACCTCCGCCAAGGGAGGAGGTTATGTTTTCGTTACCGTTGGTTTGTTAGTTTGTCCGTGTGCAAAATAACTCAAAAAGTAGTTAACGGATTGAGATGAAACGTGCAGGAAAGGTTGAGAATGACACAAGTACCAAACAATTAACGTTTGGTAGTGATCCGAGAATTTTGGGGGAATTTATGAAGGATTTTTGATATTTTAGCAGGTAGGGTCAATGAACTTGGAGTTCAGGCTGCGCGTATTTGAGGTTTGCCTGCGCGCACTAAAGTGCGTGCTCTAGTTTATGCTGGGGTGAGGCGCGCCGTGCAGATGAGGGTTTATGACGTAACAAAGGCTTCTATATTGGGAAATCTGGCAACTTTCAGCACACAATGGGTGATTTCAAGTTCGGTGCTAGTGCTAGTGCTAGTGCTATCTCAGCACTAGCACCGGCGATAAAACCGAACTTGAAATCACGTCGGTGTTGGGAGTTGACCTCAAAATTATGACGTATTTCCGGTTGCTGGTGCTTGGCTCGGTGTTGAATGTCGTCTGCTGAACCGAGCGCCGATTGTGTTAGCGATTTACGTGCTTTTTCGCCATTGACTAACACTAGCCCCTGGGGATTAACATTTTCGTCATTTCAAGTTCGGTGCTGGTGTTAGCGTTGCCGTGCGAGACTCATATTCACGTCCATAATAGATGCATGTTTTACGTGCAAAGTCTATGCTAATGCAGTGGTCGCCCACGTAACGTACACGAACACTCTCGACATGGCTTCATAAATCTGAGCCTGGGAGCAAAATTAAGATAGTTGTATTTTGGGGAGTGGATGAAATTTGTGGCATTTTAATATTTCTTCCCCACTATGTCCCTAAAACTAAGTAATTTTGGCTACATCTTTTAATACTTGACTGTAATCACGCGCAATCGCTTTTTTTTTTTCGTCGCGCAATTCCCGCGGAGCTCGCGGTGCTGTGATTCCAACACCTAGTGCTGGTGATCGATAATTTTGATCGGTATCGCCTCGTTAATCTGACCGTCGGTGTTGGAGCTCGATTTAACGCTTTATCCGGGGGCTAGCACTAGCACTAGCACCGAAATTGAAATCACCCAATGCAGTACGTATGGGTGGAAATCACTGATATCTCTACGGAAGAACAAGATCAGTGGTGAAAATGATTTGCATGCTTGGCGGAGGTCCGCGCTCTCAGAGTGCTTCTCTAGTTCTTTTTATTTCTATTGTTTCAAAAAATTAAAGGAGGCACCGTAGAGGTATGCGCCCCCTCTCGATCCGCGATTGGGTTAAACACAAATGTCAAACAGTCAGTCGTCACGGCGTGCGAATCTCGCTCAGAGCGCGGAGGACGTATGCACGCTCGGAGCGGTCATGAATACATAATTATCTGTGCAGTGTTGTTCTTAAACTATGGTTGTGCAGCCCCAGCATAACATTTACAGCTCATTTTTACATTAAATGAAAGAAGAAAGCTCAAGGTCTAATCTAATGACAATGATTTGATAATACTGGAAAGGGAAATAAGGGTTAAAATACGAGTAATTTCACGCGTTGAAAATATAAGATTTAAACCCCGAAAGAAGTGGGTCAAATACGTTCTTAACCACCTTGCATCTCTTTCAAACTGAATAAGTAGGATAATTGATTATCTTATTTTCAAAATATGGACAAATCAAGTCACTCTATCTTTTATACCTCATGGGATCCAGAAGTTACAACAGTATGTCACATCGCTCTTTGTTCGAAATCGTCCATTAGCGCCTTCGTACAATGCTGGATCGTGATTGGTCAGAAACGACGGTCGCATGACGCCATCACATCGTCTGCTACTGTCGTTTTTTCACTTCTTGTGTCGGGTCTCGAAGACTGAAACTCGGCTTAAACGTGTATATAATAGGTTTATTCTGTCATATTCTGTCAAAATTTCGTAGATAATTATATAAGGTTTCGTTATCGCCACTTTGTCATTTGTTTGACTACTTGTATATAGATACGAGCACGTCAGCAATTTCACACGTTGTTAAAAAAAAAAAAAAAAAAAAAACACATGGGTTCAGTCCCGTATACTGATATTTGTGTTACGATGTTTCTCATGCCTTTTCTTTTCCGAAATGTTCCATTGTGATTTTCTTTTCATGTTTAGTTTGACATCAAGTTGTGGAGTACTTTTGATTTGCATGAATGTTAATCTTAAATAATCTTATAAACTATTAATCATGCCACATGTTTTTATTATTATTATTATTATTATTATTATCATCATTTTTATTATTCTAGAGCCCGAAGGCCTGGATTCATGAAGCAAGCAGTTTCGTTTTCTTTTCAGGCTGATTATTTAAAATGTTAATCCCCCCACCTTTTTTTTTAGGTAGGGGGGTGGGGTTGGGGGTGGGGGGATGGGGGGGGGGACCCCGTTTCTACAGAAGACTCTCTGGAAATGAACAATTATGAACCAGCATAAAATCAGAAGCATGTCATTGAACAATCTCTCTAATAATTGCATTTCAACGTTGGCAGCTCTATATTATGAATGCAAATACCCCCTCCCCCCCCCCAAAAAAAAAAAAACAAATCAAAAAAAAAAAACAACAACAACAACAACGCACACACACACACACACATCTCAGAGATGGAGAGAGGGAGAAGGAACATGAACAAACACTCCCCTCACACAGCAACAGGCATTAGTGAATATATTTGACTACACAATCAGGATAAAGAGGAAGAAACCTATATATGATAAACTTGTGAGGCAGAGTTTAGAAAAAAACAAGTTTTTATTTGCTGACAATACCACCACAGAAGTACACAGGAATACATGGAATGTAAAGGAGGTACACAATGATGCAAACCATGTGCAATTCATCCATCAAGGTGTAAATAATGTGAATATTCGGAAGGTACATGTGCATGAGGCAAGATGATTGTATATCTGCACACAGTACTGACTTTTCTTCACACGTGAGTTAAGGTCTCAGGCAAGCAGACAATTTGCATAAATTTACTATTCCTGAATTTTCTCGATACCTCTTTATCCTTAATACTGTCATTGGGTACAAGCTTTTCAAAACTTGTTAGTAGCTTTAGCTTTGTCATTTCTACCCCAATAGACTAACAAAATAAATGGGTTAACCCCATTATTACTAATCACACACACGATAATCACAAAAGATGAAATTGCTACATGCAAAAAATGACTGGAAAGGATTAAAATTGGATCCTTGTTCATGAATTGTGAAAATGAGGGTAAGGAATACAAAACACTTTATAAATACAGTCAACTCCGCGTAAGTCGATTTTCACGGGACTGTATGAAATACGTCGACTTGCGCAATAATTCGCCTAATACAGAGTTTTAATACATGCAAGTCTATGGAGAGAAATAATATTGGGACTTTTTCAAACTCATTGACTTAGCCGATTATTCGAGATATTCAACGTCGACTTACGCGGAGTTGACTGTATATCACATATTTATCAGCAGTCGTATCAACTTAATATTTCAAGCAAATGAATGTCAAAATCTACGTTCACAGCCTGTTTCTTTATAATTCTGGCAAGAGCGAAACAGGTATTCAAAAATATGAAGAAAAAAAAACGACCTGTAAAACTGGCAACAAATGACATCTAGCTCTGGAAAGTACATAAAGATAGCACCAAAGCAATCACAGAAAAAAAAAAAGAGAACTGCAGTCACGCAGTGAGATTGCATCAGTACACAATGGGCAAGAGAAAGTAGGTTTCAAGACCTGTATGAGGTACATGAAAATAATTTAAAAACTGTACACATAAATTATCTCTGTGCTGTAGCATATAAAGATAATGGTTCAAACACAGTTTACTTACAGAGTTTCACATAACACATGCGAGTCACTCTCATGTTCTACAAACACACACACACACACACACACACAATTGCCACAGTGCCATAAATATTTTTCTTTCTAACAAACATGGCAAGAAAAAAAAAAGAGTATCAAGTCCTGAATATCAAAGTATAAGAACATGATGTAAATGATGTACATGTAATACTGTAAAAGTGAAATATCTCTGTTCTGCAGTATATACTGTACAAGCATAAATACTGCGGTTCACACTAAATCTTACAAAAAAGCTGCATCCAACACATGTGCATAGGACAAGAAAATGAGCGCCCTCCTCTGAGTTCATGCACCTCAATCTTAACTCTGAAGGAATGCACCTCAAAATATATGCACTTTAACTATGTAAACATGAATACATGAAAAAGGCAAGAAAAACAGTGCTATTTCCTGATAATCAAAATCCTCTGCTCCTAATCACTGCCTGAATCAACTTTGAGGCCTGTCTCTTCAGTATCACTGTCTTCTGTGTATTCATCATCACTAATATCACTGTCTTCACTATCTGACAATACTTTGTCAATGGAAGAACTTACAGAAATTTCTGCATGTGGTGTATTTTCACAACTTCTGCACCTACAGCCAGGTCCGCAAGCATTGTTTTCTTTTTTTGCGCTTTTATACACTGACGATTGATGCACTTATTTTCTTTTTTTTTACATGAGCATCCTCGAGTTAAGTACAAAATATTATTTTTTACTCTTTCAATATTTTCATCTGTATCCCATACAACATCAACTTGGATTTCTCCATTTTGATTTGATACATTGTAACCATACAACGAGATATCGGGATACATGAAAATTGGCTTTAAGGCTTCACCCCACACAGAGCTGACCCAGCATGATCTTTTCCAGTGAAATTGAAGAGCATTGTTGGATGGCATCAGCTCATCCTCGTAAGTGCCTTTCCATGAAGCTCTTCTCACCACATCGAGAGCCTTGTGATGATGTTCTAAGGGAGAATCAGAATTTATACTGTCAAAGAGTTCAATTGGATTGCTAAACTTATTCAAACAAGCCTGATATGCATTGAAGTATATACACAATATTAGACAATAAAATGAAAGCAAACCATATTCATAGACTGTAAGGACAGAGGTCTGATTCAAATGACCAGGTGCTGAATTACTTAGATCTCCTGCGATGAAACGTGCAGTAGTATAAAGACATAATATCACTAACTTTTCGCTTTTGGACACACTCAAAGATAATCTTGGACGTAATTTCCTCACAGGTTATATTCAAACACCATCAGATACTGTGATAGCATACAGGCCATCACGCTCTGATTTTTTTTAAGCTAAAAATTATGCCTTTCATGAGATGATTTTTTTACAAAATCAAGACAAAACCAAAAAAGGTATTATCACACACCAATGAGTGACAGGTCAGGAGATGGCTCTGGAGGAGACTCTTCATGACGCACTAGTGGAGGCAGACCAAGACAGGGGACGTGAGTGGTCTCTATGCTTAGGTCCACTGGAGGTAGATTAGGAGGCAGCTCAGGTGCAGACTCTTCCACAAGTCGAGGAAGGGACAAGTCGGGATGGGGCTCCGCAGGATGACTCGGAGGATTTTATTGGAAAACGAAAGAAGAAAAGGATGTGAAGGAAAAGATTCAACCTCTTATGAATTTTATTGTTTGTTTCATTATTAATGCATCTACTACTACAACTTAGAGCAAGCCAATTTTCAACATTGTGGTCGACCAATTAAAAAAAAAGAAAGAAGTAAAATCGACCTTTTTGACTTGTGATCATATGGAAGCATAACCACTAACAATGCAGAAAACAAAAACAAATAAGAAATAAAATGATGCATAAATAAAAATCATGCATTCACTATCAAGTCTTATACGAATTTGCTAAGATAACTGTATGCCATCTTAATTCTAGCACAGAAGTATACGTAAATGATACTAGAAGTTTTTACTTTTTTAACACACTAAATGATAAACAAAATACAAAAAAAAAAATCGTTTTTATCACACACCAATGAGTGACAGGTCAGGAGATGGCTCTGGAGGAGACTCTTCATGACGCACTAGTGGAGGCAGACCAAGACAGGGGACGTGAGTGGTCTCTATGGTTAGGTCCACTGGAGGTAGATTAGGAGGCATCTCAGGTGCAGACTCTTCCACAAGTCGAGGAAGGGGCAAGTCGGGATGGGGCTCCGCAGGATGACTCGGAGGATTTTATTGGAAAACGAAAGAAGAAATGGATGTGAAAGAAAAGATTCAACCTCTTATGAATTTTATTGTTTGTTTCATTATTAATGCATCTACTACTACAACTTTCTAGCCAATATTTAACATTGTGGTCGACCTTCATATGGAAGCAAAACCAACTAACAATGCAGAAAAAAAAAAACAAATAAGAAATAAAATCATACATAAACAAAAATCAGGCATTCACTATTAAGTCTTACACGACTTTGCTAAAATGTTTGTATGCCTTCTTAATTCTGGCACAGGAGTATACGTAAATGATACTAGAAGTTTTTACTTTTTTAACACACTAAATGATAAACAAAATACAAAAAAAAAAAATCGTTTTTATCACACACCAATGAGTGACAGGTCAGGAGATGGCTCTGGAGGAGACTCTTCATGACGCACTAGTGGAGGCAGACCAAGACAGGGGACGTGAATGGTCTCTATGGTTAGGTCCACTGGAGGTAGATTAGGAGGCAGCTCAGGTGCAGACTCTTCCACAAGTCGAGGGAGGGGCAAGTCGGGATGGTGCTCCTCAGGATGACTTGGGGGATCTCATTGGACAACGAAAGAAAAAAAAAAACGGATGTGAAGGAAAAGATTCAACCTCTTATGAATTTTACTGTTTGTTTCATTATCAATGCATCTACTACTACAACTTAGAGCTAGCCAATATTTAACATTGTGGTCGACCATCATATGGAAGCAAAACCAACTAACAATGCAGAAAAAAAAAAACAAATAAGAAATAAAATCATACATAAATAAAAATCAGGCATTTACTATTAAGTCTTAAACGACTTTGCTAAAATGTTTGTATGCCTTCTTAATTCTGGCACAGGAGTATACGTAAATGATACTAGAAGTTTTTACTTTTTTAACACAGTAAATGATAAACAAAATACAAAAAAAAAAATCTCATCACACACCCATGAGTGACAGGTCAGGAGATGGCTCTGGAGGAGACTCTTCATGACGCACTAGTGGAGGCAGACCAAGACAGGGGACGTGTGTGGTCTCTATGGTTAGGTCCACTGGAGGTAGATTAGGAGGCAGCTTAGGTGCAGACTCTTCCACAAGTCGACGAAGGGGCAAGTCGGGATGGGGCTCCGCAGGATGACTTGGTAGATCTGAGTTAAAAGGGGGGGGGGGGTGGTGAAAAAACTGTGGGCTATGATCTTAAGTGAAATATGCTCATCTTCTAAGCAGGCAGGAATAAGAAAAAAAAAACAAAAAAAAAACTTTATTGTACAGGTCACATATTCTAGCCTACAGCCTAAATTGACAAAATTGGATGAGCATTAACATAAAACATGGCAGTGTATAAAGTTTATAGGGGCCATTTCTCAATTTTGTAACTCTTTTGAGCATGATGGGAGCCCCAATGAGATTGTATTCCCCATATTTCCTTTCATTAAGGTCATTGGTTTCAGGGAGTCCACTAAAACTTGCAAATTTGAGTTCCAAATTTCTATGAAATACAAAAAAAAAAAAAAAATCACCACATCACACCTGTCAATGACACGGCTGGAAGAGGCTCTGATGGGGGCTCTTCAAACCTCTCCGGTAGGGGCAGATCAGGACAGTGGACTGGAGTGGGTACATGAAGCTCGTCTGGAGGCAGCTCAGGTGCATACTTGTCCACAGGTTTAGGAACTGCCAAACCAGGATGAAGCTCTGCAAGAGGCTGACTGGGATGATCTGGTAACAAAAAAGCTCTGTCTTAATTTCAAAACATAGTGAACCCTTTAAGGCATTTAACATTGTGCTCAGTTAAAAAAATATGAGCTGCATGTCCGTATTTGTTATCTGAATATCTGATATGATGTAAATATGAACCTGTGAAAAATTATGCTTCAAGGTTATCATTCAGTGCATCAAAAGAGTGAACTTCAACCCATAGACTACTGCGACGGAATTATTGTCCTAGGCAATGATAAATACAATTTTCATAGATATCTTGATACTGAATATGTATCTTTCATTATTTTTGCATTCTTGTTTTTTTTTTCATACATCTGAACATTGTTAGACAGGTCATGCATCTCAGTTTAAAAAAAAAAATTTAAATCAGTCAACCACAAGGTTAATCAGTGGTTTTAATTCTTAAGATTTATGATGTCTTCAACTATCCAATCAATATATATATATTTTTTTTTTTTGGGGGGGGGGGGGTTCATCACCATCAAGCCACCAACTGTATACATTGGTAACACAACATGAAACTTCAGTTCTGCAATTGTTAATTACCCATATTTGAAGAGCTCCGTTGCAAAAGGTACTACATCCATTTTCCATCAAAATCCACTTTTTGGTCTTGATGTATACATTTTTAGGACCTCTTTACACCTATACGAACAAAAAGTTCAATTTCCAACCAGAAAGTGTTAACAAAATTACATTAAAAAATCAGTTCGGTTGCAAAAGGTACTACATCCATTTTAGTTCGGTTGCAAAAGGTACTACATCCACTCCAATGACATCATCGTGCAATTGACCAATCAGAGTGCAGCATTGGCTTGACCCTCTACCATTGTCTACTGATTTAATCCGTAAACAAAAGAGGTTGGCTTCTGGCTTTTTGGCTTTCCGTTAAAATCACCACGCTAATCTGACCAATATCTTGAAAAACTCATTACATTTTTATCAAGGAATGTAGGAAAATGAAGGAGAACTCATTGACAGAACAAACCATCCCAGGAGAAGGATCGTGAATTAAAAAGCAGTCGACAAAGAGCAAAGGGAAAACTGGAGAAATTACGCGACTCTCATGTAGTCCCACATACTGCATCTACTGTCGGTTACAGGTACCGTGCGTTACTGCTAGCAGGGTGTTGAGTTTGAGCCATTAATTGTCCCCAGAATAGAGTACAGACACTTTGTAGGCATGGTCTATTTCTTACATAAATAGCTTAACAGCCAATAAGTGTTTGACAACTATAGTTTGAAAGCAAAGTTACTTTGTATACAATGGCATGAAATTCTGACTTCCCTACCAACAGTGCTTTACCTGTGGGTATACCGTGATATTCTATACGTGCATGAAGTCAAGTACCAGGCCCCAGGGCTTGAAATTACATTGTGACATACAGCTTTGAACACTAGATTTATATTCATTCTTGTAAATGACACCTTTTGTTTATACAATGTCACAAAGGTAATACCAAATGTGCGTTTAATATACAATGTAGGTGGTCATATTACTCATCGATGGTCTTGATTTCTGTCAGCTATTAGATTATCAGATTTATCTTACCTGATAAAGAACATACAAGAATGAAATTCATGCAATGAATTTAATTACACCGTTGAGAAAAAAACAGCAAATTCAGATGCTGCTTTTCCACCTTTCCCTTAGAAGTTACAAAAAAAAAAAAACGAAGAAAAGATAATGAATACAGTATTCTTGAGACACATGAAGGGAGAATTCATAGAGAGAAAAATAGCCAAAAATTTGATACAAAGAGGAAAAAGATAAGAAATCTTGATATAAAGATCGTGAGAGAAAAACAAAAGAAGAAATCGGAAGAGAGAAATCACCTGGTGAGATATTGCGACCCCTCCCCATCTATAACTATTCACGCATAATGGATCCCCCCCCATACTTATGACCAATGACAGTCATTCATTCAAAATATTAGTCAGCAAGGGAGAAGTGGGGCATTAGCGATGCTCATTGGTTTTTTATTCTTGATGCTAAATAGGGCAGGGCATTGTCAATTACCTAGGCCCCCTTGACCTCGTATCCCATTCCCATCAACACCATTGATGAAACAAATAAATCCGCGAAATATGTCATAACATCACACTAAATATATCTCTGACATGTGAAATTTCGGTTTCAAAAGGTACTACATCCACTTTCGGTTGCAAAAGGTACTACATCCACAAAAATATAAAAATGTTTAGTTCATAAAAAATAAATGAATGCACCTGGATTTTCTCAGAGAGTGGTTTTAGTGTTGTATCACCTAGCAGTATCATAGGGGGAAATATCATTCCAGTCTGAGCTTGTCTAATATGATAATTAAAAAATCGCGTTTTTCTCAGAACTTGAAATTATGGATGTAGTACCTTTTGAAACCGAACTCTTCATTTGTCAGATGTCCATCTGCAACAGTTAGAGACTAACGTTAGAAATAGAATTCTAACTTGCTTAAAGGGATCGTATAGTTTTGGTTGCGGGCTAATTTCAGGTTTCTAACCATTTTTGGTGAGATAATCAGAAACCTCTTATAAAATATGAAAGAGCGTGCAATTCTATGAAGAATTCAACGTTTATTTGATAAAAATTGGTTTTGAAATGGCTGAGATATAAAAAAAGAGCGATTCTATTAAAGTGTGGGACCCACACTTTATCACGATCGCTTTGTTTTACTTTGTTTTTGGATGTTTCAGTCATTCCAAACCCGATTTTCATCAAATAAACTTTGAATACCTCTAAAAATGGTATGCTCTTTACTATATAATAAGTGTTTTCTTGGTATCTTGCAAAAAGTTAGAAGCCCGATTCTCATCTCCACCAATACTGTACTATCCCTTTAATGTTAGACCTATTTGTTAGAGAGTCCGGGTCTAGATCTACATTTAATTTTACAATACCACTCTTGAGGTCTATTCATCAGTTAAAATATCACTAAAAAGTCTTTGGCAATCGACTGTCTTACTCTTACTCCTTTAGAGTTTTGTTAAAAAAATGTGAGACGTTACTCTGCTACGTTGACTACTAGTCTTGTTCATGTTAGTAACATTTACTACAAAATTTGCAACGTATGGGACTACACATTCTTGACGTCGTGAGAAAATACTTTCAAGGGCGCGCGCCAAGCTTCGCGCCATATGTAGAAATATCTTGACTTCGGCGATCGCAACTTCCGGTGCAAGTCTCTTTTTAGTCAATTTTTGAACGAACTTTTAAGTAACTTACAGATTTTGCATCTTTTCGATTTTTTAAAACAAGTATCGGTACATGCTTCCTCTGCCGAATTAAAAAAAAAAAATAGAGTATGAAAAATTTTATACCAGCCAGGATCCAGCAAAATAGAGGTTTATGTTTCGAATGCATTAAAACTATGAGCAAAATATAAGGTAAATTCAACGAGAGATTAAACATTGAAGATATTTTTGAATATGGACTAATTTTACATCGAAATGAAGAGTACGAAAGAGGTAATTGGACTCACCCCACCATGTCGAAATCGTAGACACTAGCGCGAATTGCATGGCAACTGTAATGGAGCTTGTACAGAGTCTAGCAAAAACCAGTGAAATCTCAAATTCGCGAGACGGTCATGCGTCTCGAGTCAACACTGGCACGCGGAACCTCATCATTGCCTAATTTGCATACGGCGCACAATGGGCCAGAATGGCTCCAAAGTGCACCAAAATTCATATTCACCGAGATCAACTTAAAACGTATGCTAAATTGGCCGATCTAGAGGTAATCAGATCCGTAGAATGCAATGAAAAGATTTTCAAACACCTATGACGTTATTTATATAGCGATTTCTGATTGGCTGTAAACATCCAATGAGAAATTTAATATTTCTCTCGTTTCAATAGTTTTCCCATGTCAGAAAATTGATAGTGCGAACTGTAGCTGCAACGCATGTGCAGAAACAACATGAAAAGTAACAAAACAAAAGAAAAAAATACAGGAAAGACGTCAAATTTTCAGACTTAGGTCACACTTAGAGGGGCGCCCTTTAGGACTTTTTTGATATATTTAATCAATAGTTTGCTGTATACGATGTCCTCTCTTGAAAATGCATGCGATAACAATGCAAATAAGAGACAAGTGAGAAACAAACATTGTACACAAATTGAAAAAGAAATTTGATAAATTTATTATGTTCAGAGCGCCCTCTGTAGCCCGGAAAACTAAAAAAAATAAAACAAAAACAAAACAAAACAAGAAACAAAAAAAAATATCGTATACCTGTATCACTGAAGCAACCTGTTCAAAATATTGAAATTACTCTGAATCGTAGTCAATCTCTGCTGCGTCACCAGCAATGTCCTGGATTGCTGGATCTTTCAACATTTTCTCAACATCAGCGGGAAGCGGCTGTGATTTCTGTATTTGCTACTGATTACGATGTCACCCGTTACCATCAGTCTGGGGATCCCCCCCCCCCCCACACTTATGACCAATGACAGTCATTCATTCAAAATATTAGTCAGCAAGGGAGAAGTGGGGCATTAGCGATGCTCATTGGTTTGTTATTCTTGATGCTAAATAGGGCAGGGCATTGTCAATTACCTAGGCCCCCTTGACCTCGTATCCCATTCCCATCAACACCATTGATGAAACAAATAAATCCGCGAAATATGTCATAACATCACACTAAATATATCTCTGACATGTGAAATTTCGGTTTCAAAAGGTACTACATCCACTTTCGGTTGCAAAAGGTACTACATCCACAAAAATATAAAAATGTTTAATTCATAAAAAATAAATGAATGCACCTGGATTTTCTCAGAGAGTGGTTTTAGTGTTGTATCACCTAGCAGTATCATAGGGGGAAATATCATTCCAGTCTGAGCTTGTCAAATATGATAATTAAAAAAATCGCGTTTTTCTCAGAACTTGAAATTATGGATGTAGTACCTTTTGAAACCGAACTCTTCATTTGTCAGATGTCCATCTGCAACAGTTAGAGACTAACGTTAGAATTGTTAGAGAGTCCAGGTCTAGATCTACATTTAATTTTACAATACCACTCTTGAGGTCTATTCATCAGTTAAAATATCACTAAAAAGTCTTTGGCAATCGACTGTCTTACTCTTACTCCTTTAGAGTTTTGTTAAAAAAATGTGAGACGTTACTCTGCTACGTTGACTACTAGTCTTGTTCATGTTAGTAACATTTACTACAAAATTTGCAACGTATGGGACTACACATTCTTGACGTCGTGAGAAAATACTTTCAAGGGCGCGCGCCAAGCTTCGCGCCATATGTAGAAATATCTTGACTTCGGCGATCGCAACTTCCGGTGCAAGTCTCTTTTTAGTCAATTTTTGAACGAACTTTTAAGTAACTTACAGATTTTGCATCTTTTCGATTTTTTAAAACAAGTATCGGTACATGCTTCCTCTGCCGAATTAAAAAAAAAAAAAAAATAGAGTATGAAAAATTTTATACCAGCCAGGATCCAGCAAAATAGAGGTTTATGTTTCGAATGCATTAAAACTATGAGCAAAATATAAGGTAAATTCAACGAGAGATTAAACATTGAAGATATTTTTGAATATCGACAAATTTTACATCGAAATGAAGAGTACGAAAGAGGTAATTGGACTCACCCCACCACGTCGAAATCGTAGACACTAGCGCGAATTGCATGGCAACTGTAATGGAGCTTGTACAGAGTCTAGCAAAAACCAGTGAAATCTCAAATTCGCGAGACGGTCATGCGTCTCGAGTCAACACTGGCACGCGGAACCTAATCATTGCCTAATTTGCATACGGCGCACAATGGGCCAGAATGGCTCCAAAGTGCACCAAAATTCATATTCACCGAGAGCAACTTAAAACGTATGCTAACTTGGCCGATCTAGAGGTAATCAGATCCGTAGAATGCAATGAAAACATTTTCAAACACCTATGACGTTATTTATATAGCGATTTCTGATTGGCTGTAAACATCCAATGAGAAATATAATATTTCTCTCGTTTCAATAGTTTTCCCATGTCAGAAAATTGATAGTGCGAACTGTAGCTGCAACGCATGTGCAGAAACAACATAAAAAGTAACAAAACAAAAGAAAAAAATACAGGAAAGACGTCAAATTTTCAGACTTAGGTCACACTTAGAGGGGCGCCTTTCAGGACTTTTTTGATATATTTAATCAATAGTTTGCTGTATACGATGTCCTCTCTTGAAAATGCATGCGATAACAATGCAAATAAGAGACAAGTGAGAAACAAACATTGTACACAAATTGAAAAAGAAATTTGATGAATTTATTATGTTCAGAGCGCCCTCTGTAGCCCGGAAAACTAAAAAAAATAAAACAAAAACAAAACAAAACAAGAAACAAAAAAAAAAATACCGTATACCTGTATCACTGAAGCAACCTGTTCAAAATATTGAAATTACTCTGAATCGTAGTCAATCTCTGCTGCGTCACCAGCAATGTCCTGGATTGCTGGATCTTTCAACATTTTCTCAACATCAGCGGGAAGCGGCTGTGATTTCTGTATTTGCTACTGATTACGATGTCACCCGTTACCATCAGTCTGGGGATCCCCCCCCCCCATACTTATGACCAATGAGAGTCATTCATTCAAAATATTAGTCAGCAAGGGAGAAGTGGGGCATTAGCGATGCTCATTGGTTTGTTATTCTTGATGCTAAATAGGGCAGGGCATTGTCAATTACCTAGGCCCCCTTGACCTCGTATCCCATTCCCATCAACACCATTGATGAAACAAATAAATCCGCGAAATATGTCATAACATCACACTAAATATATCTCTGACATGTGAAATTTCGGTTTCAAAAGGTACTACATCCACTTTCGGTTGCAAAAGGTACTACATCCACAAAAATATAAAAATGTTTAATTCATAAAAAATAAATGAATGCACCTGGATTTTCTCAGAGAGTGGTTTTAGTGTTGTATCACCTAGCAGTATCATAGGGGGAAATATCATTCCAGTCTGAGCTTGTCTAATATGATAATTAAAAAATCGCGTTTTTCTCAGAACTTGAAATTATGGATGTAGTACCTTTTGAAACCGAACTCTTCATTTGTCAGATGTCCATCTGCAACAGTTAGAGACTAACGTTAGAATTGTTAGAGAGTCCAGGTCTAGATCTACATTTAATTTTACAATACCACTCTTGAGGTCTATTCATCAGTTAAAATATCACTAAAAAGTCTTTGGCAATCGACTGTCTTACTCTTACTCCTTTAGAGTTTTGTTAAAAAAATGTGAGACGTTACTCTGCTACGTTGACTACTAGTCTTGTTCATGTTAGTAACATTTACTACAAAATTTGCAACGTATGGGACTACACATTCTTGACGTCGTGAGAAAATACTTTCAAGGGCGCGCGCCAAGCTTCGCGCCATATGTAGAAATATCTTGACTTCGGCGATCGCAACTTCCGGTGCAAGTCTCTTTTTAGTCAATTTTTGAACGAACTTTTAAGTAACTTACAGATTTTGCATCTTTTCGATTTTTTAAAACAAGTATCGGTACATGCTTCCTCTGCCGAATTAAAAAAAAAAAAAAAATAGAGTATGAAAAATTTTATACCAGCCAGGATCCAGCAAAATAGAGGTTTATGTTTCGAATGCATTAAAACTATGAGCAAAATATAAGGTAAATTCAACGAGAGATTAAACATTGAAGATATTTTTGAATATCGACAAATTTTACATCGAAATGAAGAGTACGAAAGAGGTAATTGGACTCACCCCACCACGTCGAAATCGTAGACACTAGCGCGAATTGCATGGCAACTGTAATGGAGCTTGTACAGAGTCTAGCAAAAACCAGTGAAATCTCAAATTCGCGAGACGGTCATGCGTCTCGAGTCAACACTGGCACGCGGAACCTAATCATTGCCTAATTTGCATACGGCGCACAATGGGCCAGAATGGCTCCAAAGTGCACCAAAATTCATATTCACCGAGATCAACTTAAAACGTATGCTAAATTGGCCGATCTAGAGGTAATCAGATCCGTAGAATGCAATGAAAACATTTTCAAACACCTATGACGTTATTTATATAGCGATTTCTGATTGGCTGTAAACATCCAATGAGAAATATAATATTTCTCTCGTTTCAATAGTTTTCCCATGTCAGAAAATTGATAGTGCGAACTGTAGCTGCAACGCATGTGCAGAAACAACATAAAAAGTAACAAAACAAAAGAAAAAAAATACAGGAAAGACGTCAAATTTTCAGACTTAGGTCACACTTAGAGGGGCGCCCTTCAGGACTTTTTTGATATATTTAATCAATAGTTTGCTGTATACGATGTCCTCTCTTGAAAATGCATGCGATAACAATGCAAATAAGAGACAAGTGAGAAACAAACATTGTACACAAATTGAAAAAGAAATTTGATGAATTTATTATGTTCAGAGTGCCCTCTGTAGCCCGGAAAACTAAAAAAAATAAAACAAAAACAAAAACAAAACAAAACAAGAAACAAAAAAAAAATACCGTATACCTGTATCACTGAAGCAACCTGTTCAAAATATTGAAATTACTCTGAATCGTAGTCAATCTCTGCTGAGTCACCAGCAATGTCCTGGATTGCTGGATCTTTCAACATTTTCTCAACATCAGCGGGAAGCGGCTGTGATTTCTGTATTTGCTACTGATTACGATGTCACCCGTTACCATCAGTCTGTGAAAAACATCGCTGATGTTGTCTGTGCGAGATGTTTTTCTAGCGTGCAGTCGTCTACAGCATTGCATAAGGCATGAAGAATTCTCGTTCGGACGAATGCATACATGTATTTCAATACAGGAAAAAAAAAAATCATTGACACCCACATTGGAAACTTACTAACCTTACACCTCAATAACCCTACACAATAACAGAAACAGAAGCCTATGATGTAGGCCTACCGCGAAAACATCATGCTAAAACAAAGTAACATGAACTGTTTATCGACACTTTAAGATTATTTATGATTATCTAAGAGGATATTCCTTACCTTCAAAGAAGAATATAACTCTGGCATCAAAATATGTCATTTCACTGGCTTGATGTAAACATTAAAAATCTATCAATCATGATGAACATGACACCCCGCCCCACAAGGCACACACAACAACAGAGACCACAGAGTTGCAAGAGAGAGAGAGAGAGAGAGAGAGAGATGGGGGGGGGGGAGGGGTCTGGGGAGGGGCGTACAGTGGGGCAGAATGAGCTCAAAGTGCGCCAAAATTATATTCCGTGGTTTCTTTTTACCCAAATTTGATGTCTAAGAGTAATTGGGGGGGGGGGGGTAGAATTGATTGAACATAATTTCAAACTCATATGACGTCACTGTGAGGTTGATTTTTCATTGGCTACCAAAAATCTGCCTGTAAATGACGAATAAAACAATGCAAATCATAGGCTGTTATTTTATTATTTTTTTTTAAGATTAATTTATCTTTTCACCTTCACGGACACTGCTTATCTACTACCATTGAATACACGATGCTTACATGTCATAGAAAGTGTATAAACATTCGGGTTTCCTTAAAAGAATCGAATTTATGCTGAAAGTTCCATGTTACACACGTACTGCAAAATGATACTGTTGTCCGTGTAAACTAGTTAGAATATAAGTTTATGGTGTACGCTGTACGTTTGGGTGAATTTATTCACTTTATTCTATAGCAGGACATAAATGCGCGATATAAAATCAATCTCCGATATAGTTCTTATCTCTCTATTTCATATATAACCTTAGGCCTATGCCACATCAATTCATACAAGCGCAAAAACCATTTTGTCTAATTTTATTGGAAAGATAACAAATTGTGAAGTCAGTAATCAGGAAAATGAAAGGTTCCTACTTAGCAGCTAAGAATGAGTCTGCCGTGTATGAAAGTTTACTTGGAAAAGCTAAAATAATAAGATTTTTTTTTTTTTTATAATGAAAAATTTATCGAAATCACTATCATATGAAATTATAAATTCATCCACCTTCCACAGTGATTTTTTTTTTTCTCATCAGTCGTCGGAAGCAAAGTTTTTTTGCTTCCGACAACCCACAAAGTGTATGGGATCACATTTTGATGAATCCGACTTGTATTGGTCGCCTATCAGGTCAATGTCAGACATGTCAGGCGTGATCCGATGAGGCAAGATCGTCCGATGAGGATCACGCGAGCAATGTCTGACATTGACCTGCAATCGGATTCACAAACTGCGATCCTATACACTTTGCTGAGTGGCCGGAAAGCAACAGACTTCCAACGAGTAGCCGATGAGAATGAAATCTCTGTGTTTTGGTGTTTAACGTTCTATCTGCATATGTCAAGAGTAGGATCGAAGTACATGTATTTAGGTGTCCATACAATATGTATCGCAGTGGGAATAGCTATGTTTACAGTAGTGGCTATGACAATTATGGACAATATGGCTATATGGCCTTGGCTATATGCAATTATGTACTCTTTTGTCTTCGGAGGAGGGGTCTTTTAGGTGCCGGACTAGCCCTATACATGTATTTTAGAACTCTGTTTGCCTCTTATTCAGTGTTGTTCATGTTTCTGTGCCTTTAACGTGCGAGAAAAAAAAAATGAATAAATAAATGCCGCCCTCATGCAGCCCCGTATGATATAACAGCATTCCTAAGCGGCTGCAAGGTCCAAAATAGGCGTAATGTGTCGAGGAAAATCGTCTCTAACACAAAAAGTGGCAAAAGGTGGCAGCCAAATCTGGTATCAGCTTAAAGCTGAGACATCAGGAAATGTGGTGGTAATAGAATTTAGTTGGAAATCCGTGGCAATCTAAGTTTTCATTAGGGTATATTAAAAAGACAAATAATTACCCTCTTTTCCAGGATATTAAGCGTAAAATTCATGAACATTAAGTTTCTTTGCATTTTTATGGCATTCATAACGTAAAATGAACTTTGAGAAATATGTGGGAGAAATTACAGGTTGATATCTCAAAAACTACATGTTGAAATTACTTATTTATTAAAAAGTTTACAATTTGCTTTGAAACTCTTAAAATATTGTATTTTGCTACTTCAGGTGGGAAATATACCCCTTTAATGTACATACCTGATTCAAATATTTTAATGATATATTCTTCAAAGCATTACCTCTCAAGATCGCATGTCAAAAATTAAAAAATCCCAAGTGCCCAAAGTGACTTTTGGCGCACTCTGGTATCTCTCTGGCCCACTGTGGACCGTCGTGTGGACACAAGGGTCGTTTTAAGATATTTGAATTTTAATTGCCGAGCCATAAATTCTTACTCCGACTAGAAATACGTCTGAACATGGCTTATGCCTCAAGACCATAATGCCTACCAAATTTGATTTCAATTCAATTCAATTCAATTCAATTTTACTTCCATTTCCATTGAATAAACAGAAATATATATATATATATATATATATATATATATATACAATACATATACAGAACATATTTGTAACAATTTCAAAGAAAACGTACAAGTGGTCACGAGTAACAACAGAATTTTCTTTCTAAGGTATATACATATACATAATACAAAGATTGGAATGGAAATGGAGGGTCCCACTTAAAAGCAAAGCTTGTAGGGTATGGGACCCTCGAAAAATACGTACACAAAATCAAAGAAACCAATGTCAACTGACATGAAATTAACTTAGGAAGGAAGAAAAAAAAAAGAACAAAAAGGGGGAAATGAGACTATGGTACAACACACGCCATCGTGAACACAAGCATACTGTACTTTATGATGGAAATGCAATAACGCTCCCTGGTTCGATATTGCGATTAATTGAGTGTATATGCCGGTATGAATGCATAGGAACGGATATAAAAAAAAAGAGAAAGAGAATAGACACACTGTTGTCTGGTACAATAAAAGAAATATCTGAGGTAAACTTATGTTAGACAGATTGTTTTCCTTAAAAATGATTTCCGTGTGATATCTTAATACTTGTAAAAAAAAACAAAAAAAAAACCGACTTGATTGAGACAATAAAACCAAACCTAACTTGGTTGTACATCATAAGATTTCAACAGAAAGAATTTTAATTTGTTCTGAAAAGAATTCAAAGTTTGTGCTGTTACTATGCCGTTGGGAAGTGAGTTCCAATACTTTGGCCCCTCGTAGATGAAGGTTTGCTGAGCCTGCAAAGTCCTTAAAAAATGGCAAATGAAATTCGTTTGATTGCCTTGTAGGATAATTATTAACAGATTGATTTTTTGAAAACATTGATTCAAATATATATGGAAGATTATTTTTATTGTAATTATACATAAATTGTCCTAAATTAAACAAATACAAATCTTTAATTTCAAATATTCTAAATTCAAAAAATAACGGATCAGTATGAGACAAATATGCAGTGTGACATATAATACGCAGTGACTTCTTTTGCAGGAGAAGTAATTTATCCAAAAGAGTTTGATATGTATTTTCCCATACAAGAATACCGTAATTTGAATAAGGTAATATGAGGGATGAATATAATGTAAGCAGGGAAGACAAAGGAAGACAAAATTTAATCTTTTTGATTATACCAATATTTCGTGAAATAATCTTACATATACTATCAATATGAAATTTCCATGAAAGCTTATTATCAACTGTTATTCCCAGAAATTTGATGTAAGCAACATTTTCCAGTGGTGTGCCATCAGAAATAATATCAACAGGTAGTGCCTCAATGGAGTTGCTGAAAAGCATATATTTTGTTTTTTGAGGATTGAGAGATAATATATTAGCTTTTATCCATTGAGCAACTTTTTCTAATTCAAAATTTAATGTATTTACAAGGGTAAAGGGATTATTATGCGAAAAAAAAAATTTAATTATCCGCAAAGAGAATGATAGAAAGAATATCTGATGATCTACAGAAATCATTTATATAAATAAGAAACTGAAGCGGACCTAATAAACTTCCCTGTGGGACCCCACATTTAACATTTAACATTTGTGAATTGCAACCATTTAAAGAGACATATTGCTTCCTATTCAAGAGGTAGCTCCTGAACCACTCCAAGGCCTTTCCACGGACTCCGTATTGTTGCAATTTATTAAGTAAAATATAATGATTAATGGTGTCGAAGGCCTTGGAGAAGTCCAGGAACAAACCTATGAGATGTGAAGATTTGTCGATAGCATGTGCTACTTTTTCTACAAAACTCAATAATGCATGTGAGGTGCTATGTTTTTCCCTAAAACCAAACTGAGTATTTCAGAGTATATTATTGAATTTCAAAAAAGTAATAGTTCTTTTATAAACAATTTTTTCAAGAATTTTGGACAATGTACATAACAAAGAAATTGGCCTATGATTATTAACATCTAATTTGTCACCTTTTTTAAACAAAGGGATGACTTTTGCTATTTTCATACTTTCATGAACAATACCATAAAAAAGAGATAAATTGAATATATGAGCTAAGGGATCCGCAATTGAAGATATTACCCCCTTCAGCAGAAAATTACTGATGTCATCGTGTCCAGCACTTTTTTTTTGGAACGAAAATCAGAAACAATATTGATTATCTCCTGACTATATATTGGACTAAAAACATTGAGTTTAAATTTGGTGGACCTAAAAATTCAGAAAAATGTTTATTTGAAGAAGGAATTTTGCTTGCAAGATTTTCCCCAGTGAAAGAAAAATAATTATTCAGAATATTACAAATATAATGAGGGTCTTCATAAATTTTATCATCAGATCCAATTTTAATAATATTCAACTTATTTTTTGATATATTCATTGCTTGCTTTAAAACTTTCAATGTATTTTGCATATCATGCTTATAAAATTGTAACTGCTTAGTATAATATTTTTTTTCGATACGTATAATTTTCGTCAAAGTATTTTTATAACTAGTATATTTCAGTTTTGATTGCTCAGTAGGTTTCATTTTGAATTTGTAATATAAATTATTCTTTCTATTTATTGAACGCAAAAGTGATTGAGAAATCCAAGGTAACCTGGGTACCTTTTTATAGTTGGATGACTTTTCTCTTCGTTTTGAAATATGAATGTCCAAGAGTTGAGTAAAGATATGCATAAAATATTCAAATGACAAATTCACATCATTTGAGTCAAAAATAGACGACCAGTCTGTCCTGTCTAAACTAGCACCCAGACTGGCAACATTTTCATGTGTAATTCTTCGTGTAAATAAACAACTAGATTTATTATCAATAGTATCATTTAAAAAGAAACTAGTCGAAATGGGGAAGTGATCTGTAATATCTGAAAGTAATATAAGGGAATCAGGAGAAGGCAGAATATTACAAAAAATATTATCAATAAGGGAGGCGGATTCATTAACTAAACGTGTGGGCTTAGATATCAAAGTTAAGAAGGAAGCAGATAGAAATATTTCCATAAAATCTTGTGAGATTATATTTTGTTTCAATAAATCTATATTAAAATCTAGATTTATTGAAACAAAATATAATCTCACAAGATTTTATGGAAATATTTCTATCTGCTTCTTTCTTACCTTTGATATCTATTAGCCCAATTGCTTCAAAACTGTGGAAGGTGTTCACTCCACAAGATTTCGAAGAAAACATGCGGTTACCATGGCAACGCTTTGTCAAGTATAAACACAAAGAGTGTCTTGCATAACTATACCTATAGATCATCATAGATACCAATTTTGAAATTGTTTGCTTAAATATTATGGAAGTGAATTATTCAATCCGCAAGGTTTTGGTAAAATTATGGTTGCCATGGCAACGCATTGTCCGACAAACACACACACAAAACATGTCTTGCACATCTATACCTCAATACCATGAATTACCCTAAAGGGCTTTTTACACTTGTGTTTCTTAACCCCGGACTTTCTCTGACCCAGGACTATCGTTAGTCCCGTACCAATTTTTTCAGCTTTTTACACTCGCCAATTAGTCCCGTACTATCTCTTGTCCGGGGCTAAGGAGAAAACTGACCTTTTTACACTCGTCTTTCTTAGCCCCGGACTTTCCAAACCACATGAATATTCATAATTACGCTGTGTACTGTACACGTACACGCACGCACCGGCAGCACTTGATTACCTCGTTTCTGATTGGTCAGTGAGGGTCGCACTTCGTCTCCGTCGCTTAGCCCAGGATTATTTTTTCGTTCTGTTTACACTCACTTGCTTGGCACCGCAATTGCGGTGCTAGCACCGCAATTGCGGTGCTAACCCCTGCTATTTTGCAGGGCCAGATAGTACCGTACTATCGGTGGGGCTAGCCCACTTTGGCAAAAACGAGTGTAAACAGAAAGTGGGCTAAGGATAGTCCCGTACTATCGGTGGGGCTAAGGCCCCCCCTTAGCCCCACCGATAGTCCGGGGCTAAGCAAAAATTTACAAGTGTAAAAAGCCCTTAAGTTTCATTTAAATTGCTTCAAAACTGTAGGAGGAGTTCGCGAGGCAAGATTTTGCAACAGACCGACCGCCGTCCGACCAACATCACGGTGATTCCTATATACCCCCTTCACACTATGTGTGGCTGGGATATAAAAAGAAGAGAATAGGGGAGGGAGAAGGGTCGCGCCAGCCTTTTACATTGTAAAGACGCCTCCCTTTTACGAAATTCTTGGATAGGCCCCTGTAAGCAAACAATGAGTTTGGTCATTTGTGGGTTACGCAATCATAGAACGAGAGGAGGCGCATCCCCCATGATGCCCCCTCTTCTATATTTTGTTAAAACAAGAGAAAATGAAAAGAAGAAAATGGGGTGGTGTGGCGCGTGCCTTTGATTTTGTAAAGGCGCCTTCCCTTCACAGAATTCCTGGATCCACCCCTGTGACGCGTTATGACCTTTGTGGTCGCCGTGTTATGACATTTGTGGTTAATCTCCGATTTTGACATTTGCGGTTGACGCAATCGCGGATTGAGAGGGGGCGCATCCCCCTTTAGTGCCCCCACCCCTCTCTTTGTTTTGTCATCACAACAGAAATAAAAGGAAGAAAATGACGGAGGGGGGGGGGGGGGGGGAGGATCGCGCCAGCCTTTGAATTTGTAAAGACGCCTCCCCTTTACAAAATATCTGGATCCGCTCCTGTAATAAAAAGCAATGAGTTTGGTTATTTGTGGTTGAAGCAATCATGGATCGAGAGGTTGCGCATCCCCCGTGGTGCCCCCTCTCTATATTTTGTTAAAACAAGAGAAAATGAAAGGCAGAAATTATGGGGTGGTGTCACGCGAGCCTTTGATTTTGTAAAGGCGCCTCCCCTTCACGGAACTCCTGGATACGCCCCTGTAATGCAAGCAATGAGTTTGGTCATTAAACCAATGTGGTTGACGCAATCACGGATCGAGAGGGGCGCAACCCCCATGGTGCCCCCTCTCTATATTTTGCTAAAACAAGAGAAAATGAAAAGAAGAAAGTGTGTGTGTGGGGGGGGGGGGTCCCGCTAGCCTTTAATTGTGGTAAAGGCGCCTCCCTTCAAGGAATTCCTGGATACGCCCCTGTGACGTGTTATGACCCTTGTGGGCGACGTGTTATGGCATTTGTGCTTAATCCCCGATTTTGACATTTGCGGTTGACGCAACCGCGGATTGAGAGGGGGGGGGGGGCAATCCCCCTTTATTGCCCCTCTCTTTATTTCGTCAACACAACAGAACTAAACAGAAGAAAATGGGGAGGGGGATGAACGCGCAAGCCTTTGACTTTGTAAAGACGCCTCCCCTTTACAAAATACCTGGATCCGCCCCTGTAATGCAAGCAATGAGTTTTTCCATTTGTGGTTGACGCAATGATGGATCGAGAGGGGCGCTTTCCCATCTGGTGCACCCTCACTTTATTAGGTTGAACCAACAGAAACAAAAATAAGAAAAGGTGGGTTGCGCCAGCCTTTCATTTTGTAAGGGCACCCCTCCCCCCTTTACGGAATTCCTGGATACGCCCCTGTGGCGCGTTATGACATGTGGTCGACGTGTTATGATATTTGTGGTTAATCCAATATTGATACTTGTGGTTGACGCAATCGCGGATTTACAGGGGGCGTATCCCCTTTTGAATAGTGCCCCCTCTCTTTATTTTTTCAACACAACAGAAATAAAAATAACAAAATGTGGGGGGGGGGGGGCGAGGGTCGCGCCAGCCTATGATTTTGTAAAGGCGCCTCCTCTTTATGGAATTCCTGGATCCGCCCTTGTGTCGCGTCATGACATTTGCAGTAAATTTGGAAATTTTGACATTTGTTGTCGACGTGTTATGACATTAGTGGTTGATCCGATTTTGACATTTGTCGTCGACGTGTTATCACATTTGCAGTAAAAATGGAAATTTTGACATTCGTTGTCGACGTGTTATGGTATTAGTGGTTGATCCGATTTTGACATTTATCGTCGACGTGTTATGACATTAGTGGTTGTTATGACATTTGTCGTCGACGTGTTATGACATAAGTGGTTGTTTTGACATTTGTCGTCGACGTGTTATCAAAATGACATTAGTGGTTGTTTTGACATTATTGGGCTCTACAGGGGCATGTGTGTGTAAGCAAGGAGGTTCTAGAGAATGGAGTCACAACCGTCTTATTTCCTTTGCTAGATGTTCGAAGCCGCCGCTCAAAAGTATTTGAAGCATGTGCCAAACATGATCTGCCGCGCAGATAGGAAGACAATTGACTCTTGTCTCATTGCATAATCACTAGCCGCTTTCAAAGGAAGATATTTCTTTGTGATGGTAATTATTTTTCGCTATCCCTTCTTATAAAAGGTAGTTGGTACAGACATGAGCATGCGCGAATAGAAATTGAGAAAAAAATGAAATAAAGATGAAAAATACTCCACTGGTCATACCGGTTACTAATCTCATACATCAATCAATAAAGAATTATACTTAAAGATTATTCCATACTAGTTTCATTTGCGGAAACTAATCGGAAAAATGATAAAACCAGCTTTCTATGATGGTACAGTTTCAAACAGTTTCACATGATACAGCTCTGATTTACACTTATGCGCAAATTTCTGGACCGAATTGTCTTTTGTTTTACATGCTTTATTATTAAGTGAAATTTCATTTCATTTAATATATAGATAAGCAAAATATGGCCAACATTATGATAACTTTCAAAATTAATCTTCAGAATGCTCAGCTAAGACGGCGGCAAGGAACATCGATTATCAAAGGCACAAGTGCACCTGTGGAATTCCTCTGTACATCAATAGAAGTCTGACAACCGTTTGAATAATTACAGCCAGTTGGAACTCCATGTATAAAACCTCCTTGGTACAAGTGTCTCGGGGTGCGTTTATCAACTCCTTTTCTCGGCAGAAACAGGTTATCAAAACAGCTTTCAAGGAATTTTTACGAGTTGATAAACGCAAAGCTGTTTTGAAAGCCCTTTAGGAAAGCCTTTACGAAAGGGTGCGTTTATCAACTCTCCTTTCTCGGCAGACACACGTTATCCAAACAGCTTTCAAGGAATTTTTACGAGTTGGTAAACGCAAAGCTGTTTTGAAAGCCCTTTAGGAAAGCCTTTTTGAAAGCGCCAAATTTGTGGCTATCCATACAGGTTTCCTAAACAGGTTTTCAGAAACCTATTTGTAAAAGCCTTTTGGAAGTTGATAAACGCAAAGCTGTTTTGAAACGGCTTTGTAGTATTGTACTTCAGTTATGAACAATGCACGCCTTATGACCTCTTCTCCTCGGGTCAACTTCAACTTCAACTTTATTTTTCACCTCCATCAAAATGAACAAAGAAATTATGTACATTGCATATACACGGGATATTTGTGATACAGAACAAAATTTGAAAAGGTACATAAAATAATTATGAAAATGAAAAGTAGATGCGATTACATCTTTGTTAAATACATAAAGCGTATAATACAAGTCAACTAAGGATGAGGATGGAAGTGGAGGGTCCCACTAAGAAGCAAAGCTTGTACGATATGGGACCCTCAGAAAATACACAAAACATCAATATAAAACACAATAAACGAACCGATGTCAACTGACATCAAAATAATTGGGAAGAGGAATAAGAAAAGGAAAGGAAAAAAAAAGAGGGAAAAAAGAGAGGAAAAAAAAGGGAGAAAAAAGAGGGAACTACAGCATGTGCCATCGTGGACGCAAGCAATCTGGATTTCATAATGTAAAATAAGTGATGAAATACAAGCTGGATTGAATGTAATGCAAAACATTTTTTTATACGTAGTTATGTTGGTAAGAATGCAGGAGAAAAAAACAAACACATCGTTATATTTAGAACACAGACAGGGACATACTTAGGAGGACTTATGTAAAAAAGAATGATGACTTGACTGAGATGATAAAGGGAAACTAACTCTGTTGGATGTTGTAAAATTTCAATAAAAATGATTTTAATTTATTCTTGAAGGAATGCAGAGATTGAGCTGTTGTAACGTTACTGGGAAGTGAATTCCAGTACTTTGGCCCGTTGTAAATAAATGTGTTTTGAGCCAACAAAGTTCTCAGAAATGGCAAATGGAAATCATTTGATCGCCGTGTTGGATAATTATGAACGGGTTGATTTCTTTGAAACATTGTTTCAAATATATTTGGGAGATTATTTTCATTATGATTATACATAAATTGTCCTAGATTAAACAAATACAAATCATTAATTTTCAATATTTTATGCTCATAAAATAGTGGGTCAGTATGGGACAAAAATGCAGTATGACATATAACACGGAGTGATTTCTTTTGCAATAAAAGTAATTTATCTAAGAATGTTTTATATGTATTTCCCCACGCGAGAATACCGTAACTTAGATATGGCAATATTAAGGATGAATATAATACGAGCAGGGACGACAAAGGAAAACAAAACTTAAGCTTATTAATTATACCAATATTACGTGAAATGATTTTACATATACTGTCAATAATGAAATTTCCAGGACAGCTTATTGTCAACTGTTACTCCAAGAAATTTTATATAGGAAACATTTTCGAGTGGAGTACCATCTAAAACAATATCAACAGGTAATGCCTCAGTAGAATTACTAAAGAGCATATATTTAGTGTTTTGAAGATTAAGAGATAGCTTATTTGCTTTTATCCACTGGGCAACATTTTCTAATTCTAAATTTATTGTATTAACAAGGGTAAAAAGATTATTGTGTGAAAAAAAAATAGATTTGAGTCGTCTGCAAAAAGAATAAAAAAAAGAACATCTGATGATCTACAAAAATCATTTTTGTAAACAGTAAACAACAGTGGACCTAATAAACTTCCCTGTGGCACCCCACATATAATATTTAATATTTGTGAATTACAACCATTTAAAGAAACATATTGTTTCCTGTTCATGAGGTAGCTCCTGAACCACTCCAAGGCCTTCCCACGCACTCCATAATGATGTAATTTGTTAAGTAAAATATCATGATTGATGGTGTCGAAGGCCTTGGAGAAGTCGAAATTTTGTGCGACGCTATCAGTTCGCACTGCTCTATGATGATTGCGTTGAATGTACATCTCTAGGCCCTTTCATTCAATAGTTTGTGCAGCCCTTTCTGCTTTTGATCATATTTTGGCCACGGCCCTTTTCGATCACTCTGCCTTGGCAGCGGCAGTCCGTTAATAACAAAATTTACGTTGCTCTACATGACGACACTCTAACGCGCGTCAGCATGTGAGCTGAATGAAATGGGCAGTTGCAGTTATAATACAGGATAATACAGGCTATTTATGACTTCTAAAATGTTGAGAGGTTTGGGTTTTTGTCTGGGTCGTGGGTTGGGGAAAGATGAAAGGCCTAGAGATGTACATTCAACGCAATCATCAAAGAGCAGTGCGAACTGATAGCGTCGCACAAAATTTTAATATACAAGGGGTATAATAGGCATGTCTCCGCACATAGAATAATGCAATTTACTGTCATTCTAGAAAAACGAGTAGATTTTTAGTGCCAGTTTAAATGCCTGATATCCGTGTTTTGATACATAAAGTGGTATGTATCAAAGTCTAACAAATCTGGAGATGCATGTTTAATTGCCGTCATCAGCGAGAAAGAAAAACATCTTCCACAGCTGCCAACATTGGAAACTAGATGAGAGTGAGACTCCCATAAGCCAATGCTATAATTTAGGAGTCAAAATGAGTGAGATCAATAGAAA
The DNA here is from genome assembly GCF_964275005.1 of Diadema setosum. Classification (NCBI taxonomy): domain Eukaryota; kingdom Metazoa; phylum Echinodermata; class Echinoidea; order Diadematoida; family Diadematidae; genus Diadema; species Diadema setosum. Next base: position 2,914,776 of record NC_092690.1, read on the forward strand.
TGCATGCAAATGAAAATTAATACAGTTTTAGAGTGAGAAAGGACCAAAATGCCGAAGTTTCACGCTCAATGCGTGAGAGTTGGCAGCCCTGCATCTTCTAACCTTTGATATGAAAATGACTATGATTCATTATGTACTTGTTAATGACTATATTGATGCCAGGCCCTCCTGTTTTGTTTGTCTGCTTGTTGTTGTTGTTGTTGTTGAATCAATTTCTAGATTGATATAGCTACATAACGGTGGTATGGTGAAGTAACCCGTCACGGCAAATGTCGGAGACACATGTCAGGTTGTTTCCCCGAGGTTCTAGTATCCACAGTATTGTTGGTCAAAACAGTTGGTCCATAATTATCCAGGTTTGTATATTGATGTATAAGCCATGACAAAAAAGACTCTCAATCAACAGGTATCATTATGCATAGCTGTTTTGGTTGGTTGTGACAATCTCGTGGTTATCATGGTTTGTGTCAAGACTGTCCACCTTTCGAGAAGGAATATGTAGGGCATACCGACTCGCCCTCACGATGATGTTTTTGTTTCATAAAATCGAGTGAAAATATTCACTCTTAAAGGAGTGATTACAAAATAGAGAGTGAAATTGGAGTGAATTTTGAGTGAAAATATTCATTTTCACTCATTCTGGAGTGACCTCAAGGATCACTCGAAGATTTTGAAGTGATCCCTGAGGTCACTCTCAATCGAGTGAAAATGAACATTTTCAATCAAAATTCACTCCAATTTCCCTCTAAATTAACCCTTTTTATTTTATATTCACTCCTTTAGGAGTGAATATTTTCACTCGAGAGTATGACCATAAGGATATACACAAGACTTCATAGTCTGGGAATATCAGAAAGACGAAGTAGACTTCTTTTTTATCTGAAATGAAAAAGATCTGAAAAAATTAAAACAGGAAATCAGATTTTCAGGGCCGTTTACGGAAATTTTTCTTTAACACTATTTTGACGCGTCGGTTAACTTTGTTACTGATTTAACACTAGTGTGGATGCAGAGATTGTGATAACGTAATAGAAGCGAAAATTACGTATCGAAATGAGAGCATGAAAGCAAGTCAATATTATAACATCTTTTTTTATTCTAAATATAAGCAAAAACCCATCCATAAAACAACGTAGATTAGTCTGGTTTCCGAGCACCATTTCCGCACCATTAGAAAGACATGCAAAAGTTTACCCGCATTCAACTTTGAAAGCTACACCGGAAAAAAATACATAAAAACCTTCTAAAACCGCGAGGCCATGTTAAATAATTGATTGGGAAAAATAGGGGCCTATAAACCTTTGTCAAGTAATAAAGATCATTAAAATGGTTGGCGGAGAGATGTTGTAAAGCAATCATCTGGTATTCTGGTTGTTTTATTTTCCAATGTATAATGAAGTTGTGGATTCTGGCGTTTGTTTTCTCGCGCAGTGAGAAATGGCTGCTGTAAGACCACAAACCATGGAGATCAGAGAAAGGCTGATACAACATGTAGGCTACATGTTCATGCAGTGTGTTATCATGTTCTTATTCTATGCATGTGTACTATCAGAATTTTGCAAGAATGTGTAATCGTTCACATGTTTAGTGTAGACACTGAGCGTGGCTACTCTTTCACACCACGACCTGCTTATATGTTTGTATGTTAATCAAGCCACTGCAAGTGGCACCTGTGTTTGACGCATGTTGAACGGGTTCCTGTTTGTACACCCTGATTTCCATTCAATATTTGTACTGTATTTTTTTTTTCTTCGACGCGTCTTTTAATGGGTACATGGTTAAAAGTCTCACATTTGATAGACAATACAGAGGTTGCAAGAGATGTACTTTCACTCCCCCTTTACTACCCCCCCCCCTCCCCTCCCTAACTGGCCAAGGGTCACGGTCCTTTGGTTTTCATATAAAAGAACTCTAAAGTTTGTAATGAATTTGTATAATGAATTTGTGTCAACTAATGATTTTATTCAGTTATTTCTGCAACGTAACCATAATTATGTATAAAAAACAAACAAATATGTAGTCTTTATAGTTGTCCACACAAGTCTAAAATATAGACACAGGGCGTGGCTCCCCTTCCTCACCACGGTAAAATTATATCCAATATTTTATATCGGTCTTTTGAGCTATCTTTCCTGTTCGTATGGAGGGGTCAAATACTTCGACACTTTGACTCTCATGATCAACTTGTATTGGTTTTATTGTGGCTAAGGATCATGTAAGGCACAATGGCGTTGGTTGAATTAAAAAAAAATTAACAAGTAAAGAAAAAAAAATCATTTAACACATTAGCCACGAAAAGAATGTATGTTTGTCATTACCTTCCAGGAGCCATTAAAAAGCTACCATTCTGGAACATTTTATTTACCCTGTTGGATTTATTGACGGGCATCGCCCTTTGACTCGTAAAAAACTTACGTAATCTTTGATTGAAATTGGTTGTCTTCATTTGCCAAGTCCACCATTACTGCGAATGGGAATGTCAAAGCACATTCCCATCCGGAGCTCTTTGGTTGACAATTGTCCTTTTTCTTACAACTTATTGTTATTGAGCAAGAACATCTAAAGTCAACCAATTGTCAACTAAGCTTCCATACATTTTTCCTTTTTCGATATTTAACCGTAGAACTCAATTGTACCTTGTAACATCACTACAAATATATGTGTTGTTAATTACGTGTCTTGTGCGTAAACCAATGTCAGGGAGAGGTTTCCCCTCCACGCCTCTGCTATCTGACCTCCTTGTTGATCCACTGTGACTCCAAACGCTGAGTGTATTGAATGATAGAACCATGGCTTGTTACAACCATTTCTATTTCCTATAATATACATTCATATATATACATATATATATATATATATTTTTTTTTTTTTTTGATGGCGGTTATCAAAAAAGTTTAACGGGAAAATAGAAAACCTTTTTCGGTCATCATTTTAGGGATGCACGGTTCAATTTTGCAAGGTTATGCTCATCCACCACCTGGTCATTCTCCACAGTATGGTGACAGTTTATAGTACCTCATTTTTTCACGTATTGATTGAAGCCAGACATTTCTACCCACATATTTCACTTCATAGTTTCAAAATGTTTTTGAACCCATAACTTTACATTTTTAAAGAAAGTCACTAATGTCTTTTAATTTATAACTGGTAAATGTTTTTTTTAAAGCTCACACACTTTTTGGTATTGAACTCTGATTTTTTAATTATTATTATTATTTTTAGTACAGCACATCCCTCACTGCTTTGGCAGATATTTATCCTACTGTGAACTGTTCGAAAAAAAAAATCCCTTTGTTCTACGAATCACCTGTTGAAACTCCGAACCCATTGATAAGACGTCCTTATCATACATGTACAGTAAGCAGTTTCCATGAATGTATAATCGTTCACATGTTGTGTGTCGACACGAGGCGTGGCTGCTTTTTCGGGTTGCTATTAACACCCTGATTTCCATTTAGTATTTGTACTGTTTTTTTTTTCTCTCTCTCTCTCTCTGATACGTGTGTTAATGGGTGCATGGTTAAAAGTCCCACATTCAATAGCCAATACAGATGTTGCAAGAAATGTACCTTTACTGTTTACTCCCCTTTACATCCCTCACCCCACCCCCCCCCCCCCCGTATACGGGAAAGTCTCCCTGAACTTTAACTGGGCAAGTGTCACGGTCCTTGAATTCTCTGTCTGTACATGTTTTAAAACACAACACCTTTATACTGAGTGGTTCGGCTATCCCCTGGTGATCTGTTGTAATTGAGTAATTATTGTAACTGTGACCAAGATGGATCTAAGTATTGTACCAACTTTTGTATTGTATATTGAAACCCCACACACATTTGCACTTTGTACACACACCTGCACAGTAGTATGCACTTGCAAAATGCACATTAGCACCTATGCAGTTGTTGTCTCACAAATCTCCAGTAATTTGCATTTCTGTATTACAAAATGGCGCCACAGGTGAATACCCCCGATATTCTTGCTGACGTTATGCCTATGCGCGACAGTAAATATTATACACCCCTTGAATTCAATGATATTGTACCGTATAGTTCAGATAATATTTCACTTCTTCATATAAACTCTAGGAGTTTGAATAAAAATGTTGAATATTTGGAAAATCTTTTGCACTCTTTAAACAATTTTGAATTTTCTGTTATTGGAATAAGTGAAACTTGGTTACATAAAAACTCCCCAGATATCTCTGATTTACCCAGTCATAAATTAGTTAGGGCTGATCGTCAAGGGAAAAGGGGTGGCGGTGTTGCGTTTTATATTGCGCAAAATTTACAGTTCAAAATCCGTTCTGAAATCACGTTAACCCGTTCCTTCCGCAATTCTCTGAGTGCCTTTAATGCCCCCAAACGAGATTCTTTTCGCCCGTCGACAGAGAGGCACACAGGTTGGTAATCCAGCTGTGTGAAGGCAGTCAAGCGGTTCATTGTGTCCGCCTTTCTACGGTCAACTACCAACGGCGTAAATCCGTACTGAGGAGGGGGGGGGGGTGGTCACCATCACCACGATTACAAGCCCATAACCGGACCGGCGCAGCCGGGGGGGGGGGGGGGGAGAAGCTTGGTGCCCCCCCCCCCTTCCACACACACACTTTACAGGGATCGGATGTCCCACTCTTTTGCATGAAATATAAAGTGAGAGGAAAGTGGCAGCAAAAATATGAAGACTTTTTGTTCTTGTTGTTGCTTTTTTTTTTTGCTTGTCTGATGACTTGCGGCGGAAAATCAGACCTTAAAAGTATGAAGACATTTTTTGTTTTTGAAATATCTGTGAGAGAGAGCGGAGCGACCGGGTTAACGGGGGGAGGGTGTGTATGGGGGTGTCCCTCTCCCACACGAGGAAGATTTTGCATTTTCAGACCTGAAATTCAGCGATCTGGTGCACACTTTTGGTGAAATTTTTGTTTGTTTTTTTCTTTAAAAAACCAATAGAAAATGAAATATTCACAATATATTATTGAATGACTAAATCGTGGTATTTCAGCTCTTGCTCCGCCTTTGCGACATCACTGCGAAGGCCTACTAAATAGTGGGGCCTATCACCGGCGTAGACAGGATTGGGGGAGCGGTTATGAGATCGTGAGGGAGCGAAGCAAGCGAGGGGGGGGGGGGAGGGTATGGTTGGGGGGTTTCTCCCTCCCACGGTGAAATCTGTTTACATTGAAAATTTTGACATTTCACAGTCCAAAAACTGCCGTTTGTAGCTATATTCTTCGCTTTGGAAATTAAGGGGGGAGGCACACCGTGCGCAACTGCTGTCAATCACTGGCAGCAACATCAGAAGAATGGCATAGCGATTAATTGCGAGCGAGCTTGAAAATTTTGACATAGGCCCAAATGCTTTTACATGCTAAAAACTGCCGTTTGTTATAACTATACTTCTTCGCTTAATTGGAAATCAAGGGGGGCCGCACCGGGCGCAACTGTTGTCAATCACTGGCAGCAACATCAGGAGAATGGTATAGCGATTAAATGCGAGCGAGCGAAGCGAGTGAGCTTGAAAATCTTGACATTTTACAGTCCAAAAACTGCCGTTTGTGGCTGTATTTTTTTGCTTTGGAAATTAAGGGGGGCGCACCGGGTGCAACTGCTGGCAATTACTGGCAGCAACATCAGAAGAATGGCATAATGCGAGCGAGTGAAGCGAGCGAGCTTGAAAATTTTGACATTTTACAGTCCCAAAACTGCCGCTTTTGGCTGTATTTCTTCGCTTTGGAAATTAAGGGGGGCGCACCGGGCGCAACTACTGGCAGTTACTGGCAGCAACATCAGGGGAATGGCATAACGATTGAATACGAGAGAGCGAAGCGAGTGAGCTTGAAAATTTTGACTTTTTACAGTCCCAAAACTGTCGTTTGTAGCTATATTTTTCGCTTTGGAAATTAAGGGGGGGGGGGGGGCGCACCGGGCACAACTGCTGGCAATTACTGGCAGCATGCAACATCAGGAGAATGGCATAACGATTAAATGAAAGCGAGCGAGTTTGAAAATTTTAACATTTTACAGTCCCCATACTGTCGTTTGTGGCTGTATTTTTTCGCTTTGGAAATCAAGGGGGAGGGGGGGGGGGACACACCGGGCGCAACTGTCGGAAATTACTGGCAGTAACATCAGGAGAATGGCATAACGATTAAATGCGAGCGAGCGAAGCGAGTGAGCTTGAAAATTGTGATATTTTACAGTCCCAAAAACTGTCCCTTTTGGCTATATTTTTCGCTTTGGAAATTAAGGGGGGCGCATCGGGCGAAAACTGCTGGCAATTACTAGCTGCAACATCAGGAGAATGGCATAATGATTAAATGCGAGCAAGCGAAGCGAGTGAGCTTGAAAATTTTGACATTTTACAGTCCCCCAAACTGTCCTTTGTGGCTGTATTTTTTCGCTTTGGAAATTAAGGAGGCGCACCGGGCGAAAACTACTGGCAATTATTAGCAGCAACATCAGGAGAATGGCATAATGATTAAATGCGAGCGAGCGAAGCGAGCGAGCTTCAAAATTTTGACATTTTACAGTCCCAAAACTGCCGTTTGTAGCTATATTTTTCGCTTTGGAAATTAAGGGGGGCGCATCGGGCGAAAACTGCTGCCATTCACTGGCAGCAGCATCAGGAGAATGGCATAATGATTAAATGCGAGCGAGCGAAGCGAGCGAGCTTCAAAATTTTGACATTTTACACTCTAAACACTGCCGTTTGTAGCTATATTTTTCGCTTTTGTTTGTCCCACTTGTATGGGGGAACCATCCCCCCTCCCCCATCGACGCCTCTGCATATGAGGGTGCTTTTGTTAAGTGAAAGATCTGCTGCACACTCTTTGATAAATTAGGGAAATATACGTCAATCTCAAAAGTGTACAAAGTCTATCGAAAGGGATCCTGTATAGCGGAGCTTTTGCATGTTTATGATTGCAATACAACGATCTGGTGCGTAGTTCTGGCGATATTTGGACAATTTTCCTTTAAGAAAGTTCGAGATTTGTCTTCATCTCGGGAATTGCTTGGGGGATAAATGATTTGTCTGCCTAAACACTTCCGTAGGGGCGGGGCAAATGCCCCTTTGCCCCCCCCCCCCCCCGAGATAGATTCGACGCCCCTGATCTTTCCTGGGTATGCTCATAGATGTATCCTGACTGAGTCACCAGTCACTGTCGTTTCTCAGGAATGATTCAGGAAATGGAGGGGGTTCAATTATGGCAATATAGTTTTTGTTATTGTTTGTTTGTTTTCGTACATATCTTGCAGATGGTCCCCAGTTACTCGCGTCATAGCATGTTTACATATAGGCCTATACTATTTGACGTTGTCAACGTCTGAGCCATACCTTACAGTGTATGTCGATTATACTTTCTTCGCGAGCGAGCGAAGCGAGCGAGCGCTTGAGAAAATTATGTATACATTTTCCTACAAGATAAAATACTGTTCGGCTCTGTTACCTGTCTGAAGGCCGGCGTACAAACGTCATGCAATATGCCAAAATTGATACAATCACATTTCTGCTTCCTCCATTTTTTTTTCTTCAAAATTCAGGGGGGGGGGATGATTGTACAGGCCATCCCCCCCTCCTACATTTCAGGGGGGGGGGATATATCCCCCCCCCCCCATCCCCCCCTCCCCGGGATTTACGCCCATGTCAACTACATGTGCCCGTGAACAATGGAAATATCGATCGGGTGCGAGGTATGAATAGAGCGTGCGCTGATGAGCTCTCAGAATCTTTTGTTCTACACATAACCAAGTACCTGAATGAGGTGAATGGGGTCAGCGAACTCGCATTTCTAACTGATCTCAGCCTTGATCATTATGTACATGTTCGTACGAGTTTACAGCAGAACAAGCAAAAAACTAAATCAGGAAAAGGTACATAATACTGTAAAACACCCTTTTTATTTAACAGCAGGAGAACAATCCTGATAGAATAAACTGATATTTTTATCAAACCCACCTTTCTGAGCATTTTAACACAAAGAAACATGAATTTAGGCCACTGAAGCAGGCACCCTTGTCTTCATTTTGGGAACCTGGTAAACCAGGTTCCCGTATATCAGTTGCTCCCACGGGAACCTGGTAAATCTCTAAAAACGTTATTATAGGTTTAAGGTATCGACCCCCTGATCTGAATTGTGAATTATTTTTGTGATGAATTTGATTTATATCTCCATAAGATAGGTAATGAAAGTAAACATGTTTTTATTTTTGGTGATTTCAACATTAACTTTTCCCCCACATCCGATAACAATAATTCCCGTAATTTTATGCATTTAATGTATTCATATGGTTTTATGTCGATTATCAATGAACCCACCAGGATAAATCCACACTCATCAACTCAGATTGATAATATATTTTCGAATGTGTATAATAATACAATTACGGGGGGTATATTATGTTCTGAAGTTTCTGATCATTTACCAATATTTTCAATTTGTGAATGTAAATTTGGTCGTAATGAATTACATGATAAAATATGGTATTATAAAGAGTCAAAACGTAATGTGGAATTATTGAAACATAATTTATTTTTAGAGGAATGGACAGAAATCTATAGTATTAACAATGTTAATTTGGCATATAAACGTTTTAATGATAAATTGTTGTATTATTATGAAAATAATATTCCTTTATGTAGAATAAAAACTAACCGAAGTAAACAAAGAAATCCTTGGATTACAAAAGGTATTTTGAAATCCATAAACACTCGTAATTTTTTGTATAAGTTACATATTCGTAACCCAACTGAATTTAATTTGAATATGTACAAAGTTTATCGAAATAAATTGACAAAATTGATTCGTTTATCCGGCAGATTATATTTTTCTGATAGAATGAAAAAGGTTTCTTCGAATATTAATGCAACATGGAAAATTATTAAAGAGGTCATAGGTAAAAAACATGATTCTCCGCCAACGGATGATATCACATTAAACGGCATCAAAATAAATGATCCCAATATGTATGCTAATCCATTAAACTCATTTTTTGTTAACATCGGACCGGAACTTGCTACTAAAATTAGCAATACTTCTGCTCATTTTACAGATTATCTTTTTGACCAAAATCAAGAGTCTATTTATTTTAATCCAACAAGTCCCAGTGAAATCATTAGTATCACTAAATCTTTAAATAGCTCTAAATCTTGTGGTTCTGATAAATAAAAATAAGTATGATGTTATTGAAAGAAATAGTTTATCCACTCGCAGAACCGTTAAGTTATATATTTAATCTTTCTTTATAACAAGGTATTTTCCCTGATCTGCTGAAAATAGCGAAAGTTAATCCTGTTCATAAAAAAGATGATCCTCATGAAATTAGCAATTATCGTCCTATTTCTTTGTTGCCTAGTATATCCAAAATCTTAGAAAAAATTGTTTATAATAGACTTCTTAAATTTATCAATAAGTATGATTTACTTATTCCCAATCAATATGGTTTCAGAAAAAAATATTCAACTGATTTAGCACTAATACAAATTCATGACAAAATTACGAGTGCTTTTGCAAACAAAGAACATGTTGCAGGTATATTTTGTGATTTGAGTAAGGCATTCGATACTCTTGATCATTCTATTTTACTCACCAAACTTAGTCATTATGGTATTCGAGGACAAGCACTTTTATGGCTTAAAGATTATCTAATTAATAGAAGACAATATGTTACTTTTAATGGTTGTGAATCTGACCCCCTTTTATTTAAATGTGGTGTTCCTCAAGGCTCAATTCTGGGCCCATTATCATTCCTTCTTTATGTTAATGATATCATAAATACATCCTCTCTTCTCTCTTTTGTTCTATTTGCTGATGATACGAATATATGTTATTCTCATAAAGATCTTAAGATTTTAAATGATACCTTAAATATTAAAATTAGTAAAGTATCAAATTGGTTTAAGTCTAATAAACTTTCTTTGAATGTAGAAAAGACTCATTTTATTCATTTCAAAATTCATTCTCATAATGAAGATACGTTGATACATACTAACATTAATGATATCCCATTAGAAAAGAAAATGAATTCGAAATTTCTAGGAGTATATATAGATGAAAGTTAGACTTGGAATGGGCATTTACACCATGTTACAACGTGTATTTCTAGAAATATAGGGATAATTTTCAAGCTGAAGTTCTTTCTTCCTCGTTCAACTTTATTTCTATTATATAATTCCTTAATTCCCCCATATGTAAGTTATTGCAATGTTGTATGGGGTACTTGCGGCTCTACCAAAATAAATTCTATGTTTAAATTACAAAAGAAAGTTATACATATTTGTACAGGATCGCAATTTCTGGCTCATACTGATTCTTTATTTCATGAGCTTAAAACATTGAAGATTTTTGATTTGAATATTATTCAAGTAGCAGTAATTATGTTTAAATATATACATGATCAACTTCCATCATCGTTTGATAACATGTTTAGGTTCAATACTTCTGTCCATTCGTACCCTACTCGTATATGTAGAAATTTCCACATTTTGAATCCCAAATTATTAGTGACATATAAATCTATAAGACATTCGGGTCCGGACATTTGGAATAATCTCCCGGATAATATAAAGTCTTGTTCAAGTATTTATTCTTTGAAAGCTTCACTTAAAGGATATTTGATACAATTATATTCTCCAAACCAATTGAGCTAACAAATATTTAAAGTGTAGATTGTCATCTTTTTGTCAATCTCTATTTTCTTCCTTCAACTGCATCTTGCACTCTCACCTGCAACTGCACTGCACTCACCTGATCACCCTCCTCCAAGAGAGTTATGTCGTTGGATAGTCATTTTATGAGGCCTCCATCCATTTCAAGCTTAATAGCTTATGATGGTGGTCTCCTGCATTCAATTATCTCTGTTGTTTACTGAAAAATACTGTATATCTTATTTTATGTTTCTGTGTATCTACATTGCTCAATGCAATCAACTATGTGTATTCTATTTATGTACTGTTATCGACTTATTTCATTGCACTTGTTATTCTTTGTCTTTGTACTTTTTGAAGTTTGCATTCAAATTGCATCTGATTGAATGCAGAAACTCTGACGCAGAGGGCGCTACCTTGTTTGAATAAAACGACGGCTCTCGGATATGCAACTTTTGTTACGCTTTTTAAAAGCGCCGCGGTCTGTTGGCGGCCCAAATATAAAAGAGCCGCGATGAGGGCTTTTGAAAGGGAGGATTTAGAAGACCCCGGCGGAACAAAAAAGAAAAAAAAAAGAAAAAAAGACGCTCATCGGCGGCGCCGCAGATTCGCCGGAACATGTAATCTGCCAAGGCGCCTTATATTCTCAATTTGTAAATATAAACTAGGTTGTAAAACTGTATTTGATAAAATTAAGTATTATAAAAAAATCAAAACGAAATGTAGAATTACTGAAACAAAAATTAATTTAAGAGGAATGGACAAACATTTATAGGGTTAAAATGTTAATATTGCATTTAGATGTTTTAATCAAAAATTGTTTCATTATAATGAAAAAAATATTCCTTTATGTAGACTAAAAAACAACCAAAGTGAACAAAAAAGATCCTTAGATTACAAAAAGGAATTTTGAAATCTGTAAAAACTCGTAATTGTTTGTATAAGTAACATATTCATAACCAAACTGAATCTAATTGATACATATATAAAGTTTGTCGAAACAAATTGATGAAATTGATCCCAGATATTATATTTTCTGACAGAATAAAAAAAAAAGCGGTCGTAAGAGAAAGGTCGTAAGTAAAAAAAAAAAAAAAAAAAAAAATCCGATTCTGCTGCAGCACCAACGGATGATATCACATTATATGGCATCAAAATAAATTAAAGACTATCTCACAAACAGAAAACAATTTGTTTACATAAATGGCTATGAGTCAAGTATGATGTCAACTTCTTGCGGTGTCCCCCAGGGTTCTCTTCTTGGCCCACTTTTATTCATCCTGTACATCAACGATCTCCAGAATTCGTCACAGATTCTTTCTTTTATTTGTTTCGCTGATGATACAAATCTATTTCTGTCTCACCGCAATCCCAATACCCTTGTATTAAAGTATAATGAATAATGAATTGAAATCTGTTCAGGCCTGGATTTACGCTAACAAGTTATCACTAAATGTTGATAAAACACATTATATGTTATTTAGCAATTCCTTGCAAGTTATTCCTGATGATGTTAAGATTAATGATATTAACCTAACCCGAGTAGATAGTACAAAGTTTTTAGGACTTTACATCGATAGTGACCTTTCCTGGAAAACTCACTTTAATTTCTTAAGCGAAATTTTGTCACGAAATACAGGAATCCTAAACAAACTGAAACATTTTTTGCCCAACCATATCTTGCAGATTGTATATTCAACCATGATTTCCCCATATCTTAATTATGGAATTCTTGCGTGGGGTAACGCATCTAAATACTTACTGGATTCACTTTTTCTTCTACTAACGCCCTATTTCAGAAAAATGAGATTTTAAAACTGATAGATTTGTTTGGTTATAATTTAGGCATTTTTATATATAAATTTTCCTCAAAAGATCTTCCTGGTGTCTTTTTACAGATGTTCATAAGAAACAATTCTGTCCACCATTATCCAACTCGCCAGAGTGACGCTTATCACCTACCACGAACTCGAACAGTTTTCGCTAAAAACACAATTATGTATACAGGTCCTAAATATTGGAATGATCTCCCAACAGATGTTAAAAGCTGTCTGACATTATCATCCTTTAAGCGTAAACTCAGTCAGCATGTATTGAATAGCTACAACACACAAGTGCACTAAAATTCCTTTTTATTATGCTGATGGCTGCTCTGTTATACTACTCGGTTGTTGCCATGTGAACAGACTCATGCATATACATTTTAGTTGCATGCTCTCTCAAATTCCTTCCCATTGGTGTTTTTCCTTCCACTTCTAGTAAGACCTTGGTCGTGTCGCATAGTTTCCCCTCCTTTCTTTCTTTCCTTTCTTTTATGCATCATTGCAGCTGGCTGGTATATCACATATGGGAATTGCAATTGATTCATGTTCGCCATTTTTCAAATCTTTCCCCGTGTCTATGGAAGCCGGAATGTTTAAACCCTAAAATCATATAGTACTTAACCCGTTCCTTACGGGAACCTGTTTTACCAGGTTCCCGTGGGAGCAACTGATTTACGGGAACCTGGTTTACCAGGTTCCCAAAATGAAGACAAGGGTGCCTGTTTCAGTGGCCTAAATTCATGTTTCTTTGTGTTAAAATGCTCAGGAAAGTGGGTTTTATAAAAAGATCAGAGTTTACTCTATCAGGATTTGTTCTCCTTCAGTTTTGAAAAATGCGTGTTTTACAGTATTATGTACCTTTTCCTGATTTAGTTTTTTTTTTGCTTGTTCCGCCGTAAACTCATACGAACATGTACATAGCGATCAAGGCTGAGATCAGTTAGAAATGCGGGTTCGCTGACCCCAGTCACCTCATTCAGGTACCTGATTTTGTGTAGAACAAAAGATTCTGAGAGCTCATCAGCGCACGCTCTATTCATACCGTCCTCGCACCCGATCGATATTTCCATTGTTCACTGGCACATGTAGTTGACCGTGGAAAGGGGGAAACAATGAAACGCTTGACTGCCTTCACACAGCTGGATTACCAACCTGTGTGCCTCTCTGTCGACGGGCGAAAAGAATCTCGTTTGGGGGCATTAAAGGCACTCAGAGAATTGCCGAAGGAACGGGTTAAGTATTCACGTCATTATCACTCCCATGTCAAAATTGCTTTTAGAGCAACTGCTATAGTGTGCAGCATGTGGTCACTTGTTCTCATTTTATCACACACATAAATACATGTGAGAAGAATCTTCTGAGCCCCGAGTAATAGTCATTCTCTTTTGTTTATCCTTACTTTTGGTCTTAATTGTACCCGTGCTCCTCATCCTGTTCCCCTTACTAGGCTTTTGTTGGGACCTACACTCAACAAGCTTTGCTTTTTAGTAGGTTCCATCCTATTTCTCTTCGCATCCTTTACTTTGATTGAAAATGACACATCGACCGTTATGTATTACTTTTGTATTCCTATTTCTTCATGTGTATATCCAAGCTAGACATTCTGTATTATATTTTGTTATATACCATGTATTTTCCATCGAGAAATACGAAAATAAATTGAAATTGAAAATTGAAAAAATCAGAATAAATGATCCCAATACGTATGCCAGTTCATTTAGCTCATATTTCGATTTTTCGGATCTTATTACTAAAAATAGCGATACTTCTGCTCATTTTACAGATTATATGTCTGACCAAAATATGTCTGACTTAGCATTGATACAAATTTCTGATAAAATTACGAGTGCTTTTGCCAATAAAAAACACGTTGAAGGTATATCATGTGATTTTTAAGGCATTCGACAATCTTGACCATTCGATTCTACTCTCTAAACTTAAACATTATGGTATTCGGGGTCAAGGACATTTATGGTTTGAAGATAATGTAACTAATCAAAGACTACATGTTACCTTTAATGGTTTTGATTCTGGTCCCCTTTAAATCAAATGTGGTGTTCCCCCAGGCTCAATTCTGGGTCGATTATATCTCCTTCTTGACGTCAATGATATTATTAATACATCCTCTCTTCTCTCTTTCGTTTTATTTGCTGATGATACCAACATATCTTATTCTCTTTCAGATCTTAAGATTTTGAATGATACTTCAAATGTTAAAATTATTAAAGTATCAACTTAGTTTAAATCTAATGAACTTTTTTTTTTCATAAAAAGACTCGTTTTATCTACTTAAAACTTTATCTTCATGATACAGATACGTCGATGCATAATTAACATTGTTGATATCCCATGAGAAAAGAAAACAAAATCCGAAATTTCTGGGAGTAAATATGTGACCCTGCACCACAAAACAAACAAAAAGTCGCCAAACATGAAAGTCCATATTCTGAAAGAACAGACCTTAAGCCTTAAAACGATGTATAACTCAAATCAAATGGACTCTCCTAACCCATCAAAATATTGGAAAGAAAGCACAAACTCAGGACAAGTGTGAACTGAGAAAAGAGGCTCTGAAGTACAATGTCTATTCAAGTGCTTAATCTTTACCAAACCGTGCTGGCTGTGCGATGAATGGGACGAAAAACAGGAAGTCAACCACCAGAGTAACAACAATGAAGTAATTATCAGATTAAACTGAAATTGAGTATGCCTCATTGACAAATTCTGTCCATAATTAATGCCAACTTTCAAAGCAGTAGCACTATCCTGTCAAAAGTTATTAGAGTTGAAAGTGAAAAGTGTGGACAAGGTTTTTCAGAAATGAAAAAGGGACTCTCAAGTCACACCTAATCACACTATTCTACCAAAAATGTTCGAGATAAACTGTTAAAAAAACACACTTTCCCGCCCGTTTCATGATACCAAACTTTAGCATAATGTAAAAGAAGACCTGCTCTTTCAGAAAATATGAAAAAGTCAACATCGGCTAGGTTGACCCACTTCACTTATTTTCAGTCCTCACGCAAAATCAGTGTGTGCGACTTTATGTTCGTTTTGTGGTGCACGATCACATAAATAGACAAAACTTCAATCTGAAGTTTATATATTCCTCGTTCAACTTTATTTCTTTTAAATAATTCCTTAATTCCCAATATACAAGTTACTGTAATATTGTATAGGGGAACTTGCGGCTCTACCAAAATAAATTGTATATCCAAATTACAAAAGAATGACATAGGTATTTCTACTGGATCGCATTTCCTTGCTCATACTGATTCTTTATTTTATGAACTTAAAACATTAAAGGTTTTTTATTTGGATAATTTGTTTGTATTTAAATATTTTTCAATTAGCAGTAATTATTTTTTGAATATATTCATGATCAACTTCCATCATCGTTCAATAATATGTTTAGGTTTAATACTTTTGTCCATTCGTACCCTTATACTTGTATATGTGACCCGCTACAACAAAAAGGTCCTAAAGTCGCGCACGGTCGAAGCCGTCAAAATCGATTTTGAAGTCAGAGCATTAGAATTGGTCAAAACTTACGATTTTATGATTTTGATATATTATTGGAGTCTAACATGTCTTCTATCATCTGTCGAAATTTTGAAGCAAAATGATCAAAGGAAAGATGAAAAATAGCGTGTTTCTGAGCCATGTTTTTTTGGCATTTCAACGAAGCAGAAACTGGTTCGAAAATTTGCATTGAGCGCCACAGATAGGCTCCGCCCCTAACAACGACCAGAGTGATCTCATTGGTCAGTTTGCTGCTTGCTGCTAACCGAAGCGTGAAGCTCGAGCACTGCCCAGTCGACTGGTGCGTTCGGGCGGGGTGCGATTTTTTTTTCCGTAACCCTAACGCGTCGAAATTGCCCATTATGTCACTTGAGCAAAGACTATCATTGTACAAGTTGGTTTTTGTACTCATGTGCGTGGACTTAGCAGTTAGGCGTTGAGTTCGTACTGTTACACAGTATACAGAGTACCATTGGCATGGTCGTCTGCTAACCACAGAATCAGATTACAATGTGAGAATGGGACGCCGTCCTTCAAGCAGAAACATAACAACGGGTTTGTGTGTATGGGTATGTGTATGCGCGTGTCTGAGGGTTTGTGTGTGTGTGTGTGTGTGTGTGTGTGTGTGTGTGTGTGTTTCCACTTCACATGTCATCGCCATCGCGTTAGGCTTTGCCTTAGGTGGTAATTTCTGAAGTTTTGTTAGCCGTCTGCTGACACTTTTCCTGTGTCTCGCGAGACTTGCGTTAGTAGGATGCATGCAAACTCGACGTAGTCATCAATATCTTGCAAAAAGTAAATTGGAAATCTAATTGAAGCTTGGAATAAATCATAATCAAAGTATTACATATACGTAGCGACACGTAGCGGTATATAGGTTAGTGAAGTAACCTTCTTTGTAATTTGTAATCTGCTATTTACATGTAGATTAACGTCTGTATATCCTTTCATTTTACTCATGTTTGTATTCCCATATACACTATAATCTTGTATATCTTTTGTGTCATGTGTAATCTTTGAGTATTGTATTCACTGATTTGTTATATTGTTATCTATACTCTTTGTTTGCTGCTCTCATACCCCGAGAGGAGGTTGAAAGAGTCAATAAAATTCACAAAATTCACAAATATTTAGGTCTGCAGCGATTGCTATTGTTAACATTGATCATGTTTAAGCAACACAAAATGAGATTCGAAGAGGGCATTTGGTCTTGGATAACATGGATGAACTCCTAGGTTAATTTGGGTTTATCTTCCAACTTCACAATGATTCAGAAAGGCGCAGTATAGGCTCCTTTTTTAGTTCAGGTTCATATATATATCAACGTATATGATTACATTCTCATGCAATAACATCCATGATGAAGATGGGGGAGGGAAGAGAAACTGCGGGAGGGGGGGGGGGGGAGCTAGTAATCATCGATTTTGATCGATGAAATCTCTCTATAGATATTTTAATTTAATCAGCTTTAAAAAGGCATTTTGGATCGGCATTTAAAAATCAAAAGATGTGCTATTTCCATCAAAATCAAATTATTTTCCCAGTCCATGCATGACCCAACTTGTGCAAAATTGCTCTAGTATCACGGTTTGAATGGCTCTATCAATAATTTTTTGATGTTCACTTTATCATTGCCAACCCTATAGTCCTTCTCATCACTTACCATCGTCACCTCTACCATCACGACCATCATTGAAGGAAACCAAAACCCAAAAAGAAATGTGGATTGAGTGAAAGCAGCAACATTAACATTAAACATTAAAATCGGGCAATCGATGCAAAAGTTATGAATTATTTAAGTTTGAATGTTGGAACCACTGGATGCATGACATCATGTGTGGGCAACAACATAAAGAAAATATAAAGAAAACAAACATGTTTTCACTTTTCTTGAGTAATGGAAGAGCATTTGATTAACCACTTGCAGAAAGTAGGGGGAATGATACCCTTAACATAAGTCAGTATCAATTAAGTTGATGGAATGTATAATTTCATTGATTTTTTTTTTGTGGAATTCTCTTCATATTTTCTTTACATTATGGTCTCTAGTAGTCTCTTTATTCAGTGATCACAACACAAAAAAATATAAAAACGAAAAACTTTGCATCGATTGTCCGATTTTTCCTCAAACTTTCACTGATGTATAATGCTAATGCTGCGTTCACTCAATCCATTTTGGTCTTTGGGTTTTGGTTTCCTTAATATCAACCAATCATCACTACCATCATTGCTTTTATTAGATTACCATGCACGACCATAAACATCATTACTATCATTTCACAACTGGATATCATCTTATCATCATCACCACGATTATCACTCGTACCATCGTTTACATAATCACCACAAGCAATATCTTCCACCACAATCAATACTTTTTTCCATGTCATCAATCCATCCACAACAACTTCACGAAATCTTTTTCAAAGTTTTCAGCATCATCATCATTATCATCATAAGTCTGAATAAGCATTGCGACTGGCAATATATTTATACTCGATCCCTCCCTCCATTGCTCACATGGCCTAGCACCCGTAATTGAAATGATGAAGAGAAACGGTTGAATATTAAAACACTGATTTGTTTGTTTGTTTGTTTGTAAGAACACTAGCTGCATTCACACGTACAAAATAGCTGGTTACCGAGCGCGCTCCAAAACTCGAGAGTTCTTGTTAAACTCGCAACTTTTTATAAACTTCATGATCGATATAATTATTATAGAACAAACACCAGATTCCCAGGTGGGTTCATGACTTTAAGTGTGTATAAACCATTTGTTGTCGACTGACACCCAAAAAGGGAAGCCATGCGTGATTTGTTGTCTCGAAGTCGTGCAGTATCGTACACATAGAGCTGTGATAGAAGTTCACCAGTATATGAAGTTTATCAATATCAGCATAGCCATATTATGTTTACTACGTGTGAGAGAGAGAGAGAGAGAGAAAAAAAACTTCAAACCCACAGCTCCGATTCTCAAGTAAAACACATTTGTAGAAGAGATTTCAAACGATCGTTTTATAATGTGTTACTTGGCACAAAATAATTTCACTTATTTTTTAACAATATTAATCGATAGCCAAATGAAATCAATTTGCCCGATATTAGCCAAATTAAAGATCTTTTCATTAAGTTGGAGCAACGAGCATTAGTTCAGAGTCATAGAGGCTACTTTCGAGTTTTTATGAAATACATTCATAGGAAACTGATAACTATAAGTTTGAACGATGAGAGCACCAAAAAATATATATATCATGGTTACAGTTTGTCATTGAGAAGGTTCGTTATTCAGACGGTTCTTTATTCCGAAGGTTCGTTATTCCAAAGATTCGTTATTCCGAAGGTTCTTTATTCCGAAGGTTCGTTATTCCGAAGTTTCGTTTTCCGAAGGTTCGTTAATCCGAAACTGAAACAAAGCTCGTTATTTCGAAGGTTCGTCAACGGACCCTAGTTCATTCTCGGATCAATGAACCTTCGGAATAACGAACTCTGTTTTATTTTCGGATTAGCGAACCTTCGGAATAACGAACCCTATTTCATTTTCGAATAAACGAGCCTTCAGAAAGCGAACCCTATTTTTTTTTTCGGATAAACGAACCTTCGGAATAACTAACCTGCGGAATATCGCCACAAATGTTCGGAATAACATACCCTTTTTGATTTTCGGATTAACGAACCTTCGGAATAACGAATATCCGTAAGACACAAATTCCCTATATATTTAGAGGTTTGTTAACCCTAAATTCAAGAAAGGTTCGTTAATCCGAACATTTGTGACGTTACTCCGAGGGTTCGTTAGTCCGAAAATAAAATAGGGTTCGCTATTCCAAAAGATCGTTTATTCGAAAATGAAATAGGGTTCGTTATTCCGAGATTCGTTATTCCCAAAATCAAACAAGGTTCTGGAACGGGTCATAAGACATTTTTTTTTTGAACGTTCTTAAAATGTTTTTAAACGTTCTAGAGGGTTTTCAAAAGTTATCTGGATGTCTATAACGTCCAAACGTTTTTCTGTCGGTCCTTAAAACTTTAGAAACTTTTTTTAGTGTTATCTTACCGTTTAAAACAACGTTTTATAACGTCCAATTGAAACGTTTAAATACGTCGAAAACCTTCCACAAGAAGACGTTCTGAAAAAGTTTTGACAAGACGTTCAAATAACGAACTTGCAATGTTTCCAGAACGTTTAGAATACGTCTTTGTGTTAGCTGGGTAAAGACGTAAAATTCAAGTCAGTTTTGAGACGCATTATTCATTTCATATTTGCGACGTATTAGTGAAATAAAATTCACTTTGCTTTGCAACCTATTTACCACGTCATATTAATGACGTGACGTTAAATTTACGTCAGTTTTGCGACGTCTTTGTGACTTCATATGATAAGGCCTAGGAATTATAACTTTTTAGAGTTATATCAGTTTGCGACATATATACTGTCGTCAGAACGACGACAATGTCACGTCAGTCAACTGTCAAAAATAAGATTTTTCTTTTTTTTTTGCTCAAATGGAAGACATAGAGAGACGTCATTATCTAGACTTTAGAAAGGCGTAATAAATGTCGTTTGTTTGCGGTAAATAAGCAAAGAAAACAGACGCTATTAAGACGTCTCAAACTGACGCCAATAAGTCATATTGTTGTTTGAACCCATATCTAAAAGACGTCATACCTAATTTGTGACGTCTTTCTGACGCCTGGTTGGTTATACGAAGGGACCCTGTGGAAGAACAGACATATTTTGATAATATGACTGAACAGGCAATCCCCCGTTTCTTCTGTACGTATATGCAATGTATATGCAACTTGTAATGTGTGTATTTTTATATGAAGACGGAAATGAAAACAAACAAACAAACAAACAACGAAGACGTTGTAAAGACGTGTAGATTACTAATTTAAAGTCTTATAGACGACAATAAACACAGATACTTGACATCATATAAACGTTTCAAACTGACGTGAATATGTCGTATTTTTCAAACTGACGTCATGATTATGTCGTATTTTTGCTCAAATGGAAGTTGTCCCAAAGATGTCATTGGTGGTCATTAGATTCGTCTAAATGACGTGTAAATCACAATTCTAAAGACAAGATTTACGTCAGAATAACGTCACGAGCACGTCATCTACACGTTAATTCATGCCTTTTTGATGTATATTGGAAAAGAAAAAAAGGAAGACGTCTGAAAGACGCCTTTTTCACGAAAACTATGTAAACAAGGAAAACAGACGTGATTTTGACGTCATTTTTAGATCGTGGGCGGTTAAAGTCTAATATAGCGCATGTGAGTACCTCAAAAAATCTTGGTCCTAGCTGATATTTGGACGTTTTTAAACGGTCTTGAAACGTTCCAAGTTCGTTATTTGGACGTTTTGTCAAAACGTTTTCAGAACATCATTTTTCTGGAAGATTTTCGACGTATTCAAAACGTTTCAATTGGACGTTATAAAAACGTTTTTTAAACGTTAAAATAACAAGAAACCTTTCTAATTCTTTAAGAACCGACAGAAAAACGTTTGTACGTTATAGACATCCAGATAACTTTTAAACAAAAAAAGTCTTATGACCCATTCCAGAACCCTGTTTGACTTTTGGATTAACGAACCTTCGAAATAACGAACCCTATTTCATTTTCGAATAAACGAGCCTTTGGAATAGAACCCCTATTTCATTTTCGGACTAACGAACCTTCGGAATAACGTTACAAATGTTCGGATTAACGAACCTTTCTTGAATTTAGGTTTAACAAACCACTAAGTATAGGGAATTCGTGTGTTTCGGATATTCGTTATTCCGAAGGTTCGTTAATCCGAAAATCAAAAAGGATATGTTAATCCGAACATTTGTGGCGTTATTCCGCAGGTTAGTTATTCCGAAGGTTCGTTTTTCCGAAAAAATAGGGTTTGCTTTCTGAAGGCTCGTTTATTCGAAAATGAAAAAGGGTTCGTTATTCCGAAGGTTCATTGATCCGACAATGAAATAGGGTCCATAACGAACCTTCGGAATAACGAACCTTCGGAAAACGAAACTTCGGAATAAAGAACCTTCGGAATAACGAATCTTTGGAATAACGAACCTTCGGAATAAAGAACCTTCTGTATAACGAACCTTCTCAATAACGAACTGTAACCATGATATTTTGGGTGCTATCATCGTTCAAACTTATAACTATCAGTTTCCTATGAATGTATTTCATAAAAACTCGAAAGTAGCCTCTGTGACTCTGAACTAATGCTCGTTGCTCCAACTTAATGAAAAGATCTTTAATTTGGCTGAATATCGGGCAAATTGATTTTAATTTGGTTATCGATTAATATCATTAAAAATAAGTGAAATTATTTTGTGCCAAATAACACATTATAAAACGATCGTTTGAAATCTCTTCTACAAATGTGCTTTACTTGAGAATCGGAGCTGTGGGTTTGATTTTTTTTTTCTCTCTCTCTCTCTCACATAGTAAACATGGCTATGCTGATATTGATAAACTCCATATACTGGTAAACTTCTATCACAGCTCTATGTGTACGATACTGCACGACTTCGAGACAACAAATCACGCATGGCTTCCCTTTTTGGGTGTCAGTCGACAACAAATGGTTTATACACACTTAAAGTCATGAACCCACCTGGGAATCTGATACCATGCAGTTAAAGCCTGGTGTTTGTTTCTATAATATATCGATCATGAAGTTTAAAAAAAGTTTCGAGTATAACAAGAACTCTCGAGTTTTGGAGCGCGCGCGGTAACCAGCTATTTTGTACGTGTGAATGCGGCTAGTTTTCTTACAAACAAACAAACAAACAAACAATCCAACAAATCAATGTTTTAATATTCAATCGTTTCTCTTCATCATTTCAATTACGGGTGCTAGGCCATGTGCGCATTGAAGGGAGGGATCGAGTATGAATATATTGCCAGTCGCAATGCTTATTTAAACCGATGATAATGATGACGATGCTGAAAACTTTGAAAGAGATTTCGTGAAGTTGTTGTTGATGGATTGATGACATGGAAAAACGTATTGATAGTGGTGGAAGATATATTGCTTGTGGTGATATGTATACGATGGTAATAAGAGTGATAATCGTGGTGATAAGATGATATCCAGTTGTGAAAATAAATGATAGTAATGATGTTTATGGTCGTGCATGGTAATCTAATAACAGCAGTGATGGTAGTGATGATTGGTTGATATTAAAGGAAACCAAAACCCAAAGACCAATATGGATTGAGTGAACGCAGCAACATTAGCATTATACATCAGCGAAAGTTGAGGAAAAATCGGACAATCGATGCAAAGTTTTTCGTTTATATATTTGTTTGTGTTGTAATCACTATATAAAGAGACTACTAGAGACCATGATGGGCAACAATGTAAAGAAAATATGAAGAGAATTCCACCAAAAAAAAAAAAAATCGATAAAATTATACATTCCATCAACTTAATTGATACTTACATAATTCATGTTAAGGGTAGTAATCATTCCCCCTATACTTTCTGAAAGTGGTTAATCAAATGCTCTTCCATTACTCAAGAAAAGTGAAAACATATTTGATTTCTTTGGTTTTCTTTATGTTGTTGCCCACACATGATGTCATGCATCCAGTGGTTCCAACATCCAAACTTAAATAATTCATAACTTTTGCATCGATTGCCCGATTTTCCGTAAACTTTCACGGCATGTTAATGTTGCTGCACATGCTTTCACTCAATCCACATTTCTTTTTGGGTTTTGGTTTCCTTCAATGATGGTCGTGATGGTAGAGGTGACGATGGTAAGTGATGAGAAGGACTATAGGGTTGGCAATGATAAAGTGAACATCAAAAAAAAATTATTGATAGAGCAATTCAAACCGTGATACTAGAGCAATTTGCACATGTATGGACTAGGAAAATGAATTGATTTTGATGGAAATAGCACATCTTTTGATTTTTAAATGCCGATC
Source organism: Diadema setosum (assembly GCF_964275005.1). Classification (NCBI taxonomy): domain Eukaryota; kingdom Metazoa; phylum Echinodermata; class Echinoidea; order Diadematoida; family Diadematidae; genus Diadema; species Diadema setosum. The sequence goes on from NC_092690.1 coordinate 2,938,705, forward strand.
CACAATGCCTTTTTAGAGCTGATTAAATAAAAATATTTATAGAGAGATTTCATCGATCAAAATCGATGATTACTCGCTCTCCCCCCCCCCCCTTCCCGCAGTTTCTCTTCCCTCCCCCATCTTCATCATGGATGTTATTGTATGAGAATGTAATCACGTTGATAAAATGAACCTGAACTAAAAAGGAGCCTATACTACGCCTTTCTGAAGCATTGTGAAGTTGGAGGATAAACCCAAATTAAAACAGGAGTTCATCCATGTTACCCAAGACCAAATGCCCTCTTCGAATCTGATTTTGTGGGGCTTAATAAACATGATCAATGTTAGCAATAGCAATCGCTGCAGACCTAAATATTTGTGAATTTTGTGAATTCTATTGACTCTTTCGACCTCCTCTCGGGGTATGAGAGAAGCAAACAGAGAGTGTGAATAACAATATAACAAACCAGAAAATACAATACTCAAAGATTACACGTGACACAAAAGATATACAAAATTATAGTGTACATGTATATGGGAATACAAACATGAGTAAAATGAAAGGATATACAGACGTTAATCTACATGTAAATAGCAGATTACAAATTACAAAGAAGGTTACTTCACTAACCTATATACCGCTACGTGTCGCTATGATACGTATATATAATACTTTGATTATGATTTATTCCAAGCTTCAATTAGATTTCCAATTTACTTTTTGCAAGATATTGATGACGACGTCGAGTTTGCATGGATCCTAGTAACGCAAGTCTCGCGAGACACAGGAAAAGTGTCAGCAGACGGCGAACAAAACTACAGAAATACCACCTAAGGGAACGCGATGGCGATGACAATACATGTGAAGTGGAAACACACACACGCACACACATACGCACACATACACACACACACACTACACACACACACACACACACACACACACACACACACAAACACTCAGACACGCGCATACACATACCCATACACACAAACCCGTTGTTATGTTTCTGCTTGAACTGAGGACGGCGTCCCATTCTCACATTGTAATCTGATTCTGTTGTTAACAGACGACCATGCCAATGGTACTCTGTATACTGTGTGACAGTACGAACTCAAGTCCACGCACATGCGTACAAAAACCAACTTGTACACTGATAGTCTTTGCTCAAGTGACACTATTGGCAATTTCGACGCGTTAGGGTTACGGAAAAAAAAAAATCGCGGGCGGGGTGCGCTATGCTCAGCCGCTTTTCACATCCAGGTCACTGATTGGTTGGTGAGGAGACCGCTGGCGCTGATGTGCTTGAATGAACTCTTCGGGGGTTGCTAGGGCTTACCTTCTATTGTCCAGAGGTGAAAACTGGCTTGCGTGTCCCTTGATCGCGATTGCGTCGAAAGGAAGACTTTTAGGGCGCTTTTCTCGAAACAGTGATTTTCCAGACGTCTCGACATGCTCTCTTTTAAACGTCGATATCTCCGCAGCCGATTATTTTTATAAAATGTGTAATATATCAATTTAAAGCAGAAAGATTAGGGGATTATATCATGCAATTTCCAAATAATCGACCTCGCCCGACTTTAGGATCATTTTGTTGTAGCGGGTCACATATGTACATATTTACACCTTTTGAATCCTAAATTATTAGTGACACATAAATCTATCAGAAATTCGATTCTGGATATTTTGAATAATCTCCCGGACAATTTAAAGTCTTGTTAAAGTATTTATTCTTTGAAAGCTTCACTAAAGGGGTATTTGATATAATCATATTCTCCCCACTCATTAAGAGAACAATCATTTATAGTGAATGATTGTTAATTTTGTTTCAATCTCTATTTTCTTCCTTCAACTGCGTCTTGTACTCACACCTGCAACTGCACTGCACCCACCTGATGACTTTCCTCCAACAGAGTTGTATCGTTTGATAATCCATTTATGAGGTCCCCATCCATCTCAAGCTTAATCCCTTACGATGGCAGTCTCCTGCATTCAGTTATATCTGTTCTTTACTGAAAGTACTGAATTTTATTTTATGTTTTTGTGTATGTGTACACACGCCAGCGCACACACAAACAAACACACACACACACTCACACACACACACAAAAAAACATATACACACACACGGTTGCTAAACCGATAACGAGTGTTCAGCATGCTTCTACACACCCTGCAGCCTTCGCCAGTAATCCAAAATTATGAAGTTTACCCTCGAAAATATATGAATACGCATTACAACCACAAAATCTTTAGGAGTTTAAATCAAGAAATTAGAAGGAAGAGATACATGATCGACTGCTTCTGATACTGGTGGTTAAACTATTTGCACCGATGTGAATTATCAATAGTGCTATGGCCCGAGAGGAAGTCGTGGGGCATATAGCAATGTAGAGGAAATCACCGAGGGCAAATAGTTTAGCCATGGCCCGTAAGAAAGCATTCAATATTTGATTTATATCCTTTAAGAGCATTTTACTACAGTGATTACAAGATTTTCTCTTAGAAACGTGTGGTAACGATAGTTCTAGGCCGTGGCCGTAGAGTGCGTGCAGCGAGCGACAGGGCTGTGAGCGAATGTATACGGATACACGGCTGCATTTGCTTCCTCCGAGCTACAGGGTAGAACTGCGAAAGAAAAGGTTCATAGGGCTAGAATTATAGGCCTAAAAGGGGCAAATCTTGATCAAACTCGATTTTTTAGGATCATGAAGTGATCATGAAATTATTCGTTTGTGTGTGTGTGTGTGTGTGTGTTCTTAGAATAAACGTCAATCAATGGATATTGATAATTTAAAGTTGGATTGAATGAATGTTGAAAAGAAAGTATTTTGGGTTAGCGATTTATTTAATAAAATTTGTAATGTAATGAAGGAATAAAATTAAAAAGAGAATGAGTTATAATTAGTGTAAATATAGTAAAATAAGAAGAGATGTGTATATGGATTGTGAAAAAAAAATGTATTAGAGTGTATCAAAATGTATTATTGATGTTAAGTCTCGGTATAAATTTCGTTTTCATTGATGAAAATGATTATGTAACTGGTGCAGAGAGTTTTGTATAAATTTGTTTGTACATTGTGATTTCCATTGATGAAGAATGAAATATTCTTAAAAAAATTAATTAATCCCTGAGCCGTACCTGGGACCGTTTCATAAAAGATGTAAGGATGTCAACTCCTGCTGGAATGCCAACTTCCAATAGCAACAACCAATCAGGAAGCTGCATTCTTGTCGTTACCTGACTATTGCCATTCCAGCAAGAGTTGTTATCATAATTATCAACTTATTTTATGAAATGGGGCCCTGTATGTTTACTTCTGCTGCAATCTACAAATTTAACTTCCTTCCTGTGCGGTTGTGATGATCACTACAACAGTAACATTTTTTTTTGTACCATCGAATACTGTAAACTTTGTGATGTCATTAGAAAAATGATGACAACACAACATTAAATATGTCAAACATTCCTGTTCAAAGAAACTCACCACAGGCTATTTACATGCGCTTTAATCATATCCGCATGATAGTTATCAGCAAGTTAACCAATCTTTGATTCTTTTCATACACACAACCAATCCCCCCATACACAGACAGACACACAGACAGACACACAGACAGACACACAGACACACAGACACACACACACACACACGGCGTGCAAAATTTCCATACCTGATCGAACCCACAAACCCGCCAAAACCGATCGATAAATCGCCAAATGCCGCAATACAATGAAAGTTTTCTCGCGATTCCGTTCCCCTCACATGTAGCTTACATATCGTGTGGTGATTGACTACCAAGCAGTGTTCCCTAGTAGATTTGCGTGTAAATTCTAGATTTCTGATGTTTTTCGTGCAAAAGTTATGTCTTTACAGTAATGTAGCTACTAGTCATGTCAAAGAAAAAGAATCATCGATTTCTAACATAATTTTCATCAAAGCAAGCTCGGCATTTCTTTACAGCTTTGCTCACAACATGTCCAGCTTAAAGGGGATGACTAGAAACCGATCAGTGGGAATCAATTGGAATGCTGAGTGATTATTGTTTCAATCCTTGTGGGATTCATTTAAGAGTACATTATATATCTACTGTTGTGTGAAAATTATTTGCTTCAGAACGGTCTCATATTCAAGTAATGTGCAGATAAATGCCCCGTCACTGACCAGGCACGCTAACCTGGATATATATAATGTACTCTTAAATGAATCCCACAAGGATTGGAACAATCATCCTCCAGCATTCCCACTGATTCCCACTGATCAGTTACTAGCCATCCCCTTTAACAAAATCTATAGGCAATAGCAGTAACATAGATTTGGAAATACCTAATTTTTTCTAAAAGCATGACTACGCTGGTGTCCTAGAATAATGTGGCACACAGGGATTTTCCACCATGGCACATAAAAAGATATTGAATACATTATGGGGGGGGGACCTAGAGTGAATGAGCATAACAACCGAATGGGGGAAGGGTAGGGGAGGGAGGTATCCCCTTCCCACACAGGTGAAGCTTGTCATTTCAACAACTTAATTCAAACAATCTCTTCAACTCTTGTGGGAAAACTAGGAAACTACTCAAGAAAATAGGGGGAAATGATTTTCAAGGACATTTCGATCGGCTTTCTTGTTGTAATCTCTCTCCTTTGTTTTTCAATTTGTGGATTTAGAATTCAACGATATGTGGAATAAGTTTTTGTTCGAAAATGTTCAATCCAAAAGATGACAAATAACTATTCAAAAGAAAGCGGTGTGCATCTTTGCACTCTGTACTACTTGAGGGGAGGTGGAAAGGATGGGAAGAGTTTCTCCTTCTTCATGGAATTTTTAGAATTTGTACAGCCTGGTGCGCACACCTGGGGGAATATTACAAAAACTGTCAATGCCAGAAGTTAGAAAAGGAAATAACGATCGAAGAATATGATACTTCATTGATTCTGTTAAAAATGCTTCACAGAGCGCAAGAATTGACGCGAAAGTGAAAGACATAGACAATCACCTCATGCTGTGAGTCATTTACAAGATTAACAATACTGATTTGGATGATTAGAATAACACCAAAAAACAATCGCATTTTTTTTTTTTTGCATTTTATTTCACTCCATCCTCTATATCTATCTCGAGAAAAATGTTAAAACACTGTCCCATGAAAGACAGAAAAGAAATTGATTTTAGGGGGAAAGAAACATCGAAATAACGATGTAGTAACGTCAACGAAGATGGCGATAAAGATGATAATGATTCTAAAATCACAATCGTAATAACTGATGGGAGAAAAAACAAGAGGTTGATGTTGAATGAAATTCATGGCAAAAACAAAAACCTGTCGTAAAAGGTATTTTTTATCAAATAAATCAATATAATAATTGTCCCCGAACCAGATACAAGGGATGTTGTTGTGAACATAATGTGGGGTATGAGATCACAGGATATCGCAGTTAGCATAACGTGTTAAAATAAACGTAATAATAAATGCAACTTCTACAGCTTCAATATATACAACTTCCCATTCACCCAATGTGTATGAATTGAACGAGATGTAAGCATAAGTAAATCAAAAGTTAGTAGAGAATTACATGATACTTTTGGTAAGGAGAGAGACGATTTACTTTTTACAGTAATAATCATAATTGGTGGGAATGGTCTGACAAAAAAATAACGAAAGGCAATGAATAAAAGGTAAACAGACCGAGACGTGAGATAAACAAATAGATAAAGAGACTAACAAAAATCAAAGGGCAGATTGAAAAAAAAGGAAAATGTTGGCTTATAACGAGTTATGGTGTGCTATCATCTATTACTCTTTTATCATAACTTAAAATCAGCCAATTAGGTTGTATTTTTGCCAGTCCGAAATTACAATTGTATCATGTATCCTCGGAATATATATAAATGAAAATAATATGAAATGGAACGTTCATGTACAATATATCTCTGATAAAGTATCTCGTAATGTTGATATACTTCAGAAGTTAAAGTATTATGTCCCTCAGAATATTCTATTTATGTTATATAATTCGTTGACATTATCGTACATTTGTTATTGCAACATTGTATAGGCAACTTTAAAAAGCCACATTGATAGTATATTACTTTTGCAAAATAAAGCTACACGTATATGCACCAACTTAGGTTATCGAGACCATTCAGATCCTTTATTCGTAGAATTAAGAACACTTAAGGTAAATGACATTAATTTTCTTTTTGCAAAACTCACTTTTTATATTTCGCTTACATAATGGTCAGTTGCCATCCTCTTTTTACTCACTATTTCAATGAAACAAGGAAATACATTCTTATCCAACAAGACAATCTGATAAGTTTCACTTATATAATCCCAAAACAGTGATGGCTCTGAAATCTGTTAAGGGCTTTTTACACTTGTAAATTTTTGCTTAGCCCCGGACTATCGGTGGGGCTAAGGGGGGGCCTTAGCCCCACCGATAGTACGGGACTATCCTTAGCCCACTTTCTGTTTACACTCGTTTTTGCCAAAGTGGGCTAGCCCCACCGATAGTACGGTACTATCTGGCCCTGCAAAATAGCAGGGGTTAGCACCGCAATTGCGGTGCTAGCACCGCAATTGCGGTGCCAAGCAAGTGAGTGTAAACAGAACGAAAAAATAATCCTGGGCTAAGCGACGGAGACGAAGTGCGACCCTCACTGACCAATCAGAAACGAGGTAATCAAGTGCTGCCGGTGCGTGCGTGTACGTGTACAGTACACAGCGTAATTATGAATATTCATGTGGTTTGGAAAGTCCGGGGCTAAGAAAGACGAGTGTAAAAAGGTCAGTTTTCTCCTTAGCCCCGGACAAGAGATAGTACGGGACTAATTGGCGAGTGTAAAAAGCTGAAAAAATTGGTACGGGACTAACGATAGTCCTGGGTCAGAGAAAGTCCGGGGTTAAGAAACACAAGTGTAAAAAGCCCTTTAGACACACTCTGGACCCGATGTTTGGAATTCTCTTCCATCTGAAATTCGAAGTTTAAAGTCCATGTATTTTTTTAGGAAGGCTGTAAAAACAATGTTGCTATCTGAATATCAGTAATTCCATCGTCATTGTTAATGTCATATGAACGAAATTCTTTCGTAGAAATATCGACGCAATAAATCTATTATGTAATAATGATTATGTAACCAACCATGACCTGAATCAACTGTCCACCTGCATACCTCGGTGAGGAAATATTTTGTCTTGTCTTGCTAATCAGTGATACAGGTGACTTTACTTTGTATAAACCTTTAGTGAAAGCAAACAAACCTCTCCTTTCCCTTTCTCCTTTCAACTATCCTATCTCTATGCAAGTCATCCCTCCCTCCTATTCTCCTTCCGATGTATATCATAATATTATGTTATGCTACGGGGGCTGCACGCAAATCAAGCTACGCTTATGCTGTAGCCCCTCTGTATTATTAATTGTTGTTTGTTTTGTTGTACTTTTGCTGTACATTGTACACAGGCAATGAACAAGAAATATATATATATATATATATATATATATATATATGTATATATATATATATATATATATATATACATTCAGCAGAAAAAGTAAGTTTCCCCCTAACATTTTTGGATATATCTCAAAAAGTATTTTACGGATGTTCATAATTCGAACGGGAATAGATAGGGAATTTCATTACTCATAACATGAATGGCATATCATTGCCACCAGATATCATTATTGGTGTAGAAAATCGCATTTTATGTCAAAATGCGTGGGAAAAAAAGTTGCACTTTAGGCCATAGAGAGCATTATATTGTATACATTTCCTATGTAAGTTATCAAATTATCTTTTTAAATTGTGTAATTCTCAGGGATTTCTTCAGGTACAATGTGCATCCCTATTAAACAGATGTTATGCATAGTTTTTGAACAATAGGCCTTCTCAATATGAAAATATTGGTAGAAGCCATGTGATTTGTAATTCCAATTCAGGTTGATCACATTAATGTGCCTGTGGGCATTTTGCGTCATGCCCTCAAGTTGTAGATCAGTTTGCTGAGGGAAATGGCATCGAACGTATGGAGTGGCCTGCAAGATCCCCTGACTGTAATCCAGTAGAGAATCTTTGGGATACCATTAAGTGGAAAGCGAGCAAGAAGTTGAAAGATGACACTTCACTGCAAGAATTTCAGCGCATCTTGCAGAGAGCATGGACCAACATTGAGCAGCGCCAAGTACAAACTTTAGTTAAAAGTTTGAGGAAGAGATGGCGGCTGGTCATTGCGGGTGGTGGACATATCAATTATCAAATACTTCACTATATGCTCATGAAAAGAAAGAGATAAAGAAATATGCAATAACACATGCTTAAATGTTCAGAATCATGAGTGATTGTTTGATTATTTGTGTAAAAGTCATTGCAAATCACTAAAGTGCAACTTTTGTTTCCATGCATTTTGACATAAAATGCATTTTTTCACACCAATAATGATATCTGGTGGCAATGATTTGCCACTCATGTCATGAGTAATAAAATTATTTATCCATTTCCGTTTGAATTATGAAAATCGGTTGAATACTTTTTGAGATATATCCACAAATGCTAGGGGGGAACCAACTTTTTTTGCTGAGTGTATATATATATATATATATATATATATATATATATATATATCATATTATGTTTGTACATGAATGTGTGTAGGTACAATGATGATGCAGAAACCAATAAATCAAATCAAATCAAATCAAATCGAAATCATGTCGTATCACACCTACTTCCACTCCTTCTTCTCCTAGTATTGACTTATCATAATGTTTCCCGTGTCTGTTTAATTTATTTCTTTGAACAGAGAATACCATATGGATTGTCGGCGATGACACTGTTGTTCAGGCAAAAAGTGAAGCGGAGGAAAATCTTGGCCTTGCAGCTACCGTTCACTGGGTCGGAGAGAAAAACTTGGGCATTGGCGACATAAGTAGAGAAATCGAGACATTGAGAGGCGAAAGACCCGATCCTACGATTCTGGTCCTACATGTGGGGGCACATGACTTAGAAGCGCCCTCAGATCTGGACTTTATCCGATCTTTACGGGATATCTGCGCAAGAACGTACAAAGGTACCACAATCGTGTGGTCCAACATACTGGAACAAGAGAGTGGGGAATCGCATCGGCAAAAACTGAATAGAATAGCCCATGACCTGGCAATCGAAAGGTTCATCACCCACCCGGGGATCAAGCTGATGAAAACTAAAGACGGTCTGAGTCTGATTCCAGTCCACTTGAAATCCTTCATCAGCAACTTGAAGGAGTACCTGGAAGATCTGTTGAATCAAGGTAATCAGAGAAATCCGGAAAATTTGTCAGATGATGTGTTTGTGTTCATGTTATGATTGCGTGGTCGTGGTCCCTATACAGGGGAAAGGGTTGCAGTTTTCAACAACTGGCTCGTTGGATATAAAGAAATAGTTTTGGTTCAAACGGCAGATAAGGTTTTGAATTTTTGCAAGGTAATTAGAAACCACTTATATGACATGTTAAAGAACACACTATTCAAAGAGGAATTAAAAGTTTTTACCGTTTTAACACCCTCATCTTTGCGGTGAATAAATGAAGCGGGATATTTTATGTGCATGAATTGTGGCTTGCTCACACACGGGACCTCCATTTTATGTACTATCTGAGGAACAGACTGTTTTGCTTCTTACTATAGCAGAAATGGTATGATTACATACGACATTGCTCAGTGGAACCAGTGGAACCAGTAGGGTCACGTAGCTAGATTAACACCCTTTTGTGCGAGTGAGAATCATACTCCAGCTCTCAGCATTGTTCAATATGGGGAGGTCCAATATGAAGGTTTACTGATAAACAAAACAAAGAATGGAGGGCAAATATGCACAAATAATATTTTTAATAAAGCAGAATAGAATCATAAGATGCACAGGGCAAGGCCGGGGAAGGCGTGTGTTGAAGGGAGGCTACTGTTGCTATAATATTGTCTTTTCGTATAATTTCAATTCCAGCTTGCAGCATATTCAAGTATATTGTCATTAAGAAGATGGACCTTGGTGTTCCAAGCCTAAGTAGTTGTATAGTATGGACAATTTCAAATCAATTCTAATTAATTTTTGTAACTGTTGTTTTTTTTCTAAAAATGTAATGTAATAGCAAAAATACTTTAACAGCAATTTCAGTTACCTAACATTTTCTTAAGAAGCTCAGGAGTTCAAATAAATCAATAAAATTTAACCATTTATTAAAAAGGCAAAATACAGTAAACTACTTGTCTTTTTATGATAATCATGCCAAACGTTGTATTGGCCGTCACCATTAACATTCATGATAATGTTTGGAGTTGACAGCCCTTTTCATTGATACAGAACGAGCAGGAAACAATTATTGTCAGGGATATACTAGCAACAAAACAAAGGGATCACGAATTGACAGGTTTAATTTCATCAAAAGAAAAATGAGTATGATTTTACGGAAGCAACGAATTAGCACATAATACAAATGTGTTGCACCTATCAATACCATTCAAAATTTCATGAAGTTCTTTTTTTTTTATTCTCCAACTTCTTAAAACAATTAATTCATGGTAATATAAGGACAATAACTATTCTCCATCATCAAATGAATTCTCCTAGGGATTTTAAGGTATGTGAGTTGCTTCAGATGATTATAGGAAGAATTTTCCATAATCAGATCCATAGTCTTTTAAAAACTACTGAGCCGCCAGATGAATGTTATTGCACTAACAGGTTTGATATAGTTTTGTTTTTGGTGTTGTTGTTGTTGTTGAGAGCAAGAGCAGAGGGGAGAACGTTGAAGTGAGAATTGTCGTAAATTTGTTTCCTCTTCTGAATTTTGGAATTTCGGAATTGTGTGGTTTTTTTTTTTGTCAGTCAAGTTCATCGTAACACTGCATGGATAACCTGGTTGAAGTGTATCTGCCTGAAAAGCAGTAGGTGACAGGTTTTATTCCCACTGGCTCCTATTTTCAGACATGTTTGCTAAATAGGTGCAATGGTTACAAATTTCATTTGTAGAGGGAGACAAATGGAAGAAAATCAGACATCAATGCTTTTGTTGTATTAAAATAAAAATCATCAAAAGCTTCACATCTAGCATATTGTTTGCATACCTCAACACAAAGCTATCTCTTTACGGGCCACGTTTTCACGCCTGACTAATTTGACAGCGTGCGAAGTTTCAATATTCCGCCAAAACTCACAAACGCACAAACCCGCCCAAAACGATCGTAGTCGCCAAATACCATTGTACAATAAGAGTGTTTCTCGAGATGCCATTCCTGTCACCCTCAGCTTGCATTTTATGTGCAGATTAATTATCAAGTGGTGCTTCTTACTGAATTTGTGAGTAAATTATATTTTTTTTTTCTATTTTGTGTGGAATGTAATGTCTAATGTAAACAGTAGGCCTGATGTAGCTAGACGATCGGTCCACAGGTTACTGCGAAAGAAAAACATACATACAATTGTCATACAATTAACATCGAGGCGAAACACCTATTTTTCTCTGCATCTTTGTTCATTATGCATGTTTAAGCTATAAACACAAATCTGCCAAAGGTACATAGATATGAAAACAGAACTTTTTTTTTTTGTGAAGCATAACTACATTGTTGCCTCAGAATTCTATTCCATTCAATTAATTTCAATTCGTTTATTTTCATTTTTTTTTTTTAATTCACGTTCCATGTTCCACATTTCGTACAAGTTTTATATTCCATTTGATTTGAAGCAGAAATGTTTTTCACACAATGGTCAGTTTTAACCAATAATGCACAAATGTATAAGGACATATATTATAATTAACGTGTAATATGAGGAACCTACTAAAAAGCAAAGCTTGTAGGATGGGGGTTCCAAAAATATAACATAGGGTTTTAGTACAGTATATCAAAGTCAGAAGTGACGTAACATGCAAAATTCAAAATATCGAGAATATTACAATGTTTACGGGATGTACAAAGTATAGTATATAATGTTTTATGATTAACTTATGGTATAAATGCTTAAAAAAGTAGCAAGTTAATCAAACTGGAGAGGTCATCCGAGTGAGGCATCATTTAATTTATGCAACAAAAAAAATAATAAGCGATTACGGCAAAATAATTACACATAGGATTTAAGAAAATTGGCTTTGAGATTTTTCTTAAAGGAGCTTAAAGAACTTCAGTGCAACCGAACCGAATCTAACTCATTCCAGAAAGAAGGGCCGGTAGATGTAATTATCTTAAGGGCTAAAGCTGTACGAACAGGGGGAAAATAACAGGATTCACTGTGTCTTGTAGGGTAAGTATGAATATCACTGTTTTTCACAAACATTGAGGAAAATATACTAGGAAGGTCACCAGTATTCAACTTATACATGAAAATTCCAACATGACATAAATACAAATCAGAAATTTTTAACAATCTACTTGAGACAAACAATTCATCAGTATGATGAAAAAATTGTGCTCGATTTATAATCCGCAAGGCCTTTTTCTGAACCAAAAATAACGAATCAATTTTAGTCTTTGAGCAATTCCCCCAGGCTAATATTCCGTAATTCAAGTAAGGTAATAATAAAGTTGTATAAAGAGAATGCAATGTGTTCTTTTGGAAGAGATATTTCAGTTTGTGAATAATTCCAACATTCTTGCACAACAATTTACATAAATAATCAACATGTACCTTCCATGAAAGGTTACCTTAATATAAATACCTAAAAATTTTGTTGAATCTATTTGATTTAACTGTAAACCGTTCATTAAAACTAAATCTGGAAGAGATTTTATTGTGTTACTGAAAACCATATAATTGGTCTTATTTATGTTAAGCGACAATTTATTTGCCTGAATCCACTCAAACAGCAACTTAAGTTCATTATTCAGAGAATCGAGCAAAACATAAGGATCTGAGTGAGAATAAAAGAGACTTGTGTCATCTGCGAACAGAAGAAAAGACAGCAGAGAGGATGAATTACGGAAGTCATTAATGTATAAAATGAATGAAATAGGACCTAAGAGGGAGCCCTGTGGAACACCACAACAAATCGAGTTTATATCAGATTCATGATTATTTACGGAAACAAATTGAGATCAACCGGTAAGATAACTTCTGAACCACTCCAAGGCCTTTCCACGAATACTGTAATTTAGTTTATACAAAAGAATTTCGTGATCTATTGTGTCAAAGGCCTTGGAGTAGTCCAGAGACAGACCGACTGTATGCGACTTTGCGTCTATAGCTCTTACAACTTTCTTAACCAGTAGTAATATAGCATGGGTGGTTGCATGTTTTTTTCCGGAACCCGAATTGATTATCAGCTAAAATATCACAATCGTTTACAAATTTGACTAAAAGATTATAAATCACCTTCTCAAGTAATTTAGAAAAGGATGACAGAACCGATATTGGTCGATAATTTCCTAACTCATCCTCTCTCTCCTCAACAAACAAACAAACATAGCACAGAATAAATTAGGAACGAGATATGAAACTCGTCACACTGAAGACGAATTAGGTGATACGCTTGGGGTCATAAGATGTCGGTCATCTGTGATTGGTAAAGAAAAGAATGTGATATAGCACCTTGAAGTTATATTGAGATATTTAGTTGAACTTTTTTGGACCTACATTATTCAGATCACATGTTGTTTTTTTTTCTGTCACACAAACGAATTAGAAATTCTGTGCGTGTGCGACTAAGTCGATTTACAGGCTTTTTGAGTACATACAGTGCATTTACCCAGTTATCCTCGACACGAACAAATTAAACATGACAATTAGATGTTTTATAACCATCTTGGTATTAACATTGGCCTTTTAAAAAAATCACCTTTGACACTTATTTACATAACCAATATGATTCCCTCTAATCTTGTTATCATGACTTAATATGATCATGTCAGAGAGCTCCTACAACTATATACAAGCCTGTGAGATTTACCAGCAGTAAAAGCAATGAAGCCTCCGATACAAAACAAAGGGATATAGAGCAAGTGTGTCTGTTTACATGAGAATGTGATTTATACCTGGACGAAAATGGCACTACCTCAATTAAAGAAAAAAGGGCAAAAGAAAAACTATTCTTGCTTCTCATCCTATGAGGTTAATTATTTGAAATTTCACGGGTCCAAACGTACGTCTCCTGCGAAAGAGACAGCGCCTTATGTAACTATAGGTCTCCTCCAACCAAGAGTAGTGAAAGTAAGCTAATATGTTAATTTATGACGATCACATGTGATCGACACACATTCAAAGGGGACAGTTAGAAGTGGAAGGAGTGCTTAATCGTCTCATTAATTCCTAATCAATGACACCTCTACATATAGGCATACCATAATTTCGCATCTAAAATCAATGGTAGGACTCATGCACCATTACTTGTATAGTGCATAAACTTTGCTTTTAAAGCTTTGAGTGAAACGTGTCATAACATAATTCTGTAATTCCATCAGCAGTGATTGACATAAAAAAGAAGAAAGATATATCAAATTGAACGCTTAGAACCTTATCAGGGGGGATTATAGCATCATACTCGGTTCTTTACTGCCCAGATGCCAACAACACCCATCATCCATGGCTACGCATAGAGAAACAGCCATGGTGAAAATAAAACTTTGTTTTTTCATAGGCAGAATGACACAGAACCCCTTGAAACAAACTGTACTTGGCAGTGTGTGTCATGAAAGAGCTCTGAACTATTCATAGTGTATACCTTCCACTCCTGTGGCACGAGATACCTCTATAGCAACATAAAGCCCGTCTACAACTCCGATGGTCGAGCTATAACAACCTGAAATTTCATAGAGATGAGCGAGACGCTATACACCTGTCCTAGAGTTTATTAATTCAGTTTTCATTCCAAATACTCAAGTTGGATTATGTTAATAGAAACATTCACATCTGCAGTATAACTTAAAGAAACGTACATGAAAGTGAAAAGAAAAAAGAGGTGGGAAGAGGAAAACTGCACAACTGCAATTTATAACCTTGCGTGATACAAGTGGATGAAATGTTTTAGATGTTATAGCATAGTTTTAAGCATAAACTGACAAATAGACAGACAATGTCGAATTCAAAAACCATCAACTTAGTGTCAGAGAAGAAACTTACAAAATGCAGTAAACCGTAGCGTAACTCACTGGTCTACCATTCTGCCTATTAACATCCACACACACACACACACACACACACACACAAATGTTAAGGGAAAGAAACAACTTTAGATATAACCATTTTTTAAATAAAAGGAAGAGAAAGATCATGCATGGTATTGATGATTGTCTCATTGATTCAAAAGCAATGATTCCTTTACCACCACCACCATTACCACGCAACAATATGACGTCTCTGAAATCAATGGCAGCACTCATGCACATGTGATTTCTTAACTTCCCTTTTCCTAAACTACCAGTCGAATGTGCCATATTACAATATTGTGTATTTCGATCAGTAGTGATTGACTTTAAAGAAGAAATACAATGTAGGACCCTATCAAATTGAATGCTTACCTCATTATTCAGGGTGATTCCAGTTTGATACTGATCTTTTCTACTGCCCCAGATGCCTACAATACATAATTATCACCTACGGCTACTAATGAAACAGCCATGACGAAAATAAAAGACACAGAACCCCGTCATACGCACCGTGCACACTTGGCATATTGTGGCACGAAATACCTCATAATGAAGCAATATCAAGCCCATTCTTTTCCTACCTGTCTACAACTCCGGACGAATTTGATCTTCACATTCTGCGATCCGTCAGCGGGAGGGATGAATTTGAATGACAACTGACGTTTTTGAATGCTATGTCTTCGAAAATGTTTGACGAAAAACGAATTACAATGACAATTGACGAAATTGAAGTTAGGATTTGCCTTCCACGTGCTTCTCGGGACGAAATTGAATAATTAATCTTTGAAATTAAATGACAAAAGTGCGAAAATGGATGGGAAAACCTATACTAAACAGCGTATGCATTCCACTCATGTGACGCGAGATACCTCTATAGTAACAGAAATCCTGTCTACAACTCCGTTGGTCGAACAATGACAACCTGAAATTTCAAAGAGATAAGTGAGAAGCTATACACCTGGCCTAGAGTTAATCAATTCAGTTCTCATTCCTACTTCAAGTTGGGTTATGTTATTGTAATCGTTTCCATCTGCAGTATAACAAAAACAAACTGAGCGTTAGGCTGCGTTCACATAGAAGTATACGGTATTCGCTATTCGCTATTCGCTATTCGGGCACCCAGTACACCATTACCCGCACCGTCAACTCACCATCCCATGCAGTGAGGATTTCTTCCTCCTACATCCCAGCAAACCCTGAAACTGCATCAGAATGTCAGTCTACATGCTGATTTCTGCTACAGGGCAAATCCAGACCAAAATTGTCATTATTCTATAAACGAGAGACGGTATGAGCAATGGAAACACTGTAACCTCCGATACAAGACAAGGGAGATTGTGTGTTTGTGCCTAGACGAAAGTGGCATTACGTCAATCAAAATTTGTACCTAGACGAAAGTGGCATTACCTCAATTCAAATAAGAAAAGAGCAATCATTTCTAACCACGTAATTAGAGGGTTAGCCTTCTCGAACCAAGAGTGTGGAACGTAAGCTTCCCGTGAAAGATGAATCATGACGATCACCCGTGACCGACACATCTTTAAAGGGAACAGTTAGAAGTGGAAGTCCTCGTGCCAAGCATATTGTCTCAGCAATTCCAAAGCAATGACACCCTTACATTTAGGCATACCATAATTTCCCTCTGAAATCAATGGTATTAATCATGTACAATTGCTTGCATTGTCCATAAACTTTGCTTTACAAACTTTCAGTGAAACGTGTCATAACATAATTCTGTAACTCCATTAGCAGTGATTGACTACATAAATAAAGATATATCAAATTTAACGCTTAGCGCGTATAACTAAGGGAGATTTTAGCCTGATGATCTGTTCTTCACTGCTCCGATGCCAACAACACTCATCACCTACGGCTACGTACAGAGAAACAGCCATGACGAAAACAAAAGTTGTTTCCTTTTCTTTGGCAGATCGACACACAACCCCTTCAAACACACTACAATTGACATGGAGGGACATGAAAACGTTAATTACTAGTACTAAACAATGATGCCTTCCACTCATGTGGCACAAGATACTTCTATAGCAACATAAAACCTGGCTACAACTCCGTTATTGGGTCAAACAATAACAACCTGGAATTTCAAAGATGAGCGAGACGCCAACACCTGGACTAGAGTTAATTAATTCAGCTCCCATTCCTGCCAGTAATCTAAACGTACACGTTCCTACCTATCCTGTTGCAATAAACAATGAAGAGAAAAGGAAAGAGAAAACGAAAGGTGGCAAGCGGGACACTGTAACAAGGGGCAATTTACAACATTAGGTGTGACAAAATTAATGAAGCAAACCCAATCTCCAAACTCCAATAAAAAAACAAGGGAAATAGAGCAGCCGTGTTTACGGGTTACGTATAATTGATGAAATAATACGATAAATGACATCCGATTGAAGCTGAACTGCCGAAAAAAGAAAAAGAAAGAACGGAAAAATTCCTGCGGGAGTCGAACTTCTCGCCTTCCGGTCCGGCGTTATGAACACCCAGCGCGTTAAGCGATTATGCCACACGGCTGTCCTGAAGATCATGCGAAACTTAAATCTATATACTATCGTGACTGTGTTGACTGTGATGGCGCTATTCAACTTCCCACAAGTGGCCGCGTGGATTCGATCAATATACAGTTGCAAAGAAAAATCGGGTATCGTTCCGTACAGATTGCATTCTCATTTTTAGTTTTAAACTACAAAATTGTCAACCTGATGAGGAGATTTGAAAATATAAAATGCATGATTACTGCAACTTATTGTCTCAGCTACAACATACTTAAGTCTCAAAGGAAATGAAACAAAATAAGCTGAGATAGAGGTGCTTAAACGTTATCAAGTCAATGCATGGTTTAAAAAAAAAATCACCTCCCATAGACACAACACGTAAACTTGTCTGATTTTGAGTCTTTACATTTGTGAACCGCTACAACAAAATGGTCCTAAAGTCGCGCACGGTCGAAGCTGTGAAGATCGAGTTTGAAGTCAGCGCATCAAAATTGGTCAAAACCTACGGTTTTCTGAATTTGACATGTTTGACATGTCTGACATGTCTTCTATCATCTGTCGAAATTTTGAAGGAAAATGATGAAAGGAAAGACCAAAAAATAGCGTTTTTCTGGGCCATGTTTTTTTTTTTTGGCGTTTCAACGAAGCAGAAACTGGTTCGAACATTTGGATTGAGCGCCACAGATAGGCTCCGCCCCTAACAACGACCGGAGTGATCTCATTGGTCAATTTGCTGCTTGCCGCTAACCGAAGCGTGAAGCTCGCACACTGCCAAGTCGACTGGTTCGTGGTGGCGGGGTGCGCTATGCCCAGTTGGTTCTCCGAGCATCCTGGTCACTGGTTGGTCGGTGAGGAGACCGCCGACGCTGTGTTTGAATGAGCCTTCTATTGTCCGGAGGTGAAAACTGACTTGCGTGTCCCTTGATCGCGATTGCGTCGCAAGGAAACTTTTAGGGCGCTTTTCTCGAAACAGTGATTTCCCATACGTCTCGACATGCTCTCTTTCAAACATCGATATCTCCGCAGCCGATTGTTTTTATAGGATGTGTTATATATCAATTTAAAGCAGAAAGATTAGGAAATTTTGTCATGCAATTTTCAAATAATCGACCTCACCCGACTTTAGGATCATTTTGTTGTAGCAGGTCACAAATATCAAAAGCATGACATGGACTTAAAAGGCAATTGTTCAAAGTACAACATATCTGAATTTGGGATGATATTGAGCTTAAACAACAGAGATACGAGCAAATGAATGTCAGAAACAGTACCTCAAAAAATTTGATTCCACTTTTTTAATTTAAGATGACGATATGGTGACGTCATCGCGTTTTCCTGGCAATATTGAGACTTGAAATGTAATTTACAATTCATATGCTTTTGTGATATGCAATAAAAACATAGGGTCAACGGACGATTTTAAGAGCTATGGCGAAATAAGCAAAGACATGTTTTTTCACTATATTTGCAGAAAGACGCGCGTGCGGACTTTTCACTTTGACGCCAGTGAATTCCTTGGTTATAGGTCAAAACCGATCGGAAATCAATTGATATTGTGATTTAATGTATCAGAAATCCAAATCAGTTGAAAAAAGTGCATTTTCATGTTGCTTACGCGTTCTGCGCGAAAATGCGCGGACGGACGCTTACGCGCGAAATTGTTTGAAACGCTTAAAATTGTCTGAAACTTCGTGATTTCCCATTGGAAAGTCGTTTTGTGTAGATGAGAGTCATCTAATACTATATGTGTACTTAAACTATCAACAGTATTACTAAAGAGCATATATTTCGTTTTTTGAGCATTGAGTGATAGCCTATTGGTCCTGACCCAGTTTGTCACTTTTTTCAATTCAATGTTAGTTTTATGAACGAGAAAATCAAAATCATTATGGGCAAAAAACACATTAGTGTCATCTGCAAAATGAATAAAAGAGAGGTCGTCGGATACGCGACAAAAATCGTTGATATAAATAATGAACAATAACGGCTCTAAAAGACTTCCCTGTGGGACGCCACATTTAACTTCTCTGACAACGGAATCATTGTTTTTAATTGTAACAAATTGTTTTCTATCAACTAAATAACTCTTGAACCACTCCAAGGCCTTCCCACGTATTCCATAATGCGTTAACTTATAGAGTAAAATAGCATGATTGATAGTGTCGAAGGCCTTGGAGAAGTCCAAGAAAATACTAACTAAATGAGAATGGTTATCGATTGCGTGAACAGCTCTATCGACAATATGCAAAAGAGCATGCGTAGTACTGTGTTTCTCACGAAAACCAAACTGAGAATTCGTAAAAACGTCATGTACCTTCAAAAAATTGATCATTCTCTTGTAAATAAGTTTTTCTAAGACCTTAGACAATGACAATGAAAATTATGAAATAAATGTGACCCGCGACAACGGTTTCAGGCAAAAGTCGCAAGAGCAAATTCCCTTCTAGGCGGGGTACAAAGATTTTGACTATTATTTTTGTCGATTTAGGTTTTTTGCAGAAATTGAATCTTTGATATGTTTTCTACATCTACACTAAATTTCATAGCATAAGACTAAGTTTTTCCTATCGAAAATGGAATTTTAAGCACCCTATGTTGGATCGCACTCGTCAGTTTCGACCTTCTTTCTAACGCCGCGCCAATATCCCCAGTGTTGCTACGGCGCATGGTCTCGCATGCGATTGGCTGGTGCGTCGTATACATTTACATAATTCGGCTTTCGGAGACACCAGTTGCAGCGTGTGGGGAATGCTTTGTCCACGCGTGCGCGATTAATGCTCTTTTGTTCTTGCTATAGTGGTTTATACGCTCGCTCTGTAGTGCGTGCTCTTCGTTTGGCTTTCTCTGTTCTGTCCAAACTATTCTAACGGAATGTTCGACAACGGAAGTGAAACAAAAATCGTGTAGCATGACATAATCGTGTGAAAAGAAAACTAAATATTCTCAAATTTGTCTACTTGTACATGTAGTAAAGATTATGACAGCAGACTGACTCAATGGAAGGCAGATAAGAGGAAAGGAGCGGTCACATGTGACCAATTATATTCAAATACTATACATCAAAATCGCACCAAACTAACGAGTCGTGTTTGTTTTTTTGTTTTTTTAATTTAAGCAAAAGGGTCGCCAATGATAAAGACAAATCAACCACAATGGAAACACAATTTGTAAATGTGTGGATTCGCCACCGCTCCTGTTACATATGCACACAGTCATGGCGTGTGGATGCCATTGCGTAATACGTGCACCATACACGTCATGTACATGTACACCATACGTGCAATTATCGTATTCGCCATCTTGAAAGACGTACTGGTAAACAAAACCAAGCGAAACGCATTGTTTTTCGGCTCCATACGATGAGCTCCGAGGGAGGTGCCCGGGAAATCTGACTCTCTCAGTGAGCCAATCAGAAGGCGATGTGGTTGCTAGAGGCGGGCGGGGCTTAACATCGATTGGCACCATCGTATGGATGGGTGATTCTCCCCTCGCATCGCCACTTGGACATTGTCTTTGAGAAAGAGGTGAATCTTCAAAGCCTGTTTTCTCGCAATTTTGTCAGGCTAACAACTTAAAAAGTGCATTTTATTTCTCTTTGTATGCCCACTTATGGTGGCGAAGAATACAAGTGTTTTATATCAATGCAAAGCTTAGGGAATGGGCAATGTGATTCAGTGAAAAAATTAATTTTCAAAATTCCCGACTTTTGCCTGAAACCGTTGTCGCCGGTCACAAATAATGTAATAAATAAATAAATAATAAATAAGTAATGAAATTGGGCGATAATTGCTGACTTCAAATTTATAGCCTGTCTTAAATATTGGGATTACTTTAGGTAATTTCATTTTATCAGGGAACACACCATTAAAAATTGACAAATCAAATATATGAGCAAGTGGATCAGCCATCGAGGAAATAACACCCTTAAGTATAAAATTATCTATCTCATCGTAACCAGAACTTCGTTCATTTTCGAAAGAGGAAACTACAAACTGTATATCAATAATTCCAAATCTGTTAGTTGGTATGAAAAATATAGAATCAGAATTACGCTGACCTAAAAATTCAGTAAAATGAGCCTCTGTTGCAGGAATTTTTTGAGCATAATTTTCGCCTATTTTTGAAAAATAAGAGTTAAAAAATATTTGCAATTAGAAGAGGATCATTAATCAATTCATCATTCAATTTCATTTTATCAATGTCAGAGTTTTTACTCGGAACATTCATGGCCTGTTTTAGAACTTTCCAAGTATTTTTCATATCAAACTTATATTTCGATAATTGCTTAAAGTAATATCTTTTCTTTTCAGAACTTAAAATCATTGTCAAAGTATTTTCATATGATGTATATCTATTCTTCGATCGCTCAGTTTTTTTTCCAACTTGTACTTGTAATACAAACGATTTTTCCTATTAATTGAACAAAGAATTGATCTTGAAATCCAAGGTAACGTATAGGTGTCTCTTTATACTCTGTTCTATTTCTTTGTTTTGGAATTACATCATCTAAATGATGATTAAAAGTTTCCATAAAATTATAAAAAGATATATCAACATCATCACTGCCAAATACTCCTGACCAGTCAGCATTCTCGAGAGCCACATCAAAACTAGCTAACTTTTCAGGTGAAACTCTATGTCTAAACAAAAGAGGTGAAATAGGTTTAATATTAGCTGGTGTTTTAAGAGTAAAACAAGTCATTGTTGGAAAATGATCTGTCATATTTGAAAGAATTATAAAAGAATCGGGGAGGGGTAGAATATTACAAAACAAGTTGTCAATGAGGGTGGCAGAGCGATCTGTAACACGTGTGGGTTTAGAAATAAGCGGAAGAAAGGACGAGGACAGAAGTGTGTGAAGAAAATCAATATAGATATTATCATGCTCAGACTTCAGATTATCCAGATTATCCAGATCTGAAAAATAAATTAAAAAATCATTGGGGTTTGAATTAGGACGTCTGTATATCGTCGGTCGCATTACGAACCGGCGAATGTTCGAATTTGGGTCAATTTTTCAAAATTCACCTTTTTCCATTTTTTGAATGTCCATACCAAACTCTATCTATCCCCAAAATATCAAATCGCAAAATTCACGAAAACATGTATTTTTGGTAGTGACGAATTTTCAAAATGTCCAAATGCTGCAATTTGTGACATTACGAACCGGCAAATGTTCGTATACGCCGGTTCGTAAAATCCCTGTTCAGACGGAACACACGTGAGGTATGTGGGGCGAATCGAGGAGCTTGCGAGGCCGCGAGCGAGGGCTCGTCATCACCATCAGTCCCATGCACTCGGAATTGTGCTGGTATGTAACTACTAGGTGCATTTTGTTGCTCATTTGTTATTTAATCTTCTGTTTAAAAACAAAAGTAATGATAATCTGGGCAGGTTCATGTGTAATCATAAAATATTACATCAGAGAAGTAGAATTGCTCGACATTATCATGTAAAAGTAGCTTTCCTGTGTATTTCATTTCCTTGTAGATCCTACACAGTCGTACACCTAGCCACCATTTTTGTCGAAGGAGGTCCTTGATTTTTCTTGGTCAGAGATAAAGCAATCCTCCCATACAACCCGGATGCATTGTTTTTTAAACTAAAGCATAGTAGAATCTATAAACTGAAAAAAAAATATCGTGTAGCAATTGCAAATACCCAGGTAGAACTGAAAATAGGCCCAAAGTAATAAATGATTATCATTGTTTTCAAAGATTCATGTTGTTGCATTAAAAAAAAGATAGTATTTAGGCCCTAAGTAAGAATGAAATTGCATGATGAGACTGTTTAGCGTCAGTGTTAAGTCAGTTATAGTTACATATAGCTTCCTTAAGCATGCAAGAATAGCTGCTCTGGCCTAGTAGTCTAACTAAAATCCTGCATAAACAGTAAATTTATAGGCTAGTTCGAGGTTGTATTCACCGGTATGTTACTTATTTTGATTACCGGGACAGATATCAATGAACTTTCAGAAAAATTAAACGAAGTTGATTACCGGTACCGGTACTCACAGTTTTTTTTAACACTCATGTACCGGTACAAGTATAAGCCTATATCCAGGGATTTTTATTCTATATAAGTTACCGCGGTATCCTATTTGTGCCCTGATAATACTGACATGATTTTCCTTATTTATATCTTGGGGATAATTCTAGGAGCAGCAGGCCACTACAAGCAGGAGCCGAGTCCCCACAAACAAAGGCAGCACCGCTATCATTACAACTGTAGCAGCTAGCATCCCAGGAACATCAGCAGCACCTCTCGGCGCAGGAGCAGCATTAGCAGAGCCTGTAAAGTGCAACTGTAGCAGCTGCTGAACTTCTCCATACAATTGTAGTCGCGAAGCCTCTATGTACTACAGTAGGCCTACCGACAGTACTATTGCAACAGAGCGTCTACGTATGCTACCGTAAAACTCTACATTTGTAGCAGCATGATCCTAACTTTCAACTGTAGCAGCTGAGCCTTTCAGACTGTAGCAGCAGAGCCTCTACGTACAACCGCAGAGAGTAGTGGTGATGAGGATGTTTTTCCTTCTGCCTATAATGGTAAGTTTGATTCGTAACAAGTGATTATGGTACCGGTACTTGTGGACCATAAAGTGTACCGGGAACCAGGTATTCACAAACATTTCTCAGTTTACGGTGAATGGAATAGGTCATTTATTACTTTCAGTGGAATAGATGATTGAACAATACCATGTCATTTGACAGAAATCACTGTTTTGATATCTGGAATGTAATGTAGTCATACCTTTTCTGTAATGTCGATCTTATCTAACTCTACTGTCAAGTATCTTATGCAGATATTAACCTGGTGAGGACAGGCTCATGTTGATATTACAAGCTCTTCCCTAGGCACCTGCTTGAGCATACTTGGGGGAAGTTTCTAATGGCCTTACTGTAATTATTTCATACATGTATATCAATGTTGACTGCTACTCAATGTATTAAAAGAGAAAAAAGCAAGCACTAATACTTCTGTGTATAAGATTGTTAGGTTTTTATGTGAAAGACATCACATTTCTAATCAAAGAATGTGTAGCAGTTATCATTATTTACCTTTGCCAACCCCAAGGTGTAAAAGCTCGACCAATAGCACCTGAATTACTATGCCCTTCAGAGATCAGCAGACTTTGATGACAATTTTTTTTTTTTTTTGCATTTCAAATAGGTATGCTGGCTGTAGCTATTTTCATTTTGTCTCACAAAATGTCGTAGGTGATTGCCTGTAAAGAATTTCCTTATGTTACTTTGTTTTTTCTTCTGAAATTGTGCTTTAGCTCTAAGAAATACTCTTCTTCACATTTTTCAAACCTGCAGGTACTTGTAATGTTTTATCACATAGTGTATGACACAACTGTCAAATTTCTCACTGAAATTGTCCATACAATTTTTTGTGTTTTTGAACCACCGTAGGCATAGATGTTCTTGTAAAGTGGAAGAGTGATGGTTCTATGAATCCTGTCAGCTCAAGTGACCTCTATCATGCTCAACGGACCAAACCGAAACAAGGTTCCTGCGTACATATGAGAAGTGAAAATGGCTGGTGGAAAGGGAGGATGCTTCAAGTCTTCAACATGCCCATGGATGGACGTAGGATGTCAGTTGACGAGGGCATTCCTCTTTCTGCCTGAGGTAATTTGAATACATAGTTACTGATTTGTTCTACATCAATAAGTTTATCAAGATATATTATGTCTTTTTATGCCTCCGCCACGAAGTGGTGCCGGAGGCATTATGTTTTCGGGTTGTCCGTCCGTCCGTCCGTCTGTCCGTAATGAATTTTGTGGACAAGGTAACTATCGAAACCTGTTGAGGTATCCTAATGAAACTTGGCATGTATGTGTATTAGGGGGTGAAGTTGTGCCTATCAACTTTTGGGTGCACATGCTCAAGGTCAAAGGTCAAAAGGTCAAGGTCAAATATATAAAATTTCACTATTTCCACAATATCTAGTGAATGCCTGAAGATATTTTCTTGAAACTTAGTGTATACATGTATTACCCAATTGAGATTCTCTGGTGAAAGTTTGGGTCATGAGGTCAAAGGTCAAAGGTCAAAAGGTCAGGGTCAAATACATAAAATTTCACTGTTTCCACCATATCTATTGAATGCCTGAAGAGATTTTCTTGAAACTTAGTGTATACATGTATTACCCAATTAAGCTTCTCTTGTGAAAGTTTGAGTCATGAGGTCAAAGGTCAAAGGTCAAAAGGTAAAGTAAAAATATTAAAACTTCTTTTTTTTCTCCGTACCTTGGAAAATTGTTCAAGGTATCTTCATGGAACATAGTATATACATGTACTGACTGGAAGTGATTATCTAGAGAATGTAGGGTTCATGGGGTCAAAGGTCAGGGGTCAAAGGTCAAGTGCAAGACTTCAAAATTTTACTATTACCCTCATATTTATGCAATGCCAGCAGGGTTATTTTTTTCCACTTGGTGTATGCGTGTGTAACCTAATAGAAATTCTCTGGAAAGTTTTTTTTTTTTTTCTCTTTTTGCCTCAAAGGTCAAAAGGTCAAAGATCAAGTGAAAGTGCTGAACTAACTTTTTCCTCCATATCTCGGAAGTGGCTCAAGTTACCTTGAAACTTAGTACATATTATACATGTTCTACCTGAAAGTAATTATCTTATGAATTTTAGGGTCAAGGGCCAGATGAAAATGGTAACAATTTACTATTCAATTCAGAAATTGCACTTTTTCTCCACACCTGTACCTTGAAAATTACTCAATGCCTATATGTATGAATGGGTCAAAGTCAAGTTAAAGTCCTTAAATCCCTAGATACATGCTCTCCTATTCATCCAATTAAACCTACGTCAAGGAAGGTGAACATTCAACACATTTGTGACAAACTTGTCATTCCAATATTTTACCAATTTTGTGAAAATGTAATCACACAGTGTCCACATGTACTATCTAGACCTATTGGGAAAATCATGCATGATGGCGGAGGCATAACAGTCGCCAAAGCGACATTTCTAGTTTCATTTTAAAATGATGTAGAGATTTTTATGCATAGTATCATGTAGGTACAATGTACTTTCATTGCATTACCATTTCAATATAAATGTTCAATTCTGTGTAATGAATAAAACAAATGTCGTAATTGCAGTTTGTAATGACTGTAGGATGCTGAAGACTGTTAGCTTTCCACTTCCTTTCTTTAAAAGTCTGATATTGATTATTACTTACAATTTATTATGTCAACGTCTCTTCTCAGTCCCAAAACAAAATCAATTACTGATAATTTGCTTTATGTGCATGTAATACACTGTAGATTCTAGTGTCCATTATAGATATTTGCAAGTATATCTAGTATAAATCTTGTTGATTCTACCCTCAGGATGGTCACATAATTTTTTTCATTGATGCATTGTTTACAACTTCCCCAGCAGTATCGTTACTTGCGACAGCAGTAGCAGAGCCTCAACGTCGATTTGTGACAGCTGAATCCCCAGAAACATCAGCAGCACCGCTTGAAGCAGCAGCAGCAGCAGCAGCGGAGCCTGTACATACAGCCCTAGCAGCTGAGCCTCTAAGTACGACAACAGTGGTAGAGCCTCTACTTACAACTGTAGCAACTGAGCCTCTACTTACCACTGTAGCAGCAGAGTCTCTACTTGCAACTTTAGCATCTGCACTTCCAGGAACATTAGCAACACTGCTAGAAGCAGCAGCAGCAACAGAAGCAGAGCCTCTACAAACAACTGTGGTGTCCGCATTCTAAGAAACAACGCAGCAATGTTACCTTTGAAACTGAAGGTAATTCAACTGGAGTTGAGAAGTTCAGGGCATTGTACAACTGCTGTTTGTATTTCTTGCATTATCTGTCTGTGTGGTGCAAATTCCTAAAAAAGCAATTATGAGCCAAACCTTAATTTTCCAATAACAAATGTAAAATAATTTAAACATGTGATAAATACTTTGATTATCTTTTTTTTTTCTTTTATCCTTCACTCTTGTAAGAAAAAGTTTGTGGCAGGCAACCTGTAAAATTTAAAGAAAATAGTTTGTCTTCTGCAAAGAATAGTTTAAAAAAAAACAGTAAATGAAGTAACAATTATTCAACCAGACTTGGCAGTTTCATCAAATCATGTATTTGTTTTCCTTGCATTAGGTGTACCTGATTTCAATTTGAAAGCAGACTAAGTCCTCCACTCTTATTTCAGATTACAAAGAATACTGAACCTTGCTGGATGATGGAAAACTGTTAAATCTCAAGAAAGCAATGTCCCTGTCAGACATTGAAGAACCGATTTTGATGGTAACCGGACACAGGAAAGCAATAGAAAACTGTTTGTGAAGTGTAATGGAAGTACAGCATATTCATATTATGCTGTATGTATTCTATACTGCCCTCTATCTAGTCTTGTTGGTATACATCTGGTTGTATTTACATTATTATATGTAGTGCACTAACTGTTGACCAACTTTCCTAAAATAAAGACCATTTAGGCAAACTATTGTACATGTTTCTTGTAAGGAAAGGAAAGGGAATTATTGGTGAATTTCTTGCTCATAGTGCCTTGTACAAATATAGACTTGATGCATGATCAAGTTTGTAATACTTTCTGGTAATTATTTTATCTTCAGTGTTACATATTTGCTACATGCTTTCAATAATTTCAACACAGTTTCACACAAATCGACCAATTTTTATCACTTCGGGAGGACCTTATTCAAATATAAAAGAAACAATAGAAATAAAGTGTAGTGTTCCAGTATGTATTCCATTTATTGTCTCTTCATTGCAAATTTGGAAACTACTGCCATTGAGGCTTTTGAGGGAGTGAAAGATAGATGTCAGTGCAAAGCCAGAAGATTTTCATGTGGAAGAATATGTAGGTACTGACATCAGTTCTATTCCTGATAGATATTCAGTTGTCATGAAAAAATTCATGGAATCTAAAACAGAATTGTCCAAAAAAAGCTGAACAGTGGGGAAGCCTACAAAAAGTCAGAAATATTTGTAGATGGTAGAACATATTTCAACCATCAAAGATGTGATTTAACACGTAACCATATCAATCTTTTGGCTATGATTGCCTCAGTGAAAATGGCAGAATGTCTATCAGACAATATTATCATGCCTTGAAAATTCTGGTCCTAGAAAGAGAATGGCTACCCAGACATGTTATTAACATGTTGTCATGTTGTCCCCCATCCTAAGGACAGCAAAAAGAGACAAATGACGTACACTACTCTCCTCCCAGCAGTCCAGTAGTTGGCAGACTGTTAAAGTTTGTAGACTCGTGTTTATAAACACATTGGGTATCACTTTCATTCATTCAACCCTGGGCAAAATTACCTTGTGAAGTGTGAGGAGAATGGTACACTTGATCATGTTATTGCACTATTTGTGACTAACACGCGTACTACTGTAATACATTAAAGTCAAGGAAATGCAGAACTTCTCACCAATTTACAGGTCAGATTACCTCGTGAAGTGTTGGGAGAATTTGTATTTTGTACATGTTATTGCACCACTTTTATAGTGGTCAGAACACAATTCTGAAATGCAACAAATGCCTAACTTCTCATTCCAAGTGAGATTCCATAGTGAAGTATCATGGAGAATGTCACATTTATTTTGTATCAATTGTAATTTAATGTATTGTAATAATAGTGTGCAATGTAATTATTGTGAGCTGTCTAAAATGCAACAAAAAAAAATCACTCTCTGAATTTACAGGTTATATCTGGAAGTTTGAGGAGAATGCTTTGTTTTGTAGTTACTGTATGTAATTATGAACACACATGTGGAATGGTGCATTTTGAATTAATAAAATGCAGAATTCTTCACAAACTTGGGGACTGGTGAATAGAAAAAAAAAGAACAAAAGAAAAAAAAAGAGGAGTGAGAGAGACACAGATACCTAGAATTGGGAGAACAAGGTGATTATGACTGCTTTGTAAGAGGGTATGTGTGTGTGTGTGTTTGTTCGAGTGTGTGTACTGGTATGTGCATGTATAGTGTGTGTTTGTGTATGTTTGTGTTTGCATGGGTGTAATTATATTCTCTCAATAATGAATTTACACTTTTTTATAGACAGTGACTACCAGGCACACTTTTAGTACTCATCCAGTAGTCAATAAAAACCCATTGCACAGTTTGATAACATTACTGGCATCAACAATTAATGTGTCAGAAAGTAGGTTGTGTGTGTGGGTTCGAGTGTGTTTACTGGTATATGTGCGTGTATGTGTGTTTGTGTATGTTTGTGTTTGTATGGGTGTAATTATATTCTCTCAATACTGATAATGACTTAACACTTGTAGTATTTATAGATAGTGAGTGACTACCAGGCACACTTTGATAGAACGGTACTCATCCAATCAAAAACCCATTGCACAGTTTGATAACATTACTCGCATCAACAATTAATGTGTAAAAGTACAGGTAGGTTGTATAGCTTGAGAAAATAACTGTGGTGTTTCTTACACTTTCCTTAATATCCATGATTATAATACAACTAACATGAATGAACATGAATGAACATGAATGAATCACAATCCCACTACATAGAGCGGCGAATGTATACATTACACTGTGCGCGTACCACCTAAGCGTGTGGAATGTGTGATGATACGCGCCATTTTATGTTACATTTGCCGGTTCGTAATGCGCACTCGCTACGTCCACACGTATTGAGCATGGGCTTTACGAACCGGCAAATGTATACATTTGCCGGTTCGTAATGCCCTCTCTTTAGTACGCGATGTACGTAAAACGCTGAAATGGGGGGGTTTTACGAACCGGCAAACGCACTTTGCATCACTACCACAGAGCCCCAGGTGCAGCTACAAAATAATATTTAGTATCAGACAAAGCAGAAAATTCCGCTTTCATCACTCTCTTAATATCATCATCAATGTGCGGTTATAAGACATGTTTTTATACGTTTAAAGAAGTCCCGATTCTTTAAACGCGATTATCTCGAAATCGTGTTTCCGCGCAAATTCGAACATTCGCCGGTTCGTAATGCGACCGACGATATAATGCCTACCATAAGATTTCTATATCCTGGGATAAGAATTTCTATAAACAAAGATTCAACAACATTGTCCATTCTAGAAATATCTTCATGAACAATAGTATCAAAGGAACGTGATATGTATAATGCAACGCCCCCTCCATTCTTATCAGACTATTGACTATTGACTATTGACTATTACATTCGATCAATTTCCGGATCATCAACAATATACGATAAGTACAGAATAGCACCAAAAACCCCAGGCCAATTACCTTCTTGGGCACTTGTTAACACACCGAAGGTCTGAATACGAAACATCTTTTCACACCAGTGCCGCCAATGGCATCATTATAACAGTGGCAGTGTGTGTATGCATGGCGTGTGTAAGCAGTGTAGGACTTAGCGAGAGTATGATTGTGCTTGAGAGTGTGAGATTTGGGTGCGTGTGTATGTGTGTGTGTGTTAACGTGTGCGTGTTTGACATGGGCGTGGCTGCGAGTGTAGGCAGATAAGGAAAGAGTTCGGTACAGTGTACACGATACTGGGACCGTATATACAAGTGAAGAATTGCTGTTCAAACAAGTACTGTACTTCTAGTAGACCAGCCAAGACGATTTTTTTTTTTTTTTTTTACTTTGGACGGCAAAAATTTGTTAATGCTAGGTTTCCCAGCTGAAAGTCTTGCAAAAATACTGAAGTTTAGCGTACGGCCGGATGTCAAGCGCGTTTTTGCCGAAAAATGCCTTTTTTAGCCCAACATTTGAAAGAATGTCAAAAATCACGATTTTTATTTTTTTATCGAAATAGGTAATGGTTGATAACTACCTTTCAAACTAGAAATGTGTTATCTTCCATCTCAAGTTTAGAACCTGACTAATATACATTTGAATGTAGAATATTACGCGCACATATATGGTGCAATGAAACATAAAACCGTGATTTACTCAAAATTGTACTTTGAAAATCTCCCAATATTTCAAAGTTTTTTTAAGCTACCTAAAATCAATCTATTCAAAAGTTTTTTTTTATTTTTTCGAAATATAATATATGTCCTGATATCTTATGCAGCAAAGAAATTATAAGATAAGGCGAAAGATAACTCGTTTTATGTTATCCTAAATGGGACGATGTATTGTACTCTACGCGCATTTTGATTGAAAAATCGAGTGTATAGCGTAGGCCCATATAATTATATTGTACCTGCTATAGTGCGTGTAGGTATTTATCTTACATAATCGGCGAAGTCAATGGACAGGTTGGATAGCTGACTGCAAAAACCCTTTGTGGCACCTTGATATGACTGAAATGCGCTTATTTGCCCCCCCCCCCCCAAAAAAAAGAGAAAAATACAAAGACGGGTGGTCAGTAGTGTTGTTACCATGGCAACTGATCATTATTAGGTCACTCCCTGAAAATTTCAAATATTCATGATTGTAAAACGTACAAGTGTTAAAACATGTTTTTTTTTTGTGTGTGTGAAAAATGTATCAATCTAACTAATCTATGTTTAACAATGAAACCTAAGAGTTATATATAAATTGTTTACTATGTTTGGAAATGGTTGTCATGGAAACCGTGATAACAAATCACGTTTTACTGGGAAAAATTACGGTACCAAATCTCCCATCTTGCATACTCACCCCTTGCCCCGAGAATGCTTGGGAATTCATGGTTATCAATACAGTGCTATAGTTTGCATTCTCAGGCCCTGAAACGCAGCCCTGCAAGGGATAGGCACGAAATTACTTTTACTTTTGTAATGTTCTAAGGCAAAGTTTTTGCATTTTATTTTGATCTATCCTCCCGCAGAAGACTTACTAAATGTTTCTTTTATGATGGTTGATTGTTTACATGAACGTTGTGTGGTACGCACACTTATTCGGCGACATCAGAATATTATGTATCCCAGATATTTGTGTGAAAAAGTAAGGCAAATAACACCCTCAAGAAAGAAAACAAGAAGTAAAAAGGAAGTAGAATTGAAAAGCGTATAATGCAATAACAGCCTCATTTCCCCTTCACATCATTAAGTCGGTTAAATCATCGATTCTATAGTGCAGATTATATTTATCCTTGGCCAAGTTCTATGCCCTTGGAGCAGACATGTAACAGTTTGCAATTTGATTGTTTTTTTTTTGTTCTATATTATCACATCTTTGTGAATAACAAAAATCATTTCAGTTATCACCAACACTCTAAATTCCCAGTCAACCAACAAAACGTACTACACAATGTGCACACGCCCGCAACCACCGTCTCAAACAGCGTTCACGGACTATGTCAACACACAATGAAATACAGTAAACAGTAAACGAGGCAATTTCTCTTTTTTTAGATAATGATTTGCCATTAGCGTACATTTACTAGAATAGCAGATCTTGACAACACTTTTTTACACTTGTAAATTTTTGCTCAGTCCCGTACCAACGGTGGGGCTAAGGCCCCACCCCCCTCCCCCCTTAGCCCCACCGTTGGTACGGGACTATCCTTAGCCCACTTTCTGTTTACACTCGTTTTTGCCAAAGTGGGCTAGCCCCACCGATAGTACCGTACTATCTGGCCCTGCAAAATAGCAGGGTTAGCATCGCAATTGCGGTGCCAAGCAAGTGAGTGTAAACAGAACGAAAAAATAATCCGGGGCTAAGCGACGGAGACGAAGTCCGATCCCACTGACCAATTAGAAACGAGGTTATCAAGTGCTGCCGTTGCGTGCGTGTACGTGTACAGTGCACAGCGTAATCATGAATATTCATGTGGTATGGAAAGTCCGGGGCTAAGAAATACGAGTGTTAAAAGGTCAGTTTTCTCCTTAGCCCCGGACAAGAGAGTACGGGACTAATTGGCCAGTGTAAAAAGCTCAAAAAATTTGTACGGGACTAACAATAGTCCTGGGTCAGAGAAAATCTGGGGTTAAGAAACACAAGTGTAAAACGGGCTTATGTTGCTGGTTACCAAAATGCTGATAAAAATACCATACACAGTAAGAACATGCTGGAATCCTGCAAAATATAGATAATTATTTGTCTTCAACAGTATTTCGTTTTGAAAGGTAAAGAACCTCAGTCTCGATTTGTGGACATCTAAAAACAAAAGCAAAAATTCCATCTGAAAGCAATCTTCTAAAATGATTAAAAGGAATGAGTCCTCAGTGAAAATTATTATCATGAACAAATCTTTGTGACATACATCCAAAGACTTCGAAAATCAAAAATACAAATTGCGCTGACTACATTAACCCATTCCTTCCGCAATTCTCTGAGTGCCTTTAATGACCCCAAACGAGATTCTTTTCGCCCGTCGACAGAGAGGCACACAGGTTGGTAATCCAGCTGTGTGAAGGCAGTCAAGCGGTTCATTGTGTCGCCCTTTCTACGGTCAACTACATGTGCCCGTGAACAATGGAAATATCGATCGGGTGCGAGGTATGAATAGAGCGTGCGCTGATGAGCTCTCAGAATCTTTTGTTCTACACAAAACCAGGTACCTGAATGAGGTGACTGGGGTCAGCGAACCCGTATTTCCTTTCTCAGCCTTGATCATTATGTACATGTTCGTACGACTTTACAGCAGAACAAGCAAAAAACTAAATCAGGAAAAGGTACATGTACATAATACTGTAAAACCTTTTTTTTTTTTTTTACACAGCAGGAGAACAAATCCTGATAGAATAAACTCTGATCTTTTTATCAAACCCACTTTTCTGTGCATTTTAACACAAAGAAATATGAATTTAGGCCACTGAAGCAGGCACCCTTGTCTTCATTTTGGGAACCTGGTAAACCAGGTTCCCGTATATCAGTTGCTCCCACGGGAACCTGGTAAACCAGGTTCCCGCAAGGAACGGGTTAACTGCATTGATAAACTTATTTTTGTGTGTGTGTGTGTGTGTGTGACATATACTATGTGTCCACCATCACAAACGTTACATCGCAGGAAAAAAAAATTCTTTAGGCAATATTTCAATATCTCTATTTTTTCACAGTTTGTGGTTACATAGCCTAGCTAATTATGACTGTACGATGTTGCATTGAACTTTCGTCACTGTACAACTAAATTAGAATGGTGACTGCCAAATTTTTAAAATTCTGCTTTTAGTCTCATATTATTTTTGTGTTCTGCAGACCAGTGTGATAAGATATCTGTACTAAGTATTCGTCTCTCAGTGAAAAAAAAAAAGAAATCACCTCTCCAAAATGCGTGGATAATGCCTCCTTCTAATACTTTCCCTTATTCCAAGTACCAGAATACATTGCTGTGGCCCTGAATAGCTAACATATAGTACAGTATTAACAACATCATGACCATTATGGCACATGTGGAAGAAAAAAAAACAAACATGGCAAAACATATATTTTGGCCAGATCATTCTTTTCACTACTTCTTGTACTTGGTGTTTGGATTGGAACTTTTTACTTATGTCTGTTATATCTTAAACTAGAAAAAAAAACATGTTCTGTGCTATATCCCTTCAGATTCACCAACTGTTCCTTTGTGAAGTTTTCTCTTTTCAAGCACTTCAACGTGCAGTTTTCTTATTTTTCCTGACCAACATGTCATATATTTTCCTCCATCTGATGAAGAAAGGCAAAGTTCACTTCCCTTTTGTTGACCCCCCCCCCCCCCCATAAAAACAAAAACAAAAGACATTCCAATCTGACAGGATTAAAATGTTGGCGTTTGGACTTCAAAGGAAATAACAGGATCAATTTCCATGAACTACTAGCATGCGGCTTGTAACTGGTAGTCTCAAAGGCACGGTATACTTTTGGTTGAGATGGAGATTCATATTTCAACTTTTTGCAAGCAAATTAAAAACAACTCATGAAATATGAAAGAACATCAAATTCTTAGAGTAATATTAAGTTTGTTTGATTAAAGTTGTTGGTTTGGAAACGGCCGAGAAATTTTTAATAAGTGACACAGAATGATAATAATCAAAAGTGGGTGCCACCTTTTATCATGACCTCTTTGTTTTTGTACATCTCAGTCTTTTCAAAACCAATTTTTATCAAATAAATTTGGAATTCCTCTTCGTATTGATTACCCTTTAATATTTCATAACAGGGTTCTCATTATTTCACACAATCTCCATCTCAGCCCCCATCTCAACCAAAAGTAGACCATTCCTCTTCCCTAAAATGCTGCATTCAAAATTGGAAGTTGATCTATATCAAATCATATTGTAAATTCTGTTTGCCAAGTAGTGCTGTGCACATTTTGATATCAGACCTTGTTTTACTTCATCACTAAAGAAAAAAAAGAACAAAAAAGATTAGAAAAGAGGCATTTAATCTGGATTAGTAGAAATTCCTTATATATACACATGTCTTTCATATATATATATATATATATATATATATATATATGAAGAGTTTGTTTGCAAAAACCGATAAGTCCATATTTCACAAATGGAGATATTTGCGATTAAAGGTCAAGAAAAAACAAAGAGAATAATAAGAAAATTTTTGCTTCTTTTGACCATAACTTCAAAAATATACCTTTATATGTAGTGACCAATATATCATTTGAAAGGTATTATTTTGTACTTTATGACAGAGATCGTACTTCAATATCTTCAAAAATGGACTTATCGGTTTTTGCAAACAAACCCTTTATATATATATATATATATATATATATATATATATATATAAGTATTGAAACAAGTTCACTCGGTTGACATCGGGTCCATCCGTATTTATTGCTACTCGGAGTTTCATGCCACCTCCATGAGGGGCAATCATCAGGCAATCTAGATTGCCTGATAGTATAGATTGTTTAGATTGCCTGATAGTATAGATTGCCTGATGATTGCCCCTCATGGAGGTGGCATGAAACTCCGAGTAGCAATAAATACGAATGAACCTGATGTCAACCGAGTGAACTTGTTCCAATACTTCTGTATAAAGCTCTTCCTTTGAGGATATCGAGCACTCTTCATAGAAGGATAGAATCACCAGGTATATATGAAGAGTTTGTTTGCAAAAACCGATAAGTCCATATTTGCCAAATGGAGATATTTGCGATTAAAGGTCAAGAGAAATAAAGAGAATACTAAGAAAATTTTTGCTTCTTTTGACCATAACTTCAAAAATGTTCCTTTATATGTAATGAACAATATATCATTTAAAAGGTATAATTTTGTACTTTATGACAGAGACCGTACTTCAAAATCTTCAAAAATGGACTTATCGGTTTTTGCAAACAAACTCTTCATATATATATATATATATATATATATATATATATACAGCTGTATTCAACTTCTATAATAGTCGTGAAAGCATATTGTGATTACATTTGAGAAGTTTAGATGGATGCATTCCACATGTAAGTTCAGGTTCCAATGACATCCTTCATACGGAATCTGGATGCGGACCGGATAGCCTGGTAGGGTTGTTTCTGGAGAGAGAGAGAGAGAGAGAGAGACAGACAGAAAAATAAGAATGGTGTATCTGTCTTTACTTGATGAGGAAATTGATATGGGCATTTTAATCTTTGGTGAAGAAACAGTGACATATACTCTAAAGATATACGGTTACTTGATTTCCATTATGTAATGTTTCCTTAAATTGGTAAAGTATATTTATACAGTAGATCCTAATTGTAGCAATTTAACCGTGAGTACACAATGAAATACAAAATGTAGGAAACTTTCATGATCCAAATATCCAGTTCTTTCCATTAAGCTTTTTATTCCATTCAGAACAATTTCAAGGTAGTGCTTGCCTGATACTGCAACTGGATACATTCAACACTATTGTGCATATGATAACCCCGTGACCTTTCACATCGATACCATCATAAGTAATCAATGTCAAATTGCTTAGAGGTTATGGTAACTTTGCCATCCAAAGGTAAATACAATTACATGGTAGCGATGCTCTACAGTCAATAGAAATCAGGGTTTCCATGTAATTTACAATCAGCAGCAAAATCACAACAGAAACTGAAATGCTAAAAGGCCCAGGTAACCATCTCTTCTGTATAGAACCAAATTTGAAGATGATCTCCGGAGTACATGTTAAGTTATTGCAAGATGAGAATAGGACAGATGTGCTACGGTGTGAATGGATGACTGTAACAACATTAAGACTCCTGCAACCACCTTTGAAAGAGGCTAAAAAATAATCAGCGTTAATTCATGTGAATCTTGGTTGTTGGAGTGATTGACTACATGCATATGCAGTACTGCATTCATTTAGCAAAACACGCATTTATTTTCTACCCAATGAACGATCGACAGTCAAAAATTTGGTCAAGATGTCAAAGGCTTGACAAAATATTTCAACCTATTTGGGGTTTACATTTTACATGCATTATTGCTTACCTCCCGTATTTCTTTTTCGAAATAGAGTACAGAATGCACAGGTTAGAGGATGGTAGTCAGGACATCTGTCTCTTTCTTTTCTCTCTTGTTCGTAGTTGGCTGTGGTTTGCAGGGTCCATTCTGTCCACTTTTTGCTAATTCTGGTCGAAAATGTAATTAACGAAAACTTAAATAAGTTATCATTTTCATGAGTGAAACAGGATACATGTACTTATACTGCAACAAAAAAAAAACACATTCATCATGAATTAGAATTAATAATCATGATCTCATGGATCCCTTAGTATGAGATTTTGGATCTTCAGGTCACTGTCAACATTACTTTGTATTACATGTAAGACATTAATCAAGTCATTGTTATTATCATCTTTGATGCTCCAAGGCCATATCTTACTGAAAATGAATTATATAGGATGGAAGTCATCTTGACACCTGTAATTCCTGTACACAAATATTTGATTGTATCATGCTCTCATTTATATGCGGATTAGGATATGATTTCCTTGCCTAAATCGGTTTGAATTCATGAGAGAATATTCCTAATTTCAAATCGTTGACACTTACGTGTGAGCTGGAAAGGGCATTTAAATTGCAGTCAAGACATATTTCTATCTCCCCCTCACTCTAGTGGATGTGATCTCAAACTCAGCATGTCCATTTTTTGCTGACACCTTGATCAAAATAAAGAACAATACATCACAGCATATATTACCCTTACATCATAATAATGGAAAGTAAATTGATTTGAGACTACAGACGTATTTTAATCTGTGCACACATTAAACACATGTGCCACCGCCATTTCCAATTGACATGGTTGAGAAATATTCCATTACATATAACATCTTACTTGATTACATTTAGGTTTGATTTTTATATCATCTCCTTTTCAGTGGATAGAATACCGTTCTTTCATATGATCCTCTACAACAGAACATGCAATAAATTTACAAGAAAACAGGAATACACATTTGATCATAGATTTGCTCCCCTTTGTATATAAATGGAGATATATATATAATTCTTCTCCTCTCTTTGTTTGCAAAGTATTTGTACATTGTATTGTAATGCAACTGTCAAAGTGAAAACATGCTTGTTACAACTTATTCAAATGGAATAGGAATAATCAATACTGAATGTATTTAGATTTGGCATTATTTCCAACTGGGCACTTAACTGATACATTTGATAATCAAGCACTTAGTAACTTAGTATTTAAAAGATATTTGAAATTAGACCGCTATAATGCATTTCAGACATTTACCGTTTCTTACCTTCTGGTTGTTCTACACTTTGTTGCAGGTAGAGAGAGCTCAGACTTTACAATTAGATTTTGGCAAGTCAGGATATGTCTCTCTCTGGCGAAGTTTGAAGACAAGACTCAGTCTGTCCACTTGTTGGTTCATCTAGCTGAAAACAGAAATCAACATGACTCAAATATTTTTTTCATCTTTAAAGCAGAGCATTATAAGCTAACAGTGAACAAAAATAATAATTTGAAATTTAAATGTTTTGAAAAGGCATCTTGGCATTGATATAATTTTCTTTATTCCCCATGCAAATCAATTATAACTATAGATATATCTCTTTTATTGAGATGTGATTTTTTTTTTAGCTTTTTGAAAATTCAAAAAA
Source organism: Diadema setosum (assembly GCF_964275005.1). Taxonomy (NCBI): domain Eukaryota; kingdom Metazoa; phylum Echinodermata; class Echinoidea; order Diadematoida; family Diadematidae; genus Diadema; species Diadema setosum. The sequence continues at coordinate 2,978,264 of NC_092690.1, forward strand.
TAAGAACAAAGATATTCAGGTTTCAGTGAGTCGGTATAAACGATCCATTAAATGTGTAATATGTATTTTTTTTTTCAAATAAACCTTTATTCTATGAGACATTAACATGAGAAGTTGGTACTTATGAGTAAAGACATTTCTAAAAGTTCCTTTTTGACTAGATCTATTTGTAAACTAGAAGAGTACATGTAAAAGATTTACAGATTAGGAAAGGTTGGCAGTCAGGACTGAACACTTTCTCTCTCTCTCTCTCTCTCTCTCTCTCTCTTTCGGGCATATTCGAATGGCAAGATAACTTGCTTGTAGACTCGCCATTATAAAACACCTAGGCCTAAATCCTAGACTCTTTTTCTAAACCCATGTAGGTCTACAGTACCATAAAGAGTGGAGTCAACCTTAGACCTCTGCTCTAGAGACTAGTATTAGTGCTAAAGAGCTAATGTTAGGATATTTTAATGTTAAATCAAAAAGGAATGTTAGATCTAACGTGAAATTTTACTTAGATCAAACGTTAGCCTACCGCTAGATAAATAATACGGTATAGGCCTAGGCCTATGCAGAGATTTAAGAACCTCTAGATGTCTAAACTTAGGTCTAGCTAGGCCTTGTTAGCTGGGTCTTTACAACAAAATTGCCTAGCTATCTAGTAGGCTACTAGTATACAAATGATGCACAGGATAGAGTGCGTTAGTGGAGCCGTAGCGCACTCGAGGGTATTTACAATTGTGAAACATGCACGAGGCGAATAATCCTGTGCATCATTTGTTTTATAAAATGGGTCGAAAATTCGAAAACTAACAGCATTTTTCAGCGTTTTTCACGTACCTTTGTGGGTCAAGACGTCCGAAGATGTTCGTCCCAAACATTTACGCACGTCGCACTCGGAAATCCCGCACATATAAGTATGATGGGGGGGGGGGGTTGGGTTTCCGGACACTTAAGTTCCCGCATGAAAACTTACTTTTTTACATAGAATATGCACCCTTTACCTTAAAGACTTGATATAGACTCCTCATATAGGCCTACTAGACAACATACTTTGAAAACGGCGTGAGAATTAACCTGCTAAATCGTTGGATTTGCCCTTCAAAGTGACTCCATGTACGCGTCCGGTCCCACAACGCTTGGTCTACTGTGTATAAGAGTATACGTACGCCACACATGTTATGCACAAGGGAAGAAAGGCCGGCCGGCCGGCAGCCCGAACTAGAAGTTGTTTACAGGATTGACAGCGCGTATGCAATCAAAGATACATGCAATTCAAAGGATCCGCCGCGCGCACAGACGATCGGCAATAGAATTTAACACGCAGTGCAATGGGACTAGAATAACCAAAGCACAAGTAAATCATTTCAGCGCTTCCTATTGGCTACATTCTTGAACCCATTTTATAAAAACCTATAACGTTAGGTAGAATCAGTGGCCTAGATCTTGACTAAGGTTAGATCCTAATTCTAGACGCCAGCTATTTATACTTCAGACCCGCTAGATTTTATACAGGTCTAGTATTTGATTAGACTCTAAACGTTAGTAGATCTTGTCTACATAGCCTACACCTTCTGTATAGACTACAGTCCCTTGCCCTGGACCTGGCTCTAGCCCTACAAATACATCTAAAGTTAGTAGTAGTGGGCCTGTACTGTCTACGTTATACAACTGCTAGTGCTAGTGCTATTGTGATTAGGGTCTAGCCCGATTGAATAATTGTTTTGGCATAACAGGCGTAGCCGTAGGCCTACATATAACACAAGCTAACCCCTAACGATAGCAAATATCGACAGTTAGAGAGAGTGTAACCGTTAGATAGATTAGACCTAACGTTAGACGAGGATTCAGTCTAACTGCATGTGATGAGGCCATAGATTAGAAACATAGATCGAACAAACAAGACACCTAGATCTAGACGTAGACCTATAAATGTAGGCCTCTTAGGCTCTTTTCGCACCGTGTCAAGACGTGCCTTACGGAATACTAGTAATCGGTGTTCCACTAACAAGCACCGCCGCACGGTCGGGCGGCGGCACGGGGGTTGGTAGGCATGCCAACGGGATCGGTGCGAAATACAGTTATAAGACATTGGCCTATACGTTAGATTTTACTAGCGCTTGAACCTTGATATTTACCAAGTCTCAGATCAAAGTTGTATATCTAACTGTTAGAACAAAACAGATTTTTAAGTTCCCTTATGCAGTCCAATAAAGAACTATGTATTTATTTACTAATTCATACTTTCATTTCATTTCAATTTATTTTCATATTTCTCACATATATCACAATAAAGTATATAAATACGAAAATTATACAAAACATAATTTAGATGAGACTTCATTAGAATGTAGAGAAGTTTATTTTGGCATAAACACGAGGTCTGTATGCATGCGAATTAAACTGTGGTCATAATGCGAAAAAAATATGATGGGGCCTGCGTAAAAGCATTAGCTTGTACAGCCGCAGGTCCCGTGAGTAATCGGATTAGGGGAAGTTTAAAGTACGAATGTTTTTTAAGACCAACTATATCTGGGGAAACCGATTAAAACAAACAAAACAAGAAATCCAAATAAATATATGTCACTAAATAAAAATACAGAAAACAGAATGGTCACATGTTGCTGCAGTGAACAACAACTGCAGAAATTCAAGGGGTGTGTTGCAGAGTATAGAAAATGGCGTAACTGTATGTCATAAATACATAAGTAGAAGGTGGAATAATGAGATTTGTCGTGAATGTAAACAATACCGAAAGCTCAGGAGTAACATTCCAGCATAGCCTAAAAAAAAAGCATTCCGTGTGACCATAGTAACCGACAGCTGTCACGCGCGAGAATTTCGATTACCGAGTAGAACAATTCGAAGGAAATAGTCCCTTTTTCAGTCACCACTGAAACATGCAGCTCTAGTCCCGCGAGAGATTTAACCTGTAGACTTACGCGCACTGTACTAGTATTAGCGCGCACACAAGCAGCGCGGGGCTACTGGAAAATGCTCGAAAATGCATTTTCTGAGTTCCTGCATGTTCAGAGTTTTTATTAGATGATACGCTATCAGCGTATCACCTATTGTGATTGTCAAAATTTCTCTTTTTTTATTCTTCTTTCTTTCTGCCACATTTTGTGTCGTCAATATCTCAACAATGACATTACGGAATAACATGACATTTTCAGTCAACATGTCTCATAACAATATCTAGCCACAATAAGGTTTTCATGACAGTAACAAAGCTATGACGTCATCTAGGCGCCATTTTGTGATTTTCGGACCTTGTCACATGATCGATCATAACTTCATAACTAGATATCATTTCTGTATCATTTTCGGTGGACATAAAGTTCAGGTCACGCTCTATCTTACATTTTAACGCTAGTTATCCAGGTCATCGTTACGCGCGCGTTTGCGCTCGTCAAAATTTTAAAAGGCTAAAAACGACTTCCCAATGGGAAATCTCGACGTTTCAGACAATTTTAAGCGTTTCAAACATTTTCTCGCGTGCGCGTCCGTCCGCGCAATTTCGCGCGCAGAGGGCGTAACCAACATGAAAATGCAATTTTTTTTGACTGATTTGGATTCCTTATACTTTGAGTAACAATATCCATTGATTTCCGATCGATTTCGACCTATAACAAAGGAATGCACAGACGTCAAAGTTGAAATTCCGCGTGCGCGTCTTTCTGCAAATATAGTGAAAAAACATGTCTTTGTTTATTTCACCATAGCTCTTTAAATCGACCGTTGACCCTATATTTCTATTGCATATTACAAAAGCATATGAATTGTAAATAACATTCCAAGTATCAATATTGCCAGGAAAACGCGATGACGTCATCATATGTGTGGCGCTCCGTCGGAATGAGTCAAAAGTCGCAAAAAATGAAATCGTAGTTATGCCTATAAGTGAATTCTACAGACTCTAAGCTTTACACTGATATGTAATACAACTCATTTCGACATCCCTATAGATCATAAAAACGAATATTAACCACGTTTGTTATGTCAGTTGATTTTCTAAATAACGGAGAAAATCGCTCTCAAAGTTCAGGCTATGTTCATGTTCACAACCTGTTTCTTTCACGGGACGAAACAATACAACTGTCCTGCTTAGCGACGGCGTTTACGCTCCATCGCACGCACTACCGTATAAGGCGATAGCTTGGGTATGTAAGATAATCAACCAATCGCAGGACAGGTCTATCATTAACGATTCTGACCAATACGGCAGCCCGAATGTAAACTTCGGCGCGTTTGTGTCCGTGCCGCTGCTGCCGCATGAATGAGTCGGTACGCGTTGTGTGTCGGCTGCGTTGTGGTTTGCCGCAATTTTTAACTCACAAACAATAGGAAACAGTAGAAAGAAAAGAAGGCACGCAATGCGTCTTACGAGAAGCGTCTTTTAGCGAGGGCGTTGATCGCTTCCATTCTCCTCTCATACATGTTGTTGTCAATGGAAACTAAAGAGGATGCGTTTAGCAAGTACCAATACCTAAATAGAACCTGAGAACCTATTGTAGGCGGGCACGCAATGCGTCTTACGAGAAGCGTCTTTTAGCGAGGGCGTTCATCGCTTCCATTCTCCTCCCATGTTGTTGTCAATGGAAACTAAAGAGGATGCGTTTAGCAAGTACCAATACCTATTAAATAGAACCTGAGAACCTATTCTAAGCGGGGGTTCAAAAGACAGCATCGGTAGAAAAAGTCAATGAAGTTGATTAACGATAGTCGTCTTTTGAGATCGTGTTCTTTGCGTGTACTTAAAACCCTCAAATTACGCACATGGTCGTAATGTTGCAGAGCATCAAAAACTGCTTTCGCGTCTTTTCTGCTGCAGCTGTATACAGCCGTAACATTATGAATTCCCGCCATATTAAAGGCACATTTCCTTTATAGGCGTTGCGTGCACAGTAATTATCGCTTATCAGAAGTATCAGAAGCAAAGGTTGATGTAGGCTTGACAGCTTCACGTTGGGTTTACAATGATTCTCAGTCACTTTTCTAATAGCATAGCATATAAAAAACAATTAACTTGTAGCTTAAGCGGATTTTTTTTTTTTTTTACATCACATGTGCAGTTACAATCTTTCTGCGTTTGAGAAGTGGATCATAAATAATAATACTGAAAAATATTCGGAATTAATACTTAGGTCTTCTTCACTTCGTTTTGTATTCACAAACCTTATCAGAAAAAAAAAAAATGATTGCTTGATTACTTTCGGGTAAAGGAACTACCGGAAAGGAACCGCATTTAATTTTCTTGTTAACGAACCTAAGCTAATAGCAAACCATATTTCATTGTGTGATTAACGAACCTTCAGAATAATCAATTGTATTACCCCCCTCCCCCAAGGAAAAAAAAAGCATTTCAATGTCATGCGTTGTCAATAGCGATAAAAGGCCCGTTTTTATTTCGTAGTGTGTCTCAGTACTCCTGTGCTTATTTCTAAGGATGTGCCTCTCTTAATGATTGCGATTGATGTTCAACTATTTCTTTCACGGGAGCTTGAACAGGAAGAAGCTAAAATTCAGGCAAGGAGACGAGTTTTCTTCCATGAGATGCAATCATTAAGACACATCTATTCACGAAAGTTGTGTGATTGCTTATGTGCTAAAGAATTGTGTCCATTACATGAATCAGGCACTATACAAAACGGTTGAAATCTACTGAAAGTCGAACTTCGTTTTGTTTTTTGTTTTTTGTTCAATTTCATTTCAATTTTAAGCGGGGATAGACTAGAAATTAGTTTGTCTATACTGGCAGGAGACATTACAGTTTTCCAGTACATGCTCCGCATTTAAACAGTCGCCATATTTTCGTGGTCAGAATCAGATAATGGACACGTGATATATTATAAAAATGAAAATAGAAAACAACGAACACGCCATATGTACAAACATTATGAACTTCAATGAATTAAACTTACCTGTGATATTCTGCATAAAAACAATCACGCCGATTAAATGATTTAATATAATTAATAGAGCACACAGCGATATCATGCATGGCAGATCAAATCAAGTTCAATTGGTGAGAAAGCTAAATGAAGTTAAAAAGTTGACTTCTTTTCGTTTCTCTTTCAATTCATGAAAACAGAATTACATTGTATATCTATTGAAGAGGATTGTCTCTGTCGCGAACGATCGCCATATATAGCACTGTTAGTCTCCTGCGCAAATCCGAATCCCTAAATACTTTAATTTTTGCTTGATAATGTAATAACCCTGATCATAATTTCATAAAGGACTCGCAAATTCAAAGTTTCAAACCGTATACTAAAACATTATATTGTATATGGTGTATTTCAAAAAACATTTTGAATGCGTTGCGTGTTAGCATGTTAATAGCACCAATCTGCCTTTTATTTTCCGTATACGTAAAGCGCACAGAAACGTAACCAAATGTTACAAAATACAGTGAAATGCATTGTACGGCGTGGTACTATCATTAGAAGTATATCCCATTCCTTTTTACTTTTATTTGCTTGAACCAAACCATGTGTCATTTTCGTAGCGACATCACTAGGAATTAGAATGTATGAAGATAATCGTTACTCATTTTTTTTTTTTTTTGCGCTACTATTATAGCATTTACATTTGCCAACTTTTATTGACATGCAGTACTATGTTACTGTATTGTTACGATTACGAATGTTGGTTATGAATTCAAAAGACTGGTTTATTAATCGAACTACAAAGGTAATAGCTGTTTTGAAAGTAGTTCGATACAAGTTCAAAACGCGATCGAAGTCATTGTCATTGGGGGGAACTGATAGCTCTAGAAAACTTGTTTAGGCTAGTAAAGATTGCCGTATAGGCAATCTTTGTAGAAAGTTTTGACTTAGGCCGTCTATTGAGTATTTTGAGAAATTTAATAAAGAATTATTTGTTTTGATTATGTCAAGAATTAGTTTGAACTATGAGAATAAAAAGGCGCGGTTACCCAAACAATGTCGTAGTTCGATTAGACAGTCATGATGGGTAAAGTGAATTCATGACTTGACTAATCCTTACTGAATTGATGATCACTTCTGTAAACCATCAGTTATGTCTTGTAATCGTAGTCAAAATTCGTTTGAGCAAAGAGACGAAAACCAACAAACAAAATGCCGTGTATCATCGCTCGAGATTCCAACATTTGGCGTCACCCGACCAACAATAAGTGACAAATCAAATGGAATATTATGTTGTGGGATAGCAGACTGTGTTACGATTTTTAAATGTTTCGAGCAATTGTTAAAAAAAAGAGAGAAAATGAGGCAAAGTTCAAGAAATTAGAAAAAAGCACGTAAATGCAGGCGATCATGTTTGATAATCATAGTAAGAGATTACAATCGGCCGTGCGGATGTATATGATTGCTTTATTTACATGTCTGATTTCTGTAAACTATGTGATATTTAAATTTAAGTTCCCTTCCCTCCTTGATAGAAGTTTTGTTGGGTTTTCGCTATAGGCATTTATTAGGAAACGCTGTAAAAACGACAACAAATGCCTACTATACATCAAGAGATGACCTATACATACATGAAACACAAAAAAAAATCTTTACGTTCTGATATAAATCAACTGCTTGTTTGTTTGTTTGTTTGTTTGTTTGTTTGTTTGTTTGTTTGTTTATTTGTTTGTTTGTTTTGAATTACCATGGTCTTTGTCGGGGGAAAGATGAAGAAAAGTATAGTAGAGTGTATCACTCTCAAATCCGGATGATTGCGATAAGTGTGTATCCCCGCCCTTTCTATACAGGTAAACGATTTAAGCTTGCTATGCTATTATAAAAGCCTGCATGTGTCACGCGGAAGAACTGATTCCGTGATCACTTTTAGCCTTTCATAAAATTCACGTTTTAAGATGGTAACGATAGCTTGTAGGAGATAGAGTAAGTTAGCGTCACTGACTGTGGTTCTGAACACAAAAGGAGACTGAAAAATTCCTTTACAAATTAGCAGACATAATGCCGATCCTCCAATACTGTTGCTCCATTCCGTCATTGATTCTGCTATCAATGGCGAAGAAAGAATACTGGTTGCGTGATTATCCACCCCTTGATAGCAGGAAGTTTACCTTTCATTGTTTAAGGCTTCGTTGATGCGGGGTTTACTCGGATACAAGGCGTGAACATTGCCGTGCGAGTTCTTTCATTCGAAATTCCTCAGAATACGCAATTCAATGGGCAATTAGCGCTGCTACTTGGCAAAGCTGTTAGCCAACCCAATTGTCCCAATTCTTTGCAGACTAGACCTCTCACATGTCAGCTACACGCAATACACGGCAAACAACTTTCATTACAAACATTCTGATTAAAAAACAAAACAAAATGAAGAAGCACACTTTTGAGTAGCGACACAGCTTTCTGTCCCTTTCTCAAATAGGTCCTACTTCTAAAAAAATACACAGATGACTAGAGTCAGAATATCCTCCAAAGGGAACACGAGCTATCTGGGCATTAATAATGTTTGTCTTCCTATTTCTCTCCATGCCGTCACGGCCCAAACCATCATAAGTAATAAGGCAATAAGTTTCATTAACCAGGGAAATAATAGTACGCATTACATACATTTGGCGAATTATCACACAAATTGTCGACTTTATAAAAACGAGAATAATTGACAACTTAGGCCCTACTATATCTCCAGAGATGAACTTTAAACAGCAAGTCACATACCAGGGAACGAAAGTTATGATTATTTGAACAAATTCATTAATGAGGCCAATTAATAACCGTTGTAAAAGTACACACACGCATAAAAAAGGCTTCGAGTTCGATATGTGATCATTGTATTAGCTCATAGATAAAGTATCATAAATTTTGCGTGATCGTTCGTTGGAATTATTTTTTTCAGTGCGATTTGTGCGTCATGTCAATCACCACTCATTGAAATGGAGTGCATGTATCAAACGAAACTCGCTGGTCATGCAATCAATAGCCTTGGTCAGCTCACTATTATTGCGTAATTCTATAGCCCTCGCCGCTTGGCCGCCGACGCCGCCGCGCGCACCATGCTTTGTTTTTGTCTTCAAAGGGGTCAAGAGAAATGCCTCATTAGCATACACCCTAGCAACGGAGGCGGAGTCTCGATCTGGCAAGAACAATAGGTGCGAAACGCAACGCAAAGGCGAGCGTTCGAAAAAAATGTAACCGAAAAAAATTGTCTCAGAAAAACGGTGATTTGGGACACTTGTACTCATTTTCACACGCTGAAATTTTCTGTACAAACAGATAAAACATAAAGGAATCAAAATCCGTCATAAAAAAATTTCGACCCGAGTAGTGCTTCCCCTTCATTTTCGGCTCATTACGGGAAAACTCCCCGTGCGACTTATGACTCATTTTGTCGGAGCGCCACACATATCGTCATTTTAAATAAAAAAAAGTGGAATTGATTTTTTTGAGGTACTGTTTCAGACATTCATTTGCTCGTATCTCTGTTGTTTAATCTCAATATTATCCAAAATTCATATATGTTGTACTTTGAACATTTGCCTCTCAAGTCCTTGTGATGGTTTTAAAATATGATGACGTCATCATACTAGAAATTGTGATTAAAGGTAAAGACTCAAAATCAGACAAGTTTACGTGTTATGTCTATGGGAGGTGATTTTTTTTCAAACCATGCATTGACTTGACAACGTTTAAGCACCTTACCTCATCTGATTTTGCTCCATTTCCTCTGAAACATAAATATGTTGTAATCATGCATTTTATGTTTTCAAATCTCCTCATCAGGTTGGTAATTTTGTAGTTTAAAACTGAAAATGAGAATGCAATCTGTACGGAACGATTCCCAATTTTTCTTTGCAACTGTATATTGATCGAATCCACGCTGCCACTTGTGGGAAGTTGAATAGCGCCATCACAAGTCAACACTGTCACGATAGTATTTAGATTTAAGTTTCGCACTCGATCTTCAGGACAGCCATGTGGCATAATTAGTTAGCGCGCTGGTTGTTCATAACGCCATACCGGAAGGCGAGAGGTTCGACTCCCGCAGGACTTTTATCTGTTCTTTCTTTTTTTTTCTCTTTTTTTTCGGCAGTTCAGCTTTACTCCGATGTCATTTATCGTATTATTTTATCAAGTGTACGTAACCCGTGAATACAGCTGCTCTATTTCACTGGTTTTGTATTGGAGTTTGGAGATTGGGTTTGCTTCATTAATTTTGTCACACTTAATGTTGTAAATTGCCCCTTGTTACAGTGTCCCGCTTGCCACCTTTCGTTTGCTCTTTCCTTTTCTCTTCATTGGTTATTGTTATATTGTAACAGGATAGGTAGGAACATGTACGTTTAAATAACTTGCAGGAATGGGAGCTGAATTGATTAACTCTACTCCAGGTGTATGGCGTCTCGCTCATCTCTTTGAAATTCCAGGTTGTTATTGTTTGACCCAATAACGGAGTTGTAGACAGGTTATATGTTGCTATAGAGGTATCTTGTGCCACATGAGTGGAAAGCATCACTGTTTAGTAGTAGTAATGAACTTTTTCATATTGTAAATGGTACAAAGATTTAAGATAAATATAAATATATATATATATATGTATATATATATATATATGAAGAGTTTGTTTGCAAAAACCGATAAGTCCATATTTGAAGATTTTGAAGTACGGTCTCTGTCATGAAGTACAAAATAATACCTTTTAAATGATATATTGGTCACTATATATAAAGGTATATTTTTGAAGTTATGGTCAAAAGAAGCAAACATTTTCTTATTATTCTCTTTATTTTTCTTGTACTTTAATCGCAAATATCTCCATTTGACAAATATGGACTTATCGGTTTTTGCAAACAAACTCTTCATATATATATATATATATATATAATATTAAAGATACATTTCACATCCAATCTTCGGTACAGCCGTGTGGCTTTATAGTCGCTTATCGCGCTGCATGGTCATTATGCACTACCTGACCTTAGGACGAGATGTTCGAGACCCGTAGGACGCTATCATTTTTTTTCTCTCTCTCTTTCTTTGTTTTTTTTTTTTTTTGAGCATCAGGCTAAAATCCCCCTTAGTTACACGCGCTAAGCGTTTAATTTGATATATTTTTCTTTATGTAGTCAATCACTGCTAATGGAGTTACAGAATTATGTTATGACACGTTTCACTGAAAGTTTGTAAAGCAAAGTTTATGGACAAGGCAAGCAATTGTACATGAATAATACCTGCCATTGATTTCAGAGGGAAATTATGGTATGCCTAAATGTAAGGGTATCATTGCTTTGGAATTGCTGAGACAATATGCTTGGCACGAGGGCTTCCATTTCTAATAACTGATCCCTTTGAAGATGTGTCGGTCACGGGTGATCGTCATGATTCATCTTTCACGTAGAAGCTTACGTTCCACACTCTTTGTTCGAGAAGACTTACCATCATACTTCAAATGTGACCCGCGACAACGGTTTCAGGCAAAAGTCGCAATAGCAAATTCCTCCTAGGCGGGGTACAAAGATCTTTACCATTATTTTTGTCGATTTGGGTTTTTTGCAGAAATCGAATCTTTGATATGTTTTTTACATCTACACTAAATTTCGTAGCATAAGACCACGTTTTTCCTATCGAAAATGGAAGTTTAAACACCCTATGTTGGATCGCACTCGTCAGTTTCGAGCTTCTTTCGAACGCCGCGCCAATATCCCCAGCGTTGCTACGGCGCAAGGTCTCGCATGCGATTGGCTGGTGCGTCGCGCACATTTACATAATTCGGCTTTCGGAGACACCAGTTGCAGCGTTTGGGGAATGCTTTGTCCACGCGTGCATGTGATTACATGCTCCATTGTTCTTGCTATAGTGGTTTATACGCTGTAGTTCGTGCTCTTCGTTTGGCTTTCTATCCAAACTATTCTACCGTTATATTCGACAACGGAAGTGAAACAAATATCATGTACGTAGCACGACATAATCGTGTGAAAAGAAAAAAAAATAGTCTACTTGTACATGTAGTAAAAATCATGACAGCAGACTGACTCAAGGGAAGGTAGATGAGAGGAAAGGAGAGGTCACATGAAACCAGTTATATTCAAATACTACACATCAAGATCGCACGAAACTAACGAGTCGTGTTTGTTTGTTTGTTTTAATATAATTAACACCACCAAACAAGGCAACATATGCACGGCTTGTAAAAGCAAAACAAACAGGAAGCGTGACCTTTGCCAGCACTGTCATTTATCTGCCTTCAAAAGGGTCGGCAATGATAAAGTCAAATCAACAACAATGAAGACGCGATTTGTAAATGTGTGGATTCGCCACCCGCTCCTGTTACATGCACATGGTCATGGCGTGTGGATGCCATTGCGTAATGCGTGCACCATACACATGTACACCATACGTGCAATTATCGTATCCGCCATCTTGAAAGACGTAATGGTAAAACAAACCCGAGCGAACCGCATTGTTTTTCGGCTCCATACGCTGAGCTGCTAGGAAGGGTGCCCGGGAAATTTGACTCTCTCAGTGAGCCAATCAGAAGGCGATGTGGTTGCTAGAGGCGGAGCTTCACATCGATTGGCACCATCGTACGGATGGGTGATTCTCACCTCGCATCGCCGCTCGGACATTGTCTTTGAGAAAGAGGTGAATCTTCAAAGCCCGTTTTCTCGCAATTTTGTCAGGCTAACAACTTAAAAAGTGCATTTTATTTTGCTTTCCATGCCCACTTATGGTGCCGAAGAATACAAGTGTTTTATATCAATGCAAAGCTTACGAAATGGGCAATGTGATTCAGTGAAAAAATGAATTTTCAAAATGCCCGACTTTTGCCTGAAACCGTTGTCGCCGGTCACAAATTGTTATTAAAGGTAAAGACTCAAAATCAGACAAGTTTACGTGTTATGTCTATTGGAGGTGATTTTTTTTTTTTAATGTGCATTGACTTGACAACGTTTAAGCACCTTTATCTCAGCTGATTTTGCTCCATTTCCTCTGTAACTTAAGTATGTGGTAACTGAGACAATAAGCTGCAGTAATCATGCATTTTATTCTTTGAAATCTCCTCATCAGTTTGACAATTTTGCAGTTTAAAACTGAAAATGAGAATGGAATGTGGACAAAACGATTCCTGATTCATCTTTCACATACATAAGTTTACGTTCCTCCTCGTCGAGACGTATGGCCGAGTGGTTAAAGGCGACGTCTCAGAGACGTGAGGTTGCACACGTGCGGGTCGAACCCCACAAGATCATGAAACAAAAAACTTAGCTATTTTACTTTTTTTTCTTCAATTTTGTATTACATATTCGTCCATGTAGAAATCACATTCGTATATAAACGCACCTATACACACACACACACACACACACACACACACACCATATCCCTCTTTTTTGTGTTGGAGACCATATTGCTTCGACTGCTGCAAAATTTTGCAGGCTGACTTTGTCAAACCGATCATAGTATGTAATGACGACGACGGAGGTGTTGTACTTTGAACAATTGCCTTTCAAGACCATGTCATTGTTTTTTACTTTGATGACGTCATCACACTGAAAATTGTGATTAAAGGCAAGGTATCAAAACCAGCCGATTATAGGTTTTATGTTTACGGCACGTATTTTTCCCAAGTTGCCAGAAATGGCATAGCGACATCAGTAGTTACAAGGCCGCATTTCCGTCTAGCAATGCAATACAATGTTCACGCGGCCACGTTGGTTGAGTGGGCATTGACTTTTCTCCCTGTAATATCTATACATTTCTTTTTTGCCTTACCACTTCCGTGGATGTCCCGTGGCCGAGAGGTTAGAGAAACGGTTTTGCATGCACGCTCAATATAACTTCAATGTGCCTATATCACATTCTTTTCTTTGTCGATCACAGATGACCGACATCTGATGACCCCAAGCGTATCACCTAACTCGTCAGTCTGACGAGTTTCATATCTCGTTAAAAGTAAAAATTTCTTCAAGAAAACTAGAAATGATATTGACACATTGAATTAAAGAAGCATTAAATTACTTTTGGAAGATCATCTAATTAGCTTGGAAAAACAAACTTTACAGAACGTTAATTAACCTGTGAATATTATTTCGAGAAAACAACACCCAAACATTTGAGAGCCCCATACATGGCTGTACAAAATGACCTTTTAAAATGCTAAGGAAACACATTTAAATTGCAATTTTATATCGTAATTTCGTGAGAGATTACGTCATATATGGGATCCCGCTAGTGCGCGCGCCACTCAAATTCGTTAGTCGCCGCCATCTTGCTAACACGCGAATTTCTGTGGTCGGAAAATTCGCCGGAACTGCACTTGAATATTCAAGTTTTCGTTAGAGTTGAATCAACGTAATAGCGAAAGTTACCTCAACGGGAGGTTTTGCCAGGTTTTTTCTGGTTTTAACGATCATTCTTCAGCTGAACAGCAACGGAATTTATGTCTTCGACCAACGTTCCAAACGTGGGCGGTGCAGCGCTGCTGACAGCAGTCGCGTCCCGGCAGCCACCGGCGGGGGTCGCGGAGACCAGCACGCACAAGAGTGCAAGCAGAAAACTGCGACAGCCAAAGGTAAAACGCCTACTAGAGCCGGCAAGGCAGGTACTAGTAATAGTACTACTACAACAAGCAGTGCTAACCCTAGCGGTAGTACCGGTGCAAACAAAACAGTGAAACCACCTGCCAAACTGGCATCTAAAGTTTCAACTTTGGAAGATAGACTCGGCAAGCTTGAAGGCCACTTAGCTGTGGTTGTTCAATTTGTGGAGGCACAGTCGGCAAAGCAGACACCGGCCCGTGAAGGCGGTGGCAATGGAAAGAGTATCAGGACTCGTTCTGAATACTCCCCTTCAGACTCGGCAGATACTGACTGCCATATGATGATGAATATGCGGCACCATTTCTGGGCCGAGATATGGATGAAAACTCTGTGATTATCCAACCAGGTCAAGGGGATAGTCGTCAGGATGACAAATTTGATATTGAAGAAGGCAAAGTTCCCCCTTCTGTAGTGGAGAAAGTTCCAAACATTGCAGCCAAATTTGCTGTGGCTGAGGAAGTTGGTCCCCCCATTGACCCAGAAATTGCTAAGTATACAGCCTACCTTCTGACCCACCAGCTCGAGCCCAAAGTGGTAGATGAAACGATCACTAAATATCCCTTTCCCAGCAACTGTGAGCTGGTGGATGTGCCGAAAGTCAACCAAAGAATCTGGAATGGGCTACCTGCCTTTTCAAAGACACGAGACCTCAAAATTTCAGAGACTCCAAGAGAATCTCACGAGAGGCATCAATGCCTACATACATACAGTGTCGGCACAGGATATCACTGAACAGCAACAAGATGCACTAGCACTTCTGTGCAGTGCGAATTTCGAGCTAAATTCCGTGCGTAAGGAATTCATGAAACCAGACATTGGTTATCAATTCCAGCATCTCTGCAAGCCCTCTACCCCGTCTCCAAATTCCTTTTTGGTGACGACCTGGGAAAGCAAATGAAAGACATAAGAGATGAACAAAAAGCAACTGAAGGTGTCCTCAGGAGTGAGCATAGCAGACAATACAAAAAGCAGCGTTTCAGCCCATATGACTATGGCAGGAGTGCATATGGCAATGGCAGGGGCAAGATTACGTCAGGAAGCTCAAATTTGCCCCAACAGTACTGCGACGCGGACTGGAATACTTCTCGTGCAAGTACAAGTGATGTCACTAGGCCTACAGGTGCAAAAGGACCGTGGACTGGAGCTACCAGCCATGCTTTTTTAGGCCAGCGCCCCAAGGGGAGGGGGAAGCCGTCGGCTCCCCACACCTTCACACATCCCAGCCAGCACCAACCGCACTGCGGCAGCAAGCAGGGCTCAGGGATGAAGAGAGCACGATAACCTCCAGTTCAACTGACGAGGTAAACATGACATCTGATTCTAGTGATTATGCAAAGCTATGTCATAATAATGTAGAACCTATGGTAGGAGGTCGACTGAAGCAATTCTTCCCAAAGTGGCCCAAAATTACTTCAGACCCACATGTGCTAAATGCTGTAAGTGGTTACAGGCTTGAATTCAGTAAAGAGATGGGTGCACCATCTAGAACTAAACCCCCTTACCTTTTTCGGTGTGATAAAGCCGAAGAGGCTGATATTGATCTTGAAATTTCTAAACTCCATGACAAGGGAGTAATTGAACCGTGCCAGAGGGAAACTGGAGAATTCGTGTCTAAAATTTTTACACGGCCTAAAAAAGACGGGGGTACACGTGTTATCCTAGACCTGTGTGATCTCAACAAATATCTCCAGTACCAGCATTTCAAGATGGAAAATATCCATACTGCTATTGAACTCATTTCAGAAAATAGCTTCTTAGCTTCAGTCGACCTTCGGGACGCGTACTATACATTACCTGTTCACCCAACACACAGGAAGTTCTTAAAGTTCTCCTGGAAAAATCAACTTTGGCAATTCAAAGTACTGCCTAATGCCAAGGTTATTCACTAAACTACTGAAACCTGTATTCACATTACTGAGAGCGCAAGGGCATGTAGTAATTGGATGCCTTGACGATGTACTCATTATTGGAGAAAGTGAGAATCAAACATTGCAAACGGTTTTTGAAGCCACTAGCATCCTTGCACAACTTGGGCTCTTGGTACACCCAGAAAAATCAGTACTATGCCCCACTCAAGAAATACAATTTTTTGGTTTCATTTCCAATACTCAGACCATGACAATTCGACTGCCTGATAACAAATCAGAGGAAATACAGTCCTTGTGCACTGAACTTATGAAAATAGCAAACCCCAGTATCAGGCAGGTGGCTAGAATTATCGGGAAAATGGTAGCATCATTTCCCGCAGTCCAGTATGGACAGCTCTATTACAGGACTTTAGAAAGGGACAAAATCAAAGCACTCAAAATGAATAAGGGGCATTTTGACAGAAAAATGAGCCTATCTTTGGAAGCAAAACAAGAGCTGCAATGGTGGACAGACAATGTGCAGTCTGCTTTCTCACCCTTACGACACCCTAAACCTATGCTCGAATTGTGCACGGATGCCAGTGGCAAAGGCTGGGGGGCATCTGATCATACCACCCATACAGGGGATAGATGGAATGAAGACGAGCTGCAAAAAGCCTGGGAGAATAAGATTAATTATCTGGAGACCCTGGTTGCTGGCATGGGACTCAAGTCCTTCTGTTCTAATTCACAAAACATTCATGTTTTGTTACGGCTAGATAACAGTACTGCTGTTGCGTACATTAACAACATGGGAGGCATTAAATCCCTTGACTGTGATCGGGCAGCCCGAGAGATTTGGCAGTGGTGCGAAACTCGTAAAATTTGGGTGACTGCAGCACACTTGCCAGGAAAGCTGAATGTGGAGGCAGACCGCATGTCTAGAATTTTCAATGACCGCACAGAATGGATGCTTGACCGCACAGTTTTCCAAGAAATAACTTCACGTTTTGGGACACCAGAAATAGACCTATTTGCCTCCAGACTTAACAAGCAGGTAGAGAACTATGTCGCATGGTTGCCCGACCCACATGCCAAGGCTGTTGATGCCTTTACTCTCGATTGGGGAAAGTGGTACTTTTACGCATTTCCTCCTTTCTGCTTAGTTGCTAAGTGCATTCAAAAAATCAAATCTGATAATGCAACTGGGATACTAGTAGTCTCAAAATGGCCAAGCCAGCCATGGTTTCCTCTCCTAAACAGGATGATAAATGAGGAACCACTTGTTATTCATAGGAGTGAATCCTTACTAACATTGCCAGTTTCTAACACTCCTCACCCACTTAACACTCAGATTGATCTTCTTGCTTGCAGGTTCTGTGCAAGCCCTTCAGAGATGCGGGCCTGAATGCACGGATAACTGCTGTAATGGCCTACTCTTGGAGAAAAGGGACTAAAAAACAGTATGCAGTGTACATAAACAAATGGAAAGCATTTTGTGACAAGAAATGCAGCAACTACTTGTATTCAAATGTTGAAGCTGTCCTGGAATTCCTGAGTGACATTTTCTTTGAAAAAGGGGCAGGTTACAGTGTCATAAACTTAGCACGGAGTGCTCTCTCTTCATTTGTGATTCTTCGAGATACTATGTTTACAGTTGGAAACCATCCCTTTATCCAGAGGTTTATGAAGGGAGTCTTTCAGCTACGCCCACCCAAGCCTAGATACATGGAAATTTGGGACGTTAACCTTGTTTTCAATTTTCTTCGTTCTTGGTCCCTAGCGCACATTTTGGACCTGAAAAAAATTGACGCTTAAATTGTGTGTGATTATTGCATTAATCTCAGCACAAAGGATTCAATCATTACACTAAGCTTGGATGGTATGGTGTTAAGAGATAATGCAGTCACCTTTCACCTTCATGATCCCCTAAAACAGAGCAAGCCTGGAAATTACTCACACAGTGTCAAGCTCCAGGCATACCCGCCAGACAGGAGACTTTGTGTAGTCAGGTACTTGCAGGAATACATCAGCAGCGCCCGCAGAATCAGAGCTAGTGAACGGTACCTTTTTTGTTAGCTACAAGAAACCATATCACAGGGTATCATCTCAAACAATCGCTCGCTGGATTAAGGAGGTTTTAGAGGCTGCGGGTATTGATACAGGGATCTACAAGGCGCACTCTACTCGGGCAGCGTCTACCTCCGCAGCCAATAAGGGAAATTTCCCAGTATCTAAGATACTTGCGCAAGCCGGTTGGGCCAACGAAAGAACCTTTCGCAAGTACTACAACAAGCCCTGTCCTGCTGAGAAAACCTTTGTAGAAACAATTATCAAAAAAAAAAAAAAATAGACTGTGAAACCCTAAGATTTGGGCAGACATGTCTTGAACTGCCTGAACTTGTGAACTCTTGGAGACACAATATCTCTGCAGCATTCAACCTGAATGAGATTTGCAATGGAACCTCTTGTAAGGTATGCTTCCTACCCCCCCCCCTTTTTTTGGGGGGGGGGGGGGTTGCCTCGAGAATGTAACCACTGGCTTTGAAATTTCATATATGACGTAATCTCTCACGAAATTACGATATAAAATGGAAGATTAAACGAGAACTTACCGTTTGAAGTTTAATATTAATTTTATGAGTAATTGGAGGGTGAGATTACGTCCCACCTCACCCTCCCCCAAATTTCAAACGGTAACTTAATCTCTCGTTATCTTCCTACATCAGTGGTCACATTCTTCCTTCTAATATTGAGTGGCGCGCGCACTAGCGGGATCTCATATATGACGTAATCTCACCCTCCAATTACTCATAAAATTAATATTAAACTTCAAACGCTAAGTTCTCGTTTAATCTTCCATTTCATTAAAAGGGACAATTGAAACTCATGATCTTTCAAATATGAATTGAATGCAAGCAAAAAATCAAAATCGTGATTTTTGACATGTTCCTGAATTTTGAGCTAAAAATGACATTTTTCGGCAGAAGTACGCTTGACATCCAGCCGTACGCTATTCCTCAGTATTTTGGCAAGACTTTCAGTATGAGAACGAAGCATTAACAAAAAATGCCGTCGAATCCTTATCTAGAGCCTTTTTGAGGTTTGGCTGGTCTACTATTCACATTACACCAGTTTGGCAGAATGGTGAGTACGCAGGAATTGTGCGCATATGAATATGCAGACAAGCGATAAAGATCTAACGTACGGATAAAAAATTGAACTTTTTCAAAAATTATCACAATTAAGAGGGAGATAGTAATAATCATCTCCAAAAGAAAATGGATTGAGGGGGGGTCGTTTATAAAATGCAATATATTCCTCAACTGGTCAAAGTACAACCCAACAAGGATTACACATGTATTGAAAATATGATACAGACAAATGAAGTTAATCCACATGACAGACTCAATCAGTAACCCCTGAAAACCTTTTGTTCCATTGTGTAAATATGGTGGACGGGGGGGGGGGGGGACACTCGCAACTGCATAGCCTTTCGGCACTGAAAAATAAAATTCACTATTGTCGTGTACAAGATATCACTGCCATATTATACAAATGATGCACAGGATAGAGTGCGTTAGTGTAGGCGTGTAGTGCACTCGAGGGTATTTACAATTGTGATACATGATAGTTTAAATTAATGCACGCACACGTGACTCATTTCAGCGCTTCCAATTGGCTACATTCTTGAACCCATTTTATAATCTTGTATATCATTCATTACATCATAATATCAAGTTTGCGTAATTCCCAAACACCAACAAAAAGAAAAATAAAAAGAAAGAAATCCGAACAGTTACATAAATGTAAATCATCTCTAATTTTACAGGACTTTTAGTTAAGCATACTACAACATATCATATTGTTAAACAAAACAATATTTTGGTGACATTACCTTATATTTATTTTGTTTTCTTTTAAGGGGAAAAAAAACTTATGACCAGTAAAATTATTTATCCTGATTGCACTGTAATGTTTTGCAAAATAATCAAAATTATATGGATATTCTCAATTCAGACCCGACGGCACTTGCTGTCAGAAAAACGGTCAAAAACACAACCGCAAACGATATTTCGTATTGTTAGACAATATCACATCACATTGCTAAACGACATATTCTATTGCTAGACAAAGCAATACTTTGTTGACATTTCCTTTTGTTTTTTAGTTTTTGGAAAAAAGGAGAAAAAACTTATAACCAGTAACAATATTCATCGTGATTACACTGTAATGATTTGCAAAATAATCAAATTATGGGTATTCTCAATTCAGACCTGACGGCAATTGCTGTCAGAAACACGGTCAAAAACACAACCGTACACAATATATCATTTTGTCACACAATACATCATATTGCGGAACAATTGTATACTGTTAGGGAAAGCAGTATTTTGTTGGCATTTCCTTACATTTTTTTTAAAGGGATAAAAAAACTTACAAACAGTAACATTGTTAATCCTCAATACACTGTAATGTTTTGCAAAATAATAAAAATCATGGATATTCTGACTTCAGAACTGACGGCACTTGCTGTCAGAAACACGGTCAAAGACACAATCAAAAACAATACATTTTCATTCTAATGTCAATAAATTCCCTCTATATCATTTTCATTACACAAATCAATTGATCTTCAAGTGTGTTCACAAGAGAACGAAACTTTACAAACGTGACAGTAATTTTTCATGAAATGTCACATTCATAACACTCGGTAAAGTTGTCTATCTGATCACATCAAACACACAGGGAATACATACTCTATACATCAAAATGAAAATTTGATTTGATTTGATTTGATTTGATTTGATTTATTGGTTTCTGTATCATCATTGTACATATACACATTCATGTACAAACATAAATATGATAATATATATAAGTATTTTCTTGTTCATTGCCTGTGTACAATGTACAGCAAAAGTCCAACAAAACATACTACAATGAATAATACAGAGGGGCTACAGCATAAGCGTAGCTTGATTTGCGTGCAGCCCCCGTAGCATAACATAATATTATAATGTACATCGGAAGGAGAATAGGAGGGAGGGATGACTTGCATAGAGATAGGATAGTTGAAAGGAGAAAGGGAAGGGAGAGGCTTGTCTGCTTTCACTAAAGGTTTATACAAAATAAAATCACCTGTATCACTGATTAGCAAGACATGACAACATATTTCTTCAACGAGGTACAGGTGGACAGTTGATACAGTTCATGGTCGGTTACATAATCATTATTACATAATAGATTAATTGTGTCGATATTTGTACGAAAGAATTTCGTGTATATAACAATGACAATGGAATTACTGATATTATTCAGATAACAACATCGTTTTTACAGCCTTCCTAAAAAAATACGTGGACTTTAAACTTCGAATTTCAGAAGGAAGAGAATTCCAAACATCGGGTCCGGTGTGTCTGACAGATTTCAGAGCCATCACTGTTTTGGGATTATACAAGTGAAACTTATCAGATTGTCTTCCTGGATAAGAATGTATTTCCTTATTTAATTGAAATAATGAGTAAAAAGAAGATGGCAACTCACCATTATGTAAGCGAAACATGAAGAGTGAGTTTTGCAAAAAATTAATGTCATTTTACCTTAAGTGTTCTTAATTCTGCGAATAAAGGATCTGAATGGTCTCGATAACCTGAGTTGGTGCATATACGTATTGCTTTCTTTTGCAAAAGTAATATACTATCAATGTGGCTTTTTGATTTTGCTCATACAATGTTGCAGTAAGAAATGTGCGATGATATCAATGAATTATATAACATGAATAAAATATTCTGAGGGACATAATACTTTAACTTTTGAAGTATACCAACATTACGAGATACTTTATCAGAGATATATTGTACATGAACATTCCATTTCATATGTTCATTTATATATATTCCGAGGAATTTAATACTCTCTTTTTGTTCCAATAATACACCATCCACCATAATATTTAAATGTTGCATTTCATTGTTGTGCTTCCTGTTATAGAAATACATAAAATTTGTCTTTTTCAGATTAAGTGATAATCTATTACTCTTAAACCACATAGATAATTTCGGTAATTCAGTGTTAAGAGTTCTGTTATATACAAGCCTTTCTATTTTAATACCTTAGAAATACTAGGAAGAATAGAAATAGGACGGTAATTTGATACAAAAGAAGAGTCATCTTTTTTATATATTGGAATAACTTTAGCAATTTTACATGCATTCGGAAATATACCAGTTGAGAGTGACAAATTACAAATGTACACTAAGGGTGTCAGTATACTACCAATAATGTTTTAAAAAATACGTACTCATTTCATCATGACCAGTTGCATAACTTGATTTTAATGAGCGAACAATGTCAAGAATCTCACCATAATCTGTTGGTTTAAAAAATAATGAATTATCATTTGACGCACCTAAATACTACGAAAAATCAGTTTGTGTGGGGACTATTTTTGAAGCTTGACTAGGACCTAGAGCAACAAAATACTCATTGAAACACGTGCTACATCCCTAGGGTTACAGAGTGTTTGACCGTCACGCATAATTTTAAATGTTGACATTTTCTTTTTGAATATGAATTCTATGATCACAGAACATGAGTTTTCATCTATTTAACCATAGCAAGTTGTGCAATACAAAATCCTGCATTACGCCAAAATTCATTTTTTTTTTTTTAGATCAGCATAATATGCTCGAATTCTCTTTCAAAACAGATATATTCCGGTAAAAAAAAACAACAAAAAACAAACAACATCGCATCCAAAGTCATATCGTATGACATAAGAACTTGTCTTCCTTTCATTATATTCATGTACAACTGTTCAGACACGTTTTGTATTCAAAAATTCATGCCTCTTGTATTTATTTTATTCAGCCTTTCACCATGATATATATTTCACCCATCAATTATAATTTTAATGAACTTAGTATACTTCCATATCAAAAGTGCACCATGCATATTATCCATGATAAACCAAAGATTATTCTTACAATAATCTTCCGAAAAAAAGCGAGAGCAACACAACACTAATTGGGCTTTAGCACATCAGGCAGTTTTACCAAAAAAGAAATACACTAAGAAAGTCTATTACTTAATCAGAGCTAAAAATAATTTACGCAGGAAGTTCACAATAGGTTCTGATCCTTTTCACAAAAAAAAAGTACACTACGGCCCCCTCTATATTACCCAATAAAAGAGTGTGAACATGTCTATGGAGGCCAGTCAAACAACGAAAAAACAAAATCCGTATTATTACGCAGCTACGGTTGTGTTGTTACCTGCAGATATCCGACCATGAACACACAACCAGAACGTAATATACTGTAACGTTGACTCTTGTTTTGTCAAATTCCTAATGAACTCCAGTACAATTTAAACGAAAAGTGTCCCATATTACAAAATGCAACATTTCGGATGAGAGTCACCTTCCTCATAATCTCGGATCCTTTTCTGAGAAAAATAAACCCTAATTCATGTTCCATCCAGTTACCTCGTAAACATAGAAACCAATTTATACATTCCAGAACATGACCGCATCACTTTGCGACTCTCAACTCACTGTTCTGTTGTTAACTATAATTACACATTCCCGTTACTTGGCACATAATGCCGCATATACACGGATATGCATTCGTGTTGCCACCATTTCTTTATCAATTTAACCCCCTACAAATGACCTTAACAAAAACACAGTGTTATAAAACACAGTGTATCAATTTAACCCACTACAAATTTCCATTACAAAAAAAACTATGTATATTTATGGAGGCCAACCAAATAAACAACGATTAATTAAATTACCAAAAAACCCCGATTATTTTACAGCGTTGATTGAAAAAAAAAATGTCCCGTCCTTTATTACTAACTGATACACGAACATAAGCACACAACCAATACATTAAATGTGAGGTCGATGCTTGTTTGCAACCATGAACACAAACCAGTGCATGAAATACCTGTAAAGGTTGATGCTTGTTTTGGCAAATCTCTATTAACCTCGAACAGAATAAAACGAAGGGCTTCATGCATACCAAAATCCAACTATTCATCCGAGGTAAGAATCACTTTCCTCTTTAACTCTACTCCTTATTACAATGAATACACACCAGGCGTTTTCACATCAGCCTGATAAAAATCCAAGCTCGAGATATTTTTTTAATTTTCCCAAGTCAGAAAATAGCGCGCTATTTCGAAACATCGGGCTGATGCGAAAACGCCTACTAATACAAATTCAGTTCCGTTGACTTGTAACCATAGGAACCAATTTATGCACTCCATATCTCAGCTGCTTTAGCTGTGTTCAGACGGAGGCAGTTTTGGTCGGAGTAATTTCGGAGGAAGGGTCGGAGGAAGCTTGGTCGGAGTAACTTCGGAGGATAGATCGGAGTAGTGCCCGTCTGGACAAGGTCGTGATAACTTCCTCCGATCGGAGGAACTTACCACGACCTCTTCCTCCGAACGAGATACTCCTGAGTTTTCTCAGGAGTATCTCGCTACCACGACTAGCCGGTCGAAGTAAATTGCCCGTGCGGACAAGCCCTCGGAGTATCTATGAACTTACATACCTTACGACCTAAGCAAAACTTCGTGGGTCAAATCGCAATGTTGATATTTTGCGAGTACACGTGCAATTTTGACCTAGTTGATCGCGACGAAGAAGCTAAGCGCTCATGCAGAAATTTCCATCAACAAGAATGGAGAAGACAAATGCCACTGGTAAAAAAAAAAACAATCACATGGTCGACGTGCGCGGCGCTACTACTTCCGGAAGTTACACCGACCCTCGCACATAAATTGGTCGCAGTTTCTTCCCACGACCGTCGTGTGGACACAAGGGTCGTGGTAGGATATGCATTAATTTGAATATCAATTACCGGTACCGTGCCATGAAGTTTTACTCCTGATAGAAATACGTCTGAACATGACTATTGCTTTGCAACTTTGGAATGTCTGATCCTTCTGTTGTTATAGTTTGGGTGTTTCACATTCCCGGTACGCCGCATGTAAGCACCTTGCGCACAAGATGCCATTATACAATGAAATCGTGTTGCTCTTATCAGCTCACCTGAAGAATACAATGCCCAATTTGTTTACTAGCATTCCTGCCGACGAAAGTTACAATCATTAGCGACAACAATAGCGCAGGCATTGAAAACAAATTCCGATTTCCGTTTCCCAACATAGATAGGACTCGAAGAAAATTATGACTTCAAACTTGACTTAAGCATTTTACTGTGTATCGCTGTACAAAGGGAAGGGGGAGCAAAACGATGACCGCGTTTCATTTGGCAGAAATCAAACTGATCCTGATCAATCTCAATCTCAATCTCCAACTACCCTCTATGCTGACAGCGAAACCTTTTCTCTGCATTCCAACAGAACTTTCACCCCGACCACTTTTATTCTGGTTGATTTATTTTCATTCTTCCTCATGTGATAGGCCTTTTGCTCCAACTGAAAGCGTTTCTTTTTGAGTGACGCTGGTAAGTCTGTTGCGAGCCGGAAGTTAGGTCGAGCAGGGGCTCGACCTCTCCTAGTGGCGGGGCGCATATGCATTCTCTGGTACGCATTCCAAACCGCATCTCGATCAAACATGGCGCCAAATCTCACCGACAGAAAGGAAGACACTAGTTGGGGTTCATTTAGGTAGAACAACCATATGCATTTATTTTGCCGAGGCTCGATCCGACCAAGAGGCGATTGTGCAAGTACGGTACCCGGGGACGCGGTTTTTTTTTTCCGTAACCCTAACGCGTCGAAATTGCCAATTGTGTCACTTGAGCAAAGACTATCAGTGTACTTGGCTGGTTTTGTACGCATGCGCTTGGACTTCTTACTGTACTGCTGTACAGTATGTACACATATACCAGTGGCACGGTCGTCTGCTAAAGCCCCTTTTACACTTTCACGGATTGCTTCACGGATGACCACGGATCGTCATCCGTGGTGTTCCGGCATGCAAAATATCAATTTTCCTCTCAATGCCGGTGTGAATACGATCCCAACTAGGTGTCTACACGGACAAGTACGGAGGCTACACGGACAAGTACGGTGCCTACAACGGACAGGCAAGGAACGAACGTGGACCAAAGCGGAAACGATGCGGAGCTAACACGGATATCAAGGAAGAACACGGATGCAACTGGGTCAATTCGCGGTCTTTACACGAAATTCTCTATAATGTTGACAGATTACATTTACTTTTGCTTTTGATACTTTATCATTCTCGGGCAACATGCCTCCAGAGCTAATAACAAGCACACCGTGAGAAAATCTACAGCAGCCTACATACGCCTGGGCTTGTAGACATCAGGCAAATCTGTACTTGCAAACTCTGATTTTGCGGGAACATCATGACATAAACAAAGCAAAACAAAACAAAACAAAACAAATCAAAACACACACGCACACACACACACACACACTCACACAAAACCATCAAGGAAATGTGTGTGGGTCACTGAAGCTTCTCAGGCTACAATTGTTCGAAGAGTATGAGGGGTTGCTGGCTGTACTGATGGGGGAAGATGTGAGCAAATTTCGTGGACTTTATGAGCTTGTATTGGCAAAACACACGAATTTCTCATCCCAGATGGAGCCAATGCTAATACGGACATCCCGGTGTCTTCACGAATTGTCCCGGACTGTGTACGGAGGCAACACGGAATAGCCGGTGCCTACAAGGAAGGAATACGGAGGCAACACGGAGTAGACGGCGCCAACAAGGAAGAGTTCGTATTGATTTTCATCCGTGATGTCCGGGATGAAAAATTAAGCAAACTTAATTTTTTCCGCGGACATGCCGGATGATCAAGGATAATGCCGAATGACTTCAAGGTGTCAACACGGTCATGCCGGAAACAGTACGGATGATCCCGGATTGACGATCCGTGGTCATCCGTGATGCGATCCGTGAAAGTGTAAAAGGGGCTTAACACAGAATCAGATTCGAATGTGAATGGCACGCCCTTCGCGAATTGCACGCCCTTCAAACATAACAACGGGTTTGTGTGTAGGTGTGTGTGTGTGTGTGTGTGTGTGTGTTTAAAAAAGAAGGTGATTCAGCAGCACAAGTGTGTGCGTAAGGCAGATATGGATTGGCTTGAAGTTACTAAGTAATCAGAAAGCCTTTTCTGATCGAGATATTCATGCAGAATTCTAAGTCAAGTAATACGCTACGCATGGTTATATACACTGTCGGCCTATATTGTACTGTGTGTAAGAAAAATACGATTTAGAAGCACAAGAGATAAGAATTCAGCTGCTTATTTTTGTTCAAATCAATTTCATTGTATTGAAACATGGGCCTGATATCGATGAAATTCTAATGAAGAATATAATTTTTTTTAAAGTTTTTTTTTTGTGTGTATTATTCTGTTCGCACTGCAAGTACACACTCAACAGTAACACGTTCCCATTAATCGAAGTTCCAGAGGAAAATGAGAAGTGAGGACACAAGTCGTACATGGTAAATTGGAGCTTTATTCGAAGACGTTTCACATGAGCAAGCCATTTAGCAAGTACAGTATATCATTTTACAAAACTCGGCGCTCGGTATATCGTGTACAACATAAGCAGGGAGGTGACTCACCTTGCTGGTATATTAGCAGGGAGGTGAGACTAAAATTCTCTCACCTCCCTGGTACACGGGAGGGTGCCTTTTTCAAGCTAAGTTACAAATCACTGGTCACTTTCAGACAGCGATCACTTGTGTTCAGATTATTTATGGGCTGCCTTACGCGGCAGCCTCAAAAGTGGAGTGAGCGTCAGGTGGTGTCCGTTGACAAGCCATGAATTATTATTTTTTTTTTTTTTTGGGGGGGGGGGTAGGATAATAGTGCTGATTGGTATAATGATGCATACATAGGCCGTGAGGTAAAAGAAATTTCATTTCAATTCAATTCAATTCGATTTTATTGTCCGTTTCTGGAAATTTGTTTTGTTAGCATGCATACAAGTTACAACGATACATACAATATACAGAGCACACGTTTAACATGGATACATAGACATGATAAACACACAAGAGATATACAGCAATACAATGTCAATGTCATTGTCAGAATATAACATCAAAGAAATATTAATCTGTATAAATCAACGTTGTGTTGGGTGTGGTGTGCATTAACATACACAAGTGTGTAAATATGTATCAGATTTATAATAACTATATAAAACTTTTAAACAATATAAATTAATACATCTTTACGTCTAAATAAGTGATTGTATATATAAAAATCTCGAAGGCTATTTACGTGCGTGTGTGTGCGTGTATATGTGTATACGTGTGTGAACGTACAAAAATGTAAGTCTATGTTTTTTGACAAAACCGTATAAATTACATCCATACGATTGTTCTTTTGTTTTTGTTTTCCACAGCTGAGATAGTGTATGATATAGTAATTTGCTAGTCAACTGTTAGGATGGCGTTAACAGCTGTCTGTGAAGGGTTAGTGTATAGGATCGCATTTGTATAACATAAAAAATCTACGGTTTAAAGATGTTAAAAGAAATGACAGTATGCAATGAAACATTGTGCCAACATCCATGTGACGTTTACATGAATGGTTAGTCCAGCGTGGCACGACATAACTACGTGCATGTATAAGGTTGAGCCAACATTGGTTCGAAACCAAGATGTGCTCCACTATAGGAATTAATCACCTACACAGTGTTCAAAAATTCATTCTGCCCCCCTCCCCCGCAGAAAAGTGGTGTTTTGATGTGCTCGTCACTTAATTTATGAAGAGTATTTTGATAATTTTCTCCTTCGTAGGCATTTGTAAAGATATCATTGAGAAATTTATTTGAAATGTATTTTCCATGATGTTTTGATGAAGTAATAGAACTGATGTCACAGAGGTTATTTGTAAAATATTTGGATTGATTACTAAAGAGGATGAATTTAAAATGGAATACAAACATGTATTTTAAAGGTCCTGTTTACCGTTGAGAACAGTGATTTAAAAAATGTTCAAGATATCACTTTTGATGCATGTGTAGGTCATTTCACATCCCACCATATAAAACGTTTTCAATAAAGCATGAAATATAAGGAGATATCACTATTTTTCTCACTAAACCATAACTGTAGACGGTTTAATCTGGAAACATTTTTATTATAACTATATTATAACTAATATAACTATTCTAAAAATACATAACATCGATGATAATGGTTCAAATATTTACATTAGTTGTTTCTATCCCTAACGCACATTTAAGAACTACTTTGAAGCACCGATGCTGGGTTTTTGCTTCATATGCAAAAGGTAAATGATGCCTTTACGTTAGAATATGAAATTTTGCATACATGTACTTTCTTTTCTATTCTCTTGTATAGGAAGTCGCTGGAAACGTCATAGATTGCCTGATTTTCTTGATCGATTATAATTTGTTGAAAATCAGAATGATACCTTTCTTAAGAAAGTTTTCCTCAATCTTTAACCAACAATATTTTTTTTTATTTGCCAAGGTTTTTTTTTTTTTTTTTTTAGAAGTTATCTTTAGTTTGGACTTCCCCTAACTTTAGGTTTCAGACCTGTAAATTCATCTATTTCAACGTTTGACGTTGTATCTCAGATCAGCAAAAGTTGTCGATTTCTACAGCCTGGATGCATTAGGATGCGTGCAGAAAATGCACAGAAATTGGTTAGGAAAAACATACTAATACTAAAGTAGTCATATGAGCGGTTGAATTGGCAGAAAGGGATAGAACAAACTTTATGAACATCCCAGCTAGCAGACGGAGGTCAAAAAGACGTCTCAATTTGGTCGCAACTACATGGTCAAAGTTGTCGCAAGTCTGAAAATGACCAGAAAATGACGTGATTTCAACGTCTCTTTGAAACGAATTTATCACGTCATATTATGGACCTCCTGATGTGTTACGTCAGTTTTGCGACGTATTTATTACCTAATATTGGTGACATATTGATGACGTAAAATTTACGTCAATTTTGCGACGTAATTTTTACGTCATAAACACGTATTAATGACGCAATCTACGTTGGTTTGCAACGTATTCATAGCGTTATTTAAATGACGTCTTAATACCGTAATATATACTTTGTTTTACAACGCATTTATGACGTCATATGAACGACGTATTAACGTGAAATTTTCTTCAGTTTTGCGACGTATTTATGACGTCATATTAGCGACGAACTAAAGACGCAAAATTCAAGTCAATTTTGTGACGTATTATTCACGTCGTATTTACGACGCAAAAGTGAAGTAAAATTACCGTTGCGTTGCAATGCATTTATCACGTCATATTAATGATGTATTATAACGTGAAATTTAGGCTGCATTGTTTTGGGACGTATTTATGACGTTATATTAGCGACATGTGAACGTTATGTTCCCGTCAGTTTTGCGACGTCTTTGTGACGTCATATAATTAGGCCTACGAATTATAGAGTTTTATAGTTATATCAGTTTTTTTGCAACGTGTTTATCACGTCATATTAATGACGTATCATAACGTTAAATTTACGTTGATTTGCGACGTATTTATGACGTTATATTAACGACATGTGAACGTTATGTTCACGTCAGTTTTGTGACGTCTTTATGACGTCATATAATTAGGCATACGAATTATAGTTTTGTAGAGTTATATCTGCTTGTTTTGCAACGTATTTATGACGTATTATAACGTGAAATTTAGGCTACATTGTTTTGGGACGTGTTTATGATGTCATATTAGCGAAATATGAACGTTATGTTCACGTCAGTTTTGCGACGTCTTTATGACGTCATTCTATTAGGCCTACGAATAGTTTTATAGAGTTATATTGGTTTGCTTTGCAATGTATTTATCACGTCATATTAATGACGCATTAACGTTAAATCTATGTTGTTTTGCGACGTATTTATGACGTTATATTAACGACATATGAACGTTATGTTCACGTCAGTTTTGCGACGTCTTCAGGAGGTCATATAATTAGGCCTACGAATTATAGTTTTGTAGAGTTATATCAGTTTGCTTTGCAACGTATTTATCACGTCATATCAACGACGTATTATGACGTTAAATTTACGTTATTTTGCGACTTATTTATGACGTTATATTAGCGACATATTAACGTTACGTTTACGTAAGTTTTTCGACGTCTTTATAACGTCATGTAATTAAGCCTACTAGTTATAGAGTTTTATAGAGTTATATCAGTTTGCTTTGCGACATACTGTCGTCAGAATGACGACATTATCACGTCATTACTGTCGTCAGAAAGACGTCGAAACTGTCAACAATAAGAGGAATTTTTGTTCAAATGGAAGATATAAAAATGACGTCATTGTTTAGACTTCAGAAAGGCGCAATAATTGTCGTTTGTTTAACATAAATAAGCAAAGAAAGCAGACATTATTTAGACGTCTTAAACTGACGCCAGAAAGTCGTATTTCTGCTCAAATGGATGACGTCTAAAAGACGACATATTTGTGACGTCTTTCTGACGTCTGGGTTGTTATACAAAGACGTCATAAAGACGTGTAAATTACTTATTTAAAGACGAGACTGACGTAAAAAAAAATCTTTTAGACGAAAATAAACAAAGATACTGGACGTCATATTAACGTTTCAAACTGACGTCAATATGTCGTATTCTTGCTTAAAAGGAAGTTGTCCAAAAGACGTCACATAGGAGTCGTCTTAATGACATGTAAATCACAATTCTAAAGACAAGATGTAGGTCAGAACGTCATGAGCACGTCGTTTACACGTCAATTCATGACTTTTTAACGTATATTGGAAAAGAAAACAAGGAATACATCTGAAAGACGCCTTTTCTTCAAGAACAAGGGAAATGGACGTGATTTTGACGTCATTTTGAAGTCGTGGCTAGTTGGTTTATCAGTATTTCAGTTTAAGATCTAATAAAGCGCTTGTGAGCACCTCAAGGTACAAATCATGATAAAAATCTAACCTACCCTACTCCTGCAAATGTCCTAAGCCTTATATCCACGTCTACCACCTATTCATATATAGTTGCTAGCATTATTGTATCAGAAAAATTTGTAATGCTTTATGACATGGTTGCTAAACTAGGTCACAGCAGGCTCAATCTTGAAATATATAAATATGTGTTCATAAAACACGCTGAAGTTTGAATAACAAACATTTTTTTTAACAATAGAGTGCACAATTTCTGACACTTTTATGATTATAACCAGAATGTTTACTTTTTTCAGACGTGAACAACGACTAGCTGTGACCTCGCTTTCATTTTCTTTAAGAATAAGTCTTGATTACGATTTTTACGTTAGCATACACGAAACTTTGCAAGTAACGATATACTGCACACCTACCACACCCACACAAACACATAAACACACAAACACACAACACACAAAGTGCATGGAAGGTGCAATCATTGCACTTTCAGGCGCCCGCCCTCGAGTTTTCGGTGCAAAGAAAACACACACACACACACACACACACACATTGCAACATTGCTGATAGATTCCGTACTTTTGTCCAGGCTTGGTATGGAGCTATATAGGACACCATATGATGGCTAACATCGTTTAAACGTATATCAGTTTCCTATAAATGCATATTATAAAAAGTAGCGTCTGTGGCTCTGAACAGATGCTTGATGTTCCAACTTAATGAAAAGACCTTAAATTTGGCTAATATCGCGTACATTAATTTTCTTTTGGTTATCCTTCACCATTAGAATAAATGAAATTAATTTGTGCCAAATAACAACACATTATAAAACGATCGTTTCAAGTCGCTTCCCTTAATGTGTATTACTCATAAACTCATGAACCCACGTGGGAATCTGATACCGGTTTTGAATGCCAGGTGATTGTTTCTATATCTAATATATCGATCATGAAGTTTCATGAAAAGTTACGAGTATAACAAGAACTCGAGTTTTGGAGCGCGCTCGGTAACCAGCTTAACACGTGTGAATGCGGCTAGTGTTCTTATAAACAAACAAACAAACAAATCAGTGTTTTAATATTCAATCATTTATCTTCATCATCCATTGAATCGACTAACAATAAGGGTGCTAGGCCATGTGGGCATTTTTTTTTCCCGTAATCTTTTATTGATTCCATATTCAATACAGTTTCATGATAAATCAAATCACATGTATCATAGAATCCACGATTCAACAAAACACAATTATAATGAAATCAAACCAAGCTGTACTTTCAGCAGAAACAGTGCATTCGTAAAGAATATACAATTCACCGAAAAAAAACCCAAAAAACAACAACATAAACTGCTTACTTACTTTCATTAAAATCAAATGGAGCTGTCCTTTTAGCATGACAGTGCATTCATATGAAAAAAAAAAGAATATTTATATTAAATGGAGCTGTACTTTCAGCATGACAGTGCGTCATAAGAAAAAAAAAATATTTAACACATCAATATACACCCAAATAAAATTGATATACAACCAAATGGAATCGATATTCCTTTAATCCCCCCTTGAAGGGAGGGATCGAGTAGGAATATATTGATAGTTGCAATGCTTATTTAGACTGATGAAAATGATGAAGCTGAAAATATGCAAGAGATTTCGTGAAGTTGTTGATGGATTGGTGACATGAAAAAAAAAAGTATTGATAAGTGCAATATGGTGGAGGAAGATTGCTTGTGGTAATTTGTATACGATGGTAAATACGAGTAGCAATCATGGTGATGATGATTATGATGATAAGATGATATCCAGTTGTGAAATGATAGTAATGATGTTTATGGTCGATCCCACAGAACTCTTTTCTGTGATCGATCCCTCAGTTTTATAATCTAATTGAAGCAATGATGGTAGTGATGATTGCTTGATATTAAAGGAAACCAAAACCCAAAAGAGCAATATGGATTGAGTGAACGCAGCAACATTAGTGAAAGTTTGAGGAAAATCCGACAATCGATGCAAAAATTATTCATTTTTATAGTTTTGGTGTTGTAATCACTGGATAAGGAAACTACTAGAGTCCATGACGTCATGTGTGGACAACAATGTAAAGAAAACATGAAGAGAATTCCACAAAGAAATCATTTTTCATGAACATTACACATTCCATCAACTTAATTGACACTGACATAAGTTATGTTAAAGGCAGTAATCATTCCCCCTACTTTCTGAAAGCGGTTTTTATAGTATCCCCTTATCCAGTTGTACCAACATCAAAACGTTAAAAATGCATAACTTTTGCATCTTTTACAATTGTGCGATTTTCCTTTAACTGGCACTGATGTGTTTTACTAATGTTGCTGCTTTCACTCAATCCACATTTCTCTTTGGGTTTGGGTTTCCTTCACTGATGGTCGTTTTGGTAGAGGTAACGAGGCACTTGATGAGGAGAACTATAGGTTTGGCAATGATAAAGTGAACATCAAAAAATATAGACCTATATATCTATATTGATAGATCAATATAAACCGTACGTGATATTAGAATGAAAATGAGTTGCTGTTTGCTTTATAAACGCTGTTTCAAAATGCCTTTATAAAGCTGATTGAATTAATATATTAATATAGAGATTTTATCGATCGAAATCGATGATTACTCTCCCCCAGCTTCTCTTCCCTCCCCATCTTCATCTTGGATGTTAGTGCATGAGAATTTAATCATAATTATATCTTGATCTACATGAACCTGAACTAAAAAGGAGCCTACTACGCCTTTCTGAATCATTTTTTTTTTTAAAGCACAGTCATCGTGAGGTTGGAGAAGTATAAACCCAAATTAACCAAGTAGTGTATTCATGTTACCCAATTAGACCTAATGGCCACTTTGAATCTGATTCTGTGTGGCTTAATAAACATGATCAGTGTTAACAATAGCAATTGCTGCAGTTGTACGCCTAGGCCTATATAATACTGATATCATAATTCATTCCAAGCTTAGATTTCCAGTTTACTTTTGCAAGATATTGATGAAAACTTCGAGTTTGCATCTTAACAACAATTTGTACTCCATGACTGAATTTCTCTTTTCTAATGTTTTCATCGAGACACTCAGCGATTAGAAACATTGTAATAAGCGCTTTATAAATGATATTTCTTGCGAGACAAAGGAAAAGTGTCAGCAGACGGCGAACAAAACCACAGGAATACCAGTAGTGTAAGCAGACGGCAAAGCAGAACGCGATGCCGATGGCGAAGTGGAAACACGCACACACACACACACAACACACACACACACACACACACACACACACACACAAAGCCGTTGTTATGACAGTTCACAAGGCGGTGTGCCATTCTCACATTCTAATCTGATTCTGTGGTTAGCAGACGACCATGGTACTGTATACAAGAAAGCAACACAAGTATCGCAACCAACTACATGTAGTACACTGATAGTCTTTGCTCAAGTGCCACAATTGGCAATTTCGACGCGTTAGGGTTACGGAAAAAAAAAAAATCGCACCCGGGGAGCCCGTACACTGATTGGTATGACTATGTTAACTACACACTCGCCACAGATGGCGCTATGAATCACCACATAATGTACCATCAACAATTAGCACTAATCAAACAATACTGGCGTGGTCACTTTTCTTCTTTCTCTCTATCTTCCACTTTATGAATACTATAAGTCCTCAATATTACCTGAAACTATTACACCAGACTCTCATCTAAAAATAACATATCCTAACAAAACAATATAATTTCTCAGTCCTAAGCATATTTTGGAATATTACCAATCCAACTGAAAAATAAAGGAGCGGACTCTCCCATACCTAAGATATGTGCATAGTTAAATATTAACCTAGTAAATAAAGAAACCATTTTAACTTTGTGTATGGATTCGAAACACGAACATAAATGAGCATGTTTGACTTGTCCCTATTTGCCCTTTTCCCATCAAGGTAATAAAAAACAACTGTATAAAACGAAAGTGCTCAATTCAGGTCAAGTTGAGCATCAAAAAATGTGACCCGCTACAACAAAATGATCCTAAAGTCGGGGGAGGTCGATTATTTGAAAATTGCATGACACAATTCCCTAATCTTTCTGCTTTAAATTGATATATAACATGTCTTATAAAAATAATCGGCTGCGGAGATAACGATGTTTAAAAGAGCGCATGTCAAGACGTCTGGGAAATCACTGTTTCGAGAAAAGCGCCATAAAAGTTCTCCTTGCGACGCAATCACAATCAAGAGACACGCAAGTCAGTATTCACCTCCGGACAATAGACGTTAAGCCCTAGCAACCCCCGAAATGCTCATTCAAACACAGCGTCGGCGGTCTCCTCACCGACCAATCAGTGACCAGGATGTCAGGAGAAGCGGCTAGGCATAGCGCAACCCGCCCGCACGCACCAGTCGACTGGGCAGTGTGCGAGCTTCACGCTTCGGTTAGCGGCAAGCAGCAAACTGACCAATGAGTTCACTCTGGTTGTTGTTAGGGGCGGAGCCTATGTGTGGCGCTCAATCCAAATGTTCGAACCAGTTTCTGCTTCGTTGAAACGCCAAAAAACATGTCCCAGAAAAACGCTATTTTTGGTCTTTCCTTTCATCATTTTGCTTCAAAATTTCGACAAATGATAGAAGACATGTCAGACTCTAATAATATGTCAAATTCAGAAAATCATAAGTTTTGACCAATTTTGATGCTCTAACTTCAAACTCGATTTTCACGGCTTCGACCGCGCGCGACTTTAGGACCATTTTGTTGTAGCGGGTCACAAATTTCCCATCACAAATACAACTACATAGGCTAAAAAAGTCCATTCAAACATGATACTGTCAAGCGACATAAATAAAACAATGAATAAAGCGATTACACCCTATAACCATAGGATTGACAAATAACTATAAAGAAGTTTTAGCAGTAAGTAACTACAATAACGCTGACATGGTATGAACAATGTACCAATGACTAAGAAATAAACTCTAGTGATCTGGTGTCTGGGGCAATATAATGGCAAAATACAAGTATGAGTGTTAATGACGCTATAGACACAGACCAGGAAATCATTGAAAGCATGTATCGCATCAATAAAATATCAAACAAAATTCACATTACAATAAAGGCATATAAAGCAAGATAAGAGCATCCTTTATGATTACCAATGATTTGACAAACATGATAAAAATATAATAGACAGGTATTTATGCAAACATGTACAGTCTGTATAAATTTATTGTACAGAGAAAGAGAAAACACTTTGTGATTTAGAGGCATGCCAGGTGAAAACCCTGCCTGCATCAGATATAATGAAACATAGTGATGTAAAATGAGAAAGGGAATAGAATAGTTATCTAATAACGAATATCAAGCATGGCCCAACAGATCGGTAGGGAGACCAACTATACTGCAATGCTCCGTCGAAGTAACAAATAAACCACATGTGTGTTCAAGCAAATGAGGTAGTAAAATGTTCACATCATTGCTGGAGTCTATAAATCTGGCAGAACATTGTCATAAAACACATATGTATAAAATGTTCAATACATCAGAAAATCTTTGAATCCGGCTGGGGGGTGGCTGGAGCGTTGTGGCCGCCCAGGAGGGGAAGGGGCCCCCTGGGAGGGGGTGGGGGTGAACTAGGAACCACAGACTGAGATGAGGGAGTAGGAGGCTCATGCAGTGGGATGTTGGGGGGTTCTGAGTCCGGAGGAGACGACAGTTCATGGGGTACATCAGGCTGCGCAGCAGGAGATACGACAGGCTCCTCATCGTCCGGAATCTGCGGAGTCCGAGACAGCGGGATAGGGGGGATGGGTACTTTGAGGCACTGATACATCTTGATGCGGTAGGAAGACTTCCTGAGCTGTGCACCGATGAATTTGCGGATATTGCACCAGCTACCATCAATAGATGAAACGAGATAGCGAGGACGAGCAGTGTGGCGTAAATTGATCCCGCTGGGTCCACATCTCACGTGCAGACAGACCACGAGAACATAGGCGGCTGTTCAGGCGAGCAGTCACGAGAGATAAGGTAAAGGGCGTGATCGCACCCCCTGAGGGTTCATGGCGGAGAATCTCATCCTCCAGTTCGCGTATGGCCTTCTCTGCAACCGGATTCTTGTTTGGGTTCTTGGTATGGCCAAGTTCAATAGAAAGCCGAAGCTGACTGAGATGAGCATCATCGTGGAGTGCTGCGAACCCTGGGGCTGAATCAGTGCGTATGACAGCTGGTGGACCATCCAGCGGACGAAGACTGACGCATAGACGAATGAGGGCATCACGCAGAGTATCCCGACGTTCAGTGTCAAGGAAGCATGTGGCCGTGTAAGAAGTTACACACTCCCTGAGCACGAGGATCAGCTGTTTGGTACATTTCAGGACATCCGCAGCAAAAGTAGTTCCCACAACTGCTGGGGGATCCCCGGTGGACTGAGGGTCAACTGTATGTGGGGCAGTGCGCAAAGAAGTACACAGGTGACAACCGTTTGTAACACGTGTGAGGGCAGCGTCCATGTCCAGAGTAAAAAAAAAAAAAAAAAAAAAAAAATGTCGATTGACGACTGCCCAAAGCTGATGACGAGACGGGTGCTCAAGCTGTAAGTGAAGCGATGTGAGTAGGCCGTCCAAAATGTCGCGAGGTACAACAATACATTCACGTGGAGATAACAGCGCCTGTTCGCGTCGCACAACCAGGAGCCCATCCTTAGCAATGGTCGCAATACGAAGATACCTCTTGACGTCTCTGATGTTAGCTTCTTGGAGGGTCGTGTACCTTGACGGAGGTAAGCATGGGTGCGTCTCAAATCCTGGCACTCTGATTGGATGCTGAGCCAAGCAGGTCTGGAAGTGAAGGGCAGCTTCTTTTGACCACTGAGGGCATCCTGAGGTGTGACACGGTGTACAACAGAGACCTCTGTCTGGCGGGTGAAGAGGCATATCTGGCATGTGGGGTGTGAGCACTCTTGGGCATTTTTGCTAGCGAAATCTGAAGGGACATTAGCAGAGACAGCAAGATGTTGAATAGAGCACTGAAACCTACTGACCGTGGAGAGGAACGTTGAGACGCGCGGGCTGGTGGAGAATTCACCCCGGCAAAGCTTTTCGAATGCTTGAACGCAGGGTTTGCTGTCAGTTAAGATGCAAGCGCGGTGTTGCGACTGGATGATGAAGGGGCCAAAGTGTCTGCAGGCAGCCGCAATCGAAAGGGCTTCAATTTCACATGGTAACCATGTACCCTGTCTACCACGGAGCTTGCAGCTGAAAAAAACAACGACTTTAGGTTTACCCTGCCTGGTGACATACAACGTATCACCGATACCGTGTTTTTTGACTGCACCATCTGTAACGATCCAAAGCTGGTCAGAAAGGCGGGGGAGCGTAATGGTACGAGGAGATGCCAATGCATCTTGCGCTGCTTTGAACGCAGCATGGAGGTCATCTGTCCATGTGACACGATCACTGGACTGACCGCCTGCCACTACAGCATCAAGTGGAGTGAGGAATGATGCGCACTGCGGAAGAACGCGTGCAAGCATTTTGTATGCCCCAATAAAGGAACGCATGCCTTTGACTGTAGTCGGAGGGGAACATGAAGCGAGAGCAGCATTGCGAAGAGGACTAGCGTGCAGTGTCCCTTGTGACCAGATCCAGCCTAAAATCGTTGTGGATTGGGGACAAAGGACTGTCTTAGCAGCAGAGAGATGCAAGCCAGACTAGCGGAGGGCATGTAGGACACGGGACCAATTTTGCAGAAGGTCCTCGGGGGTCTCACCACCACAGAATAAATCATCTGCGAGTTTCACGACCACGCCCTCAAGCAGCAAGTCACCAAGAACACGACACATGGGCTCTTCAAGGGCAGTCTTTGAACCAGGCATGCCCATAGCACAGCGAGTGTACACACGTTCCCCACGGTAGGGCGTTGCGACGCCGCAATACTTCATTGAGTCCCTTGACAAGGGGATCTGGTAAAATGCATTTGTGAGGTCTGTGGCAATGATGTGTTTCCACTGGCCGATTTTTCGAAGGGTGGAATCTACATCTGGCATGAGAGAGGGCTGCGGCTTGGCATACCGCCCAACGTCAGCAAAGGCGGTAACGAGGCGGAAGCCCCCTTTGGCCTTCTTGACCAGAAAGGATGGGTTGAGGTACTCCACAGAAATGCCCACATCTTCGGGGCGAGCAAACACACCCTATTTTTCATGTGTATCAAATTTCTCTTGAAGATCAACCAAGGACCTGCGCGAGTACAGAGGTAGCCGACCTTTGCGCTAGGGCGGTTGAACAGGCCCCATGTTGACAACAGCTTCGAATGGGCCAGCAGCACCGTTGTATCCACCGAAGGCAGGATCAAACACATCATCGAATTCAGCATGAAGGGACTGGAACTCACGACGAGTGTGGTCAGGGAGTGTACCACCAGGATCCACAGATACAGCATCAGAAAAGGCACCATGCGTACCTGGCAGAAGTGTTCATTACGACGAAAGATCTTTGGCTCTGGGGTGAGATTGGGAATACGTACCTTGACCGCGACGCTCAAGACCATACAGGGACTAGGTCATGTTGGATCAGAGGAGGTAGCGCCTTCTGCTCTACAACCCGCGGCTCAAGGGCAAGTGTCTCATATGGGGAAAATTCACCGGGGAGGGAGACCTCAACAAAATCACCAGGGAACAAAACTGTGGATCTTGCAGGGGCTCGCAGAACATGAGCACGACGCACGGCATGAGATTGACTATCAAGTGGCTTGCGGGACCCATGAGGAATGACAATGTCATCACCGATGCAGACCTGACGTTTAGCGGGGCGGACCGAAACGTCATTTCGTTCCATGAACGGAGTGCCGGCAAGGACATCGACATCGAGATTGTCAATAACGAGGCCCTCTAAAACAAACTCCTTACCCTCACGGGTAACGTTAAGCTTAGCCTCACCAACATCAAGTGGGGAGGACCCATCAGCTTGGTGGGCAGACTGTGAAGTAGGAGTGATGAAGTAGGAGTGATGGGCCCGTGGCCCCACTATCAACTGTGACACGAATGGCTTGATGACCACAAAATACATCAAAGTACGGAGATTGGCGAACCTGGACTCGCAGAGCAAGTGATGAGCTACTGTGATTGTCTGTGACCGGGTCAGTCTCTGACACGTGCACCTGTTCTACCTGACACAGATCATCAACACCACCAACATCATCAACATCATCATCACAATCAAAAATGTTTGCAACTTGGCGTGCCTTAGCAATAAAGCGCCTATCGTGCTCAGGAAGGTATGCGCATTCGCTGAGGTAGTGGTTGTCTGGACGGTGAGCTTCTCGACAAAGCGGGCAGTACCTGCTAGTGCGCTGCGGAACACGGGTGCGGGTTTGTGGATTACGCCGATTGCCTATCGCAGAAGGGCGTGGAGAACGCTGCTGAGGACGCTGAGCAAGTTGTGGGGGCGATGTCAGGGTGCGCATTGCACGGGAACTCTCTGAAGAGTGAATTTCATCCAGCAGGCTATCTAGGGCCTGTGAGATTTCAGGCTTTAATGAGGCTAAAGTCCTAGAGCGCAGCTCCGTCCCATATCGCTGCTTCACGAGACGGGGGAGGTCAGAGTGTATTAATTGGAGCCAGTGGAGGACAATAAAATTCTCCAGCGTGGGGGTTAGCTCTTCATCCTCCTTTACACGGTCTCCATGGTGCGAGATACCACTAGAGACAGTGAGCAAGTTGTCTCCAACAAATGCAATCAACCTCTGGTAGAGGTCTGCCGGGCGCTCATCAGCCGCAAGCTTGATATCGCTGAAGTCGAGAAAGTGGGCGCCTGTGCTTTGGAAGCCATAGTGCAGCCGTATTTTTGCCCCAAATGTGATTTAGTGAAGTGGAGTTTTTCACAATAGAACTGCGAGAAATGACTGGACAGAAATTGGCAATCTGCCCCAGCATAAGTTCTAGCATGCTAGCTTTCTGACGGGCTGTTTTTCTCGAGTCTGATGGGACCGAAGATGGGTCATCCCTAAAGCCACGAAGGAGCTCAGATTTTGTTTTCTTAGCCCAAGAACAACCATCAGCGAGAAAAGGAGCAAAATTAGAATCAAGGGTTAGAGTGTAGACTAAGTTCTGTCTCCAATTCTCGAAAGAATTTACTGTTTCATGCTAAGTTAGGCACCATTGCTTGGGCGCTCTCGGGGCCGAGGCCATCGTGACGGAACTACACCGAAACAAAGACATGAACCTATACAAACACGATAGAGTTGGTCAACTAGCGATACTTAGCTCAGATTGTCTCCCTGGGCAAGTGAAAAGATTTCCAATGAATAGGGCTGTTTCCGACGCTGCCACCACGACAGAAAGGAAGACAC
Organism: Diadema setosum; assembly: GCF_964275005.1. Lineage (NCBI taxonomy): Eukaryota > Metazoa > Echinodermata > Echinoidea > Diadematoida > Diadematidae > Diadema > Diadema setosum. The sequence goes on from NC_092690.1 coordinate 3,020,883, forward strand.
TAGTTGGGGTCCATTTAGGTAGAACAACCGTATGCATTTATTTTGCCGAGGCTCGATCCGACCAAGAGGCGATTGTGCAAGTACGGTACCCGGGGAGCCCATACACTGATTGGTATGACTATGTTAACTACACACTCGCCACAGATGGCGCTATGAATCACCACATAATGTACCATCAACAATTAACACTAATCAAACAATACTGGCGCACGATAATCGGGTGAGGGCCATGCCTGCTCTGTTCGTCACTACCAGCCACCGAACGTCTAGGGAGACGGTGCGCATTCACTACAAACATTCCTTGCACTTGTTGCTCAGAAAAACCAAGCTGTTTAATTACGTCTCTCACAACTTCAACAGCCTTTTCGTTTTGCCGATTTTCTACTCCATAAATCAACAAATTAAGTTTCCTGTCATGCAATTCCATTAAAAGTATCTGTTCTTTCAACTCAGCATCCAGCTTCACTCTATCTCTTTTCATCTGCGGTAAAGTGTCATTCTGAATGGTAGTAAGTCTTGCACTCGAGTCTGAAACAGCAGTTTGCAACTCAGTCAAGGTATTTCGTATGTCGGATACTTCAGTACGAATTGCATTAACGCTTACTGAAAGCGTTTCCAGTTTATCCATTATTTTTTCAGTGACCCTTATGAATTCGGAATGGCTTAACGTACCTTCAGTCCCAGGCGCTATGATACTGCACGACGAATGGTGCGTGGGTTGCTGCGTATCCGCTACAGAGTTTTCTTTAACCGGTTCAGTCCGTTGGTTGAGCGCGGAGGTTTCGGGAGGTGCGTCTGCTGCAGTAGCCTGTTGTAGGTGTACCCTGCCGGCTGTTGAAGGGTTGGAACTTAAAAGCTGAGTTCTGGACCTGTTTCTTAAACAGTATGGTTCTCTCGATGGTTGTAGCCTTTTATTACGTGTGCTCATAGTCATACTTGACGGGGAGGAGCAAAGTAGACATGTTGGACCCAGAAATAGGTCAAAATCTTAGCCAGTGCCAACGCTGAACCGCCCAGTCGACTCCATTTCGTGCGTGCGTCTGTTTCCTGAACATTGAGTGATGATCTATCAGTTCTTTAAACTCAGAATTACCGGTGTGTACGAGGGCAATTGGGCTTTGATGGGAACACTGTGTCTCCTTTTTTCAATATTCAAAGTAAACATGATGTATGTTTAGTCCATATTCTTCTTTTTTCTTTCAGGACTGTCGTATCTTCAAGTTATACGTTCATTTGACGCCACTCTTCTGCATTGAAATTCCCAATACATGCGTCATATATGGGCGTAAATCGGGGTGGGGGTGGGGATGCATCCCCGAGAAATGGAGGAGGGGGTGGCCTGTACAACCACCCCCCCCCCCCAATATGAAACAAAAATGGAAGTAGCTGAAATGTGATTGTATCAATTTCTGCATATTGCATGACGTTCTTACACCCTGCCTTCAGGGCTTTACAATATTTTATCTTTTAGGATATGTATAGGCTAGATGAATCTCTCAAGCGCTCGCTCTTGAATATAGAATAGGTTTTCCCGATCCAATTTCATCAGATTTGCATTCAATTTAACAATGCGGGCATTCAAGCTCGAGTGAATTTGAATGATCACCGAGATTGACATTCCCGAAAAGGTAACTAGTTCATTCAATTTGATTTCATCAGCATGCGATTTCCTTAGTTTCTCACACAAGGGTGTAATAAGCATTCAAATTCGCATCAGCCGTGGACAGCGTTTTCAAATTCACGATAATAAGGCAAACAACAGTACTACACAGTATGGGTATATAGTGTTTTTTTTTTTCGCTGTTGCGTTTATTCTTTGTAGTTACTCAGCTGTTAATTTGTTAGAATATGCAAATGTAATATACCTCGAAATTTGATTTTTGATTCATATTATTTGATAACTCGTACAACCCCACTTTCAAATACATACATGTACACTTTATTCATACACTATTTTAGCCTATGCTACATTACAGAGTGTGAGGGAACATTTCGAATACGGGAAAAAATTAGTGGGAAAAGCATGACCTAGACAACCAGCAAAACTGTAGCTGATCCCATGGCAGCCACTTATGATATGGACATGCGCAGGGAACTACTACAGGGACCCTACACTTATTTCTGCCGAGTCAAAATTTCAACTCTGAATCCCAGTCAAAAAAAAATTTCACTCCGATCCGTGTAAATTTAACACCAACCGTGTACTTCTGACTCAAATCCGAGTTATCATTTTGGTTATCGGACTTTTTACACCTGCGCAGAGTCACATCAGAAATACCCAGCGCGGTGTACATGACATACGCGCGCTACAATTGGACAAAACATGTCATGTGTCCTATGTGACGTACTAACCCCGAGAAAAAAAAACAAAAAAACGTCATTTTACGACGATCCGCCGCGGCCGCGAGATGTCTTGCAACTTTTTGTCTTCAAGATGGAGAATTTTGTGTGCACTTTTGTAGAGGAATGCGGAATGGAGGAATACATAGGAGTTTTCATCGGTGAGTACCTACCTCATTCACAACACTCATATAAATAATATTGCCTGAAACATGGTCTAAACAGTCAGTTTTATTTAGGGCAAAATGAACTTTCGACACAGACACATTGACTGGTAATGGCGTAGCCGTAGGCGGCCGTACGGTAGCTCGTACCTTTTGTACGTAGCCCTGGGCTATAACATGCTATACGTTAGAACCAATCTACAATAGATGTGAACCTACCTAGCTACACCTCCACTGTACATGCATAAAATACACATACGATCTTGACTGCTAATTCGAGCTACCGTACGGCCGCCTACGGCTACGCCATTACCAGTCAATGTGTCCGTGTCGAAAGTTCATTACAAAAAGTGCGGTGACATCCTCCATAGGAATCGAACGTTTTTAAATGCACCGCGCAGAGCGCACAATCAGAAATAGGACATTTACACGTACTCTCGACTTTACGAACTCATAACTCCCAAGATATGTTTTTTGCTTAAATGCACCTGGTTTTTATCACAATCTAGATTTCAAGCTTGCTCTACATACCTCATTTGTAGAGCTTTGTGAAAATTTCACATCGGTACCTTTCGAGTTGAAAATTAGGTGTCATTTCTCACTCAAACGCAGTCAGCCCTACGACAACACGCAATTTACATTGACGGCGCGGTGTGCCAACTGTGAGCCTGAAGGCCATTTTGGAAGGGTTATTTTACTGCCATACTTGTTGTTTTTGTACAGTGCACCTGCCTAGTGAGTTGCAGCAAATGCTCACGTGTATTTATACTGAGTTTGGAGGAATTTCGAGAAACTTCGCCATCGGTACCTTTTCGTTATTCATAAACCATGTCAGTTTGGCCCGAGTGAATAACCCACCAATGTGTTCATACACTAAAGCAATTGCGCGTCCCTGCGTGCTTCTCACTTGATTACGCTACGCTGATTGGCTAAATGTCATCGGCCTTACGAGGTCGCATCGGGTCAACGCGTGATCGTGACGTAGCGCGTATGCACATTCGCGACGTGACAATAGGTGCGCGCGTCTTTATTACTATTTACCCATTAGCTCAACGTAGCATTTGCGGCGCGTGATTGCATCATGACTATGTATTATTCTTTAACGCTCAACACACTGTGATTGGTGGTATGCAAATGACGATCTACGTCATACCTCATTATCTGTTTGTCACCAATCGCGTGTAGACTTTTTGTAATGTCATTTTGCCCTAAATAAAACTGACTGTTTAGACCATGTTTCAGGCAATTATTTATATTAGTGTTGTGGATGAGGTGGGTACTCACCGATGAAAACTCCTATGTATTCCTCCATTCCGCATTCCTCTAGAAAAGTGCACACCAAATCCGAGTCATTACTACACCAAAATGGTTTACTTACAATGCGGGGAAACGACACCGTATCAGAGTGAAATTGTGATATTTTAATTCGGAAATCCGTGTCATTTTGCTGGAATAGATTGCACCTAACTGACCCCATTTCCGAGTCAAATTTGACACTTTCCGAGTTAATTTGACGCCATAGAAATGACTCGGAAAGTGACTCGGAATCCGAGTGAAATCATTTGACTCGGAAGTCCGGTTGACTCCCAGCTGGCGCCATTTCCGAGTCACATTTCACACTTTCCGAGTCATTTTTGACGCCGCAGAAATAAGAGTGTAAGACATTCTGGGATATGGTTATTGCCGAAGTGTTATACATCCGTGTAATGCTGTTAGGGATGAATTGAAAGTGACAGAGAGGTTGTCCAAACAAAAAGTACATTCAATACAATTAAGATAATTCAGTGAGACTTTGAAATGAAAATGAAATTGTATCATCCAATTGTGTGACAGTGCGGAAAAAAATGGCCTGTATATAAGTTTTTGTATGTTGATTAGATTCCAACGATCAAAGTGCGAAGTTGTTTTACCTATAAATGAAATTGAAACTGGTATTTGACACAAATGTGAACGTCTATCCAGTTGACGCGAAATGCATTGAATGCCATCTTTGAGTCGTTAAATTGATATTAATTTCTCTCTAAATTGAATGAAATCAAATCTAAAAGGAATGATGTGAAATAAATTTGAATACTCAAAAAATTTAAATGAACCGTGAGAGTGGAGCAGTGACCAAAATTGCTTGAATTTTAACGTATTTTAATTAATTCGAATGCAAATCTGATGAAATTGGGCGGAAAAACCTATGTGACCGTGCACCTCAAAACAAACATAAAGTCGCACACACTGATTTTGCGTGAGGACTGAAAGTAAATGAAATGGGTCATTCTAGCCGAACTTGACTTTTTTATATTTTCTGAAAGAGCGGGTCTTCTTTTACATTATGCTTAAATTTGGTTTCATAAAACGGGCGGAAAAATTTTGTTTTTAGCAGTTTATCTCGAACATTTGTTTGGCAGAATAGTGTGATTAGGTGTGTATTTAGAATCCCTTTTTCATTTCTGAAAAACCTTGTCCACACTCTTCACTTTCAACTCTAATAACTTTTGAAAGGATAATGCTACTGCTTCGAAAGTTGGCATTAATTATGAACAGAATGTGATAATGAGGCATGCTTAATTTCAGTTTAATCTGATAATCCATTCATTGTTGTTACTCTGGTGGTTTACTTCCTGTTTTTTGTCCCATTCATCGCACATCCAGCACGGTTTGGTAAAGATTGAGCGCTTGAATAGACACTGTACTTCAGAGCCTCTTTTCTCAGTTCACACTTTTTCTGAGTTTGTGCTTTCTTTCCAATATTTAGATAGGTTAGGAGAGTTCATTTGATTTGAGTTATACATCATTTTAAAGCTTAAAGCCTGCTCTTTCAGAATATGGTCTTAACAAAAAATTCATGTCTGTCGACTTTTTGTTTGTTTTGAGGTGCAGGGTCACCTATATTAACGACAACAGGCGTTATTTGACAACGTCAAATAATATAGGCCTACATGTGCGCATTCTATGACGTGAGCAACTCGGGACCTTCTGACAATTACGTACGTTAACAAACACCTCCCCCCCCCCCCAACAAAAAACACCAACAACAACAACAAACAAACAAAACTAAACGGTCATCATTGAACCCCGCTCCATTTCCTGAATCATTGAGCAAACGATAATGACTCGGATAACTCAGTCAGGATACATCCATGGGTATACACAATAGTCATGACAGGGATGAACAGGGGCTTCGATCCTAGGGGGGGGGGGGGGGAGGATGGGTGTGCAAACGGGCATTTGCCCCGCCTCATGAAAATGTTGGGGGCCAACAAATCATATGTCACCCAAACAATTCCCAGATCGTTTAATTGCAATCATAAACATGCAAAAGCTCCCCCACTGGGTCCCTTTTGATACATTTTGTATATACGTTTTTGAGATTGACATATTTAGTGATAATTTTTCTCAAAGAGCGTGTAACAGATCTTTCACTTACAAAAGTTGCCTCATTAAGATTATGTAGAGGCGTCGATGCGAGGGGGTATTGTTTCCCTTTAAAAGCATTGGAGGCAAACATATCATTTGCTCCTAGTAGATCCCGAAATATATTTAAAAAATCTTGCTCTGATAGAAATCTGCCTATAAAACAGTTTGCGATGGCTGAATCTTAACTCTGAAAATATAAAATCTCCCCCGCGTGAGAGGGGGGTAGGATAAAAATTCCCTTCTTTACCCTCCTTTTTCGGCCCTTTCTCCTCAATAAACTTTGAGATTGACAGATTTCCACATGCTTAATCTTCTGACGTGTGCACCAGATCTGTCATGCACTTCGGCAAAAAAATGCGAAAGTTCCGTCGGGTGGGTGGGAGGAGATATCTAGATACTTTCAATTAACGTAGGGTTCCCATCCAATAGATTTGGTCCACATCTGAGATTATAATTTTCCCAGATTCCAACATAAATGTGTTTACGAGATGTTTTCACCCTAAATCTAAAAACGCAAAAGTTTCCATGGATGCAGGGGTATCGATTTTCGAACGGTGGGGGGGGGGGGGGCGCAAACATGTCATTTTGTTCCCAATAATTCCCGAAAATTTGCAAAATTTTCCTGTGTTTTTAATAGAAAACAGCCCAAATATTTCCCCTATATCATGCACCAGATCCTTGATTTTCAATTCTGAAAATGCAAGATCTTTCCCGCGTGGGAGGGGGATGACCCGTCGGCTGGGACACCGCAGTAATGGCGCTGCCCATGCCGATAATACACAAAGCGCGTCTCAGAATCGGTCAATAGGGAGCTATTTTAAAACGGAGATTCATAATAATAATAATAATAATAATAAAGGACATTTATATTGCGCAGCTACTGTAATGATATACTCTACTGCGCATTACAAAATGACATGCATACAAGAAATTCAAACAGAATGTACACTACTTCAAGAGATGACTTTTTAACCTGGCCTTAAACTCATTAATTGTGACTGCTTGTCTTACAAACAAAGGGAGATTATTCCATAATTTTGGTGCAGCGTACAAAAATGCCCTGTCACCAAGAGTAACTTTTGATTTCCCCGATGGATATTTCAATAATGTTTGATCCCGTGAACTTCAATCAACGAGACGGTCACGGCATTCAAAACTGCAGTATTTATTGCATATTTGAGGTAAGAATTAGGCGGATTTCTGTTATATTTTTAGAATAAACAAGCTACAGATCCTTAGGGTGACGATACTTGGTACCCCCAACCCTATTCACTCACACGGCCTTCGGCGAGCTCCTGCATAAAATCTTGGCAGAGGATTACAATATACATCCAGTTTCCCGTCGCTCGTGTTTTAATTCGATATTTCCGACATGCTGAGATTTGTCTCTGCATCGGGATCCTAAGAAATTCTAATTGCAAAGTGTACGATCTTTGATCCAGCTCACTTCAAATCACGGAGGAGCGCTCGATCACCATGCCACGTTGAAACATGCCTGATGTGCGCTAGTGCGATGATTTTGCATGTGTTTATACGATGCGCGTAGTGAACGTCCTTGGCAATTGGGTGGAGGGGTTGCGGACACCGCGCGCGAAGTCTGGTGTACTTGTTATGTGTACAAAAGTCGCGGAGGGTTTACGAATTCTATCACGAGGGTTTTGCCTTTCTATCACGAGGGGTTTGCCTTTCTATCACGAGGGTTTTGCCTTTCTATCACGAGGGTTTTGCCTTTCTATCACTTACATGAAAACCCTAGGCAAGATAGACGGGACTACACCTTGTCACGTGATATACTTTTGACCAATCAGTGATACGAATCTCACTTATGAGGTATATATATAATATGTATTAATGAAATCCAAATAGTAATAAAGACGCGCGCACCTATTGTCACGTCACGAATTTGCACACGCGCTACATCACGATCACGCATTGACCCGATGCGACCTCGTAAGGCCAATGACACTTAGCCGATCAGCGTAGCGTATTCAAGTGAGAAGCACGCAATTGCTTTAATGTATGAACATATTGGTGGGTTATTCACTCGGGGCTAAACTGACATGGTTTATGGATATTGAAAAGGTACCGATGGCGAAGTTTCACGAAATCCCTCCAAACTCAGTATAAATACACATTTGCTGCAACTTACTAGGCAGGTGCATTGTACAAATACAACAGGTATGGCAGTAAAATAGCCCTCCGAAATGGCCTTCAGGCTCACAGTTGGCACACCGCGCCGTCAATGTAAAAGTGCGTGTTGTCGTAGAGCTGATTGCGTTTGAGTGAGAAATGACACCTAATTTTGAACTCGAAAGGTACCTATGTACAATTTTCACAAAACTCTACAAATGAGGTATGTAGAGCAAGCTAGAAATCTAGACTTCCATAAAAAAACAGGTGCATTTAAGCAAAAAGACATATTCTGGGAGGTATGAGTTCGTAAAGTCGAGAGTCCGTGTAAATGTCCTATACCTGATTGTGCGCTCTGCGCGGTGCATTTAAAAACGCTCGTTTCCTATGGAGAATATCACCGCACCTTTTGTAATGGTTTGCCATGCTTTATTCATGAGCGATTAATTTCGACACGCCCTTAATAATTTCTCAATCGTTAGCTGACTGATTTCTAGCACAAACGAACTGTCATATACACGCCACAAATACATACGAATTTATAATCTCCAACAAACACTCAAACAAATCCTCATAATGTATGTAAACCACCTCAACACATATTTTTCCATAATATGCAGTAACACACACACAAAGGCATACACCATGGGCGTAAATCCCGGGGGGGGGGGGGGGGATGGGGGGGATATATCCCCCCTGAAATGGAGGAGGGGGGGATGGCCTGTACAATCATCCCCCCCTGAATTTTGAAGAAAAAAAAATGGAGGAAGCAGAAATGTGATTGTATCAATTTTGGCATATTGCATGACGTTTGTACGCCGGCCTTCAGACAGGTAACAGAGCTGAACAGTATTCTATCTTGTAGGAAATCGAATGCATAATTTTCTCAAGCGCTCGCTCGCTTCGCTCGCTCGCGGGCATGGACATACACTGTAATGCATGGCTCAGACGTTGACAACGTCAAATAGTGTAGGCCTACATGTAAACATGCTAAGACGAGAGTAACTTGGGACCATCTGCAAAATATGTACGAAAACAAACAAACAAACAATAACAAAACTATATTGCCATAATTGAACCCCCTCCATTTCCTAAATCATTCATGAGGAACGACAGTGACTGATAATTCAGTCAAGATACATCTATGGGTATACCCAGGGAAGATCAGGGGCGTCGAAAATATCTCGGGGGGGGGGGGGGCAAAGGGCATTTGCCCCGCCCCTACGAAAGTGTTTAGGCAGGCAAATCATTTATCCCCCAAGCAATTTCCGAGATGAGGACAAATTTCGAACTTTCTTAATGGAATTATTGTCCAAATACCGCCAGAACTATGCACCAAATTGTTGAATTGCAATCATAAACATGCAAAAGCTCCGCTATACTGGATCCCTTTCGATAAGTACACTGTTGAGATTGACGTATATTTCCCTAATTTGTCAAAGAGTGTGCAGCATATCTTTCACTTAACAAAAGCTCCCTCATATGCAGAGGCGTCGATGGGGGGGGGGGGATGGTTCCCCCATAAAAGTGGGACAAACCAAATCGCCAAAATATAGCTAAAAACGGCAGTTTTGGGGGTGTAAAATGTCAAAATTTTAAAGCTCGCTCGCTCCGCTCGCTCGCATTTAAGCGCTAAGCCATTCCCCTGATGTTGCTACCAGTGATTGACAACAGTTGCGCCCGGTGCGCCCCCCCCCCCCTAATCTCAAAAAGCAAAAAATATAGCTACAAATGGCAGTTTGGGGGACTGTAAGATGTCAAAATTTTTCAAGCTCGCTCGCTTCGCACACTCGCATTTAATCATCATGCCATTCTCATGATGTTGCTGCCATAAATTGCCAGTAGTTTTCGCCCGGTGCTCCCCCTTAATTTCCAAAGCTAAATAAAGCTACAAACGGCAGTTTTGGGACTGCAATAAGTCGAAATTTTGAAGCTCGCTCGCTCCGCTCGCTCGGATTTAATCATTATGCCATTCTCCTGATGTTGCTGCCAGTAATTGCCAGCAGTTTTCGCCCGGTGTGCCTCGCCTTAATTTCCAAAGCGAAAAAATACAGCTACAAACGACATTTTCTGGAATTGCAAAATGTCAGAATTTTAAGGCTCGCTTGCTTCGCTCGCTCGCATTTAATCGCTATGGCATTCTCCTGATGTTGCTGCCAGTGATTGACAGCAGTTGTGCCCGGTGCGTCGCCTTTAATTTCCAAAGCGAATAATATAGCTACAAATGGCAGTTTTGGGGACTGTAAGATGTCAAAATTTTCAAGCTCGCTCGCTTCGCACACTCGCATTTAATTATTATGCCATTCTCATGATGTTGCTGCCATAAATTGCCAGCCCGGTGCTCCCCCTTAATTTCCAAAGCTAAAAATAAAGCTACAAACGGCAGTTTTGGGACTGTAATGAGTCGAAATTTTGAAGCTCGCTCGCTCCGCTCGCTCGGATTTAATCATTATGCCATTCTCCTGATGTTGCTGCCAGTAATTGCCAGCAGTTTTCGCCCGGTGTGCCTCCCCTTAATTTCCAAAGCGAAAAAATACAGCTACAAACGACATTTTCTGGAATTGCAAAATGTCAAAATTTTAAGGCTGGCTTGCTCCGCTCGCTCGCATTTAATCGCTATGGCATTCTCCTGATGTTGCTGCCAGTGATTGACAGCAGTTGTGCCCGGTGCGTCGCCTTTAATTTCCAAAGCGAATAATATAGCTACAAATGGCAGTTTTGGGGACTGTAAGATGTCAAAATTTTCAAGCTCGCTCGCTTCGCACACTCGCATTTAATTATTATGCCATTCTCATGATGTTGCTGCCATAAATTGCCAGCAGTTTTCGCCCGGTGCTCCCCCTTAATTTCCAAAGCTAAAAATAAAGCTACAAACGGCAGTTTTGGGACTGTAATAAGTCGAAATTTTGAAGCTCGCTCGCTCCGCTCGCTCGGATTTAATCATTATGCCATTCTCCTGATGTTGCTGCCAGTAATTGCCAGCAGTTTTCGCCCGGTGTGCCTCCCCTTAATTTCCAAAGCGAAAAAATACAGCTACAAACGACATTTTCTGGAATTGCAAAATGTCAAAATTTTAAGGCTCGCTTGCTCCGCTCGCTCGCATTTAATCGCTATAGCATTCTCCTGATGTTGCTGCCAGTGATTGACAGCAGTTGTGCCCGGTGCGTCCCCTTTTATTTCCAAAGCGAAAAATATAGCTACAAATGGCAGTTTTGGGGACTGTAAGATGTCAAAATTTTCAAGCTCGCTCGCTTCGCACACTCGCATTTAATCATTATGCCATTCTCATGATGTTGCTGCCAGTAATTGCCACCAGTTTTCGCCCGGTGCTCCCCCCTCCCCCTTAATCTCCACAGCGAAAAACATAGCTACAAACGGCAGTTTTGGGACTGTAAGATGTCAAAATTTTGAAGCTCGCTTCACTCACTCGCATTTAATCATTATGCCATTCTCCTGATGTTGCTGCCAGTTATTGCCAGCAGTTTTCGCCCGGTGCTCCCCCCCCCCCTTAATTTCCAAAGCGAAAAATTTAGCTAAAAACGGCAGTTTTGGGACTGTAATAAGTCAAAATTTTGAAGCTCGCTCGCTCCGCTCGCTCGGATTTAATCATTATGCCATTCTCCTGATGTTGCTGTCAGTAATTGCCAGCAGTTTTCGCCCGGTGTGCCTCCCCTTAATTTCCAAAGCGAAAAAATACAGCTACAAACGACATTTTCAAAATTTCGACTCATTACAGTCCCAAAACTGCCGTTTGTAGCTTTATTTTTAGCTTTGGAAATTAAGGGGGAGCACCGGGCTGGCAATTTATGGCAGCAACATCATGTTGCTCATGTTGCCATTCTCATGATGTTGCTGCCAGTAATTGCCACCAGTTTTCGCCCGGTGCTCCCCCCTCCCCCTTAATCTCCACAGCGAAAAACATAGCTACAAACGGCAGTTTTGGGACTGTAAGATGTCAAAATTTTGAAGCTCGCTTCACTCACTCGCATTTAATCATTATGCCATTCTCCTGATGTTGCTGCCAGTTATTGCCAGCAGTTTTCGCCCGGTGCTCCCCCCCCCCCTTAATTTCCAAAGCGAAAAATTTAGCTACAAACGGCAGTTTTGGGACTGTAATAAGTCAAAATTTTGAAGCTCGCTCGCTTCGCTCGCTCGCATTTAATCATTATGCCATTCTCCTGATGTTGCTGCCAGTTATTGCCAGCAGTTTTCGCCCGGTGCTCCCCCCTTAATTTCCAAAGCGAAAAATATAGCTACAAACGGCAGTTTTGGGACTGTAATAAGTCAAAATTTTGAAGCTCGCTCGCTTCGCTCGCTCGCATTTAATCATTATGCCATTCTCCTGATGTTGCTGCCAGTAATTGCCAGCAGTTTTCGCCCGGTGCTCCCCCTTAATTTCCAAAGCGACAAAATGCAGCCACAAACGACAGTTTTGGGGACTGTAAAATGTCAAAATTTTCAAGCTCACTCGCTTCGCTCGCTCGCATTTAATCGTTATGCCATTCTGATGTTGCTGCCAGTACGAACTGCCAGCAGTTGCGCCCTGTGCGCCCCCTTAATTTCCAAAGCGAAAAAATACAGTCCAAAACGGCAGTTTTTTTTACTGTAAAATGCCAAAATTTTCAAGCTCGCTCGCTTCGCTCGCTCGCATTTTATTGTTATGCCATTCTCTTGATGTTGCTGTCAGTAATTGCCAGCAGTTTCACCCGGTGCCCCCCCCCCCTTAATTTCCAAAGCTAAAAATAAAGCTACAAACGGCAGTTTTGGGACTGTAATAAGTCAAAAATTTTGAAGCTCGCTCGCTCCGCTCTCGCTCAATCATTATGCCATTCTCCTGATGTTGCTGCCAGTAATTGCCAGCAGTTTTCGCCCGGTGTGCCTCCCCTTAATTTCCAAAGCGAAAAAATGCCGCTACAAACGACATTGTCTGGGATTGCAAAATGTCAAAATTTTAAGGCTCGCTTGCTCCGCTCGCTCGCATTTAATCGCTATGGCATTCTCCTGATGTTGCTGCCAGTGATTGACAGCAGTTGTGCCCGGTGCGTCCCCTTTAATTTCCAAAGCGAAAAATATAACTACAAATGGCAGTTTTGGGGACTGTAAGATGTCAAAATTTTCAAGCTCGCTCGCTTCGCACACTCGCATTTAATCATTATGCCATTCTCATGATGTTGCTGCCAGTAATTGCCACCAGTTTTCGCACGGTGCTCCCCCTTAATTTCCAAAGCTAAAAATAAAGCTACAAACGGCAGTTTTGGGACTGTAAAATGTCAAAATTTTCAAGCTCGCTCGCTTCGCTCGCTCGCATTTGATTGTTATGCCATTCTCTTGATGTTGCTGTCAGTAGTAATTGCCAGCAGTTTCACCCGGTGCCCCCCTTAATTTCCAAAGCGGACAAAATACAGTCACAAACTGCAGTTTTGGGACTGTAAAATGTCACAATTTTCAAGCTCGCTTGTAACAGTTTGTCAGAAATATATCACTCTCCTCCCACTTTATATTTCATGCAAAAGAGTGAGACATCCGATCCCTGTAAAGTGTGTGTGTGTGTGTGTGTGTGTGGGGGGGGGGGGGGTTACCAAGTTTCTCTCACCCCCGTCCCCCTCAAGGCTGCGCCGGTTCGGTTATGGGCTTGTAATCGTGGTGATGGTGACTATCGCCGATCATCCCCCCCCCCCACTCCTCAGTATGGATTTACGCCGTTGGCATACACACACACACACAAAGGCATACACACACACACAAGCACACGGAGAAACGGACTCTCAATTATCATGTGCGCGCGCATATACACACTTCCTTGAAACCTCATCGTGACTTTTTACATGGCTTCTTTGTATGGATGTAGCCACGTAAGTTATGTGTTGGTATTTCAATGACTATGTCAAGAATATTTACCCCCAAAATGTTCTTCGAGGGCGGGCGACAATTTGTGCCGTTAAGATGGCCACAATTTTTTCTCTTTTCTATACGGGAGGGGGGGGGGGCTTTGTTTTTACAGCGACACCCTTACCATGCTGATTCACCTCAGTTTCATAAAGATGCATGATATATGGTGATGTATGGTGTTGTAAGTTATATATGGTGATGTATGGTGGCCACATTTCACTAAATGTGCTCTATTTCAAATACTACGTCACAAACTACCACATGAAACAGACTTTACAAAGATTGTGTAAGGCAACTCTCTCACACGTAATATCATCTTACACACAGAGAAATTACGGTTCTAATTTGCACCCTAGAGGGTGCATATCGTTGTAACACCAGCGGCTCCATTTAGGGTTCTATTTTTGGGGTTGCTTATTTAGCACCCTATATTTAACACCATATATGGTGCATATTTGCACCCCTCCATTGGGTTCCCTTTCTGCACCCAATAGGGTTCATATCGTTGTAACACCAGCGGCTCCATTTAGGGTTCTATTTTTGGGGGTGCTTATTTAGCACCCTATATTTAACACCATATATGGTGCATATTTGCACCCCTCCATTGGGTTCCCTTTCTGCACCCCATAGGGTGAACAAAAATTCAGGTGCAAATTTGCACCCTTTCTGGTTCATATCGTTGTAACACCAGCGGCTCCATTTAGGGTTCTATCTTTGGGGGTTCTTATTTAGCACCCTACATTCAACACCCTAAAAGGTGCAAATATAGACCTCTATACAGGGTTCCTCTTCTGCACATCATACCTGCACCCATTATGGTTCATATTGTTATTGTTGTAATTTTGCATCCTATGGGATGATAAAGTCACCGCAATATAGGATGCAATACAATTTGCACACGTCTCTATAAAAATATATAGGGTTACCTTTCTGCACCCCATATGGTGAAAATTATAACCTTTTTGTTAAAACCAAAATAATTATATACTGGATGCCTTCACTGACTTCACAAACAATTACCTAAGGTCTACTGGATGCCTTCACTGACTTCACAATTACCTAAGGTAACACTCCAGACATGAAGCAAAATAGCATGCATACAGTAGATTTACACACAGTTTCTCAGTCAATTAAATCCACAATCTTTCGAAAACTGAAGTCAGAGACTTCAATTCAACAACAAATAGAACATAAACATGATGAATACAGTGCATACTTACATATAAATTATTAACATTTTAATATATGTCTCATGGAAGAGGGACAAGTTAACAGCGATTTTCTTTTTCATGGTTTACTTTAAAGTGAACATGAAATATACATTGTATTTCTACAAATTCTAATACGAGATGCAGATTTTGTCATAAAAAGGGCAATGTAAATCATAAATGTATGAAATGTGGTCAGTACATTGAATAAGAAAAAAGATATTCGTTCTTTCCATCACATGATTACTTTTTCTTCTTTTAAAGGAAGTTACCACATTGACAAAAAGCACTAATTCTTTTTACTCAAAAAATCCCTGAAGCTTGCGCAGAGTAATAGTAAACTATGTGACAAATATCTTTCACATTGTCCTTCCATTTCTAGAATGGATCATAGATATGCACCTTGAATTTACCGGTATATCTTACGGTAATCAAAAGCACCTTTATGACGCTCTTAGAAATTAACAGCGATATGTCAACTCTGATTTCTGGTACACAGGTTATTGCCAAAACAATGAAGGGTATGGCAAAGTTCTGTCAGATATATTTGAAACTCACTACTTGTACTGACATATTCCATCCAATTCCAAGCTTGAGAGCTTGCAAATGTGCCCCATTATACAATTAGTATACTTCACTTTTTTTTTCATATATAATTACACCAATGATAAGAAAGGTGAAAAAAAAAAAGAATTAAAAAATGAAGAATGCACATCTATTTTTTATGCACACAGCTAAAGATATGTCCCAGTTATAAATCTTGGGCAGAATAGCACATCTGAAAATACTTTTCATTGCATCAAATTAACATTAACAATTACACAGAAAATGTTACCTCAGAAAGGGAAAATAAGGTGAACCAATCTGTGGTATTACAAACTGGACATAAAGAGGAAGGAATATGTCTTGTGAGACAAGTTTAAAAACATTTTTTTTTTGATACATTGTGTTTTTTTTTTTCAAGCGATGGAAACAAGAAGCACATTGTACTCAGTAGACCATAAATATAATTACACAATGTCTGCAGTTTATCCCCAACATTCAAAATATTGTAAAGAGCAGTCGATTTTCACATTCATAAAGCAGGTATTGGTATTGGCACCATCACAAGCATAATGATCAGGAGCAAAATATTTTATTATTACTATTATTATTATCATCATTATTATCATTATTACTATTACCATCAATATTTTACAGAGATTTATGATCATGCATGAGAAATACCTCAAGTGTTGATGTTACAGTCTCACAACTCTTCCAATCATTTTAACACTTAATTTTCACCAAACCTTACACAAATATATCAGCCCTTTATACAACCTACTTGAAGAAAGCTTAAAATTATAATCAGAGTTAGAGGGCAAGTCCACCTTCATATAGACCTACATGTGGATTGAGTGAATGCGCTGCAATAAGCCAGTCCGGAGATAGCTCATGTGCACAAAGGTACAAATGACCTTTCATTTTTCTCAGTTGGTTAAGCACTTCACTCAATTCAAAGTGACATAATGCAGCAGCTTGCCCACCATAGCCATTTATGGAACTCATATTCAAACAAAGAATGAACCTAACCAGTGTAGATGAAGTGACCAGTATGGTTCGTCAATCAACACTTAGGGAATCATCTATTTTATCAAGTGCTGTTTTGAATATGTTAACAAACTTTTTTTGTGTGTTAACATTGCCAAATATCAGGCTTGCTGTCAAGTCGATGTACTGGCAGGCACCATTTATAAGGATTCCATGAATAATCCTAGCATTACAGATGCTTATCTCAGTGAAATTAAAAACAACCTGTCTCTCGGTACAAATAACCTTTTTTTCGCACATGCTCAAACTGGTACCCCGAACTGGCTTATACAATTAGAACACATCAGTAAAAAAAATTGAAAAGCGGACATTCAATTCAAAAGTTAATAATCTTTAAATTATTTGTGCAGTCGAATCCGTAGAACAATTCAAGGAAAACCTAAAGAGAATTTCACATTTTTTTTTCTTTTAGGAAAAACATGCACATTTCCTCGACAAGTCACTGACGTAAGGGCAATGATAATAGTTTCTGCCTTCTTAAAGAGTGAAGTCCAGTGTTCTTTTATATGCCAAAAAAGTAGATATGATATGTTGAGTTTTCTCAGGTTTTGGAACAAACTCTATTTTTCAATCCTTATATTATACATAAAGGGTTTGTGAGAAAAGCATGCTTTTGTCAAGTGTCACAAAGCTACTCCACTTATAACATTGCATTGCCAGAGATTGCCCAAAATTGACATACATTGTGTGGCTGTCTACTACAAAAAACAGCAGGTGACTTTTTTTTTGTTCCCTACTTTATCAATTCAAAGTGTGCATGTGTTGTTGAAGCACTGAGGCTATCGATGGTGAAGAAATATCTAAAATATGAACAGTACAAACTAACCCCATGTAGTATGAAATATAATGGAAAGCATACTTTGAGTATTTTATATCCATTAGCAGATTCATATTTTCATCCAAAATCCAACCTCCCCCCCAGAAAAAAAAAGATAAAAGTGAATAGAAGTCAAGTTCTCTTAAGTTCGTTGTCTTGTATTTTTCTATTATATATTTCTTTAGAGTATTCTTGTAAATATTCAAGGCCAGTGCATTCTAAGAAAGGGGATAACCTGACAACAGTTTAAAAGACAGAATAAATAGTTATCATTATCTATGAAATTAAACATTTTCACATATATTTTGCAAAAGAAAAAATGCTAATCTTCATTTCATGGAGTGGCTTCATGCTCACCCTCGGCTAAAAACAGGGAGTTGATTACTTTCTGGATTAAAATGGAAAGATGTTTCTAGAGCCGTGGTGTTTAGCAATTCTAATGGGGGGGGGGGGGCGAGATTCAATGTGACGCGTCTCAAATTTTATATGGTTTAAACATACATGACACATTATAGGAGTCTCATTATTATTATGTCTCCGCCCTGAATGGTGCCGGAGGCATATGTTTTCAGGTTGCCTGTCTGTCTCCCGGTCTGTACGGATGTATCTACGGAAAAATTGATGGGCTTTCATCAAACCTGGTTCAGGGATACTACATGATGCTGATGATCTTATTGCCTTTTGGACTATATCTGCTAAAAGTCAAAGAAAATTTGAAAATAACTTTTTTGCTACTTCTCTAGTCAGGGAAAGCGGTGTACTCGTGTGTACTGGTTGGTTGGCGCATTCAGTTGGGTACAGCAAGGTTTCATCCTCTGCTTTCACAGGAAAGCCGACTCCCAACTTCTTGTTCTTGTAGTCAAGGTATATCTGCTCCTCTGCTTCAGCAACCTGCAGCTTGGTCTCATAGCTAATCTCATCTTACGCTGCATAAGTCGAAACTCCTCGAACTCTAGGTTTTGATTCGTTTCTATAGCAGCTGCTTCAGCTGCCAAATAGTATGCCCTTCAGGCCATCACTCTCAGAAGAACTGGCATGGCTTCCACACTGACTAAACGAGGAACCAGTATTGACATCCTGAACATCTTCCATCTCCAACTCTGGCATCCTATATGGCTCACCAGCCTCACCAGTAACCTGCATCACTCATCCTGAAGACCATTATTGAACTTGATGCATAGTGAACTCGATGATAAAATTAATAATCAATCAAACACAAGTCCCTTTGGCCCAGTATGAGACCAAGCTAACACCATGCATCAGCATGGATCAGCAAGGTTCAACCTGTAATTGAATAAAACAAAGTTCAACATACAATCAATATTGGAATAGGCCTACATGTATCTACCTGCTAAAGTATGGGATCAAGTGGTTGTACTTCTAAAGTGATTTACCGTTTACATTACATACATTGTTTGTGTGACTTATTTTATGTCATGTCTAGCACATGCAACTTCTCCAGTGGATATTATCTAAATTCACATATCGTGTATCATTGCTTATGCTCTGTGACTGTGGCATTGCTGATTTATAGTACACATTCTAGTTTCATTGATAGACAACAAGGAGTTAAGGCCAACCTAAATTTCTGTATCATGATAGAAAGCAAAATCAAGCATTGTAAATGAAAGGAAAGAGTTTAAAACTTAGTCAAATAAAGAGCAGGACATGCAATTCTTTGACTGCGCAGTGGAAGAAGTGAGAGTATGATTTAAGTCGTGATGAAGATAATGAAAAATAGGCCATATGAACGATACAAACGGCACATGATTAAAGGGTAAAAACAAAGATAGTCGATTAACCCCAGGATAAACAAACGTGTTTAAATGAACGGAAATCACATTGGACATATTTGACAGAAACGGGTCCTTAGAGTTATGCAGCACTATTATGGTATCAACTATATAGTAAAAAAATCCCTTGATGAAACTACGGACCATAAAACAATTTGCTCTTAATTCATCGGCCCAAATTAAAAAAAAAAAAAATGTCATGTTATGGTATACCTGCATGTGCTGGTACTTCTTACTATAATTATGCGGTGCTTCCATACCTTGTTAACTTTATTTCTTTGAACAGAGAAGACCATATGGATCATCGGGAATGACACTGTGCTTCAGGCAAAACGACACGCAGAAAAAGATCTTGGCCTCAAAGCTACCGTTCATTGGGCTGGAAAGGATAAATTACTCCTCGATGATGCAGTGGAAGGGATCACCTTGGCCACACAACTGGTCCAGAAACCAAACATACCCACACATGTGGTCCTACACATGCACTCAGAAGAACGCCATTCAGAAATTTATGGAAAATTGATGTACATTACCCATATTTACCCGAATGTCAAATTCATATGGTCCGACATGCTGGCCGAGGATTACATGCATCCGAGTCCACTAACAAAATTAAAGAATGACAAAGCTCAGGAAGTGTTGGAGCGCTACGGCGGGAAGGCTATCGCTCACGAAGGTTTCACCAGGAAGAATCCTCACTTATTCACCGAAGACGGTCGCAGTCTGGACGATGCCGGTTTGAAAATGTTCATCAGTGACTTGAAGAAGGGCCTTTTGACCTGTGAGTATTTAACAATTGTCATTTGGTGATTTTGTGTATGTGTAATTATGTGATTGTGTGTGCGTGTGTGTGTGTGTGTGTGGTTGTTGGGAGCAGCATGAGAATGATTTCCGTTATCACTGTCAACGAGTATAATTTACCACTGTTTGTGTTTTTTTTTCTTTTTACAATATTGAAGATGGTGCTTTGCCATGCAGTGGATAAAGAGCAGTTCTGCAGAATTGTCTGGATGGTTATAAGCTTATCCATTCATCAATAGCACTTTGGAGATTTAGAAATTGCTGCTTCTTATTGAAAATGATGAATTAATTTGATCTAAGTTTGCATGTCATACTTTTTATTGTCCTCATAATACTTATTCAAATAATAACACCTGAAGTGTCGACTTTCCTTTTAAATGTCATACGATATTGGAAAGACCATTTTTACTAACATCCATGTGCAATTTCCTTCTATACTTCTAATTTGCAATTTGCCAAATATTTTTCTATATTTTCTTTCAGGAATATGGTTTCGTGGTCATGTGTAATGATAATCTCTATTTGCTTATTTTTTTTTTCTTATTACCAGCGACGATTTGCATCACAACATAAAAATGAAATATTCCCCATAACTTCTCTCTTTTTTCTTTCTGTATGTCACATTATCTTATATTTCTTGTATATATTTCTTATCTTGTATTTCTTGTATTTCTTGTACATCTTGCATATCTTTTGTATATTTTTTGTATATTTCTTGTATATCTTGTACATCTTGTATTTCGTATCTTAAATTTCTTGTATGTCACATTATCTTGCATTTATGTATGTGACCCTGCACCTCAAAACAAACAAAATGTCGCCAGACATGAATTTTTAGTTAAGACCATATTCTGAAAGAGCAGATTTTAAGCTTTAAAACGATGTATAAGTCAAATCAAATGGACTCTCCTAACCTATCTAAATATTAGAAAGAAAGCACAAAGTCAAGAAAAGTGTGAACTGAGAAAAGAGGCTCTGAAGTACAGTGTCTATTCAAGCGTACCAAACCGTGCTGGCTGTGTGATGAATGGGACATAAAAACAGGAAGTAAACCACCAGAGTAACAACAATGAAGGGATTATCAGATTAAACGGAAATTAAGCACGCCTCATTCGCACATTCTGTCCATAATTAATGCCAACTTTCAAAGCAGTAGCACTATCCTTTCAAAAGTTATTAGAGTTGAAAGTGAAGAGTGTGGACAAGGTTTTTCAGAAATGAGAAAAGGATTCTCAAGACACACCTAATCACACTATTCTACCAAAAATGTTCGAGATAAACTGCTAAAAAAACACACTTTCCTGCCCGTTTTATGATACCAAATTTTAGCATAATGTAAAAGAAGACCCGCTCTTTCAGAAAATATGAAAAAGTCAAGTTCGGCTAGTGTTGACCCATTTCACTTATTTTCAGTCCTCACGCAAAATCAGTATGTGCGACTTTATGTTCGTTTTGAGGTGCACGGTCACATATCTTATATTTCTTGTGAATCCCAATCCTAGTTCAAAATTTTTCACTCCCGTAGATGCATTGGATGTTATTGATATTGTAAATAATTTTAAAGCTAAACAAAGCTCAGGCTATGGATTATATTTCAATGTTTCTGTTTAAACAAATTATTTATGAAGAAGCAGCACCTTTGACCCATGTATTTAATTTATCTTCAATGACTAGTGTTTTTCCTAGTAAAATGAAAGTTGCCAAGATTACTCCTGTTTTTAAGAAGGGCCGACAGGACGACCTGGGCAATTATAGACCTATATCTCTTTTATCATCATTCTCCCAAGTACTTGAAAAAGTTGTCTACTCCCGAATTATCAAGTTTTTAAATGATCATGATACCTTAGTAGACATTCAATTTGGTTTTCGCAAAAAGACATTAGACTACTCACGCCGTTTTGTTGTTAATAAATAAAGTTGTTCAAGCTATTGAAGCTAAATCTCACACTGTTGGAGTTTTTCTTGACCACTTCAAGGCGTTTGACACAATTGATCATGAAATATTACTGTACAAACTGTCTCATTACGGGATTCGTGGTAGCGCCTTGGAGTGGTTCAGAGATTACCTCACAAATCGATCACAATTTGTACACATTAATGATTCTGATTCAAGCACAGCAAACATAGAATGTGCTGTTCCACAAGGCTCCTTTTTGGGACCACTTCTTTTTATTGTGTACATACATGATTTGCCCAGGTCGTCCGCACTCCTTTCTTTCCTCTTATTTGCGGAAGATTCAAGTCCTTTTTTTGACGCACAAAAATCCTACTGAGTTACTTGATATGCTTAACTCTGAGTTGAAGCACGTTAATGACTGGATTCAAAGTAACAAATTATCCCTAAATCTAAGCAAAACTAATTTTATGGTGTTTAGTAATACAATCACTTGTTCACCTGGCTCAATTTCAATCAATGGAGTAAACTTTCAAAAGACAAATTCAGTTAAATTTCTTGGCCTTTTAATTGATTGTAAATTATCTTTGCAGGAACAAACAAATCATTTGTGTCAGACACTGTCAAGAAATTTGGGTGTTATACAGAAGCTTAAGCATGTTTTCCCCATATACATTTATTACGTACCTTATATTCGACTTTGTTATTGCCGCATCTTCATTATAGCATACTGGCCTGGGGGATTGTTCCAAAATACGCCTGGAGTCTATCTTCAGAATACAAAAGCGAGCTATAAGGATTATGAATTGTACCAATTATTTAGCACCGACAAGCCCACTGTTCAAAAGTAATAACCTCTTAAAGATTTTTGATATATATCCTTACTCCCTTGGGATATTTATGTACCAGTTAACTAAAGACAAATTACCTTATGCGTTCACGCCCATGTTTGTAAAAAATAAAGTTATACATTACTACCCTACAAGACAGGAAAATTCATTTCACTTTTCTCCCGTGAGAACTGCATTTACTCTTAAAACAATAGTACATACGGAAGGTCCGACATTCTGGAATAGCCTTAACTCTGACATCACTGAGTCGTTGTCACTGAATTGTTTTAAACGTAAACCATAAAAAATCCCTTGTGCAGGCTTATAATGCAACATGCAATTTTATCCGAACTCCCTCTTCTTTATCAGATTCGTTGTTTATTATAAAGTATTCCAATTTTGCTTTTCGTTCTTTTTACTGAGTCATTTATGTCAAGGCTATTCCTGAATTAATGAATCATTATGTATCATGTGCATTTTTGCGCATTCTTACAGTTACGTAACTGTGTTGATCGGGTGACAAGGAGTCTTGTAAGCGCAATACAGGTGGCTACTTTGTGCTTCGTTATGCTCTTGTATATTTCATTTCTTTCTCTTGCTCTTTTTGCTCTCTTAGAATTTTATTTTACGTCCCTTTCCTTCCTTTCATAGTTTTCGTTACTGGGTTTAAGAAGACCAACACTTTCATCTATACAGGGACCTATGCCTGTATACATTACAAGCTTTGCTTTGTAGTAGGTCCCCAAATTTCATGTTTGTTAAATTGTCTTCTCTTGTATTCTTTGTAATTATGAAGCTATGTTCAATCTTATGTTCAATCGATCGTAACATGTTATTTATGTTTTGAGATGTGAAACAATACAATCAAATCAAATCATATCAAATCAAATCAAATCAATTTTTTTAGGTAAAACATTACAAGGCGGATTTGAGCAGACCGAATCAGGGCAAAAGGCAGAGGCAAGCACAGCACAGCTAAAAGGTAAAAGGGATCCTAGTCTTGTCCCATATATCATGGAATTCTTGACAGCAACGCCAGCCGTGGCGCAGCCCAGGCAGTTAAGTGCAGGGGCGGTCAATTTCTTTGTTTCAAATTTGAATACTCTGGTTGTGATCACTGTCGAGCTAGAAATGGGATTGAGGTCCAAAATTGGCGTCTCTTCGGAACCGTCTTGTGTGCTGTTTGTCCGCGGTTAGAACCGTTTAGTCCATACACACCTAAGATTCTTTCAAACATCATATTGAAAAAAAGGACATTGGTATAGAACTTTCATGGTTGCTGGGACCGAATGGAACTAACACTCTTAATATGCAGGACAAGGTTCGATATGGCCTTATCCCAGGAAGGGTACTGTCAAGATGAAGATCTAGGGCCTAGGATTCCATCTTCAACCCCTGAAAAAAAATAGAAAGACAGTGTTAGTGGGACAATGGACATAGGCTTTCCTGATGTAATCATTTGAATTATAAAGAAGCATTATAAAATGAAGTAAGGAGTCAACAAAATACAGGGGTCTGCTGAGACATAACTCGTGGGCATTCGGGAATTAAGAATCTAGTTAAGAATAGACGGATTACGACTCGTAGGTTGGGCAAGAGGAGCGTCAGGGCAGGAGATCATGGACGAGCGTTGAGACAAATTTGTGATTAATGCTGGTCGATATAATGTATTAATTAATTAATTTATCGATCTATCTATTTACCTATCAATCTATTTATTCATCTATTCAGTACTCTTTACCAGGATCGCTAGGAGTGACGGTTTTATTGTCATTTCCTTGTGAAGGCATAGCGAAGGCGATAGCAGGCGCATTTCGCCGAGGGCTACGGTTCGCGTCAACATGGGATAGAACGGCGGGGCACATATTGCCCGTACGATCGGAATTGCTTTCATTGTTTTCTGGTCATCAACCTAGCTCTGCTGGCGAGATGTGGGACTGGTTGTCCAACATCAGCCCACTGAACAAATAGTTTTGAATTTCCTTTTCTTTCCATTTTCTGATGGAGTACGAATTCCAGCGAAAGCAAAGAATTGACATTTGAAATTGACATATGTGTACAGGGAAGAGTGATGTTACGACCCGACACACACGAGGGATCTTGTGCATTATAAAACTTAAATTTCAATGTTCTGATGCACTTATCATATTGACTAAATTTTGTTAGGGATGTTACTTTTCATCTTCTGACCTAATCATTCGAAAATCTTGTATTAATCACAACGATTGAGTGACGGAGATGTTGAAGGGGAGTAGGCCCAATCTCTCTTCTCACACTGAGGGGAAGAGACCTGATATTGGCTAAGATACCTTTCAGTATTCATTCCCCTTTAACCTACTACTGATTGTCATTAGGTTGCCACTGTATGCTTTTTCTGCTTTTATTTCCTAGAAGAGAAATCACCACTGACTAAAGTTGAGGTTTCGGAACAACGGCCAACACCGCTACCGAGCTATACCCAACCACGTGAGTCAAATCTTGTATTAATCACAACGATTGAGTGACGGAGATGTTGAAGGGGAGTAGGCCCAATCTCTCTTCTCACACTGAGGGGAAGAGACCTGATATTGGCTAAGATACCTTTCAGTATTCATTCCCCTTTAACCTACTACTGATTGTCATTAGGTTGCCACTGTATGCTTTTTCTGCTTTTATTTCCTAGAAGAGAAATCACCACTGACTGAAGTTGAGGTTTCGGAACAACGGCCAACACCGCTACCGAGCTATACCCAACCACGTGAGTCAAACGCTCCTGATTATAAGCCTTGCTTCTGTAGCATGACCTTCAATTTCAGCATCGCCAGGAGGGGCACAGCCTACTACTTTACCGGCGCGGTCTCATGTATCTTTAACTTTGCGGTTTGTTGTGTGTTTTTGTTTTAACAGCTTCAGTCGTACCATTGGCTTTCGTTATTTCTTTCATATTATTTATTACAATACAATTTATAACACAATACAACATATACGGCAAAACTTGCACAACGTATCCTTTTATTTTGTTCCTGTTTAAATCGTTTTCTTCTATAAACAACTTATGCGTGTGAGTTTCATTATATCAGAGATCTAGAAAATAGATCGTGAACTGAACTGAACATACTTTTAGGTATAAAGGAGATCACGTCATTAATCTTATATAGGTATTATTTCCTTATTCAGTTTAAGTTTTCAGTTCAGTTTCAGTTTATTCAAACCAAATTCAAACATAACAAAAGTAAAAGACATAACTGCAAAAATTCAGAATGATAGGTTTGGGACCCCAGTGAAGCACAGCTTGTGATCGGGGCCATTTTACACAATACACTCGAGTATGTGGCAAGGTGTAACATATTTACATGGAGTATAACATAATATGTATACAACATAATAAATGCAGACAAGTACACGTATACTACCTCCCCCATACACAACACACACATACACACACACACATACACACATGCATGCACACTTCACACATGGCTACCTCATCTCATTCTGTACATTCATGTACCTAATTTCAATCTGTCGAAAAGGTGTATTTTTTACAAAATATTGAATCGAGACAGTGTAGTGGAATTGACTATAGTACGGGGCAACTTATTCCACTCTTTAACACAAACTATTCTGAATGAAATTAATGTAGTTTGTGTTCTTGCTTATGGCTAATGGATGAGGATACTCTGGCAAGTATTATAACGATGGGTGGAAGAATTTTCCACAAACACATCAGGCAAAAATGTATATTGAAAAGATCGACATTTAAACATAAATAAGCATTGAAGAGAAACCATTTCATCAAACGGCAAAATATGTAGCTGCAAAAACAAATGTCGGAGTACTAGGTGATCTATAGTTTGAATTTGTTATATACCTGACAACTTTCTTTTGAAGAACACACAACTTATGTACATGAATCCTAAGTGTATGTCCCCAAGCAATATTGCAATGCATGAAATGAGGCATAACAATTGCATTGTATAAAGTAACTAGGGTATACTGGATATTCCCATCATCAATGGCATTAATAATTGCATTTTTCTGAATTTAAAACACCCATACTTGTAGAGCAATTTTTACGAAAGCCAAGTTTCTGGGGAATCAAAATATTATGAAGAAGCAAAAAGTCATTCAATCTTTTATAAACTATTTTCTCCAGAATCTTTTAGAATGTTGGTAACAAGGCAATAGGTCTATAATTCTCAATGCATTTACGATCATTCTTTTTGTACACTGGAACTACTTTTGCTATCTTTTACTTGTTAGGAACCAAACCTTGAGACATTGGCTTATTGAATATGTCACAAAGCGGATCTGCAATAACATGAATACAATCTTTTACAATTCTAGGAGAACTGTCATCTGAGCCAGATGACTTGGATGATATTAAGGCCAAAGTAAACTTGACAATCTCATGCACAGATGTTGGTCTCAAAAATAAAGAGGATGAGTCATCCTGATTTAACAAATAATTTACATATGATGTCTGCACCGGTTGAATTTCTCTTCTTATTCTCGAAGGCAAATTAATGAAATACTAATTAAAGTACTCTGCTTTAGCTAAGTCTGATTTTAAATGTGTGTCTTTATGGAACATTTCATCTGGTATGAGATCTCTTTTTCCCCTCATTCATTCATTCATTCATGTGTTCCATTAATACTCTAACATTGCCGTTAAACGTACATGCTTACTTATGTCTTGTTTTGTTTTGTTTTTGTTTTTTTTCGATGGACCCGGAAACTTGTTGCAATGCACCCCAAAAGTTACAATATCACATCGTGCCGTACTTGGTACCAAGTAGAGAAATGTCGACAATAACGGCCATTGAAAATTTTGATAATAATTCGGCAGCAAATATGCGACCTTGCATCTCAAAACCAACAAACAAATCGCACGCCCTTATTTTACGCGAAGACTCTAAATACGTAAAACGGGTCAACCTCTAATCAATTTTGAGTTTATTTCCACTTTCATAATTGGTTTACAAACTTTGCATTAAAGACAAGCAGACAGACAGACAAACAAACAAACTAACAAAAGACATGGTATCAAATGTGATAGTGGCAGAATTATAAGAAGCACAAAGTAAGCTTAATGAAAATGATCCCTTAAAGCAGAAATTTATAGAGAATTTAGAAAAATGATAACTTTGATATCTACGCAAAGCTAAGAAGCTAGTTAACAAAACTGGATATCTTTTAGACGATGTATCTTTACCCCCAAACTGTTTTTGAGATTAAAAAAAAAAACACACACACACCCAATTTCCATGACCACGTAGCTCCATTCGCTACAAGAAACATCGGATTTGAGCGACGTCACCAAATGTGTATGAGCTGATTTGCCGTACGGCTATATGAGACCCGCTCTGGCAAAACCCGAAACCTCTCGGCAAATGTAATTTCGCGCTACAGCCCGAAAAAGGTCAAAAAAATGACCTCAGGGACCAAATTGACATTTCTTTTTATCACGTTGTAGGGGAATTTTTCTATTTTCTGATTGAAATCAACAACATTTTGGAATACAACCTACAAAATGTGGAATTTTGAAGAGAAAAGTGGGATGTCAATCTCAAAAGTTGGCCAAAATCTTACGTCTAAACACCAAATCGCCTTCGCTTACGGCGAAAATGACTGTTCTTTTGGCGTTTGTGTCTTAGATATTCTACGTTGAACCCTTACACATTTGGTACCTACAGAAAGCTCTACGTATATATGGTCACGGCATGATGTCATGCTACTCACTTTCATTCATAAATTCGTCTGAAACATTCGTAAGTTTATGCAAATCGTCTCCTAGACACGTAAACAGCCTTGTTACCAAGACACGTAATCGAAATACTTGTTCATGTTGGTCAACTGCGCCGAGGACCCCCCTTGTTTACAAGCAACCTACGTGTTATACTATGGGGATGGCTGCAGCAGCGGTGCATGCTTGCATGCAACACGTGTATCGTGACTGGTGCTCAGCACGGAAATGTTGCAGTTTCCCGCTTTGTTAGACTGTTGGTTTTTTTCAGCAAGTTTAGGTAGAAATTAGAATTTAAACCAACACACAAGAGAAAAAGAATGTCACACTTATCTAACAGCCTTCATCATGCCATTTCGAAGAAGAATCAGGCTGAAATCACGGCATCAAGGAATACCTCTTCACTGCCGATTCTGCTGGTACTGTTGTTCGTACACCTAATCACGGCGATCGCGAATCTTGAGCTGATTACGATAGGTTTTGTGCTTTTCAAACGTCGTATCTCCGTAAATTTATGGGTGTAAAAATGATTTCAAATCAATCACAGCTCTTTGACTTAGTTATCATCCTTCATGAATATGTAAGATTACCTCAGCTATACGCAATTCTCCCACAATGATCGATTTGTTGTGTCAATAATAATTGTGGCTGTATGAAGGAACAGCTGATCACGGCTATCGTGAATCATCAGCTGACGAAAGGTTTTCAGTGCTTTTAAAACTTTGTTTTTCGTAAATTTATGGGTGTAAAAAATGATTCCAATGAACACAAAAAAAAAAACAATTTCAGGACGTGAATATCTAGTTTTGGGGGACGATTTATTCTACATAGACAACAAATTACACACCAATTTCCTGAAAAGTGCACACAGTTTGCCTATAGATACGTAAATCCCACTGGGTTGCCTACACATTTGGTGACGTCGCAGATTTGGCACTTCTCGTAGCCGCATCGAACTTTTTCCAGTGCTCAAATTTGGTAAAAATAAAGATTCTTACATTCAAAGCAGAGACAACAGTATTGCATGATTTATGTCAGAATTTAATCAAAATAACATTAAATGATGGAAAACAGTCAATTTATACGATATTATTTCCTATAAATGTCTTCTTTAAGAAATATAGATATGTTTAATCATTTATAATCATTTGAGTAATTGAATTGGAACAAACATAAATATAAAATGCGATAAGATTCACAACAATAAAAAAATGATACATATGAAATAAAAGAAGGAAACTCCATATCTAATTAAAGAGTTTGTTTGCAAAAGCCGATAAGTTCATATTTGCCAAATGGAGATATTTGCCATTAAAGGTCAAGAAAAATAAAAAGAATATAAGAACAAAAATGTACCTTTCTATGTAGTGACCAATATGCAATTTAAAAGGTTTTTTTTTACGTTATGACAGAGACCGTACTTCAAAATCTTCAAAAATGGACTTATCTGTTTTTGCGAGCAA
Source organism: Diadema setosum (assembly GCF_964275005.1). Lineage (NCBI taxonomy): Eukaryota > Metazoa > Echinodermata > Echinoidea > Diadematoida > Diadematidae > Diadema > Diadema setosum. Next base: position 3,050,938 of record NC_092690.1, read on the forward strand.
ACTCTTCAATTATTCATCAACTTGTAACTTAATTACATCAAAAAGATGTTGTTTGTATAGTCTTTTAAATTGTCTTACGGTCTTGCAGATCCTGAAAACTATATTCAAATTATTCCATAAAATAGTACCTTTATAAGGTATTGATGACTGCGTACAAGATGTTCGATTCAATGGGAGATGGATATTCTGAGCATTTCTGGTACTATAATCATGAATTGAACTATTCTGGGTGAAATAATTAGGTTATACGTTAGGAAGAAAATTATTATTGATTTTATACATACATATTGCAGACTGTAATGAAATCAAATCTTGAATAATTAGGCAATATCTGTGTTTCTAGAGAGGTTAACTGGGAGAAACATAAGTTACATTGATTATTAAACGTATTCCCCGGTGTGTGTGTTTTTTTTATTCATGTATTCGATTTATATTCTTTATATTTTGATTAAACATGATGCCGCTGCTTAGAAAATTAATCTTAGTCATGGACAGAATGTCGTTATTGAACATATTCAATTTCAGTTTTCAAAAGAAATAATCAATTCAATGCTGTTACCATGTTAGTTGTCATCTTGTTTTTGTCACATTCATTGCACAGTTATGGCGGCCTGGAGCACAATTCTCCAGAGTATGCGTTTTCTTCCACGTATTTAGATCAGGAAAAGTTAGTTAGGACAGTTCATTTGATTTGAATTATCCGTCATTTCAAAACTTAGAGTCTGCTCTTTTAGAATCTGCCCTCAACTCAGAATTCATGTCTAGCAACTTTTTAATGATTTTGTGATGCAGGGTCACATTGTAATGATATGATACAACTGCTTGCGCTCGTGCGAATCAGCATATGAGTTTATCTAATGCCTCTTTGATTCATTCATTCATTTATGTAATCTTGTTTATTTACCTATTTTTAACAGGCAAAACGATATGGATTGTAGGGGATGAGACAGTGGTTCTGGCAAAGAGGCGAGCGAGACAGCCGGAGAATCCGGTGATCAATCTTGGCCTTAATAACGTCAGCGTTCACTGGGTCGGACAGAATGGCTATCGCCTCAGTCAAGCAAAGAGGGCGATCCCTTTGGCCGCACAACTCATCCAGAGACCCACTCATATTGTCCTTCATTTTAACAGGCTTGTAACACCTGAAGATCTGTCCCGGGATTTACAGGAACTTAATACCAATAATCGAGATATCGTCTTTGTGTGGTCTGAAATACTGGACGTGGGTAACATAGATCCACATCAACGGGTAACTTTGAACAACGTAGCCCTTGGGTTGGTAAGCGTCATCAATCACCCGGACATCAATCGGTACAACCCAGAAGCATACACCAATGACTATCAGGATCTCAACGTTGCGGGATTGGACATATTTATCGGAGACTTGAGGATGGGTCTTGCTCAGATTATGTCATAGACTGCAGGTTATACGTTAGTAACATTTAACCATTGTAATTTGATATGTGTTGTGTTCGTGTTGTTCTTATACTTGTCACGACACATTAAAGGGTTGCAATTGAAAACGGAAACTGAATCACAAATGTTAAACATGGCATATAACGAGGATGCATTTTTGATCCTTTAAGCACTGCGGACGATTCTTCGCTGTACAGTGGAATCAACTTATCGGGAGAAGGTGTCACACCGGGAGGTTAATAATCTGTGAAGCAAGAATTTGTAACTCGAAGTGGGAAGAATATGTTAGAGTCGTGTGTAATTTTTCAAACTATTATTTTTACCTTTACAGGCTTACTGGATGTTGGTCTACCTTTTTTAAAGTTTTCTTAAGATATGCATAATCGTACTTCGCGAATAATTCAAGAACATGACATTGACATTGATATATTCCTATTTAGGCCATTGATGCGGCAAAATAAAACATATAAAAGAGGCGTTCACAATGAGAGCCAGGCCCCCTTGAAAACATTTTGTGTTGTGTTAGGCGGGGTTAGGGTTATTCTATATATTTTGCAATCGCAACATTTATTACAACAGTAAAGAATTTGTTCGCAAAAACCGATAAGTCCATTTTTGAAGATTTTTAAGTACGATCTCTGTCATAAAGTACAAAAATACCTTTTAAATGATATATTGGTCACTACATATAAAGGTACAATGTTAAAGTTATGGTAAAAAGAAGCAAAAATTCTGTCATTATTCTCTTTATTTTTCTTGACCTTTAATCGCGAATATCTCCATTTGGCAAATATGGACTTATCGGTTTTTGCGAACAAACTCTTCGTTGCTAATTCTGTGTGAAAAACACCATGTGACATTCATACGTATATATATATATATATATATATATATATATATATATATGTATAATGTGAGAAATAGTTCCCTGGGTCCCGAACGTACGCGGTGCCGCATTGTTGGATGCATATAGTTGAAAGAAATTGGACTGAGGCGGGACGTTGCTCTCGGCGATCTTAGTCTCCCTTTTATTTGTCAACCTTTCGGCCCGTCATTGGGCCTTTGTCAGGACCTACCAACAGAACGATTATTATATGAATAACCTGATGTGTCATATAATATATAATGCAATTTCACATATTTCAATCTTTTAAATCATGTCCTTTATATACACAAATCAATCATTCAATTCAATACAAATATCCAATCTAACCTCAAATCATCATCAGAATAACATCATATGTCCAAAAATATATATAAATAAATTCTTATATCATAATGCTGCCATATAATAATCATATTGTCTTATAGTTCTTAGCATGATGATCACAAACAGAATCATTATACATATATATCATATTCATATGTCTATTTGCATTGCGTATATGTATACATCCGCATACGTACACATGAATAAATTCTTATATCATAATGCTGCCATATAATAATCATATTGTCTTATAATTCTTAGCATGATGATCACAAACAGAATCATTATACATATATATCCTGACGAAGGCCCAATGACGGGCCGAAAGCTTGACAAATAAAAGGGAGACTAAGATCGCCGAGAGCAACGTCCCGCCTCAGTCCAATTTCTTTCAACTATATTTATGAAGAGTTTGTTCGCAAAAACCGATAAGTCCATTTTTGAAGATTTTGAAGTACGGTCTCTGTCATAAAGTACAAAATAATACCCTTTTGAATGATATATTGGTCACTACATATAAAGGTACCTTTTTGAAGTTATGGTCAAAAGAAGCAAAAATTTTCTTATCATTCTCTTTGTTTTTCTTGACCTTTAATCGCAAATATCTCCATTTGGCAAATATGGACTTATCGGTTTTTGCAAACAAACTCTTCATATATATATATATATATATAAACAATTATATATATTACAGTAAAGACACACATGTGGTATACATAAGGATAGATAAAATGACATTGTCTACTCAGTCATGGCGAACTTAAATCTACAAAGAATTGTGCTGCATTTCAAAGCAGTACTTATTCAATTCCATTCGTTTACACGTGTGAACCTAGTAGAGTGGGATCGTACAGTCAAACGAGTAATGATACCGCAAATTTCTTCGAGAGCGAGTAAAATACATGTGAAAATGACAGGTTGTTTGGAACTTTGATCTAATACAGAAGGGAGCATACCTCGAGATCTATGATATTTAAGCATAAAGATAACGATATCAAATCTGACAAGTTCATGCAATATCAAAATCTGTAATCATTTTAAGAAAAATGGTTTACTAGGTTTATAGTACGGGGCATTACTTATAAAACGTATTGTTGTTTTTTTTAAGAAGAACAAGATTATTGGTATGTAAATTCCTTCTAAGAAAAAAATAGAATCATCTAAATTATGCAACATTATTACTATAGCGGTTTTAAGCAAAGGCAGACGATAAATGGGCAATATAAGTAAAAGTAAGACGCATGGAAAAGAAACTGGCCCTGAGCATATGCTGCATTACTATGATACAAAGTAGTACAAAGATAAAGCAGATAAAAAGGGCCATCAAACATTTTGGGAACAATTTGGCAGCCCAGAATACGAACGTTTAATGTTACAAACTGTAGCATACCAATATAACGAAGGGAAGCGAGAAGACTGGGCTTCTCAAAGTCCTTTCAATATGTATATAATATTCTATCCAGCTCCAATTTCATTTCGTGTAGCTATCACTATAATTGTTGATTTACAACGTGATTTGTTGAAATCGTGCTTGGCTGTTAATGTTCATACTTTCTGTGTGTAGTTGTTTTTTTTTTTTTTTGTTCTTCATTGTTTCTTTATTTTTTTTCCCGCAATTACAGTTATGAAATTGTTGATATTATAGAATTACCTGATATACTTCTGCGTTATATTTCTATTATTTATTTACTCGGGTTATGCTCTGATTTTTTTTTTTTTTTTGTCTGCATTTAATCTGCTGTATGAAAACTAATGAATGTAAAAAGACTGTTAAAAAGTAGAGCATATAGGCCTATTACTGAGCTCAGAGATATGGAAGGTTCCCTTTGAATAATTTATTCATGGTATATCGTTTGCATGGACGAAAAAAAAAAGCAAGTAGATCCCTCCAATATACTTGTTATGTTTGTTAGTAATTTACTTACTTAACGCATCTTTCAGGGAAAGTAATGTCTCAAATGATGTCATTAAGAACTCAAGAGTACAACGTTGTTGTTGTTTTTTACAAAATTGCCGTTTATGGCTATACTGTAACCCGAACTTATCATATTGATAACATTTGCAAGATATTTTCAAGATATATCGGAACTATCATTCAAGTCAAGCAGACTGTACTTTAGTCAGTATTCGTTCGCTTTTACTCGTCTTTTTCTACGTAACCTTGCTTATGGTATAATACATTGATATGGGGAAATGCGTTGCAGAAATATACAAAGACTCCTCCGTTAAAAAAAAAGAAAAGTATTGAGATTGATGCTCGTTGCCTGTTATAACATATATGTCGTATGTAGTCAATGACATTCTTAAGATTCCTGATCAATATCGACTTTAGTTAGGTTATGTTATGTATGATAGATATCAACGCTTCGTCTACTATAATGTATTTCAAGAATGTTGCAAAAGATGTCATATGAACTTGTTTGCTTAACGAAATAAGGGACCTTCAATTGCTTCTGATATAAACTTTTTAATATCATATCTATGCTTCTCCGAATATAGTGTCTTTACGATATCATTACAAATGCTTTCTACTAGTATATTTCTAAAAAAAAATATACAAAGATGCTATTCTTTTGTGTCACTGACTTTCAATAGTTATAGGCATACACTTAAGGACTCTGTACATAGTCCTGTAATACGTATCATTGTACTCACACATATTGCTCAAACAACTACATTTTTCGGAGCACTGCTTCTTTGTAGTCACCTTCACTGTAAAGTTACACGAAAAAATCATGTCAATCATTCCACTGATTTTTAAAACGATTGAATATCGCTTGGCGAGCTGGGTCGCGCTCACGATACTCTAATTGTGTACTTTGTATGGCAGATCGTGTGTATATTGTGTATTATGTGTACTTATTTGTGATATGGCACACGGTGTATTTCAATACTAATAGTTTGCGGTGCATCACTTATCATGATTATCAATTCTTTGTTATTGCTGTTGTTAGCATAGGGATTTAGTACATTCATAGTCCATATAAAAATACTCACGATGAAAACCCGTGTCTGCATTTCTATACAGTTTAGGTTAAATAACGTCGGCTGCTTGCCGGCGTCTGGTCGATTTTTCTTCTAACGTTATGTGTCCCAAAGTTACATGAAACACCAGACGATATTTTTTTTTCCTCCGGTTTGCGTTCTCATCAGGGTGGTGGCCCTGTTCTGTTAGAAATAACGTTCAACTACAAGACGGTATTGAGCAAGACAAATTCAAACGCTAGATTTTTCTGAGTGCATATCGTGGTTTACGGCTCGAAAATAGTTCTATGGCAAGATTTAAAAAAAAAAAAATCTTCCGTCGTATTTAAAATGGTGGAAAAAATGGGACAGAACTAAATGTAACTTCTGTTAGTCAGTCTGGGTTGTTCCCGTTTGCGGCGCGAAGCGCTAAGCGATAGCACTCAATGCAAATCGTTTGATTTTAGTCCTACTCATCAATCACGATCACCGAGGAACAATGAACTTTTTCTTCAAGATCACATTATGCTGCTACCTGTATCATATTTGAGTTCTCTTTGTGGTATTTTGACGAGATTTGACAATAACTAATAATCGGTTGATCAATTTAGTGAATTTGATATTGTATTTTACATAATTTCCACTTGAAAAGTAATGACACTATCTGTAGATTGGTATTTTGTAGGTATCTCCTATTTTGTAGAACTCATTTTGATATGCTTTGAAGTGTGCATTTGACGAAAAAAATATTTGCAGTTAATTGGATGAAATAAAACATGGTGTATGCGATTGAATCTTTGCATGTTTTATTGTTGTAAAGAATCTCCTGTCTTTCTCCCCCTCTCTTTACCGGACAATATCCGAAGTAAAAACTTGTATTTCATCCAATTTAGTTCAGACAGAAGGTTTGTTTGTTGTTGTTTTTTATCAAGATAGAAGAAAATAGAAAAGGGACGAGGGGTATGAATTAAGTAGAAAAATACCAGACTTCGACAATGCATATTTTATAGACGTAGTTTGGCTAATTGCATCCCCCGAACAGAGTTCGGAGGATACTATGGATTTGGCCTCGTTGCGCCGCGTCCGCGTCCGCCGCAGAGATTTTCTTGTGAACGCTCTACTGGATGCAGTTCTTCTTCGATCATCTTCAAAATTTGACATGAAGGTGTATTATGGTTAAACAAAGAAGCCTATTGCCTTTGGTGATCGCGCCCGCGCTTGTTCCGTCTTTATACATGAAAAGGTAACTTCAACTCTATTAAGCCCAAGCTTTTTTGTGCCCGCCCCCCCCCCCCATATAACTTTTTTTTTTTATTATTTGATGTATCATCGTCATATTTAGCACATGAGTAGAGTAACTCATACTCAACATGATCGTACATTTGAATTTTTTCAAGGTCACCTATGGAGGGCGCTATTCACCAGAATATAAAGAAATACATAGGAAATATGCAAAAACATGATTTTTCTGTATAATTTCTGTATCCCCATTATATGTGACCCTGCACCTCAAAACAAACAAAAAGTCGCCAGACATGAATTTTTAGTTAAGACCATATTCTGAAAGAGCAGACTTTAAGCTTTAAAATGATGTATAACTCAAATCAAATGGACTCTCCTAACCTATCTAAATATTGGAAAGAAAGCACAAACTCAGGAAAAGTGTGAACTGAGAAAAGAGGCTCTGAAGTACAGTGTCTATTCAAGCGCTTAATCTTTACCAAACCGTGCTGGCTGTGCGATGAATGGGACAAAAAAACAGGAAGTAAACCACTAGGGTCACAACAATGAAGAGATTATCAGATTAAACTGAAATTAAGAATGCCTCAGTAACACATTCTGTCCATAATTAATGCCAACTTTCAAAGCAGTAGCACTATCCTTTCAAAAGTTATAAGAGTTGAAAGTGAAGAGTGTGGACAAGGTTTTTCAGAAATGAAAGAGGGATTCTAAAGACACATCTAATCACACTATTCTACCAAAAATGTTCGAGATAAACTGCTAAAAAAACAAACTTTCCTGCCCGTTTTATGATACCAAATTTTAGCATAATGTAAAAGAAGACCCGCTCTTACAGAAAATATGAAAAAGTCAAGTTCGGCTAGGTTGACCCATTTCACTTTATTTTCAGTCCTCACGTAAAATCAGTGTGTGCGACTTTATGTTCGTTTTGAGGTGCACGGTCACATATATATCTTACTATAGACCAATCATTTTCATATTTGCCACAAATGATAAGCAAATGGAATCTTATCATTTGTTATGGTTTGAATTTCCAAGGTCACCACATGGGGGCTCTATTCATATCAACATAAAGAAATACATTACGAGACCTGATATGAAATGTTTGGGACTAGTTGGGGCCTAAGGGCTCAAAATGGGCTGTTTGGTTCAAATTCTTCCAAAAGCACCAAATTTGGCTCATAGGTCCCTTGTACCACACCCTTTCGATTTTTGATGGGCGCCAAGACTAAAAACCCTTGGGGCCACCATATTGGTGAAATCCAATATGGCCGCCATCCGGGTTAAAGGTCAACTGCAGTTACAAATTGAAAAGGTTGATCAAAGTAATGAATCCTATGTGGAAGGGTTTACGGGGTTAGAGAATGTGATTCTAAATGTCACTTCTGCAATTCAAGGTCACTAAAAATCATCTCTCAAGGTCACTTTCAAGGTCAAATAAGGGTCAAATCAAGCATTACGGGCATTTTTGGAAATGTCGTCTGTGAGCATTCAACTGGAATTTACTGGTACACCTATTTTGTCCCATTTGTCATTTCTTCCATACTTCTTCAATGATCAATTAGGGCCAAGAGCGGTTCCATTCCCCTACATATCAATAATGATTATGACAAATAAATGAAAAATTACATACATATATATATATATATATATATATATATATATATATAGTGAAACTTTCAGCACAGAAAATGGGTTTCCATCGGTTTCGTTTTCTTTTCTCTTTTTCTTTGCTCAAAGTTTCGCTATTTATCATTTGTTTCTGGTCAGTTTTCCCTTTCTTTGTACCAATATATATAGTATATAATATATATATATATATATATATATATATATATATATATATATACATGTATATATATATATATATACCACTGTATATATTGTGCTTAAATACGGCTGCCATCCTATTCCAAGGTGCTGAATCAGGGGGCAATGACAAAGATGTCAGTAAACACACCTAATCTTACTTTGTCTTCATTTTTCCTTCTGACGAGATAGCTGGATAGCCCGTATGCAAATAGATGGTCTGTTTGTAAAGCTAGCCAGTTGTAAGTGTACTTGGGGTGGACCACTTTAGCGGTTTATGCACCTTGAGTTTTCCGATAACGGAATGCCGATTCGGGATCTTTTCATGTGTCTGGGTTTGTGATTCTTTCACACAAGGGATTTCCACTTTTTATATCCAAGTGATGAGGTGCAAAGTGTTGTGCCTCTACTAGAGGGGACGGTATGGCAACACACACCATTGCTTAGCTAGACTTGAGATAAGTGGGATTCGAACCCGCGCCGGAACACAAGTTCCTAGACCACAAGCCACATGCTACCGACTGAGCCACCTCGTCACCTTTCATGGTCAGTTATATAACTTTCCAGCTGGCAAGCGATATGATACTCCTGCTGAAATTGGTGTATGCCTGCTCTCCCTTGGCGAAACAGCGTCTGCTTCTTCAGTTAAGGAAGCAATGGCCAAAGCTTCCAGGGAATCGAGTTCCTAAATCCAGGTCAGACCAGTTTCTAGGGGCAGAAAACTAATTTTGATCATTAAAGTCCTTTAATGGCAGTATCTTATCAGAGTAGGTGAAGACAATTCAGCTGAAGGTTTTTTCTTATCTTTTTTATTCTCTTTTTATCAAACGAAACCGTTTCTTTACTGAAAGCGCAAATGACTAGGGAAACTGAACACCTATTGATGCTGTATGGGACACTGATCCTGAAGAAAATAATCTTAACATTTTTGCGCAGCAACACTGTGCAGTCCTCTGACAAGAGATGGTGATGGCACCACTCAAATCTCAAATTATGATTGGAAGAGCGTAGCGGCTTGCTGAAAATTAAGATTGAAAAATAAAGAACTGCCCTCATTTATCAGCGCACAGATATCAGAGAATAAATGGGACGGACAACTCATCCTGAGCACCTGATTCGAGACGGAAATATCCAACAGGAATTGTGAGCTCACAATCCTTCAGCTTTCCAACAACTTAGATGCGATCTCCGCAAAGATATCCTTACAAAGGATGACATACTGTTTTCTGAAAGCATTTTCTGAAAACAGTATACAATCGCACGGATGAGCATAACATCACATTTCGGTAGTGTGCTTTTTCTAATCCCTTTGATCTGAGGGAGTTACGGGTGGGTCGTAGTATTGAAAAGATAAAGGCCTTTTCATCTCTTTCCTGTACAGCATACCTCTCTCCCAGAGCCCAACATCAGGCACTGACAGGGTGCGACATTACTTCAGACTTGCTTTGATGTGGAATGGAAAATGCCGAAGTAGTATGGGTCCGCAAACCAGAGCTCACTGACACATTAACTACTTTAATAATCGTGCTCATGTCAAGCAAGGACTGATGAGCAACAAGGTTTATGGGGCAGCCGGTGTCAACGAGGGTAGGCATCATCTCGTCATAACGTGGGAGCAGGTCATCAGAAACTACCCTATCTGCTCAAGCGGCGCTGTATCAAAATTTCGAAGATCTTAGTGCTGCTGCAAGTGAGTTTCTACTGGAATCATGACAGCATGGGTTATGATGTGATCCCTGACTTCAGGGAGTGGAGTTGGAGGAAAGATGGCACAGGTACATGGCAATAACTAGTACTATCAGCCACCCTCCGCAATTCTTCAGTCAGTACCAAATTTCATTCTTCTGCACCACAGCTGTTTCAAGGCATGCATTGGGAGGTGGAAAACATGGAAATGAAAAAAAAATAATGAAATGAATGAATGAATGAATGAATAGATGAATGAAGGTAAAAATGCACAATGTAGAGCAGGTGTCAGACGAGCCATGGTCAGTAGTTTGATATTGCTGGAAAATTAAAGGGGGAAGGGGATTGAGGGCCTATCTGACGGGAGGAGACATTGTCGCAATGCCAGCGTCTCGAAAAAATTATTTTCGCTGTCACAACTAATGCAGTTTCCAGGGCGACGTCCAAGACGTCTTCAAACAAAGGGACAACTTATTTGCTTGGAAGTCACCGGGATTTAGGCACGGCTTTTGCAGTCGCAGGGACTTATCAGAGACGTCTTTTCTCAGCGACTTCTCCCTTTCGTCGCCATTATATTATTACGGTCTCCACAAGATGCGGGGACATCTCGAAGATGTTGCACACAAATTTAGTCCCCACGACATGGCCACAGTGATGGAGACTTCGCAGAGACGTCTCGGAGACAAGCTGGAAGACGGAAATAGTCTCTTCAAAAATCGAAAATGTTCGATTCTCCTGGAGATTGGGCTCGTCTCCAGGAGACGTGCCTCGTAGAGATGTTGCGGAGAGTATAAGGAGTTGCAACCTATAGTGTTCAGACCAACGAGATACCAACTTATAAAGTCTTGTGATATCATACCAATTTGCGTCCAAGCACTTTGGATAGAATCTTAATAGACCCTAGAAGGTGTCATGAAAGTTGTACTATAGCATATCTCATCTGTACCCTGTTAATGGTGTCACTGTGGCACCTGTGAAATATGCTTGTTCCCTACATGGCGTCACCAGGACCGTCATGTTCTCTGAACGGCATATTTAGCTGTGGAGGCACATAAAGATTCCTATAAGGACTTTAGAATCGAACTTTGATACACAAGTTCGAAAATAGCAAATTGATGCCAACCTGATGTACTAAAAACTCTCTTAAAGATAATAAAAAGTTTTGGTACCTCAAAAGCTTCCCTGAATTTCCTTGTCTTGGTTTGTGTTTCAGGTTAAAGTACGTTGTCTGTGAGAATTGCTCGCCCCAAAGTGCTCTCATGTCTTAGTAATCATGCAATAATGGTTTCGTACCAGAGCCGACGCTGTACAGCGTCGATAAATATTGTACGAAACCACTGACTGCGACCAGCAGCGTGCAGCCCATTGTACGCATAGCTAACTGCGACCAGCAGCCCCATACGCATAGCGTAATGGGGCTTCGCATTGTAGCATTCAGGATCATGACAGAATTAGTATCGCGGGTAAATGTCAACTTAAAATCCAAAAATTTCTTCGATTTGAAGACTTACCAATTAAGTTGAAGTATTGAAAACAGGCTTCGAACAACGTTTGGTTCTGCCAATAGTCCCTTTCTGTTCGAATTGATGACTGAATGTGACTCGGTCGAGAGGACCTTGGGAGAGCTACATACACTGGATACCATGGCCAGCGCATGCGCACACAAACATCTTATCCGTTCATGGATTTGAAATTTGTGTGCATGTGATGTGTTCGCATGCACTGGCTGTAGTATTCAGTGTACTGTATGTAGCTCTCCTAAGGTCCTGTCGACCGAGTCACATTCAGTCATCAATTCGAACAGAAAGGGACTTTAGGCAGAACCAAACGTTGCACGAAGCCTGTTTTCAATACTTCAAGTTAATTGGTAAGTCTTCAAATTGAAGAATTTATGGGATTTTAAGTTGACATTTACCCTGCGATACTAAATCTGTCATGATCCTGAATGCTACAATGCGAAGCCCGATTACGCTATGCATATGGGACTGCTGGTCGCTATGCGTATGGGGCTGCTGATCGCAGTTAATTGCATGATTACTAACACATGAGAGCACTTTGGGGTGAGTAAGTCTCACAGTGTTAGTTATATGAAAGGTACTTTAACCTGAAACACAAACTAAGACAAGGAAATTCAAGGACACTTTTGAGGTACCAAAACCTTTTATTATCTTTAAACACGACAAATTTATTTTTCTGTTTTCATCCAGATTAGGAGTGATCTTCATAGTAATTATTCCATCGAATTTAAATCTGAATTATGAATATCTATTGTGATTGAGGATCCCTGAACTGCAACAGAGAAATAAAAGCACTTCTCTTTTTAGTGGCAACGTCAAGGACGCTGGTAATATAGAGAGTAGCCCCCCCCCACCCCCCCCCCCATTGCTAAACTATAAATATATTCGGTAGCAATAGGATTCTATTTCTCATATATTTATGTTTTAATTGCATTCCTTGCAGATGAAGATGAAAATAATAATCCAATAATCAAATCTTCAAAACTCTTTAAAAGGGCATCACCCGTAATTCTAACTAGCTCCTTTGGCTGTCATTAAAGCAAATGCAAATATATTGAATTCCGCAAATATGACCAGTTGGTGAGGACATTTCCTCTTAGCGCCTGTAATGTAAAAATAATTAATGGAATGATTGTGACATGAACTATGATATTCCATAGGGAGACCTTATAAGAACCTTTAGGGAGAACTTATAAGGAAAAGTTGACATCAGACCATAAAAACAACTGCAGAATCGAATTCCTTGACCCATAAAACCTCCAAAGCTGATTTTTCAAATTATTGTAACACTGCAAAGGTTTTGAATACTGGCCTTTAAAGGGCTCACACGGGTAAATAATTCCCCATAGAGACGTGTGTTAAAATTCAAATTTCAAAAAATTCTGTAAAATAGCTGGGAGAAATGAGGTATTTCATCTTCACTAACCTGAATAAGTGAGATATTACCTTTCATCCATCAGATTGCCAGGTTGGGTTGTTCTGCTCTAATTCTGTCCAGGGGTCCGCAAAGCCAGACTACGAGTTCTTGTCACTCAAAAAATCACCTATTTTCCGTACACGTACCCAATGAAATATAGTCCCCTCAAATTCCATCAGAAAAGCTTTCATCTTCCAACCAAAATGCAGTTTGTAGAGGAATTCATACTCAATATCTACAGCTATTCAGTTTTTTGCCAAACTACATCATTGATTTTTAATTAATTTTTTTCTTCATTTATTTTGGTATCTTTGGTACGAATTTGGGAAGGGGTCTGGGACAGTCCATTTTATTTACAGGTGTGAGCCCTATAGTGGAGGTCATATTTCTTATTTGACTTTTAAACATCATAAATGTGTTTTTTATGATATTTGCCCCTACATCATATGAGAAATTACACTTTCAAGGATTATAAAGCTTCTCAAAGGGACACTTTGAGAAAATCATGCCCTTTAGGGTTTTTTTAAAATAAATCTTGCAGTTTTGATCAGTTCTTCATAAGATGAATACATAGATCCAGGCAGTTATCCTTGATTGTGGGTGTGTCATCATCACCTTATAGCCTACAAAGTACTTGATAAGACTTTGTTTTGTCAAACAGACTAACTTTATGTATTTTGAGCTGTTTCAGTGGTAGCCAAAACAAAGAAATACATTAAAATAACACAGTCATTCAAAGTTGTGTGATACTGATGACTGACTGCTATGTACTGAGATCTAGTGACAAGAACATAATATTAAGAAAAGAAATAGTAGAAAGGCAGAGTTGAGGAGGGGGGAAGTAGAGGAGAGAGGTAGAGAGAGGGGGGTAGGGAGGGGAAGGGGAGGGAGGAAGAGATCTGACACAATACAAGATACACAATACAAGATTAACACAGTCCTTCAAAGTTGTGTGATACTGATGACTGCTATTTACTGAAGATCTAGTACCACAAGAACATAATATTAAGAAAAGAAATTGTAGCAAGGAAGAGTGGGGGGGGGGAGTTAGAGGAGAGAGGTAGAGGGATCAGGGGGGGGGGGGTAGGGAGAAGAAGGGGGAGGGAGGAAGAGAGATCTGACACAATACAAGATCAACATAAACCAGCAGAGCTTGTATGTGATGAATACTTCCCATAGCCTTGCATGTATTGCGTGCATTCTCTATAGGGCTCACACGGGTAAATAATTCCCCATAGAGACGTGGGTTAAAATTCAAATTTCAAAAAATTCTGTAAAATAGCTGGGAGAAATGAGGTATTTCATCTTCACTAACCTGAATAAGTGAGATATTAGCTTTCATCCATCAGATTGCCAGGTTGGGTTGTTCTGCTCTAATTCTGTCCAGGGGTCCGCAAAGCCAGACTACGAGTTCTTGTCACTCAAAAAATCACCTATTTTCCTTACACGTACCCAATGAAATATAGTCCCCTCAATTTCCATCAGAAAAGCTTTCATCTTCCAACCAAAATGCAGTTTGTAGAGGAATTCATACTCAATATCTACAGCTATTCAGTTTTTTGCCAAACTACATCATTGATTTTTAATTAATTTTTTTCTTCATTTATTTTGGTATCTTTGGTACGAATTTGTGAAGGGGTCTGGGACAGTCCATTTTATTTACAGGTGTGAGCCCTAAACGTAGGTGGCAGCCATATTGGATTTTGCAAATATGCCGCCCCGGAGGGCGCCCTTCACAAGAATTACGCCTTTTTTCAACCGTCGACAACTGATATTCTATTACTAAGGCTGGCATTCCTGGAATATTTTCTATGCATGGGCAAGCCATTTTTTTTCAATAAACTGTTATGAATACAATGGCTTGACCCCTAAATGACCTTAAGGTGACCTTATAAGGAAAAATTGACTTCAGACCATAAAAACAACTTCAGATTCGAATTCCTTGACTTAGAAAACGTCTTAACCTGACTTTTTTAATGATTGTAACCCTTTCATGTTTTCAAATGCACGTGACCTTTAAACCTATATGGTCATATTGGCTACGCCCTTCTTGGCGCCCATCAAAAATCGAAATAGTATGGTTTGGGCTACATGTGTGCCAAATTTTGGTGCGTTTGGAAAATTTTGAACCAAAAATCCCTTGCGCCCCCCACTAGACGGGTACATGTAAAGTTATGACATTTCATATTTGCATAATAGTGGAATTTTGATATTGTAGATTGATAATATGATAAACTTATGATATTGATAATAATAATAAATCATTTGTTAAGCGCAGAAACTATGTCTATATATTCTACTGCGCTTCAAGAGCTCTTAAGTTCCTATGTTGCACAATGCTGCATGGGAAGTACAAAAAGAAATAAGCCCATGCTAAAACAAAAAAGTTTTCACTTTTGATTTAAAACTATTAGAGGCATAATTTTTGTGAAGGAATCAAAATAACACAAAATAAAGGGCAATCTTTAGAAAATACTATTGTTTTCAGTTATCTCTACTATATCTATTGTTTTGTGCCTTTTTCACATAAAAACAAAGGAAATAATATGAAAAACTTTCCAGGGCCATAATTACTTCACATTTTGCACCTTCAACGAATTTCAGCCAAGAAACACCCATTTCATACACTGTAACACTGTTAAATGAAACGGGAACAGAAAAAAAAAAATGCAAAATCCGACTGACCTGGTTGTCAGTTTATGGTTGCCATGACAACCAGCAACGTAAAGTATAGGTAAATTATATATCAAAATGTTTGCAATAAGATTTACAGGTGTGAGCCCTATAGTGGAGGTCATATTTCTTATTTGACTTTTAAACATCATAAATGTGTTTTTTATGATATTTGCCCCTACATCATATGAGAAATTACACTTTCAAGGATTATAAAGCTTCTCAAAGGGACACTTTGAGAAAATCATGCCCTTTAGGTTTTTTTTTTAAATAAATCTTGCAGTTTTGATCAGTTCTTCATAAGATGAATACATAGATCCAGGCAGTTATCCTTGATTGTGGGTGTGTCATCATCACCTTATAGCCTACAAAGTACTTGATAAGACTTTGTTTTGTCAAACAGACTAACTTTATGTATTTTGAGCTGTTTCAGTGGTAGCCAAAACAAAGAAATACATTAAAATAACACAGTCATTCAAAGTTGTGTGATACTGATGACTGACTGCTATGTACTGAGATCTAGTGACAAGAACATAATATTAAGAAAAGAAATAGTAGAAAGGTAGAGTTGAGGAGGGGGGGGGGGAGTAGAGGAGAGAGGTAGAGAGAGGGGGGTAGGGAGGGGAAGGGGAGGGAGGAAGAGATCTGACACAATACAAGATACACAATACAAGATTAACACAGTCCTTCAAAGTTGTGTGATACTGATGACTGCTATTTACTGAAGATCTAGTACCACAAGAACATAATATTAAGAAAAGAAATTGTAGCAAGGAAGAGTGGGGGGGGGGAGTTAGAGGAGAGAGGTAGAGGGATCAGGGGGGGGGGGGGGTAGGGAGAAGAAGGGGGAGGGAGGAAGAGAGGTCTGACACAATACAAGATCAACATAAACCAGCAGAGCTTGTATGTGATGAATACTTCCCATAGCCTTGCATGTATTGCGTGCACTCTCTATAGGGCTCACACGGGTAAATAATTCCCCATAGAGACGTGTGTTAAAATTCAAATTTCAAAAAATTCTGTAAAATAGCTGGGAGAAATGAGGTATTTCATCTTCACTAACCTGAATAAGTGAGATATTACCTTTCATCCATCAGATTGCCAGGTTGGGTTGTTCTGCTCTAATTCTGTCCAGGGGTCCGCAAAGCCAGACTACGAGTTCTTGTCACTCAAAAAATCACCTATTTTCCGTACACGTACCCAATGAAATATAGTCCCCTCAATTTCCATCAGAAAAGCTTTCATCTTCCAACCAAAATGCAGTTTGTAGAGGAATTCATACTCAATATCTACAGCTATTCAGTTTTTTGCCAAACTACATCATTGATTTTTAATTATTTTTTTCTTCATTTATTTTGGTATCTTTGGTACGAATTTGTGAAGAGGTCTGGGACAGTCCATTTTATTTACAGGTGTGAGCCCTAAACGTAGGTGGCAGCCATACTGGATTTTGCAAATATGCCGCCCCGGAGGGCGCCCTTCACAAGAATTACGCCTTTTTTCAACCGTCGACAACTGATATTCTATTACTAAGGCTGGCATTCCTGGAATATTTTCTATGCATGGGCAAGCCATTTTTTTTCAATAAACTGTTATGAATACAATGGCTTGACCCCTAAATGACCTTAAGGTGACCTTATAAGGAAAAATTGACTTCAGACCATAAAAACAACTTCAGATTCGAATTCCTTGACTTAGAAAACGTCTTAACCTGACTTTTTTAATGATTGTAACCCTTTCATGTTTTCAAATGCACGTGACCTTTAAACCTATATGGTCATATTGGCTACGCCCTTCTTGGCGCCCATCAAAAATCGAAATAGTATGGTTTGGGCTACATGTGTGCCAAATTTTGGTGCGTTTGGAAAATTTTGAACCAAAAATCCCTTGCGCCCCCCACTAGACGGGTACATGTAAAGTTATGACATTTCATATTTGCATAATAGTGGAATTTTGATATTGCAGATTGATAATATGATAAACTTATGATATTAGAGGCATAATTTTTGTGAAGGAATCAAAATAACACAAAATAAAGGGCAATCTTTAGAAAATACTATTGTTTTCAGTTATCTCTACTATATCTATTGTTTTGTGCCTTTTTCACATAAAAACAAAGGAAATAATATGAAAAACTTTCCAGGGCCATAATTACTTCACATTTTGCGCCTTCAACGAATTTCAGCCAAGAAACACCCATTTCATACACTGTAACACTGTTAAATGAAACGGGAACAGAAAAAAAAAAAGCAAAATCTGACTGACCTGGTTGTCAGTTTATGGTTGCCATGACAACCAGCAACGTAAAGTATAGGTAAATTATATATCAAAATGTTTGCAATAAGATTTACAGGTGTGAGCCCTATAGTGGAGGTCATATTTCTTATTTGACTTTTAAACATCATAAATGTGTTTTTTATGATATTTGCCCCTACATCATATGAGAAATTACACTTTCAAGGATTATAAAGCTTCTCAAAGGGACACTTTTAGAAAATCATGCCCTTTAGGGTTTTTTTAAAATAAATCTTGCAGTTTTGATCAGTTCTTCATAAGATGAATACATAGATCCAGGTAGTTATCCTTGATTGTGGGTGTGTCATCATCACCTTATAGCCTACAAAGTACTTGATAAGACTTTGTTTTGTCAAACAGACTAACTTTATGTATTTTGAGCTGTTTCAGTGGTAGCCAAAACAAAGAAATACATTAAAATAACACAGTCATTCAAAGTTGTGTGATACTGATGACTGACTGCTATGTACTGAGATCTAGTGACAAGAACATAATATTAAGAAAAGAAATAGTAGAAAGGCAGAGTTGAGGAGGGGGGGAGTAGAGGAGAGAGGTAGAGAGAGGGGGGTAGGGAGGGGAAGGGGAGGGAGGAAGAGATCTGACACAATACAAGATACACAATACAAGATTAACACAGTCCTTCAAAGTTGTGTGATACTGATGACTGCTATTTACTGAAGATCTAGTACCACAAGAACATAATATTAAGAAAAGAAATTGTAGCAAGGAAGAGTGGGGGGGGGAGTTAGAGGAGAGAGGTAGAGGGATCAGGGGGGGTAGGGAGAAGAAGGGGGAGGGAGGAAGAGAGATCTGACACAATACAAGATCAACATAAACATGCAGAGCTTGTATGTGATGAATACTTCCCATAGACTTGCATGTATTGCGTGCATTCTCTATAGGGCTCACACGGGTAAATAATTCCCCATAGAGACGTGTGTTAAAATTCAAATTTCAAAAAATTCTGTAAAATAGCTGGGAGAAATGAGGTATTTCATCTTCACTAACCTGAATAAGTGAGATATTACCTTTCATCCATCAGATTGCCAGGTTGGGTTGTTCTGCTCTAATTCTGTCCAGGGGTCCGCAAAGCCAGACTACGAGTTCTTGTCACTCAAAAAATCACCTATTTTCCGTACACGTACCCAATGAAATATAGTCCCCTCAATTTCCATCAGAAAAGCTTTCATCTTCCAACCAAAATGCAGTTTGTAGAGGAATTCATACTCAATATCTACAGCTATTCAGTTTTTTGCCAAACTACATCATTGATTTTTAATTATTTTTTTCTTCATTTATTTTGGTATCTTTGGTACGAATTTGTGAAGAGGTCTGGGACAGTCCATTTTATTTACAGGTGTGAGCCCTAAACGTAGGTGGCAGCCATACTGGATTTTGCAAATATGCCGCCCCGGAGGGCGCCCTTCACAAGAATTACGCCTTTTTTCAACCGTCGACAACTGCAATTCTATTACTAAGGCTGGCATTCCTGGAATATTTTCTATGCATGGGCAAGCCATTTTTTTTTCAATAAACTGTTATGAATACAATGGCTTGACCCCTAAATGACCTTAAGGTGACCTTATAAGGAAAAATTGACTTCAGACCATAAAAACAACTTCAGATTCGAATTCCTTGACTTAGAAAACGTCTTAACCTGACTTTTTTAATGATTGTAACCCTTTCATGTTTTCAAATGCACGTGACCTTTAAACCTATATGGTCATATTGGCTACGCCCTTCTTGGCGCCCATCAAAAATCGAAATAGTATGGTTTGGGCTACATGTGTGCCAAATTTTGGTGCGTTTGGAAAATTTTGAACCAAAAATCCCTTGCGCCCCCCACTAGACGGGTACATGTAAAGTTATGACATTTCATATTTGCATAATAGTGGAATTTTGATATTGCAGATTGATAATATGATAAACTTATGATATTAGAGGCATAATTTTTGTGAAGGAATCAAAATAACACAAAATAAAGGGCAATCTTTAGAAAATACTATTGTTTTCAGTTATCTCTACTATATCTATTGTTTTGTGCCTTTTTCACATAAAAACAAAGGAAATAATATGAAAAACTTTCCAGGGCCATAATTACTTCACATTTTGCTCCTTCAACGAATTTCAGCCAAGAAACACCCATTTCATACACTGTAACACTGTTAAATGAAACGGGAACAGAAAAAAAAAATGCAAAATCTGACTGACCTGGTTGTCAGTTTATGGTTGCCATGACAACCAGCAACGTAAAGTATAGGTAAATTATATATCAAAATGTTTGCATTAAGATTTTAGGAAAAGTCGCAAAATTTGGTAGAAATCGGATTAAGGGCGAAGGAGTGGCTAATAAAAATCTGGTAGGGGGCGCAGTGTGCCCCCTCCCCTCTAGGGCTTTATAGGTTTAACAGGGTCTGCTTGTGTGTGCGACGCTGGCCTTGTTTCTCGACCGATTCTTTTGTTTTTCAAATTTGGTATGTAAATATATAATTGTCAAGTCTTTACACCTACACCTATTGATAATGCTGCCTCACTGTTCCACCTTTTACAGGGTCAAAGGTCACCTTGATCATGTCAAATTTTGCAAAAATACATTTTTATTTAGGCAATAACTTGATTATTACTGGATTTTACCCAGACTTGCTAAAGAGGTGTACGGGTGGTCATTCTACATAACAGTTTGTGGTGACGGCGCTCTCATTGTTCCGACTTGGAGGCCATGTCACATTTCTTGTATATGCTATATAAGCCACATTCCTTGTCGGATTTTATTCAAACTTGCTATGGAGGTTTTGGGGGGAGTTATTCTGGATAACAAAAGTTTTCAATGCCAGCGCTCATTGTTCAAACTTTCATAGGATGGCATGTCATATTCCTTGTATGTGCTATATACTAGCCTCTTTTCTCGTCGGATTTTATTGTATCCTGCGACAGTTGTCATATTATACAACATTTTTTCCTAACAAGTAATCCAGATGGGGTATGGGAGACAGGTTCGGGAGATACATGTGCTTAATTGCCAGTGCTCTATTTACTTCTGGGAGACACTTATAGACTCACACTGTAGAACGCAACACTTTATTTTGTTTTTGTATGAACGAACAACTAGGTAGATAGCTTTTGTTATTACCCTGTCTTAATACCGAACCTTGGGAATAATAAACATTACCCATCTAGGGGACCCTGGAAGATGTTTAGAGCAAGGGCGCCGGAAGCGGGGGGGGGGGGGGCAGGGGTGGCACTTGCCCCCCCCCCCCCCCAAACAAAATGTTGGGGGGGCAAAACGAGTTTTTGCCCCCCCCCCCCCCAAAGTGCCCCCTGTAACAAATAATTAATCACTGATTTAAAGACCAAAATGAACAATAAAGGCATATTTCTTGTCTAAATGTAGTAATTTCATAACTGAAAATGCAAAAATTTTCGCCCCTAACGGGGCGATACACTAACAACATACAGTATTGTATCTATACACTAATAGGAACTTATGAGTAAATTTAGTGTATAGATGGTAGCCTCGTGTCCTCGAGTGTGCCCGCTGAAACATACCTTTAGTAAACCTTACATTTTTCATTTTCTTCTTTGTTTTCTAGCATTATAAGAATATTTTTCATCGTTCGAACGATGCGATCACGTTTAAGCTTTTAATGAGTACATTTCAGATAAATTGCAAAGTGAAAGTGGCTCGCTCGTTCTGCCCGTACTTATAGTAAAATGAAAAGTTTGCATAAGTTATTATCATAGTCCTTTGCAGTGATTTCTTTTACTATGTTTAATTCCTCAGAAATTTGCTTTTAAATGTTCTATAAACGCGACTTTTATACTCTGTTTTCACAAAAAGTCCCTACCGTGGGAGGGGGTATCCTCCTCCCACACCCTCCCCCGCTCGGTCGCTTCGCTCCCTCGACGAGGATCTCACACCATCACATAATATACCCCCGTATGTTAAGATCATAGTCCTTCCAACTAATTTTTTTTTTCAATATGTTAATTCCCTAGAAATTTGCTTTTAAATGTTCTATAAACGCGACTTTTATACTCTGTTTTCACAAAAAGTCCCTACCGTGGGAGGGGGTATGCCCCCTCCCACACCCTCCCCCCGCTCGGTCGCTTCGCTCCCTCGCCGAGGATCTCGCACCATCACATTATTAATGTACTCCCGTATGTTATGATCATAGTCCTTCGAACTGATTTTTTCAATATGTTAATTCCCTAGAAATTTACTTTACATTCTCTATAAACGCGACTTTTATACTCTGTTTTTACAAAAAGTCCGTACCGTGGGAGGGGGTATCCCCCCTCCCACACCCTCCCCCCGCTCGGTCGCTTCGCTCCCTCGCCGAGGATCTCACATCATCACATTATTATGTACTCCCGTATGTAATAATCATAGTCCTTCGCACGGATTGTTTTTCACTATGTTTAATTCCTTAGAAATTTGCTTTTAAATGGTCTATAAACGCGACTTTTGTACCCTGTTTTACAAAAGCTCCCTACAGTGGGGGGGGGGGGGGGGGATACCCCCTTTCCACACACCCTCCCCACCCCCCCCCCCCCCCCCCCCCCGCTCGGTCGCTCCGCTCCCGCGCCGAGGATCTCACATCGCACATAAATGTGCCCCCGTTGACATTTTGCCCCCAAAAAACCAGAAGTGTTCCGGCGCGCTTGGTTTAGAGGAATCACTTAAAACGCATAAATGAATCCCCACCTGGTAATTTCCTGGGATGCCTTTCATGATCCTGTGTGTGTGTTTGTGTGTGTGTGTGTGACCCTGCATCACAAAGCCAACAAAAAGTCGCCAGACATGGATTTGTTAGTTAAGGGCAGATCATAAAAGACCAGACTGGAAGCTTTAAAATGACGTATAACTCAATTCAAATGGACTCTCCTAACCTATGCAAATACTGGAAAGAAAGCGCACACTCTGGAAAAATGTGAACTGCGGAAACCGGCTCTGAAGTAAAGCGTCTATTTCAGCTCTTAATCTTTGCCAAACCGTGCTACCTCTGCGATGAAAGGGACAAAACACAGGATGTAAACCACTGCAGCAAAAACAATGAAAAATTATCAGATTGGTAAAGCTGAAAATGAGAATTTTCTATCGACAAAGTCTGTCCATGATTAATGTCAACTTTCAAAGCAGTAGAGTTATCCTTTCAAATGTTATTAAAGTTGAAACTGAAGAGTGTGCAAGAATTTCAAGAAATGAAAAGAGGCCACTAAGACATACCTGATCATTCTGTTCCCCGCTCAATATAAAAGGTTGTAGAAAAACTGCTGAAACCACACTTTCCCATCCATGTCATGATCCCAAACCTAAAACATGTGCCTCCGTCACACTAGAGGAGGAATGAGCAGGAATGCCATTGGAATGAAAACTCTTGCTGCATTCTTGCATATTTTCAAGGACATTCTAGCAATTCTGACGACATTCTGAGTGCGTTCCAAATATTCGGGCTGAATCTTGAGGCTAGAGCGAATGTTTTACCCATGCCTAAAACATTCGAGGAACATTCTAAGTGGAGAAATATCGATATGTATTCAAAGGTATTCTAATTGGACTCTGATTGCATTGTAAATATTCCTATGGCATTCTGAATTATTCCTACGGCATTCTAACAGCATTTGAAACAATCTGACCTCATTGAGGGAGAATCGGAACGGTGTTGCTCCTCAAATTATGCCAAAATATACAAAATGCGCAAATGCTCATACAATTACCCCCAGTTAAATGTTGGTTAGTGAAAAGGTTAAAGTAAAGATTAGAGATAGGGTTAGGTTTGGAATTAGAGTTTGGGTTAGGGTTAGGATTAGGTTCAGGGTTTATGAGGGTTAGGGTCACGGGAGGGTCTGGGGTAATTGCCCAGGGGGTAATTGGCCTGGACAATCTCTTTCAAGGAGGTCTTCCTGGAGGACAGCAATCTGTACCAAAGCAACATGGTACATGGATGATCGGGTTTAGACTGGTGAAAATCACCATTTTATACGCTATCGGAGACTATTCCGGCAGCATTCTTGACACACCCGGGACATTCGTATTGCATTCCAAGCATATTCTAAGTGTATTCTTATTTTTCGGGCTGCATTCTGTTTGAATTGGTGAACATTCAATGTATATTTGGTAGCCATTCCGGGAACGTTCTGACCGCATTCGAAATGTTTTTGTACTACATATTACCATAGATAGCTCTATCCAAATATCGTATGAATTAAATGAATATTCATATCTAAGATTAACACACAAGTTAGCATATCATGTCAGCGAGAGAAGACGGAATAATTATTCTTATTACTATACAAGCTTGTAAGTAGGGGAGAAAGCTAAGCTCATCTGCCTGGGATAAACGCAGAGAGGTGGGAAAATTAAATTGCACAGCGCTGTATTGTAGGAAACACGGAGAAGAGAGATCCAATATGTTACAACGCTGGCCTCACACTCTGTCACATTGCAAACGGTCTGATTGATGTCAAAATGAGATCTTTACCTCCACCAAGGGAGGAGGTTATGTTTTCGTTACCGTTGATTTGTTTGTTAGTTAGTTTGTCCGTGTGCAAAATAACTTAAAAAGTAGTCGACGGATTGAGATGAAACTTGCAGGAAAGGGTGATAATGACACAAATACCAAACGATTAACTTTTGGTAGTGATCCGAGAATTTTTTTTTTTTTTTTTTTTTGGGGGGGGGGAATTTATGAAGGATTTTTGACATTTTGGCAGGTAGGGTCAATGAACTTGGGAGTTCAGGCTGCGCGTATTTGAGGTTTGCCTGCGCGCACTAAAGTGCGTGCTCGACTGTTTCTGCCAAAGATAGTAGAGATATAAGATACGAAGGCGCGCGATAAAGATGGACACAAAATGGCTACCCTACATGACAATACAAAAGAGAGCTAAGTACAAACTCAGTAGGGTTGGACCTACTACTAATCGACCGCCTAATGTTTATTTGCTTGATAAGAATATTTAACACTGAAATTCACGTAAAAAACTTGACCTACGTGATTGAGAAAATCCAGCTCTATCAAATGCCGTTGTTCCCTTTTCGATTCGAAGTTTCAGTGCAAAAATATCGCCGGCGAACTTGCGTTGCCTCGTTTCAGCTCCCCGCGGTAAATCGCGTTTTTAGGATCGACCGCTGATTTTGCATTGACAATGCACGTAAACCGAGTTGTATTGAACACCGTGTTGTACGAAGCTTTTTAGAAGCCTTTTAGAAACTTCCATAGACATTACATTGTGCTGTCATTACGATTCGGTGAAAATATTCATTCGAAATTTTGTCCTTGATTAAAACCATTAATGAACAGTGAATTACCGCGTTTTCCCACACCATCCTAATCTACATTCAAAGCCAATCCATTTTTATGTGCTTTGCGCGCAGAGAAGTGCGTACTAAGTGTTCAGTGCGCGAATTATACGCGGTCGGTTTCAATAAGGGTGGTCGATATGTAGTAGGGCTACCATACACCTAGAAACATCATTCATTTCCAAAGGTAGTGGTATTCTTGTCATCTTAAAAAGATTTAAAAATTATAGTCGTAGCTTTTTTTCGATGAAGGGGATAATTTTGAAGAACGAGATTTTAGAGTAATAAGGATTATTTCGTGGAGGTAAAAATTTGGCAACAACATGATCTCACAATCAAAAACACTTGATAAACAACAACAACATCTGCAAAGACAGCGCGTCTCAGGCAAAGACACACATCACCTGAGACGCGCTGTCCCTGAAGCCGCTGCTGTTGTTTATCAAGCGTCAAGGCAGCGCGTCTCAGGTGATGTGCGTATACGCTTGAAGACCGCGCGCTGTCCATTTGTTTTGTACAGGATTAGCGCGCACTTTCGTGTCTTATTTCTTAAGCGTCTTTGGTTTCTGCTGGGGTGAGGCGCGCCGTGCAGCTGAGTGTTTATGACGTAACAAAGGCTTCTATATTGGGAAATCTGGCAACTTTCAGCACACGATGCTTTAAGTACGTATGGGTGGAAATCACTGATATCTCTACGGAAGAACAAGATCAGTGGTGAAAATGATTTGCATGCTTGGCGGAGGTCTGCGCCCTCAGAGTGCTTTTCTAGTTATTTTTGTTTTTCTTTGTGATCGTGCACACGAGCAAAATTCATAATGGTATATTGATTTCGTCATTTCAATTGCCAAGCAATATACATTTTGCCGACATATAGGAGCGGCATAACTGAGGCTGGTAGTATGCAGATAAGGGTGACTGTAAGATGGCAATTGGTGTCCATGCCAACCGGTGGAGGTGCAGGGTTAATGGTTATTGAATATATTCTGAATGACGATGAGCTGCCTCAAGTTGGCAGCTAGGCCACGGGACATAAATCAGTCTATGATGTTTACTTTCTTAGCAACAATACCCCAACTGGTCTGTTTTCACAGGAAATGTTTCCCTATAAAGCAGGAATACAATTATGGAAGCCCATCTTTTTTTGTGTGTGTGTGTGTTGGGGGGGGGGTAGTGTTGGGAGATATAATCAATGAATCGATCGTGCATTCCATATTTCCCTTTGGTTAATTTAAAGTGTATTGTGGTTAACGGTCCACTTCCCATGTCCACAGATAACTATCAGATGGATTCTCGAAATTTACTTAATAAAAAGGCATCATCGCTGCTTTTACCAAATACTGCAAGGACCTTTTTGTGGATCTGCAGAGGTAGGACGATGTGTGGGGATGGCAAGGTTATTTTTTATGTATCTGAAAAAAAAAATGGTTGACCAAAGAAGCCACAATTTACTTTCTTGGGTGAAGTATAAGAGCAAAACATTTTGGGAAATTGTCATTGCTTACAATGTACTGATAATATGTATATCAGACAATTATTCATCATTATTATCTAAAAAAAAAAAAAAAAGTAGAAGGTTGTTGGAGATAATGCTCAATTTTAGTCGCATGCCTCCTTTGTATGAAATGTGAAGTCTACAAATTTTATAGTTAATTTCGATTCATTCAACACTTCCAGTAAAAACAGAGGATTAAAATACTTAAAATTGACAACACCATGAAATAACAGAAAAAAGAATGATCATAATAGGCATGCATCAGTATAACTATACGAATTTACAATACATTTGAAAATGATCGGAGACATTCAGAAAAAACTATGCCTAAAAAATACTACCTAATCATATTTTATTCTTTAAAAAAAATTGATCTTAGTTTAAAGGGAAGGTAAACCCAAAGAGCAATGTGGATTGAGTGAAAGCAGCAACATTAGTAGAACACATCAGTGAAAGTTTGAAGAAAATCGGACAATCGATGCAAAAGTTATGAATTTTTAAAGTTTTGGTGTTGGAACCGCTGGATGAGGAGACTACTAGAGGATATGACGTATGAGTGGACAAAAATACAAAGAAAATATAAAGGATATTCAACAAAAATTCACTTTTCTGGAATTATGAAAAAGCAGTGGACCAACCACTTTCAGAAAGCAGGGGGAATAATTGCTACCCTTAACATATGTCAATATCAAGTTGATGGAATTTGTAATTTTCATGAAAAATGGATTTTGGTAGTATTTTCTTTATATTTTCTTGATATTGTAGTCCACTCATACGTCATAACCTCTAGTAGTCTCCTCATCCAGCGGTTCCAACACCAAAACTTTAAAAATTCATAACTTTTGCATCGATTGTCCGATTTTCTTCAAACTTTCACTGATGTGTTCTACTAATGTTGCTGCTTTCACTCAATCCACATTAATCTTGGGGTTTATCTTCCCTTTAACAGATTTGAAAGCATGACATGACATTTTGTCTTTGATACGAGGGTCAGGACCCAAAACACAGGGCAACATTTTAGAACCCTATCCTATAAATACGTATGCCATCTTGCTGAAGGAACCCAGGGAAGATAGGATTCTACATTAAACGAAATTTGACAATGGTCATAAAAACTAATACCAAATTTCTTCGCAGCGTTTTCTTTTTTTTTTATTAAAGACGTTGTCTTTTGTAAATATTTAGGACAAACTAATTTATATACTGAAATTGTGTTTGACCATTGGGTGCATTCTATGTGAAAAAAAAGGAAATGACTATAGTACAGAACACATAACAATGTTGCTGATTATCTAAATAAATCCCTCTAATTCCCTCTAACTTTAATATGTTCTTTCATTTTAAAGGGACTGTACAGTACTGGTTGAGGTAGGGATTCATGTTTTGAACATTCCTAAGTGAGATAATGAAAAGCCTCTTATGAAATATGAAAGAGCATGTTATTTTAAGAAGGATTCAACGTTTATTTGATGAAAATTGGTTTTCAAATGGCTGAGATATCCAAAAAAGTGCTAATAATAAAAGGCGACATGCCCCAACTTTATTAGCATCTCTTTGTTTCACCTTGTTTTTGGCTATCTCAGCCATTTCAAAACCGATTTTCATCGAATAAACTTTTGATACCCCTTAGAACTGCATGCTCTTTGACATCTCATAGAGTGGTTTCTGAATACCTCACAAAACGTTAAAAGCTAAATCTTCACCTCGACCAGAACTGTACACACCCTTTAAAACAATGCACTGCCATAATGTTTAACATTTGGCATGGCGGAACATATTTCTGATTCACACATTTCCCTTTAATTCTAATTTTTAAGTTAATGCACCTTAATAGGTGGAAACAGGTAGTACACAGAACAATTAAGTATGAACATTGTACATACTAGAGACTTTTACTGTTGTAGACGTTATATGTTACTTTATACGTTTATACGTTCCATTTGTTTTAATTACACATAAGCCTTACCACAACTTTGAATAAACTGGTGCTACATAATATACGCACATCTCCCGTTCCCGCCACATATTATGCCTGTGAATCATATTTGGCTTTCAATAGCGGAAGGTGAGGGTTTCTAATGTACAGACGGTTTCAAAAACATTCATAACAATTAATTTTCTGCTGCCCTGGTGATCGGGCAAGTCATGCTTGGTGGAGGGGGGGGTGGGGACATCTCTTGCAAAAAATTTATCAAAGAACACGTTTTTAGATGAGAATGATGATAGTCTGGGTTTTTTGAACGATCAATAAAGCGGAAACGTTTGATGTGAACAAAGAGGTTCCCGTTTTAATCTACATAGTCCCATGGCGAATTTACGGACGCAATCCCATGTCATTTATTTCAAGTATTGTGCACCCTTGTGTAAAATTGCGTGATTCTATTCATTACCTACCTTTATCTGAATATCATTTTTGCGCTGCTAGTTTGTGTGAAAATTTCAATAGCGTGTGTCACCGCCCGCACACAGAGTGTACCGAGGAATATGCAGTGTGTAATAACACTCCAGGGGTTTAATACGGGGAGTGCAAAGTCGACATCTTTATAGTCCCTGTCTCTAACAAAATTTCACCTGAAGATTTTGTTTCTTTTTTTCAAGGTATCTTGGTTTCGGCATGAGAAATGTATACGTATTTTTTTATAAGGTATGTGTAATTAGGTCAGACAATATATTTTCAACCTTCAAACCGTAGTTGCAAAAAAAAAAATGATCTGCATTAATTTACCTTGAATATGTCCAATTTACGAAAATTTTACAGAGCGATTTTATTTTGTCAAGTGTCGTGTACCTCCATGAATACATGTTTGATTCTATTCTTAGGCCGTGTTATTTCTGCAAGGTTGTGTGAATGTGACCATAACACAGGCCTACACATCTTGTCATGCCTCATGTGTTGCCACTTGCACGTTGCTTTCATAATGTCTTCAGAGCAAAACGAGATGATGGTGACTTCAATGTAAAAATCTTCATGGCACCCTTTTACTAACAACATTTTGACCTACAGATTGTTGTAGGACTTCGTTTTCACAAAGTAGCTTGCAGGGGGAGAATGATAATGCGCTTCTACGGTATTCCATTTTGAAGTGTGCGTGCTATCACGTTAGACAAGGTATTTTCAGTGCCACCTTTTATTATGACCTCTTAATTTTTCTCTTTTTTGATATTTCAGCTATTTTAGTTTTCATCGGATACAATTCTAATTACTCTTTCAAATCTCATTTCTAATAAGTAGTTTATATTTATCTTGCAAATACGTAGAACCTTAATCCCATAGAAACCAAAACTATATCATCTCTGTAAAGTAAAAACAATGTTTAAGATGAAAAATGAGAAATGTAGATGCCGCCTGATGCTCTTAGTTTGTTTTTATTCTATTTTACAATTTTCTTTTTTTTTTCAATTCAGGGAAATCAATGCCTTATTATATATTATAAGAAAATCAGTAAAATTGTGAGAGAAACTAGACAATGGATTCAAAAGTTATGAATTGTTTTTTTCTTTTATCGCTGGATAAGGCGAACACGTAATTTCATTTCAAGTCATTTTTGACAACAGTATAAGGATTAAATAAAAATGAATTATCAACATAATGTTAATTTGCATAAAAAAGTACACGAAAGATCGTCGACCTGTCATCGACGTAAATAAGTTGAGGGTAATAGTATTCCCCTGCTTTCTGAAAGATGTTAGTGTGGTGCTCTTTCATTACGCTAGAAAAGTGAAATTATAGTTATGTTAAATTTACCTTACTTTCTCTTCATAAAATTGTCCGAATATAATTCATTATGTGACCCGGCCTGCATCACAAAACTAACAAAAAGTGGCCACACATGGATTTTGAGTTAAGGGCGGATTCTGGAAGAGCAGACTGTAAGTTTTAAAATGATGTATAACTCGATTCAAATGTACTCCTTTTACCTATCTAAATACTGAAAAGAAAGCACACACTCTGGAAAAGTGTGAACTGAGAAAAGAGACTCTAAAGTACACTGTCTAATGTAGCGCTTTACCAAGCCGTGCTAGCTGTGCGATGAAAGGAACAAAACACAGGGCATAATCCATGGGAGCAACAGCAATGAGGGATTATCAGAATAAGCTGAAATTGTGCATGTTCTTTAAACATATTAATTCCATGATTAATGTCAAAGCATTAGCGTTATCCTTTCTAAAGTTATTAGACTTGAAAGTGAAGAGTAAGCATACATGATCATTCTACTCTCCCCCCTCCACCAAAAAAAAAAAAAAAAAAAAAGTTGTAAAAAAACTGGTGAAAACACACTTTCCTGTTCATAATATGCTCTCAGACTAAAGACTAATGTAGAAGAGAGTATGACAAAAACTAACAAATCGACTCGGTTGATCCATTTCACCTGTTTGTTTGTTTGTTTGTTTTTTAGATTTTTTTTTTGTTAGAATTTAATCACCTATACATTATCATATATTATGAACTATTATGTTGGCATCACTTCAGTATAATTCAATAGATATTAGTTCCCTTAACTCGTTCCAGAATATGGGAACCTGGGGGGTCTGTGTATTAAGTCTATTTGGATATCAGAATTTAGTATGTAATCGGTTAAAAACGGTTTTCCTCAGATTTGAGTCACCCTTGGTCAAAGATTAGATAATTTGTATTTCCACCTTTTTTCGCATAGTGTATAAAAAACGATTGTATTTTTTTTTTAATTGATCATGAAGACATGAACATGCTGTTACCCTTGCCTGGCTATATTCTCATGTTAGTTTTTTTTTTTTTTTTTTGTACATTCTGTGAAAACATGAAAATAAACGTGCAAGATGAATCTCTAAGTTCACATCTTAGGTAGATAGGATCCACCAATACAGAATTAAACCATCTAAGCTTAGCGCAATCTTCATCTCATGCCAACATGTAGGCTATATCCTGTCAATACATGAAGAGTTGGATCGCACAAAGGGTAAACTCTGTAAAAGCTGTCAAAATCAAAAAGTAAATAAAAGAAAATGTGATAATTGTAATAATAGCTTCAGGAAAATGAATGCATTCTTATGTTACCAGGGGGTATCACTGGAAGCTGTTTGTTAAACAGCATCGGACGATGGAATTATAATTTATTACATGCATGGAAATGGCGTTTTAACTCGTTTTACACATAGGTGGCACAAAGTCAAACATGTTACAGGGTATCAATCTTCCACAATGCTCATTTAAACACTTTTTTTACATCGTTCTTACAAGCGAAGCAAAGGCCCTGGTAAATACATCGAGGGAGACTTGTTGTAATCAGACTTGGTGTGATCATCATACTGCCTACCTTGTCAGCTAGGGCTCTCCCCTGCATGTTAAAGGGTGTGTATACAGTTCTGGTCGAGGTGAGGATTTAGCTGTTAACGTTTTGCGAGATATTCAGAAACCACTTTATGAGATGTCAAAGAGAATGCAATTCTAAGGGGTATCAAAAGTTTTTGTGATGAAAATCGGTTTTGAAATGGTAGAGATATCCAAAAGCAATTTTCATCAAATAAACGTTGAATCATTCTTAGAATTACATGCTCTTTCATATTTTAAGAGGTTTCACATTATCTCACTTAGGAATGTTCAAAACATGAATCCCCACCATAACCAGTACTATACAGTCCCTTTAAGAGAGCGACTAGAAAGACAGAGAGAGAGAGAGAGAGAGAGAGACTAACGGAGTCAGAAAAGGGAAGATAGAAAATGAGAAGAGAGATATCATGACAAAAAGAAAGATACCGAATAAGAAGACAGATTTATGACAAACATTAACAGAGTAAGGGAGATTGGGTCATTTCGACACGCACACACAGACACATTATGTGTGAGTATAATGCAGAAACAAAGTGATAATGCATGTTTGGCCAATAAAGCATGAATTTATTCGACTCAAATTTTCGGCGTCCTACGCCTTCTTCAGGAGTCCTGACAATGACGGTATATGTAAACGTATTACGATTACCTTTATCAAAATGAGAATTGGTGAAATTGAGAAATTGGTGTGTACGGCAGTGTGTGGTTACCACCCCAACAATGGTCCTGGATATTGAGCAGGGTTCGAATTCCTTATCATTTTATTAATAAATAAGGACTTCCACTGGCACAGCTAGTCTTCATTCATCCTGAAATGCAATGTATGCGAGCACATTGAAACATGTGCTTACTATTTCATTTGTATGTATTTCACCATGAATTCTGACTAGCAGTGCTCAGGGCAATCCATCATGAATTATTGATAAAGTATCCATGTACCTTGGATTGAGAGATCTGAAGACCAGTCAGCAGAGCTCTGAACAGGTGGTATATTCATGTCCATTGTTTAGGATCACTTACCAAAATCTGAAACCTATTTTTTTTTTTAACTAACTATGGATTTAATGAAACTGATTTATGCTTTCATATTATTCAAATCACCTCAAACTAATAATTTGTTCACTATTAAGATAATTCAGCTATAAATCACTGACAGTGTAATCTGAAACATACTTCTGAATCTACTAGGGATCATAAGTGGGATTTATTTTGTGACATCTTGTACAGCGATTATTTCATAATAAAACTCTTGATTGCTCAGAACATTAAATGAAGTTTCTAGCAGTAAAAGTAGGCCGACTTTATAGCTCCTTACATGTCAAGGCCTAATGGCTAGTCTATACCTCAGGACACCATTAAACGAGTCAGACAAAGTGTTACACAGTTCATCTTGATAGATAAACAACAATTGATTGCAATTAAAGAGTTGATCTTGTTTGATATCCATCTCTGCTGATGCAACCAACTCTCATACTAGTATTGTCGTTAGTAGGAATCGGATCTACCTCTGGTATACATGGATACATCATTATCTTCATGTACACCACAAATTTGCTCTTTTCCATTTCGAAGTATGTAAGATGATTGGCATTTATCAATCAAATAAAAACAGTTTTGAAACAATTTCAAACTGCACAAAGCTGGAGAACTTAAGTCTTTTCAGTTGCAGATGGTTTGAAAAGAAAAAAATGCAAACTTCGTAGGCATAACATGGGGGCCGTGCAAACAAATAGAGGCTAACCTTAACAAAAGGTTTGTTTGTTTATTTCCATCTGCGAAGATGACTGGATACGTTAAGCTGGTCTTCCAGGGGGTCCAGTCGGATGTGAGGTGAGACCACTTCACCGGGTTAGACACCCTGCTCTTTGCGATGAATGAATGAAGCGGGATCTTTTACGTGCATGAGTTACTACTCTCTCGTACACGGGACCTCCATTTTATGTCCTATCCGAGGACAGAGTGTTTTGCCTCTTCAGAGGGGACGGTATGTTTACACACAACCTTGCTCAGTCCAGACTCGGGTTCGAACCCGGGCCGCGTGATCGTGAGGCAGACGCGCTACCGACTGAGCCAACTCACTGCCCTAAAACAAAACTGAATGTGAGTCATATATTGTGATGAACAATAGCATAAGAAAAAGAAGTGAACGACGAGTACAGCCCAATAGAATTTAGATTTCACAAGCTCTCAATTTGCAGACAAAAAAAAAAAAAAAAATCTTTATTTATGTAGCTGGGGCGCTAATTTAGGTACCATGAAAGGTAAAGGAGTTGGAAGTGAGGTGATGCACGAGTGTGTAGGCTCAGGATGGGATTAAAAAATAAAATCTTAGGACTCAGACATCTAATAATATTGCGTATCGCACTACGACAACAAAGTAACAATCCAATTAAACTTCACCGCTATAGTTCACAAGTCATGTTACATATGAATATTCAAGTTTGCAACTGATTGACAAATTGCCCTACATCGACGTAAATAAGCACTGAATTGATCAGTGTTTTAGTAGTAGCCATGATAAAAAAATCATGGGCGTACATACTCGAGCAGGATTCGAACCTACCACCTCCTGATCACCGGACAGGCGTCATCTCCACTAGACCACCGAGCTTTCGCCCGGCAGCAAGTGTTGGTTCTAGTCGTTATACCATGCAGCGGGTACTGCTTTGTTATTCAAATTCATGAAATTCTTCCGTCGAGATGTTTTCATTCCAACTGATTGACAAATTGCCCTACATCGTCGTTCACTTCTTTTTCTTATGCTATTGTTCATCAAGAATTTCATGAATTTAAATATTCAAGTTGTTGTTGTTTTATTTTTCGTATGTGTATGTGTGTTTTTATGGAAACTTACCACTGAGCATCAAATCGAAATAGGAGAACACTACCAGAATCTTATACTGCTACGTCCTCGAGGGAAAGTCAACATTGAACTACTATTAAATGACGTAGACCACAATACGCTGATATGATAATCGAAATTCCCCAAACCCTGTGTTATATTTCATTTGAAACGGTGAAATATTCAAACAATTCCATGGTCTTAACCTATTTCGGGGGTGCTGAATCAGCTGCAACGTACAGCAAATGCAGCATAACAAAACAGCAAAACTATGTTTAATCATTATCTTTTTCGGAGCTGTTGTTTTTCGAGATGACTAATCCCAGCCTCCAGCAGCTGCCGCGCAGCATCAGCCATCTCACGAGCCCAGCGCTGAGGGCGAGGGCGGCGTAACGCCGTACTTCTCGATCACATTGTGTTGCTCTTAAAAACGGCGGTAACAGTTGCTCTAAACTTGGCATGGAACCGCAATACGCTCAGGGAGTAAAGGTGCGCCATCTCCATCATTCGCTGTGCTGGCCAGTTCCATTGCCTTAATGAAGTTGCATGTTCTTCGTGAATGGCAGCAGGTAACAGTGTATAGGTTTTTCAAGAATTAGACTTTGCCATTGTTTTTTCGATATTCGCATCTTCGCAAATTGTTTGCGTGCTTTAGTGATATC
The DNA here is from genome assembly GCF_964275005.1 of Diadema setosum. Lineage (NCBI taxonomy): Eukaryota > Metazoa > Echinodermata > Echinoidea > Diadematoida > Diadematidae > Diadema > Diadema setosum. The sequence continues at coordinate 3,086,771 of NC_092690.1, forward strand.
AGTTTTACTCTCTAAAAATTTTCGAGTGAATAATTCACTCCTCGCAAGGAGTGAATAAAATTTCACTCGATTAAGAGTGACTTTCACTCGTTGTCGAGTGAATTTCACTCTTGTAACGAGTGAAATTTGTGTGAAACCTATTCGCCGAGTGAATTCCGAGTGAAAATTAAGCCGAGTGAATTCCGAGTGAATACATAATTAAACGCATTTGGCTAGGCCAATAGGAATTGAGAATTCCCTTGTCATGTGTTTACTCTAAGCCAATCACCAGCCGCAATTTCCCCTGGCTTGGGCGCGGGCATGGTTTACCTGAAGAGCGACGCGTCGCCTGTGCGTGGACTGTGTGCAATTGCGTGCATGCTGTGTGTGTGCTAGCTGTGCGTGTATTATGCATAGGATCACAGATTTACGTGCGTGTGGTATTCGTGAGAATCAGAGCCTAGCTGGATGTTGTGATGGACGTGAGAAAATTTCTGTCTTCAAATTGAGTGGGGCGGAGGTATCATTCACATTTTTGAAGGTAAGCAAACCATAAAAGATCGATCTAATTATAACTTGTTGAGTTTTCCCAGTATTACGGGCTAGTCTAACGTTATACCTCTCCGTAAACGAACATGTAAGTTACCTTACGAATAACCCCGGGCCCGGGGCTTTCCTTATACACAGTGAGCTATGGGGCTGGTCGAAGAACACCTTACGAACAGCTAGTTGTAGAATCCGAGGCCGAAACTCAACTGGTGGGTGTTGGGATGTAATAATACGTTGAGTCTTTAATTGTACACGTTGGGATCTAGGGCTTGAACTATTCGCAGACTATGTAAAGTCTTTAACTTTTTTAGAAACTAATTTTCAAACAAAATAGACCAGTTAATTTGAGTTCTGATTTCAAAAAAAAAAAATGAGTGATGAGTGAAACGTTGGTCGTTAGTCATTGAATTGACATTGTACAAGCATACTCATCACACAGAGATTAATTATAGTCGAGTGTAAATAAAGATAGAACTTATTAAATACTATAACTGTTACTATTAAAGCTGTGCTAAAGCAAGCGCCTAGCACTAGACACGTACTCTACATTGCTATTGTTGAGTTGACAGCCGAATCACTGACACTGTGTTGCCAGACGAGATGGTGATCTCGATCAGTACGGTAATGAAAAATGGTGAAATTTGGTGATTTATGATTATTGTTCATTATATACACTGTATGTAGTAAAAAGGACTTTTATTTGCCACTACATTCGAGTATCCAAACAGCTGGGAGAATATACTAGTACCACGTACACTCCCACGTCATGTGTGGTGATCATCTACTACATTTTGTACTGTAGGCCTACTACTAGGTAAGAAGTACGATGCGTGTACTGTTCGTGTTAAGTCTTGGTCCACTGTGACATCACACTTCTAGCTGTAAAGATCAGCGTGCTCATCACACGTCATGGAGATCGATCCCCCTTGTAGCAGACGATGACGGGTTCTATGTTTCAACATTGTTTTTTATGAAAGTTACAGGTGACCTTATTAGGTATTGAAATTTGGCAGAGATCATCTTTGGGTCTTTCTAACGTTAGATATGCTGATGTAGCTAAAAAAAGTAATTAGGCCTACTAGCTTTTGTATTGGTGCTCACTTAGTATTTGTGTGGACAAAACAACTGCATATTGTCTTGTGGAAATGATCGAGTTCTAAATCCATTTCTGAACCTTGTGTTTTCATACTTTCCTCCAGTTTTAGATACATGACAGCTCTTTGGGAGTGGTGGTGATTTAAAGGAACTCGGTGTAGGGGTCATCATTTGGAGCACAAAGACGGATATTGATAGCTGTACAGTCTCTGTCACACAAAGAGGGTGCAGATCACCAGATTGCAAAGTACCAGATGTGGTCAACGACTAGCCATTGAATTCAGGGTTGACGAATGCTGGAAACACCGGGCCAACATCAGCGAAGGAGCCTCTGAGATATGGACTTCCATTGCACTAACCCTGCTGTAAGCTATTCTGTTGTTTTTCACGATGATTAATGAAGGGAGACTAGTTTGAAATTGATTGACATTTATTTTACATTCTAGAGTCTCAGTAATTACATAAGAGGCTACATTAAGAGACTGAATGCTTGGTTGGTTTTATTTTGTTTGAAGAAATGATTTTCAAGATACTTCATGGAGCAGTTTTGGAGCTGTCCTTCCCTCTGAAAATGAATTTCTTGACAGGTTAGTACTTGTATTTAAGAAAAAATGTGTACTGGGTACTTGCCGTATCGACAGAAGTGAAAACCATGTTATGGTCAGTCTTGAGTTGTGTAAGTAGAGCTGTTGCTTATGTCAAATATGTATGTTGAATGATTTTGCACTTCAAGTTTATAATGTAAACTAGAGGGACCTACTATCCTCATGCCATTTGTATGATTCATAAAACCATTAAATTTTACTTATTTGCCCAGGAATTCAACACACACACGTCACTTCAAGGGGGAGGAGATACTTCAAAAGCTGAGGGAAGGAGTTCTGACTGTTCCGAGGAGACATCTGCACATCCAGATCATTGTAGCATATTTATTGTTGAAAATGGAAGCTGAAAACTGTACAGCGTAAGTTCAATTATTTAAGATATTATTATTATAATTATTGAAAATTGGTCTGGAATACCAGTTTCCCATTGTCATGTCTAGTACTACATTTCCATCCAATATATAGGCCTAACAATGTAATTTGCCTGTTCATTTTTTTTTTTATTGTCTCCTCAAGTATAGAGAACAACAGACTAAAATTTGCCCCCCCCCCCCCCAAAAAAAAAAAAAAAGAAAGAAAGAAAGTAGAAGGGACCGGTAAGTATAACATTGTTAATGAAGTGATGGTTATAGATTTAAAAATAAAGACTGATATACTTGTATGAAACATGTAAACAGAGTTAACGTACAAGACTCCACGCTGACTTATTTTCTTGGTAGCCCCATCAGGCCACATGTATATTGATTTGGTAATAGTCCTAATACTTATGATATGATCATCACAATGATGAATAAAAAAGTTGGAGTTGATGTGCCATGAAGTTCAATGGATAATCACATCTTGTATAAATTTTTCTACTAACTGTGCACATTCACACTTAACCTATCTGCATGAAATTTTCATATGTATTAACTGATATCTGGCTCAAGTAGCAATAAATGTACTTGAAACAGTGGTACTGAATAGCAATAAAAATTAATGCCAAGAAAAAAACATAAAAATAGTTCAGTCCGTTAAAAGATGAAGATGAGGGCCAAATTTTTGATGTTATATATTTGCGTCATATAATATGATTAACATTCTTCTTGCTTTCTTTTTAAATTCAGATACCCAAGTAGTGAGCAAAAGACGTTGTAGCCAAGGCAGTTGCAATGCAGTACCCCACTTTGTGAGACGCCACACAAGGTGCAAAAGGACATGTAAGTTTATACTCATAAGTTTATGTGATCTACAACTTTTTTAGCCCTTTTTAGCAGAAAGCTTAAGTGACATACATGGTATCTTATTCATCTAGCTTGCAAAAACTTCAATATTTTCAACTTTTCTCCAGAGCTAGTGGACAGAATTAAGCAGCCAAACTAGGAGTTGATCATCCTTGTTTAGTTAGGGGGCAAGGACCCAAAGTTTTTCAGGTCATGGGCATGACCCCCCCCCCCCCCCCAAAAAAAAAAAAAATGGCCTTTACAGGGAAATTGCATCTATTTCTTAATTAAATCATTGTGCAAATATATAGGCAATGTGGGGACTTTTTATAATCTTTGATGTACCTTCTCATAGATGTCTAAAAAGTTTGTGTGCAGATTGGCCTGATTCCATGACTTAGGTTCAATGAACGATAGCTTTAACGTAACATAATGTAACTTGATAAGCTCCAACATGCCAGTTGTGCCGTTCATTTATGATAAACCTGTTCTCGTTTTCTTCCATAAGAGTGCTACTACATGTATTTCTACTGCTACCAGATCTTCATCAGTTATAGTCAACTCTGTGCCAAAGTCAAATTTGTTGAGACTCAAGAAAAAACTTTGACTTACAATGCATTCTTATATTTCAGGAGTATACCTGTATGGCAAGGATCATGGATTCATTGAGTATCGTTTGAAGACCTTGAGGAGCTATGACACCACTCATCACCTCAGGCAGAGAGAGAGAGAGAGAGAGAGTAGTTGCAGCTCCCACCAAGCCCCTGACCGAGCACCATTCCAACGTAAGATTAGAAGCCCAATGAGAAGAGACAGCTACCATCGGTGTATAGGTCTAAATACCCTTGCTCTTTTTCCTCTTTTGAGATACAGTATATGCTCCTCTGATGTTGGAACTTACATTCTTGTTGAAGAGTCAGCCTCATCAGGCTCAGCGGTAGTTTAGCATGAAGCTGTTACCAGGATGTACTGCAGCACTTCAAAATAAAAAGTAGAACCGGACTCGCCGATGAAAAGAGTTTCTTAATGCTTTAAATTGTTGATTGTTGTACTAGTAACTGAAAATAGTTTTGACTTATATTGTCAAGAAAAAATCTCCTCTTCATGGCCACATGTTAATCAATACATTCATCTGTGAGGTGTTCCAAGCATATCAAAGAATGTTTGGCTTGGCATTCCGCATGATACGAACCTGGCTGCGCTCATGATTAAGCACCCCCTTCTCTCCAGGCAATTCTGACTTGCTTGAATAAAATCTTTTTATGGTCTCATATTCAAGACAGAAGTTAACTGTTGACAGACACTTGCATGTAATTTTTTCGATCTTATTAATTTTTTTTTTTTTTTTTTGGGGGGGGATGCTACAAATAGCAGCTAAATAGTAGACTCTTCAAATGGTCATCCATGCTCTTGGGATGAAGATCATGTCTTCATGTTGTGATTAAGTTACCACATACATTTGTCACCCCTTTGATTAACATTGATGCAGCACAATATGCATGTGCTCGAATTTATTGCATCCATCTTCTTTGGAGTAGGGGGAAAAAAATAAACAAAATTGATGGGAATCATTGATCCCTAGGGTTACGGGACCCAGAGTTATTGTGTACATTTTCACCTCTATGTAATTGATGTACTGTACTTTGAAAAACTTGAGGGTAGAAGCTCAACTGGTTCAACTTCTTTTTCCACAAAACATCTGCAGCCCATCATTGAAAAATATATGGCGTTAGAGTAGATGGAGCCAAATAGATTAGTTCACTAATGTGCCAAGTCAAACTTATGGATAATTCTTCCCTTGACCTCGTAACAAATTATTAAGATAACCTGCAACTGACAATCATATTTTGATGTGGGTAATTCCATGAAGTTGGGGCAGTGTCCATGTAGCATCATGATATTTAAAAAATACATTTCAGCATAACTCAATATTAATTATGCTATACATTTTTTGTTTGTAGGCTTTACATTTGCATTGAGGCCACACATTTTCCTGGAAATTTTGTGCCATTCAGACTCGATTTTGATGAAGTTATTAAACAATATGAAGCAGTGTCCTGTAGCATCGTGATATTTTAAAATTTGGTCCTAAGAGACAAATTATGGCAATTAGCTTGACCAAAATTTGATGCAATATGCATTTACAAGATATGAATGAGATAGCTAAATATCTCAAATTTGCTGTACACAGTTTGAATTTTAAAAGAAAATCACAAAATGTATCATGATGCTATGCGGTGTCCTTTTTTGCAACATTTGGTGGCCACCGCTTAGCATAGTGACACATTGTGTAATTTTCTTGTAAAAGTAAAACGGTGGAAAGGAGGGTTAAGATATTTAGCTGTCTGACTAATCTAGTAATTATGCATATACATGTATCAAATTTTGGTCAAGCTAATTGCATTAATTTGTCTTTTAGGATCAGATTTTAACTATCACGATGCTACATGGACACGTCACGATGCTACAGGACACCGTTACATATCGTTTTAATAACTTCATCAAAATTGAGTCTGAATGGCACAAAATTTCCAGGAAAATGTATAGTCTCAATACAAATGTAAAGCCTATAAACAATATATGTATAGCATAATTAGTATTGAGTTATGCTAAAATGTAACACTTTGTGCCCCAACTTCACGGAATTACTCTATAGAGTGTTTGCAGTGATGTCACAATTGCCCACCATAGTGAAGTCAATTGCCAAAACTGACTAGAAATCAAGCCTGCATACAAAAGCTGCAGCAATGTTTACTTCAGGGAAACCTAAGGCAAAAGAACACCTTTGTTAGAGAGGCATGCATGAGTGAATATTGATCGCCTTTGCTATGGAAGCCACCATTATGGTGGCCAACATGACGTCACATGAAATCACTCTATAAGAAATTCAGTTTGCATGCATTAGTTGTTGCTACATCTGGCAAAACTCAGAAGGATTACAAGTGTTCAATATTGTACAATGATGCCTTATGTAAGTGAAGAAGATCAATGATATGATGCATGTTGTGTCAACTGTATTGATTGCAATTCTTTTTCCATAAATAGTAGGCCCGGTTGAGGGGGGGGGGGGGGGGCTACGAGCCCTCCTCCCCCTTTGACATTCCATGCCAAATTTCATGAAGGCATTATTATTTTGGGGGGTTATTGATTGTAATCAATAACATAAATATTTTCATGCTGGACGTGTCGCTGACAAATTTAATTGAAAAGGCAGTGAAAATCAAAAAGTAAAAAACAGAGAAATACATGAGTAAATAGAAAAAATAGATACTTCAGAATTTTTTGATGGCACATTTTTTTTTCTCTTACATTTGCTATGGACACTAGAAAGAATATTTACACCAAAAAAAAATGTGCCTTTTTGGAACTTTACAGCAAATGGTCTGATTCATACTCAAATTAGCATAATTTAGCCAAGTGACTTTTTTTTTTGAAAATCAATATTACCGTTTTATAAATTGTGTCACAGGCAATTTGTGTGTGGATTTTGTAATGATCGCACAGTTGATGGCCGAGGTCTGGGGGGGGGGGGGGTTCCAGGGAGGCCCCCCTCTGGCTCTATCATCTACATAAATACCCCACCTAAAGACTTAAAGTCAAGACCATGCTTCTCTGATCGAGTATGTTTAGGTATTTGTATAATGTACTTGTAGAGCATAACTGTGTTACATGACAGAGGATCCAAACTTGATTAATCATGCAGTATTGAAAATTTCTGTATTTTTGTCAATTTTTCAAAGCAATCACAATTCCTACTACATGTGTAATTGTTTTTGTATTATAATATAGATAATGGTGACTATACTTTGCAAGTCTTTAGTAGCTTATCATTGAACATGCCATATTCACTTGTAGTCAAAAATTAAACATGTTCAGGAAGGGTACTTGTAAAATTTGTCACTTTTGCACAAACTTTATGAATTTGGCATATTTTCAGGGAAATGTGTGATGTTAATATTTCAAGAGTTTGTTCACAAAAACTGATAAGTCCATTTTTTGAGATTTTGAAGTACAGTCTCTGTCATAAAGTACAAAATAATACATTTTAAATGATATATTGGTCACTACATATAAAGGTACATTTTTGAAGTTATGATCAAAAGAAGCAAACATTTTCTTATTATTCTCTACATTTTTCTTGACCTTAAATCACAAATATCTCCATTTGGCACATATGGACTTATCAGTTTTTGCAAACAAACTCTTCATTTGTAGAGCTTTGGGAATGACAGCTAGAATAGCATATTTACAGGGACTTTGTGATGATTATGCTGACAGTTGTTCTTAAATGATACAAATATGTAAAATTATTATTGGCCACATAATTCATGGAAAACCAGATACTCAGCACATAAAGACTGTTTGTAATGGTGTACTGCTCTGTAGTTGAAGTGTAGATATTTCAAGAGGTATATTCCTTTCTTTTTTTTTCAGGTGATCCAGTGGACATCACACATTTATGAAATATAGAGAATCAGCTCATAAAAAAAAGCATAGCATGCGTAGCATTTAGTACATTATCTTCTTATATCCCCCTCAATGCTACTTAAAGAAAGAATAAATTAATAAGAAAGAATGAAACTACAGCCATTTGGATTACTAGCTTATATTTATTCAGTTTCATGTATTGATCCAGCTCGGGTAGGAATGACTTTCAAAACTGGAACACAAAGTTGGCAATGCACTGGGCTACCAGTGGTGGATGGTTTGCTTCAAAATACATGCATTAATATTAACAAATATCTATATTATGAACGTTACTTTTTGTTTTTGTTTGTATTAGTTTGATTGGTATTCATTATCCAGAAATGGCTCCAGACCACCTACATTATTCCCAAATCCATCACCATATTGTCACTTTTTCTTCCAGGGTTGAATAACTAGTGCACTGAGTGCTGTGATAGAGATGTGTGCTCATGTAGAGTGTAATTCCGTTTGGGATTGAAAAAAGAATGAAAAAGGAGTGAAAAACCTCCGGAGTAACAAAAGAAGAGGAAAATACAATAGGAGTGAATTGAGAGTGAGAAAGGAGTGAATATCCAAGCAGAAATATTTCTGTCTTTTTTCACTCCTGGAGTGAAAAAGGAGTGAATATCCAACCAGAAATATTTCCGTCTTTTTTCACTCCGGAGTGAAAAACGACTGACAAAAGAGTGAAATACGACAGGAGTGAATTTAGAGTGAGAAAGGAGTGAACATCCCACCAAAAAAATTTCCGTCTTTTTTCACTCTCTTTTGGAGTGAAATTTCTGTTCACTCGAAATTCACTCCACTTCTAGTGATCCTTGACGTCACTACCAAGGGGAGTGAAAATCGAGTGAAAATTCACTCTTTCTTTTTTAGAGAGTAAGGGAATTATCATCAATGGGCAAAATCTCACTTTAATCCCCGCTAATTATGAGTTATAGTGTAGTTGATGACTGACTTTTTTAAAGTGTATTCTGCTGCTCTTCTTAGACATTACATCGCTATACCTACTCCAATGTCACGTTAATACCGCACTTTTTAACGGATCTTTATTATCATTATTTCCTTCCTCTTGACATAATTTATATAATCACAATACACAAAATAGTAATACATTCACGAAATGTTTGCATTAAGCAACTAAGGATCATCGATACAGAATACGTTAAAAACACTTCATTGTATCGAAATAAGCCCTCATTGTTCTACTCAATTCAATACTTTGGATCTCTCAATATTCATAAACGTAAAGAGACCAAAGAAAATAGCGCCATCTGCGCAGCAACTCACACAAGTCACTCAAGGTTAGCTGCAGCTGAGTGCGAGTATTATGAAATCATCACGTCAGATTATGTTCCCCTCGACTCAGCATAAATTACGTGCTTCTGTAATATTAAGGTGACTAACAAATGACATATGGCGAGGGAACAACATGCAAGTTATGCTGAGTCGAGGGGCAGATGCATTTATTGTCTTTTGTACTTCAGCAATGATTGACAGATGAGGTCACAACAGGAATATTGGTTTGGAAGGATTTTTTTCGTGGGCGTATCCAAGTAATCTGAAGAAAACTAGAGGAAAAATTAGTTCAGAAAATAGATTTATATTTCTCGATATTCATTTCACCGCAAAAGTGATGTCAAGGGTATCATAAATGAACACAAATCAACAGGCATTTGTATTTCAGGGAACCTTTATTTTGCATGCCTATTTTTATAAGATGTCTTGCCTGATTTTATCGAGGATCACATGTCCAATGACCAACGCACGTTATTAACATACATGCAGCAACACCATGATTACGAAAGTAAACATTAATTTTAATACTTTAACGCAATATATCACAAGTCTACCACCACCCCGATAATCCACTGCACGTATTCAATTCAAAACTGCAAATATATGTCTAAATGATTGCAGAGTTTTCATTACACGACGGGAAAGACCAAGAGGACGCAGAAGCAATCAGCTATGACGGTCTCCGCACTCTAGCCTTTCGCAAAGGCAGCTCGCAACAATGGACTCGCATTGACACAGCGATCGGATCGGGACGCTCGCTGTCAGCTCGCCACTCGCGCGCTGTGTGTGCGAGTTCACAGACTGCGTGTGCTCAAATTACTGGTAAAATCATTGTATAGAGTGCTGCCTTTGCAAAAAGCTACCCACACTCGGACAGTCCCCATTTCTGAGCACTCTGGGAAAGCATTTTCGCTGTTTGTGTAGACTGAGCAACTACTGACAAGATTGCTGATTGGCTGGATGTTCAATCGTGGCCAACACTCGTTATCCCCAGGAGAGGATTTTTTTTTTTCGGATATGAGCATGCGCAGAAACGTTTCGCACACGGCACGCTAAACTAGCGGGCGTAGTGCTTCCGAAATTTCTCTAATACAGTACTGTGTTGTGGGGAGGAAGTGAAGGGGGTGGTTAGAGGATGGAAAATTGATAGAGAGAATACAATAACAATTTGTCCTCCACTGAATCCACTACAGAACGACCTTTCCCGGGATACATTTTAAGGGATTTAAGTACAGGTAGAGCTTTCCCACGCGTTAAGCGAGCTACGTACAAATGGGTTTTCCCACGCTAAATCTTAAGTGAATCAAGCGAACATCATATCAAGCATTCCCACGCTACAAGTAACGCGACCTACTTGAGGGCGCACAAA